>NC_064819.1:193342125-194071292 GCF_024166365.1 Elephas maximus indicus
TGCTCAGACTAGCGTTCCAAAGCTCTTTAGCTCTACTGATAAGTGCCTTTAGGCCCCCCACTCCATCAGTAAACCTCAGTCAGAAGGCACTCAGCTTTCCTGCTCCATGGGTCGGCTCCTGCCTTAGTCATATGGTGCTGCTATAGCAGAAATACCACAAGTGGTTGGCTTTAACAAAGAAAAATTTATTCTTTCACAGTCTAATAAGCTACAAGTCCAAATTCAGGGTGTCAGCTCCAGGGGGAGGCTTTCTCTGTTGGCTCCAGAGGAAGGTCCTTGTCATCAATCTTGCCCTGGTCGAGTTGCTGCTCAGCACAGGGATCCCGGGTACAAAGGACTTGCACTTCTGCTCTTCATTCTTGGTGGTACGAGGTCTCCCTGTGTCTCTGCTCACTTCTCTCTTCTATATTTCAAAAGAGATTGACTCAAGACACTATCTAATCTTGTAGATCTCATCAATATAACTGCCACTAATCCATCTCATTACAACATAGTGATAGGATTTACAGCACATAGGGAAATCACATCAGATGACAAAGTGGTAGACAATCATACATGACCTAACCAAGTTGACACATATTTTGGAGGGACAAAATTCAATTCATGACATTCCACCCTTTGGCCCCCCCAAAATTGATGTCCTTACTACATGTAAGACACATTCATCCCATCATATCATAGCTAAAGTATTAAATCAACTCCAAGTCCAAAATCCAAAAATTCCTCTTCATCTGTGAAATCTAGAATACAAGTTATCTGCTTCCAAAGTACAACGACAGAACAGGCACAAGCTAGATATTTCCATTACAAATGGAAGAAATTGCAGGGAAAGAAGGCATGACAGGCATCAAGTAAGTCAGCAGTACGTATTACATTAACCCTTAAGACTTGAAAATAGTCCTCTCTTCTCTGAGACCATTCACATAATAGCCCTGCCCTCCAGACTTTAGGTATTGTCCACACTCTCCAGATTCAGAATGGAGGCCCCTTCTCTCTGGGCTTCAGCTCTACCTTCCAGGCCCACTGGGACAGCAACTCTGCTCCCTCAGCTTTAGGCACAGCATTCTCCTAGTCCATCTGAGTGGCAACTCCACCCTTAGAAACACCAGAGGCCATGGCTCCATCCTTTGAAACCCCAGATGTCCTGGTCATACCTTTTGAGACCAAGGCAGCTCAGCTTCCTATGTTCCTTGTCTCTTTAGCTTCTGCTCCCTGGTTTCTTGACCTCTCAGCTCCTTGGACCTCATGCCCAAATCTGCCTGCTGGAGCAAGTGTTCGAAAGCTCTGTAGCTCCACTGATAAATGCCTGGAGGCACCCCACTCCACCAGTAACTTCAGCCAGAAGGCACTCAGCTCTCTTGCTCTGTGGGTCAGCAAGCCTAGCTCCACCAATAAATGCCCAGAGGCACCTCATTCCACCAGGAGGCTTCCTGGGCCAAGGCATTCAGTTCTCTCACTCTGTGGGTTGGCTCCGGTTCTGTCTGGTGCTGGTCTCCTGGTTCTGCTGCTGCCAGTTATCTGCTGCTGCTGCTTCTCTGCTGCTGCTGGTCCTCTGCTGCTACCAGTTCTCTATCCATTCACAGTTTCAAAACAGCTTCCACATTTTAGGTGTCTGTTAGAGCAGCACCCCACTCACAATACCAAACTCTGTCTCAGTCATCTAGTGCAGCTATAACAGAAATATGACAGGTGGATGGCTTTAATAAAAAGAAATTTATTCTTTTATAGCCTAGTAGGTTACAAGTACAAATTCAGGGTGTCAGCTCCAGGGGAAGGTTTTCTCTCTGTTGACTCTGAGGGAAGGCCTTTGTCTTCATTCTTCCCCCAGTTGAGGAGCTTCTCAGAGCAGGGACCCAGGGTCCAAAGGACGCATGCTCCTGCTCTTCATTCTTGGTGGTATGAGGTCCCCACATCTCTCTGCTTGCTTCTCTCTTTTATATCTCAAAAGAGATTGACTTAAGACAATATCTAATCTTGTAGATCTCATCAATATAACTCACTAATCCATCTCATTACATCATAGTGATTGGATTTACAACACATAGGGAAATCACATCAGAGAACAAAATGGTAGACAGTCATATAATACTGGGAATCATGACCTAACCAAGTTGACACATATTTTGGGGGGACAGAACACAATCCATGACAGCTCCTAAGCCATCTTGCACTGGTTTCCCGCTTCTGATGCCACCGTTTCTCTGCCTCTGCTTCTAGCTGTCTGCACCATCTCTGGCATTACGTCTCTCCACACTTCCTTCTGAGACCTCATCAGAATTTTCTCTGATGTTCACAATTCCACCAGCAGTCTCTTCAAGGCAATCTAGGCTTTTACTATTACCCATCCCATTGCAATCAAGTCGATTCTGACTCATAGCAACCTTATAGGACAGGGTAGAAGTGCCCCATAGAGTTTCCAATAGCCTTTTACTATTAGGTACCTTAAAACTCTTTCAATCTCCCATTCACAGTTTCACAAAACCACTTCTACATTTTCAGTATCTGTTAGAGCAGCACCCCTCTCTTCTGGTACCAAATTCTGTCTTAGTTATCTAGTACTGCTCTAACAAAAATTCCACAAGTGTATGGTTTTAACGAACAGAAATTTATTCTTTCACAATCTAGTATGCTAGAAGTCCACATTCAGGGTGCCAGCTCCTGGGTTTCTCTCTCTGTCAGTTCTCGAGGAAGGTCTTTATCATCAATCTTCCCCTGGGTCTAGGAGTTTCTCATCACAGGGACCTTGGGTCCAAAAGGTGTGCTTTGCTCCGAGTGCTCCTTTCTTAGTGGTATGAGGTCCCACTCCTCTCTGCTTATCTCTTTTATGTCTCAAAAGAGGTTAACTCAAGATACAATCTAATCCTGTAGATTGTATCCTGCCTCATTAACATAACTGCCTCTAATTCTGCCTCATTAACATCATAGAGGTTAGAATTTACAACACATTGGTAATTGCATCAGATCACAAAATGGAGGACAACCACACAATACTGGGAGTCATGGCCTAGCCAAGTTGACGCACATTCAATCCATAACAGTTGACAAATTCTAATAAATGTAACCAATGTCAATGAACAATTTATGTGGAGATTTGTTAAAAAAAAAATCTTAGAGGGATATGTAATTTTGTAATAACAGTAATAACTAAAAAATATACGTAAGTATGCAAAAATATACAGGAAGACATATATGAATAACTGTGGGCATATGTATATACATGTTTATGTGTGCTGCATATATTTTCAAGTATAAATTAAAGCACATAGGAGGTGTAGTTATGGATATTTCTGAGATACAACCAAGCACCTCACAGGATTGATCTACTAGGTTTGAAGGCTTAGGACCATAGTCTTGCAGGTGACTCAGTCATTTGGCATAATATAGTCTGTAAAGATTATATTCTACACCCTAGTTTGGTGAGTAGCATCTTGAGTCTTAAAATCTTGTGAGCGGCCATCTAAGATACTGGTCCGGAGCTAAACGGAAAGAAGGAAACCAAAGATTCAGGGAAGAAACTAGTCTACAGAGCCAATAATCAATGAGAACAATGACATCACCTACCTTGAGACCAGAAGAACCAGACTTAGTGGTTCTTCTACCACTACCTACCGTTCTGACCAAAGATTCAATAGACGGTCTTGGATAGAATTGGAGAAAAATGTGGAACAAAACTCAAATTCCTAAATAACAACAACAAAAAAAAGACCAGGCTTTCTGGACCTGTAGAGACTAGATTAACCCCTCAGACTATCATCCTACAATACTCTTTAAACTTGGAAATCAAACCACTCCCAGAGGTCAACTTTCACCCAAATGTGCAAATAACAGATTGGCCCATAAAATAATACCACCTGTAAGTACTGTGCTCCTCAAAATATTCATCTAGATGAAACCAAATGGTAAACATTTACCCTAGACCAAAGATGAGAAGGCAAGTGGGGACAGGGAAGCTAGATTAATGGGAAGAGAACAACCAAAATGGAAATAATGAGAACGCTGATATATTGTGAAGAATGTAACCAACGTTACTGGAAAATATGTATAGAAATTGTTAAATGAGAACCTAATTTCCCATGTAAACTTTCACCAAAAGCACAATAAAATATATATTTTTAAATTTTTTTAAATATAAGCCTAAATAAATGGGGGCTATCCATTTTTTTTTTTTTTTATCCATGCACCATATGCATAGGTCACAAATCTATAGCCAACTTTGTAATCTCAAATATTTTTCACTTCAGCAAACATACCAGGAACACATTTACCTCAAAAGCCAACAGCAACTTCAAGAGAGGTTTTTAGTCATTTATTCCTTACCACACAAATCTTAAACTTTAATTACTATATCTCTGTGCTGGCTCCAACAATTTCCTTCTAGTACTTCCCACTTCCATCAGCCCCTCACCCATGCTTAGCCCCTGTCTGCCATACAGCCTGGCTTCCACTGGCCTCAAGCCACAGCTGTCTTGCTGCTATTGCTGACTGTGTCAGTCTGGCTAACTGCTCCTAGCAGCAGCACACACCCTCTTGGCATGATGAGAGAGAAAATCAGGCCTGATTTTCTTTCCCTCTACTGGATCTCTCTTTTTTTCTCTTTTCTCCTCTCCTTTCTTTTCCTTTCCTCGCTTTTCTTCCCTTCTCTCCCCTCACTTTCATTTCTTCTCTCTCTCTGTCTCTTTGTATGTGTGTCTGCAGTTCTCTTAAATGCTATAAGTCACAAAACTAAACTCATTTCTCTTCTAAATCCTCTAGTAGTTCTCACAGAACTATTTTTACTCAGGGAAATATTGCCCATCAGACTTTGATGTAATGCAAAGACAGAGAAAGAAACTGTGGCAAATTCTCTAGGAAAAACCATGTCTGAAACCAAGGTTCTTAAAGCTAATCCTTCCATGTGTCCTTGCTAACAAATGCTACAATAAATGCGCCATTCCTGTTCAGCCAAAATACCCCAAAAAGTATAAACTCCTCTGCCCACCCCCCCCCCAAAAAAAATCTGCTTTCTGATACAATGATTGTCTTTATCAGAATTAGAGTTCTGGAAGAACTGCTCATTTTTGCTTGTCCTTAGTATCTTGAGAGCTCCCTTTTAGGGTACAGTATTTTTTAAGAGTTCTATTCACCAAAGGGAGTCCTTGGGTGGCACAAATGATTAATGTACTCTGCTGTTAACCAAAAGGTTGGAAGTTTAAGTCCACTCAGAGGTGCCTCTGAAGAAAGGCCTGGTGGTCTACTTCTGAAAAATCAGCCATTGAAAACCCTACAGAACACAGTTCTACTCTGACACACGTGGTGTTGCCATGAGTCAGAATCGACTTGATGGCAACTCGTTTTTTGGTATTTACCCACTAAAGCGCAGGATCTCTGACTGCTCATTGCCATCAGTGGATTACTGGACAACGACTTGCTGCCAGGGAAATAAAAGTATCTGTGAAGTAAGGGGACTTTGAGAAGGAGAGATGGCATACTAAAAAACAGAAGGATTCTCTTCTTTTAAGCATTAGTTTCTTCCTTATGTGGAAATAATCATACCCACCTCAGAAAATTAAATAGACAATGTATACAACACTAGTAGTAAAATACTTGATCCATATAGGGTATCCAGGAGCTTTGGCCTATGAAGCTCTGGGTTTTGTGTCGCCTGACAATTTACCACCTCCTAAACCCTGGTGGCATAGTGGTTAAGTGCTACGGCTCCTAGCCAAAAGGTTGGCAGTTCGAATTCATAGTGACCCTATAGGACAGAGTAGAACTGCCCCATAGAGTTTCCAAGGTGGGGCAGTTCTACTCCGTCCTATAGGGTCACTATGAGTTGGACTCAAGTCAATGGTAATGGGCTTGGTTTGGTTTTTTTTTGGCCATCCTTTCCTCAAGATGCATTGCATTGGGTAAATCTGCTGCAAAGGACCTCTTTAAAGTGTTGAAGAGCAAAGATGTCACCTTGAAGACTAAGATGTACCTGACCCAAGCCATGGTGTTTTCAATCACATCATATGCATGTGAAAGCTGAAAAATGAATAAGGAAGACCAGAGAAGAATTGACACCTTTGAATTGTGGTGTTGGCAAAGAGTATTGAATATACAATGGACTGCCAAAAGAACAAACAAATCTGTCTTAGAAGAAGTACAACCAGAATGCTCCTTAGAAGCAAGGATGGCGAAACTGTGTCTTACATACTTTGGCCATGTTGTCAGGAGGGCTCAGTCCCTGGAGAAGGACATCATGCTTGGCAGAGTACAGGGTCAGCGGAAAAGAGGAAGACCCTCAACAGGTGGCTGCAACAATGAGCTCAAGCATAGCAACGATTGTAAGGATGGTGCAGGACCGGGCAGTGTTTCGTTCTGTTGTGCATAGGGCTGCTATGAGTCAGAACTGACTCGACGGCACCTAGCAATAACAACAACAACATCCTTTCCTCTTACTAAGATCCATTCTACTATGACTGCTTGAAAACAATATTTACAAGATTGCAAACAAGAGCTGTGGTTTAAAGTAAGAAATACATAATGGGAGAGAGAAAGAGACAGGTCTGGCACTTACAGGGTGTCTTCTATGCACCAGCACAGTACTAGGAGCTTTATATATTGCCTCCCATTGGGTTCCTTGGAAATAGACTCTGAACTACGTGATTGCATGCAGAAGGTTTATTGGGGTGTGCTCTTGAGAGACACACCTGTAAGAAAGCAAGAAAGATAAGAGTGTGCAGAGAGAGAGGCTGATCTGCAGCACAAAAGCAGCTAAGGCCTCAACCAATCGACCAATCACAGAGGAAGTTATGGTGCTGGAATGCCCACCAGAGTAATCCCAATTGAGGCAAAGGGGCTGGACTTTGAGTCCCCACAGAGGCCAGTTGTTGGTCAGAGGCCATGCCCTGGGAGGAAGAATAACCTTGGGTGAAGCATTTCCCCACTGCCGAGGGCAACCTCAGCTGTGAGCCCTCAGCAGCCAGTATTTACTTCCAACAGGTAGGAAATGGATAGATGCATCACCCCTGAAGAGAGGATCTGGGCAGAGCACCACAGTATCCACTACAGTCCACACTTCACACCATTCAGATCCATTTGCTTCTTATCATAAATTCGTCCCCCCATCTGGGAACAGATTCTCCAGGTTCTAGTTGATTTATTTTCTGGGAAACTTTCAGAAAGGATAGTGGGATGCACTAAACCACTGCTGCTACAGCTGATCTCAAAGGCATAGCTGATAGTCATCATTCCTCTTTACCTTCCATTTTAGATTCCTTTCACTCTAGGCTAGTATGCACCTCTCTGGTTCAGGCAGCTTACCAAGTAATGTGATCCAGATCCTTATCCCTGGTCACCACACCTTTTTTAGGCCATGGCTGCTAGACTTGTCCATCTGCTCTTAAAACTGGATATGGGACCACAAAAATATATCCCACCTGAGTGCCAAACATATTTTTCTGTGACCACTCTGTAGAGCAGCCCTATCTCCTCCTGATGATGAAGGTCTCTTGGCATAAGAAGCCTGAAGTGGCCAAATGGCAGCCTTATCTTCATGTTTAGTGGCACACCTACCCTTCTCTGGGAACCAGGACCTCTAGATCCATGGAGTCTAAAACTGAGGGACCAGGAAACACAAATGCCAAAATTGATCTCTTGAAGGGATGATATGCATTCTACCTGTTGGGGACACCACACTGTATAGTGGTTACTGGACTATAGGGTCACTATGAGTTGGAATCGACTCAACAGCAATGGGTTTTGTTTTTGGTTTTTTTTCTTTTTTTTTTTTGGAGGGGGGGATTTAGGGTATATACCAGACATTGGCATATGGTGCCTGTTATGGATTGGATTGTGTCCCTCAAAATATGTGTGTTGAAACCCTAACCCCTGTACCTATAAATATGACTGTTTGAAAATGGGGGGGTGGTCTTTTGTTATGTTAAGGTGCTATCAGTGTAGGGCAGATCCTAAATCTACTCACCCGAGTTATAAAAAGACCAAAATAGACACAGACACAGACAAAAGGAGGAGGCAGATACCAAGGAATACCAAGGAACACCAAAGAATGATAGCAGACACCAGAAACGAGAAAGACTTACGGAAGAAATCAACATGATCAAGTTCCTGATTGAACTTCTAGCCTCCAGAACTGTGAGAAAATTAATTTCTGTTCTTTAAAGTTACCTACTTGTAAGTATTTCTGTTATGGCAGCACTAGGTAACTAAGACAGTGCCCCAACCTCAAAAGATATTATCTCCAAGCTGGTGCCTCACCTGTGCATTTAAAAGACTATCTTACCACTTTGTCAAACCAGCAGCTCCTGGGTGTTATAATATGCGATGGGACCAGTGGATCCCTATTCAGGAGCTCAGTGGTGCTCATTTTTTGCTGTAAAGTGAGTTCTTTGGTGTGAGGCAGTATTATACTGTATCCCATGTTAATAAATCAAACCCTCTTTAAGTCGTCAGACAGTGGTGCTGGGCAGAGACCCAAAGGCAAGGAAAACTCACACCCAGAGACCCAAAGGCAAGGAAAACTCACACCCAGCATATATGTAGATTCCAGTCAAGATGAATTTCTGCCTTTTCCAAGGTGAAAGAAGGCCAAAGTAATCAACTTGCCAGCAAGTAGATGGCTGCTCTCTTCAGGAAATAAAACCCTCTTCAAAGCTTGGCATTGGTCTTTGTTGTTGGTCCATTGGGCATTTGATAGCAACAGTAGCTAGATCAGCCTTGATGAGTAGGAGGGGGAGCCCACCATACTGTTAGGCTCATGATTGTCTCCATCCCTGCCACCATGACTATTCTGCTACTGTTTCCATTGTGCCAGCACTGGAGTGACAATGATAGAGGCTAGCTGATGTCAATTGGCTGAGTCAGTCTCTTTACTTAGTTGTTTAATGCCTCTTCCACAGTGGATGCTCTTAAGTAGGCATGGACACGCAATATCTTACCACTTGGTGCTTCTTCCCATAGGTCTTTCCGTGTTTTTCTTTTTCAGACCTCCGTGTCCACAATCTTCCAATCTTTGCTGTTCTCCACTTACCGTGAATTCTTGCCAGGGTGTTTATACCTGTATCACAGGAGAGTGTCCCCATATCAACAACTTCTCCGTTATGCAACTTTATGTTCCACCACTCCTTGATTCGGTACCCACTGGATCCAGGATCTAGGCATGTTATAACTACACATATATTATTTTATCTGCCCTACAGTAGTATACAACCAAGAGTTTCAATCCCAATTGTTTTCCTTGCTTCCAGAAGGACAGCCTTTTTCCAAGGATTTAAAGAGAAATTGAAGATCAAAGAGGTTATGTTTTTGCCTGAGATCAAATGAGTTAGTGAGTGACAACAACAGTATCAGGCAGATAGGTTAGGTGTGTCACTGCAAACATTAAGGAAATGGTAGACTTATAGACTTCAGTCTGAGCATCCAAGTTGCATATGGGAAGTCTCTAGAAGAGCTTCAGCATTTGAAATCCAAAAGTCTTCTGATGCTTGTAGTCATAGTAGCAATGGAAGGGCTGTGGCACCATTTTTCAGACTCCTGCAAGAGGGCTTCTGCTGGCTTTTAAGGAGAAGCAGCTCAGGCGAGGCTGCTCAACCCATTGCTCCTGAACAGAACTATTGTTGTTAAAGGTGCTCATCTCTGCCTAGCACTCTCCATTCTCCATAATTTGACAATATTATTTTGCCCTGTCGCCTAAGGAGCACTGATGAAGGGTGCCAAAAATCTAGGAACCTCCAGTCTCAGGACTCACCTTGCTTTGTCCTCATTTTTTCATGTTGAGTAGGCATCATGGTCGCTCTCAGAGTCGTGATATCATCCACAGCTTTTACTCTAGAAATATGAGTTTGGAACATTACTATTCCCTTCACTATTGTGTGGTGAATTATCCTTGGGTGAAGATCCACAATATATTCCCTCAACTACTACCAGATACCCCTTCAAAGAATATAAATTAGTCCCAGAATGTGCCAGATATCAGGTTGCAGTGGTCAGGCTCGGCTTCCAAATCGTTGTGGTCAGTTCACTTAGCTGGTGCTATTGTAGCTCAGAATCACTGATTTGGTTGCAATGTAGACCAGTTAGCCTTGTTTTGTCCTCTGACTATGGTCTACACTTCCAAATTCAGGCAACTTGGTACCAGATGCTGACAGGGTCATGAGGGGAACAGATTGGGCATGTGGACCACAAGTGAAAAACACAGCCCAAAGGCTACCCTCCTAATAGCAGGCTAGTTATCTTAACCCCTAAGGAATATAAAATCACTGTGAGGGATTATGAGAGCTTAGTAATTATTTGTGAAATTAATAGGCAAATTTCTTAAACAGAGTAATTATTCTCTGCATTTCACATGTCTGCCCTTGGCTTGTCTATATCCGTGTAGAACTCAAAATTGATGCTGAGCAGAGATTTCCCTCCTCCTCATCCACTGACAGGAAACATATCATGCCTCAGCACACCAGGGGGTACCCAGTGACCTGCTGGGGAGCGTGAGTTGGAGCAGTTCCTATGACAGCATGTGCCACTTTGCCTTAATAAAAATTACCAAACTGAAAACAGATGGCAGCCTTAGATGCTGAGAAACTGAAATGTATAAACAATCTCCTTTATTTGGAATTTTTTTTTTTGTCTTTTGGTTGTCTGTTTTTGACCAATCGTGTGTGTGTGTGTGTGTGTGTTTTGCCTGTGTGTTGATGAATACTGTGGGAGGCTGTTGGCTGGGCCTGTGGCACAATGCTAAAGCCTGAAGAAAGAGCTCTCTGAGATTCTGACCAGACTTGATTAAATGGTGGCTGGGTCTGTTCTAGAAAAATCCATTTCACATAGGGGGTCCCCTTTGATTATTTCTATTGTTGTCATCAGAAAGAAACATGGAAATTCTATTTTCCTGAATCACCCTGTCTTATAGCAGTTCCCCTGCCTATAATCTCTTTTCCCTTTATGTCACTTTCTTAGTCAACAATATTTCTAAAACCCTGTTGTGGGCAGAACACCAGCATTAGAGACCATGAAATACAAAAAAATAAGCAAGATGACCCCTGCCTTTGAGGAGCATATAGGCTGGTTTAGGAAAAACCAAATGTAAACATTAGGCAACTTGACATTTTGTGAAAGTGACATCATATCATCGTGTAAAATGTTATAAACAGAGTAAAGGCCAAAACAGAGCTGAACAACATTCATGAAAATAGTCCTCCTAGAAGAGGTAAATTTTGCAGAAATCATTGTTAATACCTCTATGTTCATCATCCCAAGATACAAATAATTCCTCAAATTATGAAATTTCTTTGACCTCACCGTCTTAGGCTGGGTTCTCTAGAGAAGCAAAACCAGTAAAGCATATAAAGATATATACAGAGAGAGATTTCTACCAAGGAAATGGCCCACAGGCTGTAGAGGCTGGAACATCCCAAATCTGTGGGTCAGGATAGAGGCTTCTCCTCATACATGTAGCCACAGGGGCTGACAAACCTAAGATCAGCAGGTCAGAGAGCAGGGCTCTTGCTCACAGGCTGTGAAGATGGACAAATCCCAAAGATCAGCAGGCAAGACCACAGGTAAGCTGCTAGCTCAAGGCCCAAGAACCAGAGGTCAGATAAATAGGATCCAGCTGCAGGACCAAAACGAGCAAAAGCCCACAAGCCTTGCCAGAATATTCACTTATATTCAAGGCAGGTGTCACACCTAAGGAAACTCCCTTTCAACTGATTGCCTAGTCACAGCAGATCCCAACGTGGCAGTGATCACAAAATATCAAATTTCATCATGGAAGTGATCACACCATCATACGACTATCAAACCACTGAGACTCATAGCCCAGATAAGTTGACACACAACTTTAACCATCACACCTATCTTCAAATTTCCTTTTGTAATTTTTTCAATTTTGTTTTTCCTACCACTACCAGCAGGCCATAGAGCACCTCACTTCTACAGTATTTTTTAACAGACCTTCATGGGTCCAGTCTTTCTTCCATTCAATCTCTTTAATATACAATTGTCAGAGTTTCTTTCTTAAATGTGATGAATAAAAAGAGAAATTTTCTCTAATAAATAGATAACAAATGTGATGACTTCCATTAAATCATTGATCTGCTCAAGACCTGTAATGGCTTCACATTGCTTCTCAGGAGAGGGTAGAGGGAATCGCACCTTTGGGAGAAAACTCAAGTATAACCCGTTATAGCTAAACAGTATTGAGTATTACTATTAAATTATTGCTATCATTTAGTTAATTGTTTAGTAAATTATAGGTGCTTCTTTTCACAAAGTTGGTTTCATCATTCACAGAGAATTACTTGAGTCCTGAATTAAAATAGTGTATTTTTATGTAAATATAGCATGTCCCTTCTATGTTTGTTTGCCAGTTACTCCCTACCCTCAGCAAGGAATTTTCAGAAGCATCGTTTTTGCCAATTTTTTTTTTTTACATGTTACTATAAAAAAAAAAAAAATAGCAGAGTGTGCTTACGAAAATACCTCTGTGGGGGAGTGGTTGACAAACAAATGTAGAAGGCACTTGTTACTTGCATAAAAATACATTAATCCCTTCAAGCCATGGACCTGAATCAGGTAGAAATAAACAAAATTTAGAATCATTAGCTTAATGCCCAGAGTGGAAAAAAAAAGAGTAAGAAAATTTGTTTAAATCTAAGTGTAATATCCTTTCCCAAGTACCCGTCACCTAGACGGTAATCTATGCGGCAATAAGCAGAGATCTCAGGCTTAAAAGATCTAATTTTAAAATCAACACCATATTCCAGGACTTCTACAGCAAACTAAATGAGACCATCTTCCTTTCATCTTGGAAACTTTTTCTCACTTGATTTGTTTGAGAAATAGAAGTGAATCTTCCCAAAGACACCTAATGAAAATAAACTAATCAAATCAAGGAGAGTAGATAAACAAGCAAGAAGAGTTGGAAACTTTTTTGAAAAAGCCAAGTAATAAGGCAGGACCACACATAACAGAATTATATAATAAAATGAATATAATTAAAACAGTGTAACATTGGTTCATAAATAGACAATCAGATCAATGAAATAAAATACATAACATACCTATGGGAATTTAGTGTATGTAAAGGTGACTTTTTTTTTTTTTTTTAAAGGTGACATTTTAAATCCATGATAAAAAGGTGGTGCTCAAATACATAGGTAGCCACCTTAGGAAAAAGAGGCTAGTTTTTATTCTACTTCACCTCTAATTTCAAAACAAAATTTAGAAAAAGTTCAGATTTAAGTATAAAAAAATAAAACAAGAAAAGCTCTAGAAGAAAATGTGCAATGATATTTTATAAAAGAGAATGAAGGTACAACCTCTTCGGATAACAGTTTGTCAGTTCTTCAAAAAGTTAAACATAGACCAGTCAACAATTACTTTAAAACAAAGATGGAAGGGTAAGGCAGCAGGGAAACTAGATTATGGAAACAGAACAAGAGGACAGAAATAATCAGAATGTTCACACTCTGTGAAGAATGTAACCGATGTCACTGAACAATTTGTGTAGAAATTGTTGAATGGGAACCTAAACTGTTTTGTAAACCTTCACCAAAAACACAACAAAATATTATTTTAAAAAAAAAGTCAGACATAGAGTTACCATAAAAAAAACCCAAACCTGTTGCCATCAAGTCAATTCCAACTCATAGCGACCCTGTAGGACAGAGTAGAACTGCCCCATAGAGTTTCCAAGGAGCACCTGGTGGATTCGAACTGCCGGCCTTTTGGCTAACAGCCATAGCACTTAACCACCAAGCCACCAGGGTTTCCAGAGCTACCATATGACCTAGCAATTTCACTCCAAGGTATATATCCAAAAGAATCAAAAATATATGTTCACACAAAAACACATTCATATACATGAATATTCATAGCAGCATTATTCATAATAATAGCCAAAAAGTGGGGGAAAAATCTATCAATTGATGAATGCATTAAAAAAAGATATATTCAGACAATAGACTATTATTATCACAAAAAAATGAAATACTGATACATCTACAAAATGGATGAAATTCAAAAACATGCTAAATGAAAGAAGCCAGCCAGATATAAAAGAACACATATTATATAATTTTATTTGTATAAAATTTCCAGAACAGACAAATCCATACAGAAAGATATCAGATTAGTGGTTGCCCAAGGCGGGGGCGGAGGGGGAGGAACTACTAGTGGGTACAGAGTTTATTTTTGAGATGATAAAAATATTCTGTATTTAGATAGTGGTGATTGTTATAAAACTGATTAACCTGTTGCTGTCTAGTCAATTCCGACTCTCAGTGGTCCTATAGGACAGAGTAGAACTGCTCCATAGGGTTTACAAGGCTTGTAAATCTTTAAGGAAGCAGATTGCCACATCTTTTTCCCTCCGAGGGGCTGGTGAGTCTGAACCACTGACATTTTAGTTAGCAGCCAATCAGCTTAACCACTGTACCACCAGAGCTTCTGACTGTTGCATAACTGTGTGAATAAACTAAACACTACTAAACTGTACACTTAAAAAAACATATGGAGACAGGCCAAAGAGTTCACCTCCAGGGAAATCAAAAAATACACTGAATTCAATGAAAACAAAAAATATGACATAACAAAACTTATGGTACACAGCTAAAGTAGCGTGAGAGAAACATTTATAGCATTAAATTGTTATGTAAGGAAAAAATAATCTCAAATCAGTGATCTAATCTCCCAACTAAAAAAACCTAGAAAAGGAGAATAAAATAAACTCAAGGAATCAGAAGAAAGGAAGTAATAAATAAAAGAGCAGAAACTAATAAAATTGAAAACAGAAATAATAGAGAAAATCAATGAAATAAAAGCTGGTTCTTTGAGAAGATCAATAAAATTGACAAACCACTAGCAAGAAAGATAATGAAAAAAAGAGAAAAGACACAATTTACCAGTATCAGGAATGAAACAGAGGCTATCACTACAGACCCTGCAGACATCAAAAAGATAAGGGAATACTAGGAACAACTCAACACACGTAAATGATGAGAAGGACTAATTCCTTGAAAAGCACAAACTACCACAACTCACCTAAAGTAAGAGAAAACAGCCCTGTAACTATTACAAAAGTTGAATTTGTAGCTTAAAAACTCCCAAAAAGAAATCTCCAGGTCCAGATAGTTTCTTTAGAGAATTCCACCAAAGGTTAAAGAAAAATTAACACCGAGTCTACGCAAACTCTTCCAGAATGTAGAAGGGAACACTTCTCAATTAGTTTTCTGAATCTAGTATCACCCTGATAACAAAAACATACAAAGACAACTTAAAAAAAAAACTACAAATAGGCATTTCTCAAGAATATAAATGAAACATCTTTAACATGTATTATCAAAGAGAATTTAGTGATATTTAAAAATAATCATAAGCTATGACCAATTAGATTTACTCCAGAGGTTAGTATACCCAATTTTATGTCTGATTATATAGCTACAGTAATCAAGACTATGTGGTATTGACAGAGGGAGAGACACACAGATCAACGGAACAGAATCAACAACCCAGAAATGAACCAACACAAATATGCACAATTGATGTTTTACAAAGGTGTAAATAAAATTCAATAGGGGAAGAATTGTTTTTTCAACAAATGGTGCAGAAACAATTGAACATAGGCAAAAAAAAAAAAAATGAACATCTATGTAAACCTCAAACCTTAAACTAAACTCAAAATGGATCACAGACTAAGGTAAAGCCAAAAACTAAAAATCTTTTAGGAAAAAAACAAGGGAGAAAATCTTTGAGATCTAGAGCTAGGTAAAAAGTTTTTAGGTTTGACACCAAAAGCAAGATCCATAAAAAGAAATGATGGATAAATTGGGTTTCATCAAAATTAAAAAATGTTCCCTCTATTAAAAAGATTGAAAGACAAGCTAAAGGAACGAAGACAATATTTGCAAACCCCATATCTGGCAAAGCAGTCCTATCTAGAATATATAAAGAACTCTCAAAACCTATCATTTATTTTAAAAAAAAAAAAGGATCTAATTAGAAAATTAGCAAAAGACATAAAAGTTTTATGGAAGAACATGTGTTGTTCTTAGGTGCCGTAGAGTTGGTTCGGACTCATGGCGACCCTGCGTACAACAGAACAAAACACTGCCAGTCTTGTGCCATCTTCACGATCATTGTTATGCTTGAGCCCATTGTTACAGCCACTATGTCAATTCATCTCATTGATGTCAAATCAAAAAAACCAACCAAACCTGTTGCCACCAAGTTGATTCCAACACATAGCGATCCTGAAGGACAAAGTAGAACTGCCCCATACAGGTTCTAAGGAGCGCCTGGTGGATTTCAACTGCCCACCTTATGGTTAGCAGCCATAGCTGTTAACCACTGCACCACCAGGGTTTCCTGCTGATATACAGGTGGCTATTTTTAATAAGCATGTGAAAAGATGTTCAACATCATTAGCTATTGTTGTTGTTGTTGTAACGTGCTGTTGAGATAGTTCTGACTCATACCTACCCTAGTACAAGAGAACAAAACACTGCAGGGTCCTGTGCCATCCCCACAATCATTGCTATGTTTGAGCCGATTGTTGCAGCCATTGTGTCAATCCATCTTGTCGAGGGTCTTCCTTTTTTTTTGATGACCCTCTACTTTACCATGCAGGATGTTCTTCTCCAGGGACTGATCCCTCCTGATAACATGTCTAAACTACGCGAGACAAAGTCTCACCATCCTTGCTTCTAAGGAGCACTCTGGCTGTACTTCTTCCAAGAAAGATAGATTTGTTCATTCTTCTGGCAGTCCATGATATATTCAATATTCTTTGCCAACACCATAATTCAAAGGCATCAATTCTTCTTCTGTCCTCCTTATTGTTTGTCTAGCTTTCACATGCATATGAGGTGATTCAAAATACCATGGCTTGGGTCAAGAGCACCTTAGTTCTCAAAGTGACATCTTTCCTTTTGAACATTTTAAAGAGGTCTTTTTCTGCAGATTTGCCCAATGCAATGGGTCATTTGATTTCTTGACTGTTTCTTTCATGGGTGTTGATTGTGGATCCAAGTAAAGTGAAATCTTTAACAGCCTCAATATTTTCTCCATTTATTGTGATGTTGCTTATTGGTCCAGTTGTAGCTAGTCATTAAAAAAAAAAAAAAAATTTTAGTCATTAAAAAAAAAAAAAAATTTTAGTCATCAGAGAAATGCAAATTAAAGCCATAATGAAATATAACTACATATCTATCAGAACTCTCTCGAACCCTCTTGAATGTTGAGCAGCTAAATCGAATGGAAGAAATGATGAAGTATAAGAGCTGAATAGCAGATTCCAAAGGGCAGCTCCAGAAGGCAAAGTAAAGTATTATAATGACATGTGCAAAGACCTGGAGTTAGAAAACCAAAAGGGAAGAACATACTTGGCATTTTTCAAACTGAAAGAACTAAAGAAAAAATTCAAGCCTCGGGTTGCAATTTTGAAGGATTCTATGGCCAAAATACTGAACAACACAGGAAGCATCAAAAGAAGATGGAAGGAATACACAGAATTATGGTACCAAAAAGATTTGGTCAACAGTCAACCATTTCAAATGGCACTGAAGGAAGAAGTCCAAGCTGCACTGAAGGCATTGGCAAAAAAAACAAGGCTCCAGGAACTGATGAAATACCAATTTAGGTGTTTCAACAAATGGATGCAGTGCCAGAAGTACTGACTCACCTATGCCAGGAAAATTGGAAGACAACTACCTGGCCAATCGACTGGGAGAGATCTATATTTATGCCTATTCCAAAGAAAGGTGATCCAGCAAAATGCAGAAATTATTGAACAATATCATTAATATCACACGCAAGTAAAATTTTGCTGAAGAGCATTCAAAAGTTGTAGCAGCACATTGACAGGGAATTGCCAGAAACTCAAGCCAGATTCAGAAGAGGACTAGAATGAGGGGTATCATCACTGATATCAGATGGATCCTGGCTGAAAGCAGAGAATACCAGAAAGATATTTACCTGTGTTTTATTGACTATGCAAAGGCATTCGACTGTGTGGACCATACCAAATTATGGATAACATTTTGAAGAATGGGAATCCAAGAACTCTGAACTGTGCTCATGAGGAACCTGTACATATACAAAGAGGCAGCCATTGCAACAGAGCAAGGGGACATTGAGAGCTTTAAAGTCAGGAAAGGTGTGTGTCACAGTTGTATTCTTTCACCATATTTATTCAGTCTGTATGCTGAGCAAATAATCTGAGAAACTGGACTATATGAAGAAGAACGGGGCATCAGGATTGGAAGAAGGCTCACTAACAGCCTGCGATATGCAGATGGCCCAACCTTGCGTACTGAAAGTGAAGAGGGCTGGAAGCATTTACTGATGAAGATCAAAGACTACAACCTTCAGTATAGATTACACTTCAACATAAAGAAAACAAAAATCCTCACAACTGGACCAATAAGCAACATCAAGATAAATAGAGAAAAGATTGAAGTTGTCAAGGATTTCATTTCACTAAGATCTACAATCAACACCCATGGGAGCAGCAGTTAAGAAATCAAAGGACGCATTGCTTTGGGCAAATCTGGGGCAAAAGAACTCTTTAAAGTGTTCAAAGGAAAGATGTCACTTTGAAGACTAAAATGAGCCAGACCCAAGCCATGGTATTTTGAATCACCTCGTATGCATGTGAAAGCTGGACAAAGAATAAGGATGACCGAAGAGGAATTGATGCCGTTGAATTATGGTGTTGGTGAAGAATATTGAATATACCATGGATGGCCAAAAGAAGGAACAAACTTGTCTTGGAAGAGGTACAACCAGAATGCTCCTTAGAAGAGAGGATAGCAAGACTTCGTCTCACATACTTTGGACATGTTATCAGAGGAGATCAGTCCCTTGCAAAGGACACCATGCTTGGTAAAGTAGACAGTCAGTGAAAAAAAGAAAGACCGTCAATGAGATGGATTGACGCGGTGGCTAAAACGATGGGCTCAAGCATAACAACGATCGTGAGGATGGAGCAAGACTAGGCAGTGTTTTGTTCTGTTATACATAGGATCACTAAGTCTGAATCTACTTGACGGCAGCTAACAGCAATGACAAAAACACATATCAGAATAGCTAAAATAAAAAATCATGACAACACAAAATTTTCTCCAGGATTTGTCTATAAATAAATTTTTAAATAAACATTTGGAAAAATACATTGACAGATTTTAGATTTGAAGGGAAATTAGATATGATCTATTATTTTAAAGACCTTGGCTTGGTCAAGGTCACATAGAAAGTTTTCAGCAGGGTCAAAAGAACGTTTTTTTCAACACTATTTCTGTTGAAAGCTAGTACACATTTTATATTTCGAAAGCTTATGTTCACTTTGAAATAATAATAGAAATACCAGGTCAGTCTTCGTAAGACTATAGCAAATCTCGTTCTCAAATCAGCTGAATCCCAAAGGACAACTTCTGGATTTTGAGAAATACACTAAGTATATTTTAGATTTTTCTATTTATTTTTATTAATGTCATAATATTAACTTCTCCCTTTAATTATATTATTTTACAGGCATATTACTTAAAGTAATTTTTATTGAAAATAAAACCAAAAATGTTTATATTGTACTAGAGCAATATATGTTATATATATTTTATAGCATGTATATGCTATGTTATTAGTATCTGTGGGATTCTTGTTTCTTCAGAATCTAAGGTAATCTACGGGAAAAATATGATTCACATTAAAACATTCACTTTATAGTCAACTTTTCAGGAAACAAAGAGACAAAGAGAGAAATATTTGTAAACAAACTAAAGCATCAATGTGAGGTACTGATTTTAAAAACAAATCTAAAAGAGGATTAAATGCCAGCTCAAATAAATTAAAAAAAAAAAATGCCATCGAGTTAATTTGGACTCACAGCGACCCTATAGGACAGAGTAGAACTGCCCCATACAGTTTCCAAGGTGCAACTGGTGGATTTGAAATGCCAACCTTTTGGTTAGCAGCCAAACGCTTAACAACTGTGCCACCAGGACTCCTGCTCAAGGAACTGGGTACAAATATTGCAGACATAAATCCCTAATCTGAAACCCCTGTGACCTTGTGTATTTCAAAATTCAGAATT
Organism: Elephas maximus indicus; assembly: GCF_024166365.1. Lineage (NCBI taxonomy): Eukaryota > Metazoa > Chordata > Mammalia > Proboscidea > Elephantidae > Elephas > Elephas maximus. The sequence goes on from NC_064819.1 coordinate 193,362,191, forward strand.
TTTTGCATTTTAGAAAGACAATGCAGTGTATGTGCTGAGTATTATATAACACTCCAGCAAAGCCTGGCACAGCTCCCTATAATCAAGCATATTAATATTTTTACAATAAAAAGCATGAGTATTCACACTGTTGTGTTGTTGTTAAGTGCCATCGAGTCAGTTCTGATCCACAGCAACCCTATGCACAACAGAATGAAACATTGCCAGTCCTGCACCATCTTTACAATCGTTATGCTTGAGACCATTGTTGCAGCCACTATGTCAATCCACCTTGTTGAGGGTCTTCCTCTTTTCTGCTGATCCTGTACTTTACCAAGCATGACATCCTTCTCCAGGGACTGATCCCTCCTGACAACGTGTCCAAAGTATGTAAGAGGCGGTCTCACCATTCTTGCTTCTAAGGAGCATTCTGTTCATGCTTCTTTCCAAGTCAGATTTGTTCATTCTTTTGGCAGTCCATGGTATATTCAATATTTTTTGTCAACACCACAATTCAAAGCCGCCAGCTCTTCTGTCTTCCTTATTCATTGTCCAGCTTTCACGTGCATATGATGTGACTGAAAATACCATGGCTTGGGTCAGGTACAACTTAGTCTTCAGGGTGACATCTTTGCTTTTCAACTCTTTGAAGAGGCCCTTTGCAGCAGATTTGCCCAATGCAATGCGTCTTTTGATTTCTTGGCTGCTGCTTCCATGGGTGTTGATTGTGGATCCAAGTAAAATGAAATCCTTGACCACTTCAATCTTTTCTGCATTTATCATGATGTTGCTTACTGGTCACACTAAGGGGTAAATAAGACTATAAATAGACTCACATCAGTTCAGGTTAGATTTTCTACCAAATTTGTTTAGGTTAGCTCAAGTTTTGGATCAAAGGAAGTGGGAAAAATTAGGTTTTCAAGTTTTTTGCATTTTGGAATTGTGCCTAAGGAATTGGGAACCTAACATATTGTGATTGAAAATGCTAGGACAATAATTTTGTCTTGAGACTTTTCATATAACTAATTTGCTAAGCAATTTTATGTTAGCATCTCTGACTTTTGAAGGAATTCTTTTAGGTGTTTGGTTATTTTTTTGTTTGTTTTTTTAGGGGTAGTCTTCAAGAAGAGATTACCATGTACTTCACTTTGAACAGTAATTGTACTTGGCAAATCAAATCATAGTTTACATACTTTTTGTGCTTATGAGGCCAGCTGTATAAGGTAACCTAGTCAAGGAAAGGATCATTCCAGAATTCATGTGTTTTGTAAATAGAGATTTTCACAGATCAGAATAACTTAAAGTGGGCATATCTTTGGTAAGTCAAAGGCAGACCAGTTTATAATCTATACCAAAAAGAAATAATAATAATGCAGGCAAGTTTTATCAACTTTGTTTTTGTTTGGAAGAGAAGGGATTCCCCCAATCCACACACACACAGATAAGCTCTCAGGATGTAACTACTATAATTGATGTTACCTCTCATGAGCCTCTAACACTTCTTATTAATCGAACTTTTAAATTTCTCTGACATTGCAACACCACACCCTTCATTTTATTTGCATTAGCATTATATTAATAGCTTAATTCAATCATTGCAGGCATGTGTTATAAATATTTCATTTTCTGACATCTGAAAAACAATGTCGGCCTCAAATAGAATGACTCAGGGTCTGACTGCCAGAATGAGCTAAAAATATGAATCCAGAGAGTTTTTTAATATTCTAAGGCTGCCAAAAACTTTAGGAGGCTGATCTTCTGCATTTAAAAAATTTTTCAGAAATAATTCCTTATGTTGTGTAAGACTGGTAGAACTTCGAAAGATTATTTCGCAATTATAAAATTTCTAACAATTTTATAACCTCTTGAGACACTGAATTGTATGATATAATTATAGAAAGTACAGTTTGGAGTTAGAAGTAAACCTGGACATCAACCCTTCTTTGCAGTGATATGAGAACTGCAGACTAGTGAAGATGGAGAACTTCCCCAAGGCTACACAGTTAATCTGGGACTGAGTTGAGATCACCAACTCCAGGACTAACACTCTCGAACCCATCATATTCAGGAGAACATGTAAAATGTAGAAGTTCAGACTTCTATTGCCTTAAGTGTATTCGTCATATAGTCATATTAGAACCACAAGCAACTTGCTCACAGAAACCATGTGATCTTCCCTTTCACTTCTCCTATGGCACATTACATGCAATAGATTCTTATTTCATATGTGTGGAGCTGTCATTATTCCAATAAATGCTTGAAATGACCACTATCAATCTTTCACTGAGACTTTAATTTACAATATCTAAGACTTTGTTCAGATTTTTGCAGTTATTTGCATGTGTTTTCAAAGAATCTCAACCCTGCCAGAGACCATCAGCCATATGCCTCCAACACAAGGATCTTAAAATAAGAACACAATGGAGAGCAACAACTAACAATGCTTATTTTAAGTGGAAATTGTTGACTTTACCCTCCTGATGTATCTTCTCAAAGGTGACAATTTTACATAATTATACCATTTGGGGAAAACTTTTACATTTACAGCTTCAGATGTGGGTTGAAATTTACTCTAGAAGTTTTGTTGTTGGAAAAAGTGGTGGAGGATGGAGAGACTCCTTTGCTTCTACCCAAACACAACCATCACACTTAACTTTAGCTTTAGTGAGGGAAATGGATTGTTGTTTTCAGATTTGTTACCAAAACATTGTGTTCTATGGAAAAGGAAGCACTGGAATGATTAAATTTCCAACTCCAACTCTATGATCTGTGAAATGAGGACAATCCCTGTAACTAGCTGGTGATAATCATGATGTCGCCATCAAGAGCTCACTGGGCCTCGAAATGCCAGAAACTTGCCATATTTTGCATCCCTTTTTCCATGTTTCATTTCCATTTGAAGCTTAATATTGGATGCCAGAATATATTAGTGTCATTGGGCATTTTCTCTTGCTTGTGGAAAGAGAAGTAGATCTTTAATAGTGACTACAAGTCTGGAGTAAAATACTTTTAGACCGAACATCACTCCTGAAAATATCTCATGATTTTAAGTAAAGAATTCCATAGTTATTTAAAAAAAATTTTTTTTTAATTTAATTTCAAAAGTACAGAAAAGCTGTAAGAATAGAACAAGGAACTTCCACATACTCTTTGCTCAGATTAACCAGTTTTTACCTTTTTCCCCATTTACACATGCACTTGTGTACTTTTTCTCTCTTTCAACATTTGAGAGTAAGTTAGAGACATCCAGTCCCTTTATGCTTAAACCCTTCAATATGCATGTCCGAAGAACAAGGGTATTCTCTTATATAGCTGCAGTATACTTATCAAAATCAGGAAATTTTAATACTGGTACAGTAATTATCTAATTACAATTACTTTTTGTAAAATAAAGTATTTTCTCATTATATATACTTTTTTGGAAATCTGATCATTTAATATAATGATGGCTTTTAAATGTGAATTGTAATTGATTGGTCCTTGACGTCAGTCACTTTCTTAAACAACATGCCTAACAAGCTGTGATTTAAGTAGGATCTAGAAACTGGTACATATGCAGACTTGTACGCTATTGTGCACTCTGAGAATGCACTCAGTCCTGGACCAAAAATTATGGCTAATATCCATCAATAGACCCCAAAATAGTAAAAAGAATTGTTCAATAGTATGTGGGCCAAATCTTGTTAAATCATTAGAGATATGTTGGTATAATTGTTGTTGTTGTTAGGTGCTGTAGAGTTGGTACTGACTCATAGTGACCCTGTGTACAACAGAATGAAACACTGCCCAGTCCTGTGCCATCCTCACAATAGTTGTTATGATTGAGCCCATTGTTGCAGCCGCTGTGTCAATCCATCTTGTTGAGGGTCTTCCTCTTTTTCACTTGTCTTCTACTTTACCAAGCATGATGTCCTTCTCCAGGGCTGATTCTTCCTGATAACATGTCCAAAGTATGTGAGACATAGTCTCGTCATCCTTGCTTCTAAGGAGCATTCTGGTTGTACTTCTTCCAAGACATATTTGTTCGTCCTTTTGGCAGTCCATGGTATATTCAGTATTCTTTGCCAACACCACAATTCGAAGGCGTCAATTCTTCTTTTGTCTTCCTTATTCATTATCCAGCTTTCACATGCATAGGAGGTGACTGAAAACACCATGGCTTGCGGCAGGCATACCTTAGTCCTCAAGGTGACATCTTTGCTTTTCAACACTTGAAAGAGGTCTTTTGCAGCTGATTTGCCCAATGCAATGTGTCTTTTGGATTTCTTGACTGCTGCTTCCATGGGTATTGATTGTGGATCCAAGTAAAATCAAATTCTTGACAATTTCAATCTTTTCTCTATTTATCATGATGTTGCTTATTGGTCCAGTTGTGAGGATTTTTGTTTCCTTTACATTGAGGGGTAATTCATACTAAAGTCTGTGGTCTTTGATTTTCATCAGTAATTGTTTCAAGTCCTCTTCACTTCCATCAAGAAAGGTTGTGTCATCTGTATATCGCAGGTTGTAGATGAGTCGTCCTTCAATCCTGATGCCATATTCTTCTTCACATAGTCCAACTTCTCAGATTATTTGTACAGCACAAAAATTGAATAAGTATGGTGAAAGGATACAACCCTGACGCACACCTTTCCTGACTTTAAACCACTCAGTCTCCCCTTGTTCTGTTAGAATGACTGCCTCTTGATCTACACGTTCCTCAAGAGCACACTTAGGTGTTCTGGAATTCCCATTCTTTGAGATATTATCCATAATTAGTTATGATCCACACAGTTGAATACCTTTGCATAGTCAATAATACACAGGTAAACATCTTTCTGGTATTCTCTGCTTTCAGCCAGCATCCATCCAACATCAGCAATGATATCCCTGGTTCCATCCACATCCTCTTCTGAATCCAGCTTGAATTTCTGGCAGTTCCCTGTCAATATACTGCTGCAGCTACTTTTGAATGATCTTCAGCAAAACTTTACTTGCATGTGATATTAATGATATTGTTCGATAATTTCTGCATTCAGTTGGATCACCTTACTGGGAATAGGCATAAACACAGACCTCTTCCAGTCAGTTGGTCAGATAGCTGTCTTCCAAATTTCTTGGCATAGAAGAGTAAGTACTTCCACTGCTGCATTCGTTTGTTGAAACACTTCAATTGGTATTCCGTCAATTCCTGGAGCCTTGTTTTTCACCAATGCCTTCAGGGCAGCTTGGACTTCTTCTTTCTGTACTATTGGTTCCTGATCATATGCTACCTCCTGAAATGCCTGAACGGCAACCAATTCTTTTTGGTATAATGACTCTGTGTATTCCTTCCATCTTCTTTTAATACTTCCTACATCGTTTATTATTTTCTGCATAGAATCCTTCAATGTTGCAACTCAAGGCTTGAATTTTTTCTCTAGTTCTTTCAGCTTGAGAAATACCGAGTGTGTTCTTCCCTTTTGGTTTGCTGCCTCCAGGTCTTTGCACGCAATTACACACTTGATTTCCTTGCTGACATTAAATTAAAAAAACAGAAACATTAAATAAGAAGGATAGAAATGGAATAAATATAAAAGTTATAAGGAATGTGATTTATAGCAGGGAGAGCTGAGTACTAGGTAAGAGATGAGTTTCAGTTTAGAAATGCAGAAATTCTCTCTCTCAAATTCCTGCATTGACTGACTACAGATTTTGGTTCTTCCACTACCATGTTTTTTATTTTAAAATTATGCAGTTACCTAGAAGTGACCAGTTCATCAATTACTTGACTCCTTAAATTATTACTTAAAATATGCCTAGAATTAGGCATAAACACAATCCCAGAAGCAGTATTTTTATTTATACACCACCTCATTCCAATAAATATTTATGAATGCCTACATACATATATAAAAAATAATAAGAAAAGATAGTTAAAAAAATTATTGGATTAGAAAAAAACTGTAACAAAGTTATTACCCAAAGTGAAGTTAGGACACCTTTGAAAGCTGCCTTCCCAGCCTTATATTTAGCACATACTTTTTTAGGCACTCAGTAATTATGTCCTGATAATAAAAGCAAAAGTTGATAGAGTGCTTTCCATGTACTAGATCCTGTTTCTAAGGGTGTAAAAGTATGGTTTCATTTAATTCTCAAGTCCAACCTCGAGGCGAGTTCTGTTTATATCCCCATTGCACAGATGCTTACACGGTCATTCAGAGCGGCTAATTTGTGCCAAAGCTGGACTACGAGGCAAGACAGTTGAACTCCCCTGACTAACCACTGCACCATACAGTCTCCAAAATTAATTCTCTGGAATCCCTGCTTATGGAAAAGTTGATGAAAGACAGAGAAGTCTATTTTATCATCATCTAAACTCTGCTGAATGAATAAAAGAATAAATTATTGTAGTCGGTCGGAAAATTTGTCCTAAGCTTTTTAACATCCAAAACAAAAAGAGAATCGAGTTCAAGTCTATGATTCAGTTTTTGTTTTTGCTTTCAGAAAAAGCAACCTGATTTCTTGCAAAAAGCACAAACAGAAACTTACAGGTTACTGATGCACACAAGATCAGAAGACAAGATGGGAAGCCTAACAGTGGAAACGCCAAGCATATACGCAAATGTAAACCAATCATGTATTTTTCTCTAATCATGCAGAATTTCAAACAGTATTAAAATGGAATAGTATAATGAACCCTCATGTACCCATCACCCAACTCACAGCAAGCTTGTTTCCTCCATACGTACTTACCCCCACGTCCTGCCCTTACTATATGATTTGAAGCAAGTCTCAGACATCATATCATTTCAGTGATTACTATTTCACTATGGATTTCTTAAAGATAAGCTCTATATTTTTCTTAACATAACTACAATACCATGACCACATTTAAAAGCATAATAATAAGTCTTTAATATTGGCTCGATGTTTAAATTTGCAGTTGTCTCTAGCAGTACATCTTTTTTAAAATTGTTCTTGTTTGTTTGAATCAAGATCCAGATAAGATTCACATATTGCAATTTATACTGTTTTTTTTTTTTTTAACTCACTGCAATATATAATGGGAAGTTCAGTAGTGTGGGCATAAGCAGTGTCACTTTCCCTCTCATCTGTAAAAGGAAGGAAGTGGCACAGTGATTTTCAGAGCCTCCTTCAATGTTGGAGTGACTGGTCAGACAATTCTACTGCATAAATGAGAGGCTCAAGATCAGAGAATTGGGTAGATCATAGACTGAGGTAAACTTATAATAAAAAATTAATTATTTAATGTGATACTACTCCTTAATAAGTAGTATCTCCAGAGCCTTAAAGCAACACCCTCCTCCAGATTGCTTGTTGCCCTGAGGTTTGTTCCTTTTCAGTGATTAATTTCACCCTTACGTTCTGCTGACCCAACTATGTACTGCCCTGATTGCCATCAGCACCGAGTTTAAAGAGCCCATGGCTGTGACTATTCAATATACAAATAGCTCTTAGCTTCAGCCTTACAGTCAGCCTCTCTCCTTGAAGCTAACCTACCCAGCTGATAGAAATGGGATGGATCTGAGAGAGTAGAAAAATATTTATTGACCTCTTATAATGAGTTGGAGCCAATGTGACGGCAACTATCTTCAACAAGGATTATGTGCCAGTCTCTGTGCTAAGCACTTTTCACAGGTTGTCTCGTTTAAACCTCAGGGAGGTTGGATAAGATGGCAGGCCAGGAATCTGAATCCAATATCATTTCTCTGAAGCCTGTGATCTATTCCTGTTTAGAAAATAGAAATATGAGTTTCACCATCCGAACAATGTTGTGAGGATTAAAAGAATAACACAGAAACTTAAAAAAAAAAATAAAGTACCATGGAAACCACAAAGTGCTATGACTACATAGAGCAGATTACATGGTAATTGATCACCTAAAAAATATTTTACTCATACCTTTAAAGATATCCAGACTCAATATCAGTTCATGAGGCATGTCTGGTCGCTTCTGTGGACTCTCAAATAGAATCCTGAAAAATACTTTGGGACATCTTTAAATTCCATTCCTCCTCCCGTCCACACACATCTTCATCCACAAACACCTGTTCTGAATGACATCTTTCTTCTCCTTCCTGGTGCTGTCCAGAAAAGAGGAGCCACATCTAATGTTATACACGGCAGCCTAGCATGTAGCACGAGACATCCGGGAAGTACTTTTCAAGGCATTTGATCACATTAAAATCATCACCCTTCTATTTTCCTATAAATTGAATTTCCTACTCAAATAGCAAGCTAGCTGCCATAAAATTTCAGCCTCCATCTGGCAAACTCAGCATTATACATGAATTCCTAATCCATAAATGAAGGGTATTGTCAGTTTTGAACCTTCCCCAGAGAAACTGGGACACCAAGCGCAACTGGAGACAGGAGCAACACACGCCGACCTGTGGTGTTCGTTTTAAAAGAATGACACATGAACTTCAAAGAGCATTTTACAATGCACTGCATAAAAGAATTCACGTCAGGGGTGGCTGGAACTGAAAAGACAAAACAAACATTTCCATTTGCTAGGTAGGGAGTGAACCAGTCGCACTGGGCCCCTCTCGTTAAAATCAGTGCCTGGAGTTAAAAGTGTAGTGAACATGCAGAGCTCATTATTGCACTTCCTAGTAAAGCAGACAAAAAGCATATTTCAGAAATGATGTTTATTACTATATCGTGTATTCTCTTAAGAAGCTGAACAGCTGCTGTCTAACCATTGTCTTAATGGAAAGCAAATTTAGGACATTGGAAGTTTTCCGTGGTGTTGAGTTTGTGGGACTGGCAGGGAAAGAGGGTTTTCTTTCTTCCTTTTTTGTCTTTCTTTTACTATTTATTTTTGTAATTTTGCAAACATTTTAATACTGCATTATTGATCAGGCTATTTGACTGAATCAGTGTGTAAAGCTCAAGTACTCCGAGTAAAAAAAAAGGCAAGAGTTTATGCATTTAACAGTTATTGTGGTGTTAATTGTAACCCATGGCAACCCCATGTGCGTCAGAGTAGAACTGTGTTCCATAGGGTTTTCAATGGCTGATTTTTCAAAAGTAGATCACCAGGTCTTTCTTCTGAGGCACCCCTGGGTGGACTTGAACCTCCCGTCTTTGTGTTAGCAGTTGATCACGCTAACCATTTGTACCACTCCTGCGTAGGCAAGGAATTTTACTTTTCCCAAATAACTAAATCATTAGCTGCTCCAGTATATTGTCCTCAATAGAAAGATGATACCATCCTAACAGAAGGAAAGGAGAATTCATTTTATTTTTGCAAAACTTTCCTGAATTCACTGAACATTGAGTTTACAGACTCACTTTGCAAGCTCACTGAAGCATAGGACTGTCATTAAGTAAAATCTTTACAGCTTATTTGCTCATCCAGTTCAGTGCATAGAGATCTTTTGGCATAGCAGTCTTCCAAATTCTCTGCACTGACCTAAAGCAACCTTCCCAGAGTATGTTACAAAGGTCCAGCAAACCAAGCCAACAAGAGACACCCAAAATCCAATAACGTCACAGAATACAGAAGAGTGGTCAGTTGTGAGAGCCAAGTCAAGCTGGGCTGCCTTGGGAAACAGCACAAACTCCAAAAGGACAAGTGGCACATGTGACGAGAATAGAGAAGTCTGGTGGCCACAAAGAGCCCCCAATTTCCCTCCTGGAGATATGATGCCACAGGGTCACCACTGGGAGGAGTGGCCACCCAAGAGCGCTCAAAATGCTAAAGGATAGGATTTCAAACTCCACTCGCAGGATTTCTGAAGCACTGAATCTATAAACCTGTAAAGTTAGATGAAAAATAAAGAAACAGAACTGAGTTTTACAAAGGAAGCCTCTCAGGAAAAATCAGTACGTTAACCCAGAATAATTGTTTGTAGTACTACAGATGGTAGTGGTGGCTACCACCAAATGAGAATGTGTCTGGAACTAATTGAGTGTTATTACACATTTTGGGAGAAACAGGTTGAGAAAAAGCTCCACACTGTAGAGCTTTTAGATTCACTCCATTTTCTGATTCCTGATGATGGGTTCCCATCAACTACAGTAAAGATTTGGATCATTCCAATCACACTTTGTAGTTCTGAGGGCCCAAGCACATCTGCAGCACAGCAGTGAACATTGTAGACCTCAAAGGACAGTCATCCACATGAGATCCATGATGTGTATTTCCAATGTCAAATACAATTAATTTTTAAGTGGATACTTGGGTTTTACAAGTAATCACCAAAGCCTTTCACTGGCGATTGCCTGCGTGATGATTTCAACTCTACTCTTCAAGGGCAGCTGTCCCTTCCACCCAGTCTCTCCTGGCACTACCTCACGCCCATCTCAATCTGCTCAGCACATATGGGAAAGTGTGTCAAACCTATGCTTGTTCATCACCATCTCCCAACATAGGGGGTCACTGGAGGCAAGAAACAATGTGTGTGAGAAACGGTCTCCATTACTTTACACCATGATTAACTTTTTTTCTTTCTTGCTCTTGGAAATGTAGAGATTTTAGGTGTAGATAGTTATCAGCGTATGGGGCTTAGATTTCTCCGTTTTCTAAAGAATTGCTCATCTGCTGTAACAACGTGTGGCATTTCATCAAGGTTTTCATTAAGAAGTCTCATTTATAGTGAATGCAGAGAGCCTATTTTGCTACTATCTTATTTCATCATGCAGAAATTCAGAAATGTTTTAGTTCCTTTCGTGTCTCTGCTCCATAGAGGCATCATTTCATTCACATGTGAAAGTTTTAGATCATTGATATTGCAGTTAAGTGGTTTTCCCTAAAAGTAGTTATAAATAGTTTATTGTTCACTTGGGAACACGTAGTCAAGATCCGAGCTTGAGTCTAAGTGAGATTCAGATGTGTATGGGTATGTGTGGCCAAGTGGTGGGGAAAGACTTTTTGAAGACATTCCTGCAGCCTGAGAGCCTCCTGGGAGCACAGGCAACCCAAGAGGAAAGCCCAGGGCGTGGGTTGGAGGAGAGGGATGGTTCCCACATGCTGTCCACTGCTTTAGTTTCCCTATCAGCCCAGTGGCTACCCTTTCCAGCCCTTAAAAAGCAAGAGGGTTATAAAGGAGGAGAGTGGGGGGTTCTTTCTCCAAAATCCCTGTAAAACTCTGGATCATGGAAAGGGTTGCTCTAAAACTCCTCTAGCCAAGTATAACAGCATTCTCCCACCATCATCACAAGTCACTACAGAGCTGGGTGCCTCAAGGATTCAGAGCATCCGTGATGGTGCCGAACAGAGTAGTGGTTGACCTTGGGAAGAGCTGGGGCAGGGTTGCAGTAAACACATGAGCAATGGCAACACACTTGGGGGCTCATGCTATGTATCATGGATATTATGGGAGGTGGAGGCCATATATCAGCGAGTAAAGAAAAGAGCCAGCAAAATCAGAACTATGATGTTATTACAATCTATCTATACCCAAAAGAAGTCAGGCTGGAAAAATTCAGTTTACACAGCTTGATGTACCTGGTTGATAAGAGATACTCACCAGTGAAACAGGTACCAAAAAAATATTCCACTTAATTTTTTCTGACTTTGAAGGTTAGAATTTAGGATTAGGATTCAAAAGCAATCATACAAAAGTAGGGATGATCTCAATACATTTAACTCAGTGCAAATGTATTGTGAGCAGGTAGATCGGTTAAATGTTTTCAAAGAGTTCTGATGAAAAGGCCAGCTAGAGAAATACAAATACGAATTAATGAGTTATGAAGCAAATCTGTTCTCCAGGCAATCTTATGGTAGGATTCTGGTTCTTAGCAGTGTTAAAGTTCACCTTGTAACTTATCCGTTGGTTCTCAAGTCCCCTACCTCCAAATGTACTGGACAAACCTACGTTTTTATGAGTGGCTGCCAGGACCCTGCTGACTTGGGATGCGAAGGAAAAAGTACAAGTTGAGACAGGGAGCAATTCTACCCGAAAACCCTAACAAAAGTACCTGATATTAAACACCTTAGGTGTGTGACTGGTGCTGAATTTAAAATGGTAAAAAGAATACCCAAAAGGAAATGGTGTGGGATTTGGAATTCATTTACCAAGAGAATTAATCTGGATTAAATAATCCTTTTCAAGTAGCGTATTAAAATGATAATCTTATCAGAAGGGGGTGGATCAGCCGATATTCAATTCCACTGATTTTACAATGCAAAAAAATTTAACTCAGTTTGACACAGATTTACTGAACGTCATAGAAAAGCCCATGGTAGCCAGACCTGAGCTTGTTAGACATTTAGGCTGTACGAAAACGAGCTTCTAAGTATGCATGTTACTGGACAGTGAAATTGGTTGTGAGAAAAAAATTGATTAAAAAGAAGATTTTTTAGTGATTTAAAGGATAACCACCCACCCACCTATCGATCAAATCTATTTGGATATAGAATTAATCTTTAACCTCTCTTTTAATGTTATCTTTTTAATTAAAAAAAAAAAATTTTTCCTGTTTGGAACTTTCTGAATAAATTAGACTTGCCTAACATATATGGATTTTTTTTTTTTTTAACATATATGGTATTCTATGGTCACTTCTATTCCTTCATCAGAGAAAGGGAAGCAGGCTTTGGAATGAAGGGGGCTCTCTTGTTAAAGACAGTAATAGAATAAGCACAGGACTTGGTAGTAGAGGGCCTGAAATTAGCATCCTGGTTATGCCATTTATGGAGCCCTGGTGGTGCAGTGGTTAAGAATTCAGCTGCTAACAAAAAGGTCAGCAGTTTGAATCCACCAGCCGCTCCTTTGAAGCACTATGGGGTAGTTCTACTCTGTCTTATAGGATCGCAATGAGTTGGAATCCACTCGACGGCAAGAAAGTTTGGGTCGGCCGTTTACCAGCCAGGTGAGCTTAGGCAAATTATATTACTCTCCCAAGTCCCATTTCCTTCAAAACATAAATGAGATATTGCAGATATTGATAATACCATCCTCGAGATTATTCCAAAGATTAAGTAGTTCCTAGAATGTAAGCTTCTAGCACTCAAATTCATGTGTTGCACATAATATATGCTTAATAAATATTCATTATTGAATAAGCAAATTATTGAATCTAGATAGATAGATAGCCTCCGTTGACACGACTCTGATTCATGGTGACCTTCTGTACAAGAGAACAAAATGTTGTCCAGTCCTGTGTCATCCTCATGACCACCAGCATGTTTGAGTCCATTGTTGTAGCCATTGTGCCAATCCATCTCATCGAAGGTCTCCCATGTCCTTGTTGGCCCCCTACTTCACCAAACATGATGAGTGATTGACCCGTCCTGATGAAGAGTCCAAAGCAAGTGAGTCACACATGTTCTGTTGCGATGCATAAGGTTTTCATCAGCTAACTTTCGGAAGTAGGTCACTAGGACTTTCTTCCTAGTCTGTCTTAATCTGGAATCTCTACTGAAACCTGTCCTCCATGGGTGACCACGTTGATAATTGAAATACCAGTGAATTAGCTTCCAGCATCATAGCAACATGGAAGCTACCACAGTATGACAAATTGACAGGTGGTGGACTGAATCTAAGTCGTATATGTTTTGCCATAATTACTAGCAAAAATAGACACTTACAAAACTTCCTTAATCCCACTCTACTTCTTTAAACATGCCATTTTTCTCAAGGATCTCCTAAGAATGTCTAGCAGGAAAGCATCATAGTGCAGCTAGAATCATAATTTTTCTGGTTATTCCTATCACAGATAGTAGCATTTATTGATATAAGGAGCCCTGGTGGTGCAATGGAAACACTGGTGGTGTAGTGGTTAAGAGCTACAACTGTTAACCAAAAGTTCGGCAGTTCAAATCAACCAGGCGCTCCTTGGAAACCATATGGGGTAGTTCTACTCTGTGTTATAGGGTCGTTATGAGTCAGAATCCACTCAACAGCAACGGGTGGTAGTGCAATGGAGCTCTGGTGGCACAGTAGTTAAAAACTTAGCTGCTAACCTAAAGGTCAGCTGTTCAAACTTACTAGCCACTCCTTGGAAACCCTATGGGGCAGTTCTACTCTGTCATAGAGGGTCGCTGAGTCAGAATCAACTGATCCATTAGCAACGGGTGGGTTATAAGTATTTCACATACATAGCTAATATAATCCCCATAACACCACAAGGAGGTAACCAGAATTATTTCCCTCATTTTAAAGATAGGAATGCCAAAGCCAAAAGAAAGGAAGTAAGTTTTGCAGTCCCACAGCTAGGTCAAAGTGGAGCTCAGGATGAGAATACAGACACCTAAGTCCAGAGCCCATGCTCATGGGAAACAGTAAGGGTTGGAGCAAGGAGGCCTGGGCTTGAGGGCCAGCTTTGCCCCATACTGATTTGAAAATACCAACATAACTTCTCCCAGCCTAATAATCATATAAAAAAGACAAAAATAAATCTTAGCACACAGCATTGCTGTGGGGATCAAATAAATTACTGTACTTTACTTCCACATGTACTTCATGAGAATAGGGTCATGTCCAACTAATATCTAAATCGTGAGCACCTAGCACAAGTAGACTCGTAGGAAATTCTGTGGGATGAATTACTAGTACACATGTGTTAATTTATAAACATAAATCACTTTACAAATTTCAGTTGTCATTATTATCAACAACTTTACGATATGTTAACCAAGAGTTTACCAGTTGTAGAATCTAAATGATTCCAATGAGCCTAGATTCCTTCACAACTAAAAGGTGGCTTTGAACACCACTGCCTATGAAGTCCTCATGTAGGTCTTATAATAGAAGACAAGTAGTAGCTGTTCACCCTAATTACCAACAGATGATTTCAAAAATGATTTTTTTTTCAAGGAAGTAGTTAAAAAATCATTAGAAAAACATTCAAAATGTGGTCAACAGCAGGAACCCAGCATGAGGCTTGAAGTAAACAGTGGAATATTTAGAAGCCTACTTTGTGTTCCTGAGGTCAGAGGAGCAGACACAAAGCACATTGCAGCGCTTAACCACCGCGGGAGCCAGAAGCTCTCCTTTGGCCATCTTAGGTTTGGCAGGAGAAAAGGAATATAATTTAAAAAGCAAGGAAAGTGATATTGCCCATAACAAAAATATCGTAACCATGAGCCATATCCAGTAATGTATCTCAGCTATTTAAATATAATCTGTCAAATGTCTCTTATTCTGAAATGAAGAGGGGAAACTACGGTTAATGGTAGCTGGAGGTAGGGTGTCCTGAGAAGAGCTGGTCACCTACCTTGATGTTGCAGTAAGTCCTTCACTGGGCTTTAGCTTCTTTGAGCAGCAGCAGATATTGTAGAAAAGACCCAGCCCCTGACCACTCTGCTTATGTGATCTTAATATGCCAAACAAGACAAAGGCTGAACAAACATCAGACACAGTTCAACTCTTTGCTTCTGAGAGGTAGTCTGGCATATGGTTTCGCTTTTAAAATCAGTATCAGTCAATTCTTTCACTTAAAAATATCCTTCATGATATGACACTGAATACAAAATAGGTAGACTGGGGAGGAAAAAAGGTTTTATCAGGGTTAGAAACTACTTAAAAAAAAAAAAAAAAAGGTAAAATGCATTTATTTCTAAACCCTGTCTTTCATGGAAATAATTACAGTATATATGTCTGAGAGAGCTTGTGTATTGGGGAAGAAAATATCAGTCTAGGAATCAGGACCAGAGGTTTTCTGTTTCTGACTCTAAGTCAGTCCCTTTCAGTTTCTTCATCCAAGATGGCAATCATACCATTTCAAATTGGACATATATCATGCTCCATGTTCTTTTAAACAGGTTATCTCATTTAATCCTCTCATTATTACCCCACTTTAAAGACAAAAAAAAAAAATAGATCTACAAGATGCCAACTGCTAGGATGAAGAGAAAAGAGCAGAGGATGTGGAGTCAGGAGACTTCGGTTTGAGTCACTGCCCCACCATGTGCCTCCTGTGTGGTCTCTAGTTTAACCTTTTTGTAAAGTGCATCCCGTAACATCCGTCTGTCAGTTTGCTGTCCTGTGGTGGTTTGTGTGTTGCTATGATGCTGGAAGCTATGCCACCAGTATTTCAAATACCAGCAGGGTCACCCATTGTAGACAAGTTTCAGTGGAGCTTCCAGAAGAAGAGAGACTAGGAAGAAAGACCTGGTGACCTACTTCTGAAAATTAACCATTGAAAACCCACAGATCACAACAGAATATCATCTGATATAGTGCTGGAAGATGAGCCCCTTGGTTGGAAGGTACTCAAAATACACAGTAGCCACAAGAATGGACTCAAGCATATCAAAAATTGTGAAGATGGCACAGGACTGGGCAAGATTTTGTTCTGTTGTACATGGGGTCACCATGAATCAAAGCCAACTCGATGGCAACTAACAGCAACAAAGTACATGCTGGCACACTCAATAAATACGGATTCAGCTTCCTGCTTTCCTCATTCTCAAGAACATAAAACTCTTGAGTGTAAAGGCTAGAATTCAAATTCAGATCTGTTGATTTCAAACTCAAAAAATATGAAACCACCAGAACTATTGAGAATATTGACACAATATGGAAAATGTAACCAATGTCACAGAACAATATCTATGGAAATAGTTAAATGGGAACTTAACTTGCTGTGTAAACTTTCACCAAAAGTTCAATAAAATATTAAAAATAAAAGTCAGTAAATAATCTTTTTATGTTTGCAGAGAGGTGATAAAGTCTGACCTGAGCAGGAAGTGATTCTGACAGTGTGCCAAGAACAGAGACTGGAGAGAGCTCAGAGGCAGGGAGCCGGCAAGAGACCATGAGCCTGCCATGGGTTGTCCAACCTACCTACTTCTGATAAGCAGTGTCACAATAACTAGTGAGACACTACTTATAAAACATGTCTTTTTTCACGTTTTCTTTTTGCTGACCATAAAGGTATGCCTAGAAGCTGTATTTCGAGCAGCTGGGCTTTTTAGAGGTTTAGGTTTAAGACATTTTTCACTCAAAATATAAGTACTTTTAAAACAAATTATTTGAGTTACTTCACAGAGGCCATTTCTCCCCACATAATAAAACATACCATCTCTGGAAACAGAAATAAAAGTATGCCTGCTAATAATAGGAATAAATTTGCTATAATTGCACTACTTTCAGAGAGCCACCACTAATATTTGGTGCATTTATATCCAGCCTTTTTTCCATGCATACATATTTATATTTGTATAGAACATATAATAAATATGAAATTGGGATCACGGTCTAGATAGCTTTGCACTTTGCTCTTCTAAATTAACTTAAATTGTTAATGAGATTTTCCAAACTCTGATCCCCTATTGTCAGATATGTTGGTTATTTCCAATTTTTTACTATTATAAACAATACTGCAATGGGTATCTTTCTACGCAAATTTGGTAAAGCCTTTTCCAAATTTCAGGAAGATATTCTCAATAAACTTAGGGCATGTTATGAATGTTTACTCTTGGCCAGACACTGTGCTCTTTTACAAGCATTACCTCCAACCTCACCAAAACCCTATGAGATATCTATCATTAATATCCCTTTACAGATGAGAAAACTGAATAGAAGAGAGATTAAGTAACTTGCCCAAGTTCACACAGTAAGTAGCAGAGCCAGGATTCCAACACAACCAGTCTGCTAACAGAGCCTAAGCTTATAGTAAGACCACTGCCAGTCTTGCCAGCATCTCCTCACCCATGCCCTAAATTCTCCCTTCCTCTTCAAAGGGGACTTCCCTCCACATCAGATGTACTGTACAGGGCCCTTCCAATTAGAGAGCCCACCTGGGATGACCTGGAAAGACTCAGTAATATGGAGTTTCCCGTTGGTGGCTCTGAGGTCATCTACATGTGACCCCCTAGTCTTTCAGGTGCACAAAACAGCTCCTGATTCCATCCTGACAATGACAGAAAGGACACATATTTCAAGGTCCCTGACAGCACACAACCTAACAAAGCCACACTGCAGACAATTCTGTAGGCTTTTCACCCAAAGTTGGCTTTCCATCTCATTACTTAAGAGCATTTGTCTTTCTTTACTAAATTTATCTTCCTTTCATTTCAGTACATGCTAATTTTTCGTTATCAAGTGTATCCCAAAGTTGACCTGTGAAGATTAAGCCTATTGGAGAAACATACAAGAGCTTTATAATTAGTTTTGGAAAAAAAGAAAATGACAAAAGCTACAAAAATAAGTAGTTAATAGCACAGCACTTTATTTTGAAGATTGGACAATCTGTTCTCAGCTCCCTTAGGTGAAAAGATGCAAAGTATCGTAAAGTGGGTCCCAAAAAGTAGCCTTGCAGTTTCCAGAGCTGAGGACAGACATGTAAAGAAGAGTGAAGGGCCTGAAATGGCTTTTAAAATGAGTAATCCATGAAGGCAGGAAACAGCATGCAGCCACTGAGATGGAGGCTAGGTACAAAGGCTGTACCTGGAAGTAATAGGATACAACTGAAGAAGGGAAAACTCAAGATGAAAATCGGAGAAGGCTTCCTTGCGGTAAGAACTGCTGGATTAGAGAATGGCCTCCCCGGGGAAGGGTGAGGAAACTCTCTCACTCAGGATACTGGAAACCGGACAGAGCAAAACACTACGCTGAAGGAAGAAACCCTGCACTAACAGAAGGTGAGACGGATAACCTGCAAGGCCTTATCTAGCTGGAGTTACTGTGATTACAGTAATATAATCCTTCAGGGATGTAGGAAATGTTGTAGGAGGGTGGGTTGCTTTAAATTTTGAAGTGAACTTAATTCTGATGGAAGGTGCTGGACTAACATCCTAAGAGACAAAAGCTATCTATTCATCCATACAATGAATACAACATTGATGGGAATCCATTTCCCCATTGGGCTTCATCAAATGTGTCCCCAGTCCAGACATTAGGGTACAAGGAAAGCTGTGTCCTCTCACCCTTTGACTCCTTGCTTTTCCTTATAGCTTCACAACAACAAAAGAGTTGTTGGTTATAAAGACTGGCCTTCAGACTGAATTCCTGTCTCCCCTACCCCTAATGACTGAAATGCTACATTTTGAAGGGACCACATAGAATTTTTTAAAGCATCCACCTGGGAAACATTAAAAAAAAGCAAACTACATTCAAAGGATAGTGTATGGCAGCAAGGCTTGGTCTCTCATATTCTCCTTCCTAGATGGACAGATGTAAAGAAGGATGGATTTGTATATAATTCCTACATACTCCCTACACTTTTAAGTCTTAAATGGAGATTTTAAGGTAGCTTCATCTTCCCTTTCCCTGTCTTTCTTTATCTTCCATCTCCTTCTACACTTTTCCATCCATAATAACAACTTCTGTCCTTCCTTATATTTGTTTAGGACATGCCAGGATAAGAGATCTTGGTTATAGAAAGTTGGAGTATAGATCTTCACCCACTGCACTCTGCCAGTTTATTCAGCTCCCTTGAGCTGATCTCATGCATCTGCCCTGAGTTGCTGGTTTCCTGTTTTCTTTACTTGATTTTTTCGTAGCTGTAACCTCAAAGTGCTAGCAAAGTTCTACACATAAACCTGACAGTAGCATTATCTGAGCCCCAGCACTTTGATCTTCTCTGCAAAGCGTGTGCAAATCTGGGTTTTTTGGTTTCTGTATCCCTCTCCTGCTCAAGCCAGGCATCATTGCCATGCCTACATTCTTGCCCATCTCCCTGTTACATGAAGCCTCAGTCTCACTACATTCCAGTTCAGATATTTTATCTGCTTTTCTAATCCCAAATTTCTGGAGGGTGTGAGAACAGAATGTGTGCCACCTTTTCGTTTTGCACTGGATTATCTAGACCTGACCAACCATGCCTCTCATGCATATAGAGGCAATCCTCAGAAAAGGAAAGCCTTCGATTCAGGCAATGCCACAGAGGGTACAATCAAGCTTGCGCTGATCTCAGGAATATTAGGAATAAAGGGAAAATCCAGATTTGACAGAATTTTGTGCAGTGGTTGTTAACAAAATTCCCTACATGTTCTGACACTGAACATATTCAATTACTAATTTCCTCTAGAAAGTTTATCTTACACTGCAATGGACTTGAGTAGTAATCAGATGAACATCTACTCAGTGAGAGAGAAAGCTGAATTTGTCAGGAAGTAGTTGTTACCTTTGATTTCTTGCTCCTTAATGGCAGACAAAAGCCAGCTATATAGTTACCTCCAATTGGCGTATGGTGTACATGACAGACCACAATGTAGGTGAGTAATGAATCCTGTGAGAATCTGAGTGACCTTACCCAAGACCCCACTCACAGGTGGGCAGACAACCTGGAGCCTGTGAACACATTTGTTTTCAAGCTAGTGACAAGCAATTTAAAAAAAATAAAATCACAGGAAAAATAGAATACAATGACACTTCAAAGAAGAGCGATTATTTTCATGGCTAATAAAAAGAAAGTGATTCAGCACATACAATGTCACAGGTAAAGCATGGTCAAATATAAGACATAAACCTCAGTGAATAATTACCTCCTTGTATCCACTTACTGCCCAGAGGTCTCCTGCTTCAGCACTCCTGTATCTCCATGCCTAAAGCAACTAGCAAGAGACTGTTTCCTTGAAAAAGTACCTGACATAAACTTGTAATACAGTAGAGCTGTGATAACCTCTCCAAGACCCCTGGAATAAGCGTATCTCTCTATCTGCAGACACGTCTGCTTCAAGTCAGCATCAGCACCTTGACTCCCTTGTACTTCCAACGTTGCAACTGAGTTATCACTTCGTTAGTCCTTCAATCCTTAATTAGGAGCTCAGTTGCCAATACTGCCTCTCCTGAACAACAGGATCACACCCCTTCCAAGAGAGTAGCACCGCTCATACTATCAGTTGGTGTAGCTGTAACACACATAACAGGGTGGCGGCAGCCTTGCATGTCTGTATCTTGTCCTTTGGCCATAGAGTGGCTGAGATAGTATACTGGATCTTTACACAAGGACCAGAGTCTTGGCCAAAAGAGCCTGATGTCTTTATACTCAATCATTTTCACGTGGTTTTTATTTTATTTTGGTTTCCTCATAAGAAGACCTCCCATTCTCCTGAGTCTCCTACATAGCAAAGAAGCATTTATTCTCAACAAGTGAAATAACTCATACGCTTACAAAGTGTTTGTCTAGTGCCCCAGGGAGCCTTTGCATCTACACACTGAACCCACCAGTTGCCACTGAGTAGATTCCTACTCATGGTGACCCCACGTGTGTTAGAGTAGAACTGTGCTCTATAGAGTTTTCGGTGGCTGACTTTTCAGAAGTAGATCACCAGGTCTTTTTCCAAGGTGCATCTGGGTGGACTTGAACCTCCAACCTTTTGGTTATCACCACCTAGGAACCCCTTCACTCTAAACCCCAGAGATACTTGAAATGCCAATTCTGGACTTGAAAGAGCTAGACTGTCTTGAAGTCTTCTTGATTTGAACTCTGACTAAGAGGATCTGTGAAAGTTCATTTATAAGCTTCCAAAGGTGCCACATGCCCCATGGCTAAATTTGAAATTTCTTCCAATGGAAATCCCAGATAATCATGGTTAAAATGTTTGCAGCTGACTAGACAACAGCCCTCCTGTCCTCTCCTGTTAGCGCACAATCCTTACAACCACTATAACTTTTCTATATTATTTCACAGAAATATCTTTTAAACTCATTTTATTTTTACAATAGTAGCTTTCAAACTTATTTTCCAGGATATTTGAATCATGCATGCGTGCATGTGTGCATATACACATTGCCTTCCCTTCCTTTCAAAATCATTTAGTAGTTTAAAACAAATATTTTGCTTATAGTTTCATGGGACAGGAACTTGGGGAGAGTTTGGCTGTGCGGAGCATCTCTGATCCCCTCGACATCAGGTAGGGCTGCTGGGAATAGACAGTCCACTTCTAGGATGATTCTTCACTCAAACTTCTGGTGCCTCTGTGCTTCTTGGCCTCTACCTCTCTCCACATATCTCATTCTCCAGGGCCTCTCCATGTGGCTTGGATTTTTCATACATGGTGGAACCTTAGGAAACACTGGCGGCGTAGTGGTAAAGAGCTATGGCTGCTAACCAAAAGGTCAGCAGTTTGAATCCACCAGGCACTCCTTGGAAACCCTATGGGGCAGTTCTACTCTGTCCTATAGGGTAGCTATGAGTCGGAATCATCTCAACAGCAATGGGATGGTTTTTTAGTGGAGACTTGGTGGTGCAGTGGTTAAAGCACTTGGCTGCTAACCTAAAGGTCGGTAGTTCAAACCCACCAGCCATTCTGTGGTAGAAAGATGCAGTAGTCTGCTTCCATAAAGATCACAGCCTTGGAAACCCTATGGGAGAGTTCTACTCTGTCCTGTAGGGTCGCTATGAGTTGAAATTGACTCGATAGTAACAGGCTTGGTTTTTGGGTAGTCTCGAGATGGTTGGACTTCTTTTGTTACAGCTCAGGGTTACAAGAAAGATCAAGAGATGCAAATGTAAGCTGCAAGTTTCCTTTTAACTGAGCTTCAGGAATCCCTGAATATCACTTCTGTTGCATTCTGTTGGTCAGGCAAGTCACTAAATCCAGTCCAGATTCAAGGAGACAGGAGAATAGATTCCACTTTCTGACAGAGAAATGGAAGGGAAGGAATTGAGAGTGGTCATATTGGGTGGCCATTGTTTTATATAGGGTCACTATGAGTCAGAACCAACAGCACCTAACAACAAAAGAGTCTTGGATATAAACTACCACAGAAAGAATGCCACTCTTTCTGCATTATTGTTACATTTTTCCACAAAAGGTGTGAAAGCAGTGCTATTTATGCCACAATTTCATAAATGTTTTAATTAAAAAGGTTTTTTGTTTTTTTTACATACGGACATTGGTTGAGAGCTACAGCTTCTGCTAACCAAAAAGTCAGCAGTTCAAATCCACCAGCCACTCCTTAGAAACCCTATGGGGCAGTTCTACTCTGTCCTATAGGGTCGCTATGAGTCAGGATCGACTAGACAGCAATGGTTTTCCATATAGGCATTGAAATAGAAGAAGCAGTGGACTATAAACTCACACTAGCCACTTAACAATTTTGCCTAGAACTAGCCTAATTATATTCCCCAGAAACATTATTCCAGAGGATTTACCTTCAAATATGTACAAAGGGTGCTCTTTTGGTTTTTAAGGGAAAAAATATCAGTGGCTCTAGGAGGTAATTTTTAGCCTCGTGCTGCCCACTCCAACTCCTTTTTAATCCCTCACAGCCTGCTTACAGTTAACGGAGTGCAGAATCCCATCTTGTCCTGTTCTTCAGATCTCCCAGCAGAATGTCGTTGCTGTGTATCAGTTACTAGGTGTGGGTTTCCTTTTGCACCACTTTGTCTGCCTTCTGAGTGATGAAATGAAGATTTCCCCAAGGAGAGAACCCAGCATCTTTGCCTCCAGCCTGATCAACTTCCACGGAGGCAGACTTTGCTTCCAGCAACAAGGAGTTGAGTATTCATAACAAAGGCAGCGGGAGGCTGTGACCTGGCAGTTTTCAGCTCAATTCACCCCAGATAATTTCCAGAGTCTTGCCCCAGAACCCTAAGCCTCTGGTCTTTGGTAGCCCTACCACCTGGCCTATACTACTTGTCAGCAGACGGGGTGAGCCTAGATTCCCTCTCCTTGCTTCACTGGATCCCAGGACCATGCTGAATAAAGGTTACTCCCTCCACTGAAATAGCCAGAGGACATCTGCAAAGAGGTCTACTGACCCTAGGTTACAACCATATATATATCACTTTGGGGGCAAAATGCATAAATATCAGCCAGAATTATGGCATTTTTACACTATTCTGGAGCAAGATATAAACTAGTGCTTTAAAGCCTGTGATAACTTTATTTAAAATTATGTGCCTGGTACACTGGACTCACTAAAATATACAAGTTAAAATTCTGGAAAGAAGACAGTTAAGCATTCCATCCTTGAATTAGGAAAATATGCCCAGTTGGATCTGGTATAATAATAAAACTAGCTCAGACTATGCAGACAACGTATTTAACATTAGTGTCACCAAAGCAGGGAGGGATAAAGGGAGAACAAATATGCTATATTCACCTATTTAGGATATCAGCTGCATATCAACCCATTTTATTAACTTTTTTAATTACACAAATTGTATATAGTCATTATAGGAAAATTAAAAAAAATAATCAAATAAAAAACAGAAAATCTCCTCTAATCATACAATCTTGATATAACCACTGTAAATGCCTTAGACCTTGCCCTGTGTTTGTGTATTATTTTCTAAACAAAATTGAGATCCCTATAGCTCAGTTTTCTCTTAATACTTAATAGAGCATGAACATCTTTCCATATTGATAAATATACATCCTCATCTCAAAGTATCACCTCACTTTAATTATAAAGGGGAAAATGTGCCTCTAAAATGAAGAGAATAGGTGGTTTTCCCCAAAACCAAGTGGTCAAGTGTGGCTTTGCCAGGAGCAGGGTAGCCTGATAGCATGTGCCTCCTGATACGATGTAGTTTGAGGTGCACACATCATCTATGGAGTGTTCCTGCCTGAAATGTTTAACCTGAATCTAATCATGAGGAATGAGTCAGATTACTCCAGAATATAAGGCATTCTGCAGAACAGCCAGCCTGGGCTTTCTAAAGGATTTGATAAATTTAGAACAGAGGGACACCGTTCTAGATTGAGAGAAACCAAGAAACAGCTTGCCGTGAATGAAACTTAATTGGAATTTGGATCAAGGAAGAAAAAAAAAAAAAACTATAAAGAATTTTTTAGAGCAATTTGAGTATGAGTGTTTATGGATCATGTTATTAAATCAAAGATCATTTTCTTAGGTATGGTAATGGTGTTGTGAAAGAGAATACTCTTGCTCTTTGACAGGCATGTGGAAGTGTTGAGAGGTAGAATGTCATATCAGTAATCTACTGTCAGAAGGCTCAGCAAAAGGGAAGAATGTGTGTGTGTGTGTATGTGTGTGTGTGTATTTATCTATATACATACACACATGTATTTTATATATACGCACACACACACAATACACAAATAAGAACAAGTCCAAGGACCTCTCCAACCTGTCTTTTTGAGAGAGAGAGGAAGTAGGCATGGGAAGTTAACATATATTCATCTTACCATTATTTCAACTTCTCTGCATGTTTGAAATGTTTCAAATTAGAAAATATATTTATATATATATACACATATATATTTCTACCAATCATAACCCAGATATATACATACATAATAGATATACGTATATATGTATTTTTTTTTATGTATATGTGCATGTTTGTATATATGCATTATTTCCATCTCATCATTTTTAATGACTAAACATGCATGTATTATGTGGATCTAACATAATTTATTTCTTTAATAATTTTTTTTATTTCAGACATTTAATTTATTCCGATTTTTAACTTGTATGAATAAGTTTCAAAAGCAATTCTTTTAGTTAATTATTTGCATGTATTCTTGTCAAGCCAAAATCCAAGTTCTCCAAGAAAGACACAACCTACACACAGGCACTGGTTGAAATAACACTTAACCCACACAGAGAAGAGACAGAGGAAGGTCAGCTTCAATAGTGGTTGGCGGTCTCACATGGCCAGCAGGTCCTCTCTGAACCTGACGCAGGGCTAGTGGTCTGCATGCACCCTTCTTCTGCTGCAATTGAGAGTCTCGTTCTGTCCTCACTTGGAACAAATATAGAAATGGGGTTGGCCGGATGCCTTATGACATGCACATATAAACAGACCAAAAAATTATTCATTAGGCCTGTAACAGGGAAGGAGTTTCCATGATAAAAAAAAAAAAAGGAAGAAGAAAAAACAGGAACAGAGAGAGGCTGAATTTCTAGCCTCCATTATTAGAGAATATTCCAGGCCCAAAGCTCCTGATTAGGAGTCCAGGTGAGAGTCTCAACGCCATGATAAACTGTCTTCCCAATAATTCTTAATAATTTCTTTAGGATAAATGCCTAGAATCAATTTCTCAATCAAGTTTAGAGACATTTTTAAGGCTTTTGGTACTACTGCCTACAGCACAAGTATTTGATTCAGCAATGAAAATCTTCTGTGGTCACCAGCCTGGAAAAAAAGAAAAAAATGCAATGCCATTGAGTAGATCCCAACTCATAGCTACACTATAGGACAGAGTAGAACTGCCCCCACAGGGTTTCCAAGGAGCGGTTGGTGAATTTGAACTGCTGAACTTTTAGTTAGCAGCCAAGCTCCTCCAGGGCTCCCCCTCCAGCCTAAGGAACAAAAATTTCTCTTCGTAATGATTAAATTTGGCAAATGATAAGACTTGTAGCCCTAGTTATTTCCCATTCCATTTTCCAGGCTATTTATTAAAATCTGTACTCTCACCTAAATTTTTTTTTGCATTTTAACCTCTACCAAAAACTGCTTTAGCTGTTCCCTCAAATCACCATTAAAAAAAAAAAAAAACCATTGCCATGAAGTCCATGCCAACTCATACCAACCCTATAGGACAGACTAGAACTGCCCAGAGGGTTTCTAAGGCTGTAATCTTTTTGGAAGCAGATTGCCACATCTTTCTCCTACGGAGCAGTTGGTAAATTCAAACCCCTGACCTTTCAGTTAGCAGCCAAGTGCTTTAACCACTGCACCACAAAAGCTTCTAGGAGTCATCATATAGAACCTAGGAACTGTCAGGCACCTTTGCTGTCCTGTTTGTCTGGTCTAATAATATCTATCTTCATTATTAGCAGCAACTCATCTTTGCTTATTGTCCCCAAGAAAAGTGGCATTATACTGCCCCTACCAGAGGCTTGACCTAGCCATGTGCTCCAGTCTTGTGGCATTGTAGGAGACAACCTCTCTGAAGGAGGCAAGCGTCTGAGTCCAGCCATAGGTATATCATAGCCTTGACCATTCAAGGGTTCATCTTCCTACACTCACTATGTGATACGCATGTCACTGAAATAACATTTATTAAGCAGCCCAAATCAACCCTAAGCCAAAAAGTCTCAAAGCCATTCCTAACAGTTTTGGTCTATGTAATAAGCAAAGCTTACCATTATTTAACATATAGATCCAGTTAGTTCACTTATACTTTCTTTCGTTCTCTGTCTCTCTCTCTCTCACACACACATACACATTCCCACCCCCCCATCCCTGCACTTAAGCATATGGAGATTATTTTCCAGGACTTGGTTCTGATGTTTTAGGTTGGGTAGCCAAGAAGGAAAAGAAAGTTAAGAAAAATAGATATAGTCCTTTTTACATGGTGTATTTCTTGCTAAAAGTGAAATATTTGGCCCAAGAATCCAAGCAAATGCTTCTTTAACCGGATACCTTTCAAATAATTGTAATCAAAAAAGAATAAATGTTGCTATGGATGAAAGCATTGAGATGAAAGCGTGCCTGCTTCATGCTTCTCACAAGTTGCTGGATCAATATTTTCTGTAACTGGTTCTAATGTGGTACCCAAACCCAGATCACATTGACTAATAACAAGGATTTCACCAAAACGAAACAGATAACAAGTTCTATTGAAACCCTTAATCCTTTTCCAGAAGCAATTATTTTTCTTAGGAGCTCATGGGAGACCAGAGTTCAAATACCTCTTTGCAGTCGTTTTGGCCACTCCTCTCACACTGAAAACACACTGGCCGAGGTTCTTCCATAGATACACAAGGTACGACACGTGACTTCCCGGATACGGAATGGGAATTTTCCTTAGGGTGAGGCAGTATATCAAGGAGCACGCAGGAAACCTGCAATCAGGAAAGGTGTGTTGGAGTCCTGGATTACCTGTATTGACTGTGTAACCTCAGGCAAATCTCCTAACTGCTCAGAGCCACAGATCCCACACTTATGCTATGGCTATAATTTCTCAAACTTGCCAAACTCCTGTGTGGATTAGGTGGAGAACTCCATAAACTACAAAAGTTCTACAGTGTTTATTACTTTGGCATACACTAATACAAGAAAGAGTATTTAATACATTGAGAGAACTTTCTAATCTATTTTTAAGATCAATTAACATAAACCTAAGAAGAATCTTAGCCTGAGCGCCCCATTAAGTTAGAAATAAAAAGGGAAATTTTTAGAATCAAAGAAAATTTTTTTGAAAATTTTATGAATAAAAAATAATTTCAAAAGAAAGAAGTTTATGTGATCTGTGTTATCATGCCAAACCAAAAACTACACATCTCAGATAATTTTAAAGAATCTCCTAGGAATATTTATTTTACTTGCAAGGTTTGTTTTCAATAGGAGGCCATATTTTGTACCCTTTTGCCAGGGGTAATGTATTATCGAGCTGTGACCATGAGTCTGGAGTTGGGCCACACCAGGAACAGCCCCCAACTATTCCACTTAGAAGCTATATGACCTTGGCAGTTACTTTACCACACTGACCTTGCTTCTTAATCTACACTATGGGGATAAAAACCCTCTCTTTGTATATCCTATGACTGATTTTTATTAAGACCTGATACAAGGGCCCCAATTTGTGACAATTCTGAAGGACTATCCCAGCTCCAGAATTTCTAGTAGGTGTAGCTGAGTCTTTTATTGCAAAAGCATCGTAGTTCAGCTTCTTCTTCTGCCCAATCCTGCTTTCTTGTCCCAAGAGCCTCTCATAACACACCTATTGTACATGAGTCTTGGAGTCTGTTTCCTGGGAACCCAATCTATGACACACTTTCTCTATAAATAGAGAAAATATCTGTTTCATAGAGGTTTGTGATGGTTAGGTACATCTTCTAGAGATCATCAAAACTAGGATAAGCAAAAAGAAAGCCTTGGTAATTTAGTTCGTAGTTCCTTCAGCCCCTTCTACTCTAGAACCTTATCTGGAGCAAATTAAGGTGTATGGGAGTGTCTACTATCAATTGGTGGTCCTCATTCCCAGAACCAGTTTCAAGTGTTTACTCTTTCCTCTAACCTGGTCTCCCTTTCCCATGTTAGTCATTCTTGATTTACCTTCCAAATGTGTCAATCATGCATGGGGTGAAATCTTAGCGTGTTCTCAAATGCAAGCATGGATTATACTTCCAGCTATGGCAACACTTATTCTGACTTTACTTCTCACTCAAGCTCTGCCATAGTCAACCCAATTTCATCACTACCTCGATCCTCTACTAAAGATAGAATGCAGGAATGAGAGGGCTTCGAGGCTGACTCACACTGGTTCACGAAACAAGTGCCTCAAATACTGAGTGCAAGTTCATTTTTTCAAAAAGAGTACCAAAGAACTGGGAAATGGAAAGCCCTGGTGGCACAGTGGTTAAGCATTCAGCTGCTAATTAAAAGGTCAGCAGTTAGAATCCACCAGCCACTCCTTGGAAACCCACGGGGCAGTTCTACTCTGTCCTGTAGAGTCACTATAGTCGGAATCAACTCAACAGCAATGGTTTTTATCTGTAAATGGAGCCTCTTAGACCAGGACATTATCTTCTCCCATTCTACTGTTAGTTTATGCCTGTTCTTTCTCGAATCCAATTCTATCAGTTATCCCAGAAAACTATGGGAACATCTTAAAATGTTGTTAGTATCTGTCTTAATCATCTAGTGCTGCTGTAACAGAAGTATCACAAGTGGATAGCTTCAACAAAGAGAAATTTATTCTGTCACAGTCTAGTAGGCTAGAATTCCAAATCAGGGCATCAGCTCCAGAGGAAGGCTTTCCCTGTCACTCTGGAGGAAAGTACTTGTCATCAATCTTCCCCTGGACTGGGAGCTTCTGCATGCAGGAACCCTAGTTTCAAAGGATGCACTCTGCTCCTGGCACTTCTTTCTTGATGGTATGAGGTCCCCCCTCTCTGCTTGTTTCCCTTTCCTTTTCTCTCTTGTAAGATAAAAGGTGGTGCAGGCCATACTCCAGGGAAACTCCCTTTACACTGGATCAGGGATGTGACCTTAGTAAGGGTGTTGCAATTCCACCCTAATCCTCTTTAACATATAATTACAAACACGAAATGGAGGACAATCACACAGTACTGGGAATCATGGCCTAACCAAGTTGACACATATTTTGGGGGGACACAATTCAATCCATGACTATTTCTATCTTCACCTTTATCTGGAAAGCCAGGGCTGGCCACAACACAATGAGCAGCTATGGAAGAGGCTGTCTAGATAATCACCATCCACTATTACTTAGATTCCAAATGCTTTGTTCAATTAGGTGAAGGCCAAATGTAAGGATGAAGGAGGTTATCCCCACCTCCAGTGGCTCATCTTGAAAGAATAGAAGCCCATATATCACCACCTGAGCTCTAAATTATGGATTTCAGCGCCAGCACAGACAAAGATTCATCTCATTTTAAAGGGTTCAGAATGTGTAAACTGTTAAAGAAATGCTGTTATGGGGTGATTTTCATTTTTAAAGTGTCTTTGTGTGCAGCTATTTTTTCTTCTCTATTTTTTTTTTTCTCTTTTTGCCACACCAAAAGAGAATTGTACTACTGACCTTACTTCATGATTGAGTCAGATTCATCCGAGAGTCAATACTTTGAAAGAAGTAGTTATGGTTATAAATGCCTTATTGTACGTTTTCCCTCACAACTTTAAACAAAGAAATTCCAATATTTCTAACTTGGATTTTTTTTTTCCTGATTTGTACTAGTCTCTCTCTCTCTCTGTGTCTCTGTCTCTGTCTTTGTCTCTGTCTCTCTGTCTCTCTCTGTCTCTCTCTCTGTCTCTCTCACTTGTCTGTCTCTCTGTGTCTCTCCGTGTCTCTGTCTCCGTCTCTCTCTGTGTGTCTCTCTTTCTCTCTGTCTTTCTCTCTCCCTTCCTCCCTCCCTTCCTCTCCCTCTCGACAAATTTCTAAAGAAGTGAAAATTTTTCATTATTTCTAGTCAGTAAGAAAAGAAACCTCAGTGTACTTAAGGGAATAAAATACTAATTTTTATGTTGTTTACAAGTCATGGAACCTCTTCAGTTAGGTAAATACTTTCTGCCACTATAGCCAAACGCATTGCCGTGGAGTCAATTCCAACTCATAGTGACCCTATAGGACAGAGTAGACCTGCCCCATAGGGTTTCCAAGGCTGTAACCTTTACAAAAGCAGACTGCCATATCTTTCTCCTGTGGAGTGACTGGAGGGTTTGAACTTCAGATATTTTGATTAGTTTAACGACTGAGCCACCAGGGCTCCTTTTCTGCCACTACAGATAGCTTATTTTCCTAATTTGCCAGTGTTAAATTATATTAAATCCTCAAAACAAAAAAAAACCAAACCCACTGCCATTGAGTCGATTCCGACTCCTAGCGACACTGTAGGACAGAGCAGAACTGCCCCATAGTTTCCAAGGAGCACCTGGCGGATTGCTGACCTCTTGGTTAGCAGCTGTAGCACTTAACCACTAAACCACCAGGGTTTCCTTAAATCATCATGCAAAAAAAAAAAAAAAAAAATTGGTTGTAATTATGCCTGTACCAGGATTGCCAAGTGGTTAAGGCATTGGACTTAAGGTCCAACATATGTCAGCGTGGGTTCGAACTTCACTCCTGGTTGGGGTTTGGAAACCCTGGTGGTGTAGTGATTAAGAGCCATGGCTGCTAACCAAAAGGTAAGCAGTTGGAATCAACCAGGCACTCCCTGGAAACCATATCAGGCAGTTCTACTCTGACCTATAGTGTCACTATGAGTCAGAATCGACTCCGTGGCAATAGGTTTGGATTTTGTTTGTTTGTTTTTGATAATTTGAATAGGACTAAGAAGCCATTATCACTGTCTGTTAAAAATCACCTTATTGTCAAGAATCAGTACTGGCATATGATGAAATGAGCTAAAGGAGGTTTAACAAGATGAATTTTTATCAGTGATGGGTTTAAACCACATCTGGATCCCCTAAATTTAGAATGAAACAAACTGAAGAGTATTTCAATTATATTTTACTTCTAGTTTGGCCAGAAATAGGTATAAAACTTTTCCTTGGTTCCTCTCTACATAATTCATGAAAGTATTGAAAGTTAAATAAATATTATATACCCCCAAAAAAACCAGTTGCCACTGAGTCGATTCCAACTCATAGCTACCCTACAGGACAGCGTGGAACTGCCCCGTAGGGTTTTCAAGGAGCACCCGATGGATTTGAACTGCTGACCTTTTGGTTAGCAGCCAAACTCTTAACTGCTACACCGCCAGGGTTTAATACTATGTAGTACTAACTCTACAGTGTGAAATGATTGCATTTACAAATTTTATGTTCCTGTTAACATTTTTTAATTTTACTTTGATATTTTTAAATAATAAATACTATATTGTTGAATGTATTTTGTGCCCTTAGTTATTTTTAATTAGGACAAATTAGAGGTAAAAGTTTGAGATAATCTTTTTCTCTCCACTAACACCTGTAATTGCATGCTTAAAATTACAGGAAAGTATGTATAAAGACCAGTTCAGATAAGTCTTAGGGAGCTCTAGAAACCTTTCACAGCTTTTTGAAATGGAAATAACAATTAATTCACAGTTAATGTTTGTTTCCTCATGCCTGTGTTTAAAGTATCTCTCTTAGGTCAGAGATGTAGGAAAATACAGATTAAGAAAGATTAAAATAGTTCGTGGAGGTAATTTTAAAACTATTACCTGTAACTAGAATTCTACCTACTCCTTCCAGTTGCTGCTGAGTCAGTTCCAACTCATGGCAACCACACGTATGCCAGAGTAGAACTGTGCTCCATAGAGTTTTCAATGGCCGATTTTTTGGAAGTAGATTGCCAGGGCTTTCTTCCAATGTGCTTTTGGGTGGACTTGAATCTCCAACCTATTGGTTAGCAGCTGGGGGCTTAACTGTTTGCACCACCCAATAAGTTCTAGCTAGAATTCAGTCTTGTTTAACTCTCATCTAAGACCAAAAAAGCTGCCTAAAAGACACAAAGCAGTATATCAGAAAGAGCAATAGAACAGGAATCAGGGGACTCAGGGACATGGCAGGAGACCCTGCCATGAACAAGTTATGAAAGCCAGCTACATCACTTAACTGCTTTAGGCCACAGTTTCCCAATCTATAAAATGGTTGCCAAGGTCCCTTCCTACGCCAGCATTCTACAGACCCTTATTCATTTGATAAACCGTACTGAGTCTTGAATAGATCATTTGTTATGTTGCCCTTGCTTAATATGGAGCCAATGGCAATTTTTACATGTTTACATAACACTTTACTTTTCACATCACTTCCTTTAGTCCTCAAAATAACCTTGTTCGGATAGGTCAAGTATCATCAAGCTGATTTTCCAATGAGTAAACTGAAGCACAGTTAACAACTAAATGACTAATCTGGTCCCACAAAATTAAAACAGACTCAGTTCAAGAATTCAGATCTCCAAAGTCTAACATAGCCAGTTCTCTACTTAAGCACTCTTTGTACAAACTAAAGTAACTGGCCATAGTACTGCCTTCTTGCTTCTTTAGCATCAGAGGATCTCTCAATTGGCCATCCATGCATTTTAGGAGAGCTGCTGACCATTACTCATGGGATTGGAATCAGGGTGTGGCTTTGTCTCAACATCCCGAGTGACCTTGGGCTAGTGATCTATCTTTGGAATAAAGATATACAACTCTGAGGATATTCTTGGCGTTACACTGTATTACTGCCTGGGTATGATGTAAGGAAAAATGTCTATGAAGCCTTTAAACTTGTTGAGGGAAGGAGGGAAAAGGCAATAAACAACACAAATAGACTCCTACCAAACTTTTAGAGGTTTTCAATCCTTGTCTTCTCAAAGTCATTTTTGACCAACATCTCTTGGTTGTCAAGGGTACAATAAGGGCATTGAGACCTTCATCATGTTCGTTTCCATGATGTATTTCCCAAATGGCACAGCTGCTCTCAGATTCCTGAAGGTGCTGGGGAGCGACGATACTAGAAGGCTTGCAAATGCTTATGCAGGTACTAAAGTATTCCATGCACTTTTCATATACTGAAAACCACAAAAGTTAAATTATTTCTGTAGCAAAATATTTCAGTAGGAAATTCTCTGAAATCTAAATTAGAGTTAAGATTTATCCCCTAGAACTTGTCCTTCCAGCCTATTTCAATCACATTCTCTTTATGCCCTGTTTTCAACCCCAGCTGGGGAAACTGATCAAAAGCATTCTGCACATACCACCCAGCCCACAGATTCAGTTCCCCAGCCACAGTACTAACCTCACAAATTCACAGAGCATCTCCAGTTGCCAGAAGTGGAGCAGCTTTCTTGACTAGAGGAATATCCCAGATACACCCCCACTTTACTCAACTTGCCTGACTTTTGCTTCTCTGCACTGGAATCACTCACAACTTTTCTTGGTCTAATCAGAAACTATTGGATTAAAAAAGAAACTCTTTAATATTAATAGAAAGAACTTTTCTCCAGTACTCTTTTGTCTCCCTCCCCACCTTCCACTTCGTCTTCATACTCAGTGTGATGCTACAACAGTTGCCTGATTTCTCTGTCAAGGTTCTGACAATGATGAGGTGCCAGGACATAGTCAAATTCAGGGGAAAAGTGACTTTTTACAGTCTGTATCTGAAGCGTTGGCAGATGAAAATTCAGAAACCCTGGCAATGAGGCAAGTGTTTAATCTTGGAGAAAGCCCTTCACACGAATGCTGTGTTGACGTAGAGGAAAGGAAACCACAAAAACAACAGGGCAATAACATTAAAGACTGGGTTTATACACACCAAAAGAAAAGGAAATTCAGAGCTGACTTCCATATCCCTTCTTATAATTCATCACAACAGGATGAATTTTGCAGATGGTGTTTCCTCTATGAAACTTGAAAAAGAACAAAAATTTCAAAATAAGATTAACATGAGTAAATAGTAAAGTGCCTGGTTATTCATTGTACTTTGATAGCTATCTTCCATTCAGGGTTCTCAAAGTATTTTGCAACAATTAGTCTCCCCATGTCATGGCTGGGGAAAATTAGATCCAGGCCAATAACCGAATTTCTTCAGAGGCACAGAGAATCAGAACCACCAATTAAGTTGCAACTTTTTTTCCCCTCAACCTGTTGTAAAAGCCACTTTCTTTATATCATGTTTTTCTCAAAAAGGAAGTTGCTTTTATTTAAAAGCATTCAATTAGTCAAACAAATCTACTACAGTATAAGATCATTGATCAAGACAGTACTCTAAATAAAAGGGCACATAACATGTGTTTTAAGCCAAATTTTATTTCATTTGTAATAATTTGAAAAATACTTGATGGTACTTCTTCCCTTTATCAATTCACTTGGTTTCAGTGATTTGATAAGTTCCCAGGTCTAATCAATGTGATTATTCTGAGAAGAATTTTTTTTTTTTACTTCTTTTCTGTGAGTCTTAAAAATCATAGAGCATTTCCCTTAACCCCAAATACAGAGAAATAGTTTAAATATTTCAGATAAAATTCACATCTACTTAAGCGAAGTTTTATATGTATGTGTTGTGAGTTTCATTTGGTTAGTTTTAAATAATGTTTACATTTCTCACTTGATAAATTACAAGGGAGCTTCCCCCATTCTTCCGAAGACCCTATCTCTCCCCTTTTCTATTAAATGTGTTATCGCCAAGTCTAAATTTTTTTAACCAACCAACCAAAAGTAGTACCCACAGAAATTGTTCTAAAGTAGGAGCTTCCAGGATCCAAGTCACACATGGAGAGAGATTTTTGCCGCATGGCTGAAGCAGTATAGCTAGAAGAGAACTTGGGCAACAGTTTAAGGAGGGAGCCAAGAGCCTGACTGAAAAAAACTCTGCCAAGCATGGTCTAATGAAGCAAAACAAGGCAACTAAAGAGGAAAATGCATGGTCAGAAAGCAAGAGGAAAGGAAGACCTAGAAAGTGAAGATCAGGAGGCTGGCCTTCCACATGGAATAGGGCAAGCCAGTGAGGAAGAGGGACTGAGAGTGGGAATGGCAAGAAGGTGCTGAAGTTTCCATTTTCAGTGGTGTCATATGTCTAAATGTGGATGAGCTAATGGGCACAAAAGAGCCATTCATGCACAGCCATTGTAAAAACACCTTGAAGGCACTGTCTGACCTCCTCTATCTCCAGAAGGAGGGAGGAGAACCAAGATCAACAGCCAAGGCTGACTCCCATGAGGTGGAGGCCAGACAAGCCTTCTCACTCCTCCATCTTTATTAATTCTGACACAAACCATCCTTCACACAGCACTCTCTACTTCTCTGCTGGGTTCGATTATTCATTGCAGTGGCCACACAGAACTCAAAAACCACACTCACGATTATGGGGTTTATTAGGGAAGTAACAGTATTAGAATTCAGGCTCAGGAACAT
The DNA here is from genome assembly GCF_024166365.1 of Elephas maximus indicus. NCBI lineage: Eukaryota > Metazoa > Chordata > Mammalia > Proboscidea > Elephantidae > Elephas > Elephas maximus. Next base: position 193,398,262 of record NC_064819.1, read on the forward strand.
TCAGGATATAGTTCTTTTATCAGTACAGCCTTTCCCTAGCTGTGCTCAAAGGCATGCCTTTCCCTGGCCTTCGGCCTCTGCCCAAAGGCACACAGCTTTCTCTCTCCGTGGGCTGGGAAGCCCACCAAGCCATCTCCTGCTGCTGGGTCTTTGCTGCCAGGTCTCTCCTTCTGGTCTCTCCTTCCTTGGTGGTGGTGGGCTCCTCCTCTTCTCTGAATTATCTCTCTTTTAAGGCAAAACTGACCAATCGTCTTGGTGGGCCACAATTATCTTATTTGCACATCCCCACCCAATCACCTGGGTGGGAGTTACAAGACCATGGCTAGAAAGGCCACACAAAAAAGTAATTAATCCACCATAGCCATACAGACCCAAGCAAATAATACTGAAAGAGGGAAAGAGAGATGGAGGTCAACAAATATTCACATAAAAAAATTTTTTTTTGAATCTTATAGCTGATTCTCAACTCAAAATAAAGACTTGGAAAAAAGTGACAGGAAAAGAAAACCAAGAAAGTTCACCATTAGCAGACATGCATTAAAGGAATCCTGAAAGGTGTTCTTCAGGCAAAAGGAAAATGATCCCAGATGGAAAGATGAAGATACAGGAAGGAATGAAGAGCATCAAAAGTGGTAAATATGTGGATTAACCTAAATGATTATTGACTATTTAAAAGAATAATAATAATGTAGATTTAAACTCAAACCTAGAAAAGCGTGGGATGCAGGAAACAGGATAAAAACAAAGGAATTCCCAAGAGGAATGGTGGAGGGTGATTCCAGGATGACAGAGCTCTACACCAGAAAAGGAAAGCAATTAGTTAAGAATGGAAAAATATGACTCATGATACAGACTCAAATTCGGACTTTATTATCAAGTCACTGCTGCCACTGAATCTTCTTTTTATCATGAATAGAGAATGCCTAGGAGTCCACAGGAGGTGCAGACAGTTAATATGCTCGGTTGCTAACAAAAGTTTGGAGGTTCAAGTCCACCCAGAGGCACCTCAGAAGAAAGGTCTGGTGATCTACTTCCAAAAAATCAGCCATTGAAAACCCTATAGAGCACAATTCTACTCTGATCTGCACAAGGTCGCTGAGCTGGAGTCAACTCAGTGACAACTGGTACTGGGAGAAATGTCTGGGTGAGCCATTCCAGACTCTTACCTGTACTTGGCTTGTCTTGACCAGCTGCTGAATAAGTTATTCCTCTCCACATTATGTCCTGCAGCCTACATCAGCTGAGGGCACTCAGTTCACTCTGCAGAAGTGTTCTGCTTTGACCTGCTTCTGAAAGCTGGAGGCAAGCCAGGGTAAGCTTAAACCCACTGCTGTTGAGCCGATTCCGACTCATAGCAACCCTATAGGACAGAATAGAACTGCCCCCATAGAGTTTCCAAGGAGTGCCTGGTCGATTTGAACTGCCATCCTTTTGGTTAGCAGCCATACCACTTAACCGCTATGCCACCAGGGTTTCCAAGGGGAAGCTTAGAAGCAGAAAATAAAGAGAAAAACCCACTCTCCTACTATTTTCACACAAGACATCTAGTAACTAGCCCACACCACAGTCCTGCTTGGTGGCCCAACTTGGTGTATCAGCCTGATGCTTCCCAAGATTCACTCAAGATCCTGCCCAGTAACTTCCCCAGATGGGAGTCTTATAAACTTTCATGGCAGCTGAAAGCAGGCTGTGAACACATGATTCTGTTATCTTCTCCCGGGAGCGTCTGTCTAACGGTGACAATATTGTCCTTTGCCTTCACATCTAAGTTTGTGCTTGCTAAGGAGTTCTCCAAAACTAAGCAATACAGTATTTAGGGACACATGTATCACTGGTAAATCTATAATGAAGAACAAGAGAATTATCCAAAGAAGGAGATTGATAGTTATTTCTGGGGGACAAGAAAAGGGTATTATTGGGAAGGGAATCTCAAAGGCTTTTAAGGTATTTTTAAGGAGCCCTGGTGATGTGGTGGTGAAGTGCTCAGCTACTAACCAAAAGGTTGGAGATGTGAACCCACCAGTCGCTCTGTGAAGAAAGATGTGGCCGTCAGTTTCCATAAAGATTATAGCCTTGGAAACACTACGGGGCAGTTCTACTCTGTCCTAAAGTGTCACTAGGAGTCGGAATCAACTAGATGGCAACAGGTTTTGCAGTATTTTTATTTCTCAATCTGGGTGACAAATATCCACGTGTTCATTTTAGTGTAAATCTTCACATTGTTCCTATATAGTCTATACACAATCAAAAACAAAAGAAGAAAAGTCATGTAGCATTTCTACATGCCTTCACTTCTCTCTTGCCAAACCAAATTTAGAGTACTTAGCACTTCCTTGTTCTTTTCTGCAACCCTACCATAACAATGGTACAAACCACCATCATTTTTGCCTAAAATATTGAATAGTTTTCTAATGTGTCTCTCTGTTTCTACCCCTGTCCCCCTATACTGAGTTTTCTACACAAAAGCTGGGGTGATCCTTTTAAATTCTAAACTTGATCTTGTTATTACTCTGCTAAAAGCTTCTAACAGCTCCCATCCCACTCAGAGAAAACTGGGAGTCCCTACCATGAGCTGCAAGGCCATACATGACCTGGCCCTGGTAACTTTCTGCTCTTGCCTCTCGGCTCTCTCGTCATGCCTCTCCAGTCACACTGGCCTCCTGTTCCTTGAACTCACCCAGCACACACTTCTGCTCAAAGACTTTGCTTTTTCCATCCCAAGATGCCCATATAGCTCACTTTTGGACATTCAGCTTTTAGAGCTATAACTTTCTTATCATAAAAGCCTTCCGTCATCACACATTCTATTTAAATATTATTCCCCTGACTTCGTTTATCTTTCTTCTTAGAGCTCATTAACACAGGGCATATAATGTATTTCCTTATTACTTTCTTATCTTTCTCCCTTAACTAGAGTGTGAGCATCATTAGGCCAGAGATTTTGTCAGTGTTTTCATTGTTGACTGGTGCATGGCACATAGTAGGAGTTTTAAAAATATTTTTTTAATAAAGGGTAATCTTTTATTTATCTAGACCATTACTATCAGTCAAATTTCCCAACATATCCTGCCTTTACTGGACTTCCTGGTTATCCACGCAGATTCTTATAAATGCTTACTGGAAATAAAACGATGGCATGCAAAATAATTCACTCAAGCAAAAAAATATGAGCTCAGAAAACAAGAGAATATAAAGCTATCGGTGAACTTTGAAAAACCTAAATCTGGATTATGTGCAAAAGAATGAAAATAAACAGAGTACAAAGAAAAAATATATTTGGAGAAAGGAAATATAACTTTGAGTCAAGCATAAAGTAATGTAAATGACTCTAGTTTAAATCTGTGCCTTTAAGGAAGGAAACCATTAACTTATAGAATAAGAAAATATATAGACTTCACCTATACCTAGCCAATAACTATATTTAAGTGACTACTGAAACAGAATGAGGAAGAAATATAAAATTGAAAAGCCCTATAATAAATCAAGAGAATAAATCAGAAGGAAAAAACTTCAAAAAAAGAAAAACTCAGGACCAGATGACTTTGCTGGTGAATTCTACTAATCATTTAAAGAATTAACACCAATCCACCACAAACTCTTCCAAAAAACAGAAGAGAAGGGAACACTTCCCAAATTACTCCATAAGACCAGTATTACCCTGATATCAAAACCAAAGACATCACAAGAAAAGGAAATTATACACCAATATCTCCTATGAATAGATATAAATATTCCTAACAAAATACTAACAAATGCAATTCAGCAACATATGGAAAAGATTATACACCATGATCATGTGGGATTTATCCTAGGAATGCAAGGTTGGTTCAATTACAATAATCAAACAATATAACACACCATATTAATACGATAAAGGACAAAAACTACATGGTCACAACCACAGATAGATTTGACGAAATCCAACACTCTTTCCTGATAAAAACACTCGAAAGGCTATGAATAGAAGGAAGCTTCCTCAGCTTGATAAAGGACATCTGTGAAAAATTCATAGCTAACATCACACTTAATGGTGAAAGACTAAAACTTTCCCCGTAAGATCAAAAACAAGCCAAGAACTATACACTCTCATCATGTCTATTCAACATTGCTCAGGAGGTACTAGCCACTGCAATTACGAAATAAAAATAAATAAAAGACATTCGGGTTATAAAAGAAGCAAAACTATTTCTATTTGCAGATGACCTAATTGTTTATTTAGAAAATTCTAAGGAATTCACACACAAAATAATTATTAGAGCTAATAAACAAGTTCAGCAAGGTTGCAGGCTACAAGACCAATATACAGAACTCAATTGTATTTCCACACACTAGCAGTGAACAATCTGAAAATGAAATTTAGAAAACAATTGCATTTACAATAGCATGAAAAAAATACTTAGGAACAAATTCAACAAAATAATTGCAAAATTTATATATGGAAAACTGCAGAACACAATCGAAAACTGGAAGAAGTGCAGAAAGAATGCTCCTTAGAAGCAAGAATGGTGAGACTACATCTCACATATCTTGGACGTATTATCAGGAGGGATCAGTCACTGGAAAAGGACATCATGCTTGATAAAACAGAGGGTCAGCAAAAAAGAGGAAGACCCTCAATGAGATGGATTGACACAGTGGCTGCAACAATGGGCTCAAGCATAGCAACAATTGTGAGGATGGCGCAGGACCAGATAGTGTTTTGTTCTGTTGTGCATAGGGTTGCTATGAGTCGGAAGCGACTCAATGGCACCTAACAATAAAACAACAAATAAATGGGAAGACATTCTGTGTTTGTGGACTGGAAGATTTAATAGCATTAACATGGCAATACTCTCTAAGTTGAGATACAGATTCAACGAATCTCTATCAGAATCCCAGCTACACTTTTTGCAGAAATTGAAAAGTGGATCCTAAAATTCGTATAGAAATTTAAGGAGCCCATAATAGCCAAAATAATCTTGAAAAAGTAGAACGAAAGTAGAGGACTCACAATTCCCAATTTCAAACTTCACTACAAAGCTACAGTAATAAACACTGCATGATCCTGGCATAAGGGTAGACATATAAATCAATCAATTAACCCTTACACACATGCTTAACTGATTTTCAACAAGGATGCTTAGTAATCTAGTGTTGCCATAACAAAAAATAGCACAAGTAGTGGGTTTAAAAGAACAGGAATTTATTTTCTCATAGTTCAGGAGTCTAGAAGTCTGAATTCACAGCATGACTCTAGAGGGAAATTCTTGTCTATTTCAGCTTCTAGTAGCTGCCAGCAATCCTTGGCGTTTCTGGGTTGTAGTTTCATCCCTCTCTGTTGTCTGTCTCCCTCTTTCCTCTGTGTGTCCCTTGTCTATTCTGTTCTTTTTATAATTCAGAAGTGATTAAGTTCAGGGTCCACCCTACACTGGTTTAACCTCATTAATATAAAAAAAAACTTCTACTTCTAAATAGGTCATATTTATAGGTACAGGGGCTAGGATTCCAACACATATTTTGAGGAGACACAATTCAATCCGTAACAAATGCCAAGACAATTAAATGGAGAAAAGCATAGTCTTTTCAACAAACGATGCTGGGACAAATGGATATCCACATGCAAAAGAATGAAGTTGGACCTCTTCTTCACACCACACACAAAAATTAACTCAAAATGGATCAGAGACCCAAATGTAAAGGATAACACTAAAAAAAAAAAAAAGCCTCTTTAAAGAAAACATAGGTGTAAATCTTTGTGACCTTGGATTAGGCAGTGATTTCTTAGACATGATACTTAAAGCTCACACAACCAACGGAAAAAATAGGTAAACTGGACTTCATAAAAATTAAAAACTTTTGTGCTTCTAAGGATATTATCAAGAAAGTTGAAAGACAAGTTACAGAATGATGTAAAATATTTGAAAATAAAAAATCTGATAAGAACCTAGTTCCAGAATAAAGAACTCTTACAACTAAACAACGTAAAGTCAAACAACCAATTTCTTTTCCGTTTTTTTAAATGACACTTTAGATGAAAGTTTACAGAGCAAACTAATTTCTCACTAAACAATTAATACACATATTATTTTGTGACATTGATTACCAACCCCACGCCATGTCAACATCTCCCCTTCTCAGCCTTCAGTTCCCCATTACCAGTTTTCCTGTCCGTTTAGTCTCGTTTTATTTTACAGGTCTGTCTAATCTTTGGCTTAAGGGTGAGCCTCAGCAGTGACTTCATTGCTGAGCTATAAAGGTGTTTAGGGGCCATATCCTCGGGGTTTCTCTGGTCTCCCTCAGACTAGTAAGTCTGGTCTTTTTTTTTTTTTTGCCAGTTAGAATTTTGTTCTACATTTTTCTCCAGCTCTATCTGGGACCCTCTATTGTGATCCCTGTCAGAGCAGTCAGTGGTGGTAGCCGGGCACCATCTAGTTGTGCTGGACTCAGACTGGTGGAGGCTGTGGTAGTTGTGGTCCATTAGTCCTTTGGACTAATCTTTCACTTGTATCTTTAGTTTTCTTCATTCTCCCTTGATCCAGGTGGGGTAAGACTAGTGGAGCATTTTAGATGGCTGCTTACAAGCTTTTATGACCCTAGACACTACTAACCAAAATGGAATGTAGAATATTTTCTTTATAAACTATGTTATGCCAATTAAGCTAGATGTTTCCTGATACCATGGTCCCCACAGCCCTCAGCCAGTAATCTGGACCCTCAGAAAGCTTGGATGTGTCTATGGAGCTTCCATGACCTTGCCTTGGACAAGTTGTGCTAACTTCCCCAGTACTGCATACTGTCTTACCCTTCACCAAAGTTACCATTTATCTATTGTCTAGTGTTTTTCTCTCCTACCCCTCCCCACCTCATAATCATCAAAGATTTTTTCTTCTTGTGTTTAAACCTTTTTGTGAGTTTTTATAGTAGTGGTCTCATACAATATTTGCCCTTTTGTGATTGACTTATTTCACTCAGCATAATGCCTTTCAGATTCATTCATGTCGAGACACTTTGCAGATTCATTGTTATTCTTTATCATTGTGTAGTATTCCATTGTGTGTATTTACCATAGTTTCAAACAACCAAATTTTTAAGTTGGTGAAGGATTCAAATAGACATTTCTCCAAACAAGATATACAAATGGCCATTAAGCATATGAAAAGATGCTCAATATCATTAGTCTTTACGGAAATATAAATCAAAACCACAATGAGATACTTCTTCCCACCCAGGACAGCTATAATAAAAAAGACAGATAATAACAAGTATTGTCAAGGATGTGAAGAAAAATGGATCACTCATACACCATGGTCAGAATGTAAAATGCAGCAACTTTGGAAAATAACTTAGTAGTTCTTCTAGAGGTTAAACACAGAGTGCCATAGGACCCAGCAATTATACTCCTAGGCATGTACCTGAGAGAACTGAAAACATACGTTCATGCAAAAGCTTATACACAAATGCTCATAGCAGCATTATTCATAATAGGCCCAAAGTGGAAACAACACCAATTGTGACATATCCACACAGCAGAATATTATTCAGCCATAAAAAGGAATGAGGTATAATACATGCTACAATGTGGATAAAACTTGAAAACATTATTCTGAAAGAAACCAGACACAAAAGCCATATATTGTATGATTTCTTCCACATGAAATTTCCAGAGTAGGCAAATTCATAGAGATAGAAAGTAGATTAGTGAGGAATGGGAGCATGCAAGGGAGCACACCTACCTGCAGATATAGATTTAGTTGTGGATATTACTAAGTACACATTAGTAGATGCTGCATGTATATTAGTGTAGACAATAGAACGCACAAGGGGCACGGTCATAGAAACTTCCTAGAATAACAAAACACTTCAAGGGGTGAAGTTATTAGGCTTGAAGGCTAAGGACCAAACACTTGGGGACACCTATGTCAATTGGCATAACACAGTTCATAAAGACAATGTTCTACATCCTGCTTTAGTGAGTAGCATCTGGGGTCTTAAAAGCTTGCAAGTAAGATACAACTACTGGTCTCATCCCATTTGGAGCAAAGGAGAGTGAAGAACACTGAAGACAGAGAGAGTAATTAGTCTGAAGGACTAATCGACCACATGAAGCACAGCCTACATGACCCCAAGACCAAAAAAAATGGATGGTGCCTGGCTACCATTACCCACCTCTCTGACTGGGATCACAATACAGGGTCCCAGGCAAAGTGGGAGAAAAATATAGAACAAAAATCAAATCCATAAAAAAAGACAAGAATTATTGGTCTGATAGAGACTAGAGAAACCCCCAAGACTATGGCCCAAAGACACTCTTCTAACAATTGAAGCCATTCCTGGAGACTACATTTTAGCCAAACAATAGACAGGCCTACAAAATAAACAATAACACCTGAGAGGAACATGATTCTTAGAATAGTTAATTACATGAGACCAAAAGGGCAACATTTGTCCAGAAGCAAAGGCGAGAGGTAGGAAAACCAAACAAAAGGTAACAGGAATCCCAGGACAGAAATGGAGTGCTGCCACATTGAGAGCTGTATTAGGCTGGGTTATCTAAAGAAGCAAAACCAGAAAAGCTTGTAAGTATATATACATAGACAGAGATTTATATCAAGGAAATAGCTCACATGGTTTTTACAGGCTGTAATGTCCCGAGTCCACGGGGTATAAAAAAGGCTTCTCCTGACTCACGTAGCCACAGGGGCTGGCGAATCCAAGGTTGGCAGGCAGGAGAGCAGGGCTGTTCTTTACAGGCTGTGAAGATCAATGAATCTCAAGGTTGGCAGGCAAGCTGCCAGCTCAAGTCCCAAGAAATGGAGGTCAGATGAGCAGGAGTCAGCTTCAGGATCCAGAACAAGCAAAAGCCCCAGAAAGGTAAGTAGGAAAAGCCAGGTGGCAGACGGCAGAGAGAGAAAGGCTGAAGGGGGTGGTGAGCTGCCACAGGTTCCACCCCAACCAGTACCACAGTAGATCCCATCATGGGGGTGATCAAATCTCAACAGGAAAGTGATCACAACATAAACAATTGCCAAAACACTGAGATTCATTGCCCAGCCAAGTTGACCCAAAATCTTAACCATCACAAGAGAGCTGCAACCAATGCCTTGGAACATAATGCGAACCATTTTGCTGTGTAAACCTTCACCTAAAGCACAGTCAAATATTTATTTTAAAAAAAGAGAGAGAGAGATTAGTAGTTGACAGGAGCCAGGGGAAGGATAATGGGGAGTGACTGCTCATGGATACAGGCTTTCTTCTGTGATAATGACAACATTTTGGAAAGAGGTAGTGGTAATGGTTGCACCCCCCACGTGTCTGTCAGTTTGTCATACTGTGGGGGCTTGTGTGTTGCAGTGATGCTGGAAGCTATGCCACTGGTATTCAGATACCAGCAGGGTCACCCATGGAGGACAGGTTTCGGCTGAGCTTCCAGACGAAGGCAGACTAGGAAAAAGGACCCAGCAGTCCACTTCTGAAAAGTATTAGCCAGTGAAAACCTTATGAATAGCAGCAGAACAATTGTCTGATATAGTGCTGGAAGATGAGCCCCCCAGGTTGGAAGGCACTCAAAAGATGACTGGGGAAGAGCTGCCTCCTCAAAGTAGAGTCGACCTTAATGACATGGGTGGAGTAAAGCTTCCAGAACCTTCATTTGCAGATGTGGCACAACTCAAAATGAGAAGAAACAGCTGCAAACATCCATTAGTAATCAGAATCTGGAAGGTACAAAGTATGAATCTAGGAAAACTGGAAATCATCAAAAATGAAATGGAACACATAAACATCGATATCCTAGGCATTAGTGAGCTGAAATGGACTGGTATTGGCCATTTTGAATCGGACAATCATATAGTCTACTATGCTGGGAATGATAACTTGAAGAGGAATGGTGTTGCATTCATCGTCAAAAAGAACGTTTCAAGATCTATCCTGAAGCACAACGCTGTCAGCGATAGGATAATATCCATACGCCTACAAGGAAGACCAGTTAATACGACTATTATCCAAATTTACGCACCAACCACTAGGGCCAAAGATGAAGAAATAGAAGATTTTTATCAGCTGCAGCAGTCTGAAATTGATCGAACATGCAATCAAGATGCATTGATAATTACTGGCGATTGGAATGTGAAAGTTGGAAACAGAGAAAAAGGATCGGTATTTGGAAATTATGCCCTTGGTGATAGAAACAATGCCGGGGATCGAATGATAGAATTTTGCAAGACCAGTGACCACTTAATTGCAAATGCCTTCTTTCACCAACATAAACGGTGACTATACACATGGACCTCACCAGATGGAACACACAGAAATCAAATTGACTACATCTGTGGAAAGAGACGATGGAAAAGCTCAATATCATCAGTCAGAACAAGGCCAGGGGCTGACTGTGGAACAGACCATCAATTGCTCATATGCAAGTTCAACGCGAAACTGAAGAAAATCAGAACAAGTCCATGAGAGCCAAAACATGACCTTGAGTATATCCCACCTGGATTTAGAGACCATCTCAAGAATAGATTTGACACATTGAACACTAGTGACTGAAGACCAGACGAATTGTGGAATGACATCAAGGACATCATCCGTGAAGAAAGCAAGAGGTCACTGAAAAGACAGGAAAGAAAGAAAAGACCAAGATGGATGTCAGAGGAGACTCTGAAGCTTGCTCTTGAGCGTCAAGCAGCTAAAGCAAAAGGAAGAATTCATGAAATAAAAGAACTGAACAGAAGATTTCAAAGGGCCTCTCGAGAAAACAAAATAAAGTATTATAATGACATGTGCAAAGAGCTGGAGATGGAAAACCAAAAGGGAAGAACACACTCGGTGTTTCTCAAGCTGAAAGAACTGAAGAAAAAATTCAAGCCTCGAGTTGCAGTGGCAAAGGATTCCATGGGGAAAATATTAAACAACACAGGAAGCATCAATAGAAGATGGAAGGAATACACAGAGTCATTGTACCAAAAAGAATTAGTCGATATTCAACCATTTCAAGAGGTGGCATAGGACCAGGAACCGATGGTACTGAAGGAAGAAGTCCAAGCTGCTCTGACGGCATTGGCGAAAAACAAGGCTCCAGGAATCGATGGAATATCAATTGAGATGTTTCAACAAACAGATGCAGTGCTGGAGGTGCTCACTCGTCTATGCCAAGAAATATGGAAGACAGCTTCCTGGCCAACTGATTGGAAGAGATCCATATTTATGCCTATTCCCAAGAAAGGTGATCCAACCGAATGTGGAAATTATAGAACAATATCATTAATATCACACGCAAGCAAAATTCTGCTGAAGATCATCAAAAATGGCTGCAGCAGTGTATCGACGGGAAACTGCCAGAAATCCAGGCCAGCTTCGGAAGAGGACGTGGAACCAGGAATATCATTGCTGATGTCAGATGGATCCTGGCTGAAAGCAGAGAATACCAGAAGGATGTTTACCTGTGTTTTATTGATTGTGCAAAGGCATTCGACTGTGTGTATCATAACAAACTATGGATAACATTGTGAAGAATAGGAATTCCAGAACACTTAATTGTGCTCATGAGGAACCTTTACACAGATCAGGAGGCGGTTGTTTGGACAGAATAAGGGGATACTGCTTGGTTTAAAGTCAAGAAAGGTGTGCAGCAGGGTTGTATTCTTTCACCATACCTATTTAATCTGTATGCTGAACAAATAATATGAGAAGCTGGACTATGTGAAGAAGAACAGGGCATCAGGATTGGAGGAAGACTCATTAACAACCTGTGTTATGCAGATGACACAACCTTGCTTGCTGAAAGTGAAGAGGACTTGAAGCACTTACTAATGAAGATCAAAGACCACATCCTTTAGTAGGGATTACACATGAACATAAAGAAAACAAAAGTCCTCACAACTGGACCAATGAGCAACATCATGATAAACAGAGAAAAATTGAAGCTGTCAAAGATTTCCTTTTACTTGGATTCACAATCAACAGCCATGGAAGCAGCAGTCAAGAAATCAAAAGGTGCATTGCACTGGGCAAATCTGCTGCAAAGGACCTCTTCAAAGTGTTGAAGAGCAAAGAAGTCAACGTAAAGACTAAGGTGTGCCTGACCCAAGCCATGGTATTTTCAATCGCATCATATGCATGTGAAAGCTGGACAGTGAATAAGGAAGACCGAAGAAGAGTTGACGCCTTTGAATTGTGGTGTTGGCAAAGAATATTGAACATACCATGGACTGCCAAAAGAACGAACAAATCTGTCTTGAAAGAAGTACAGCCAGGATGCTCCTTAGAGGCAAGGATGGCGAGACTGCATCTTACATACTTTGGACATTTTGTCAGGAGGGATCGGTCCCTGGAGAGGGACATCATGCTTGGCAGAGTACAGGGTCAGCGGAAAAGAGGAAGACCCTCAACGAGGTGGATTGACACAGTGGCTGCAACAATGAGCTCAAGCATAACAACGATTCTAAGGATGGCGCAGACCGGGCAGTATTTTGTTCTGTTGTGCATAGGGTTGCTATGAGTCAGAACCGACTCGATGGCACCTAACAACAACAACAGCAATGGTTGCACAACCTTGTAAATACACTAAAAAGCACTGAATTGTAAACTTTAAAAGGGTGAATTTCATGACACATAAATTAAATTTCAATTATAAAAAATCTAAATCCGAGTCATGACAAATTCTATAAAATGGACTACAGTCCGTGTACTCTACTGTGTTGCGTGCATGAAGACAGGGTAAACTGAAAGAGGTAAAGGTGGAGGTGTATTGCTAGGAAAATTAACAAAACCAGTGTTGTTGGCTTTTTTCTTTTTTTCTTCAGGTACGACAAGGAGGTTAGTTACTATTTCCGGAACTGATGTAGGCTGTAAAAAATGAAATGCCTGGTGTTTAGATAAACCATTTGTGGTATTAAGACCAAGAAATGCAAGGTGTCTCAATTCTCAGATCACACATTTTTATTAAGCAAACAGAAGTCAGGGGATAAAAAATAGTTGTGTTTAAAATCTGTACTCCTTCCACAATCAGGCCATCTAGCCAAAGATGTGCCGTATTTTCCCCTGTCCTGGTCAGTATGGTCTTTTGGGCTGAGAGAATAGAGCATGTCACCAAAAAAGGAGAAGGTGAAAGAGATTTTATATTTTAAAACTCTCTGTTTTGATTTTTGAACAAATTTTGAAAATGTCTGATAGTTTGGTATTTTTACTATAGAAAAGATACACAATATTTTGGGATTGTAGTCCCCCCCAGAGAGGAGGGGAGGAAGAAACAATGGTGGGAGGAGAAGGCGGGGTCTTTGGCTTTATCTTTAACGTTGTGTTTTTATAAAGAGAAAGAGAGAGTTAAAGCAAAGCATTTGTATTTGTCTCATTTAAATGATGGATATATTGAGCCTCTGTTATTCTGTTTTCTGAACTTTTCCGTATGTTTGAAACATTTTAAAATTAGAATTAAAAACTATTTTTAAATCGTGTGATATTAAAAATATGACCTATTTGTCACTATAATATTTTCTCAACAGGAACACATTTTATAGTTGTTTTTTTTTTTTTAATCTGGTTGTAGTTAATAATAGCTAAATATTTATATAACCCAGCAGAAAGTCCTTAAAAATACATTTGGTCAGTCACCAAACATTTATGAGACGGAATGGACTTGACAGCAACAGGTTTGGTTTGGTTTCCCATGATGCTACATGCCAAGTGCTATGACAGGTGCACATGATGCAAAGATAAATAAAACGTAGTCCCTGCCCTCAAAAATCTCATATCCTAGGGTTTGTTTCAGACAGGTAAGCAGATAATCTCAACAAAATATAGTAAGTGCTATGATTTTTTTTTTTTTTTATGAGAGGTATGTGCATAGGAGGCATGGACTCAAAGAAGGGAGTGAAAAAACAAAATCAGTCACTTGTACTCCCTGACTCTCCTGATGAGTTAACAAATACTATGTACATCAAGCTCAGTGGGAAGGGAAGGAGAAAACAATAATTTTTTTTTAAAGTGTTTATATTACGGAGCATAAAGTGACACTACTCTCTGAATATAGACCACAAAACTATAATTTTTCCCTCAGGGTAATTTTTTAAAGACTCAATTTTATACTGTTATTTCAATTAAATCTGCTTAATAAAATGGATTCTGCTTACTTCGTACTAAGAAAACTACCAAAATATTTCTTTTTTACCACATGGTAGTCATTCTGCTAAGCTTGGATTATTTTATTTAATCTTCTTAAAGGCTCTGGGAGGTGGGAGCTGTTATTATCCCCATTACACAGATGAGAAGACTGAGCCTTAGAGACATTTGATGATTTGTCTAAGCTTACAAATCCAAATTAAACAGAGCCCTTAACCCTCTGTCCAAGCTGCATCAATGTCAGTTAAATAAGAGAATATAAAAAATCCATGGAACCCTCTACTAGCACGGATAATATTTTCATCGTGGAATTTGAAATTCCATCTAATTTTTAAGAATAAGTAAGCCCTGGAAGTTATTTGACTTATTATATCTTGATAACAGTGTACTTGTATGTTTAATCTTTAATGCCACAAAATGTGCAAAGAAATCAATCTAATGGCACTCATTTTTCATGATCAAACAGCTGAATTTGGTTCTGGTCAATTAAAATGGTCTGCCCAGGACTCTCAACAGAACGGTGATTGATGTCAAGAATGAGTCCTTACTGAGACCTACTGGTTGCTTTATAAAGAAACTCACAAGGATCCCATTCTATAGCGGTGTGTGGACTAAAGGGACATAGTGCCACTGGCAGTCAGCAGGATATTAGACAAAAACAAGAAGGCATGTATTGTTTCACAGCAGTCAGCTGCCAAAGAAACACTTATCAGAACCGCTTTGTTGCCGGCCTGGGAGGATTTGCCATTGGTTCACCCAACGACAATAAATTGCACAGATGAAAAACACATCACAAACTACCCAGGAGCCTAGGTGCCTAGGGAGATGGCCACCTCCAAGTGAGAATGCAGAAGACTGATTATCAATGCTGCCAGGCTACTGGGACAATAGGGGCCAAAGTTTCAGGGCTGCCAAGAGACACGGAACTGCTGCCCTTTAGAGGAAGCCTGAAAGAACAGGTCTTGCCTCTGTATTTTTACTGCTTTAATGGTTTTTAGCTCAGGTCTGGCTAAGTGGGCTCCTGTGTTTCTCTGTGACCCAGCCACCTGATGGCTGCACACCCACAGGGACCCTTCCTATCCCATCAAGTGTGAGAACAAATTTGGTTGTTTCTCCTCCCCTGAGATCTTGGCAATTAGCACAGCAGGTTGTGTCTCCACACAAAGGCATTTCCTTGTGTTCCAGTGACCCTTAATATGACCGCTTACTTCCACCTCTGTGTGCCTTCCTCAGACACTGTGTTACATATAACATTGCTTTGTGGGCTCGGGAGACTTTTTCCATTCTTTATTATTTGCCCAAGGCTATGGGTCACAATAGCGACAGTTCTCAAAGAGCCCAGGCCAAGGCCAAGGGAGCATCCAACTCCACTGACAATTCCCTTCATTGGAAATGGTGCATAAAGCAGGAATTCCAACTGTGTGTCCTGGCCTTGAAGCTTACTTAGCTTCTCCCTTTTCTCTTTTTTAAGAACATGATTTAAACAGAATGCTAATTTTGCTAGGGTTTTCAGAAAGCAAAACACTGCTATGGAAATTTACCCAACAAAGTAACCTATTTATTCATAGGGACAACTATAGAATTATAAAAAGCACTCTGAATACGTGAAAATGCATATAACACTGTAAGTTACAAACAGAACTAAATATTCAGTTTATATTCCCTATCTGAATTTCTAAGGAGCCCTGGTGGTACAACAGCTAAGCCCTCAGTTGCTAATCATACGTTGACAGTTCAAACCCACTCAGCAGCTCCCTAGGAGAAGGACCTGCTTCTGTAAAGATGACAGCCAAGAAAACCCTCTGGGGCAGTTTTACTCTGTCACATGGGTTACTATGAGTCAGAATTGACTCAATGGCACCAAACAACAACACTAACAATTTAAAATTCTAAAGCCTACCAGGTATAACTAAGGTCAGAATTTTAAGTTCTTAGTTTTTTGGTAAGGCCACAACTAAGAAAGAATTCTTTGCATGATCAATAATCTCAGAGGAAAGGGGGCCCCCAATTTAGGATTTCCTATGAATACGGTTCTTCTGCAGTAGCTTAGGATTCCACGTGGTTGTGATATTACCAGAATAATGAAAGACTAAGTCAGTCCTGACAAAACTTTGAAAAAATGCCATCAAGTCTATGTTTCAAAGCTAACACTTCAACTGCTAAATCATTCCCTCCATTTTGAAGGAGCGATTATTTGATTGGCAATGGGAGTGGAGAGAAATCTTTCACCAGTAGTGCATATGGGCACATCATCTCCATGATTACATATGCAAGAATGGAATCTGGGAGAAACCTCCTGATTCATTCAGACACCCAAATCATCCAAAGGAGGGGGCTATCCCATTTTCTCTTGAACTCTAGTAGGAAATTTCCCATGCCATAATTGTATTTGTTATAGTATAATGATCAAAGACGATAAATTCCTCCATCTATCCCCGTTCAGGGAAACCATATGGCATACTAGGAGAATCACATGTAATGCTAGTTTGTCTGATACATGATTAAATACTCATGGGAAGGGAACACGGGGGAGAGCAAAAGCAATTAAAAGGAGAGACTAAAAGAATAAACTCCAAGGGACACATGGATGTATATTTTACTTTTGTAAGATCTGAAGTGGTAAGTCTACACAGAAATGACACTACTATATGATCATGAAAGGAAAAGAGGAAGCATTCCTAAAACGTACGAGATTTCTCTCAGTAGCTATGCACACAGAAATCATTGAGGACTTCATCAGGAGTTAAGGGTTCTATAAGGCAGGTATAACCATTCGGAAGCCTACTGATTCTCACAGACAAACCTACTATCCAGTGCTCTACTCTGATGTAAGGATACAACTTAGTAAAAAACAGAGACAGCATTTTCTTACCTTTCAGATTGCTGAAGATTTAAAACTTTGATAATTCCCAGAATCGGTGTCTATATGAGGAAACACTGTCAGAGTGAGTAAGCTTTTGCAAATGCACTTAGACTACATTCATCGAAATTTAAAATTTGCTTCAACAATGACCCCACAATTCCATGGCCAGAAATCTTTCTTACCAAAAAAAAAAAAAAAAAACAAGGACAAGACAAAAAAAATTGCCCACAAGTGTTCATTGTAGCATTTTTTATTATAAGAAAACCTGAAAGGAATCCAAGGAATGACTAAAAGAATTAGAGTAATTAAATAGAAGAGTATGTCAACAGTAAAAAGAAACACTGTGTTCAATTATTTCAGTGTACAAGATTTTTTTTTAAGTTATAGGATATGAGTTCAGTTGTGTAAAAAGAAAAAAAAAATTTAAAGAATGGGCTCAATGATAAATCCTTGCTTACACATAAAAAAAAAATTTCTAGAAATTTACGTAAGAAACTATTTCAGTAATATGCCCCAAGAAGTAGGAAAACTTTTCATTTTATACTCTTTCACACTGTTTGATTTTTTCTTATAGAATAAGCATCTAAACTTGTATAATCTTTTAAACTTCAAAAAAAAAATCATTTGTAGCTCTGTTTTCTATTTTTCCTAACTAGTCTTTATCAAAGTACAATTTACATACAATAGAATTCACCAATTTTAAGTGTACAATTCAATGAGTTGTGACAAATGTAGAGTCATTAACCATCATCATTATCACCACTCAGGGAGCCCTGGCGGTGAGTAATGAAAAGCTCGGCTGCTAACCAAAAATTTGGTAGTTCAAATCCACCAGCTGCTCCTTGGAAACCGTATGGGGCAGTTCTACACTGTCCTAGAAGGCCGCTATGAGTCAGAATCGAGTTTGGATTTTTTTTTTTTTTTTTGGTTATTATCATGGTATAGAATATTTCCATCATCTCGAGAAGTTCACTCCTATGCCTTTGCAGCCAGTTCTCTAACCCTACCTCCTCAGTCCTGAAAACTACTGATCTGTTTTTTAACACTAATTTTGCTTTTTCTAGAATTTAATATAAATGGAATCATATGATAAGTAATCTTTTGTGTTTGGCTTTTCACTTAGCATGTAACTTTTGAAATTCACAGTGTTGTATGTATAAGTAGTTTGCTCCTTTTTATTGCTGAATAGTATTCTATTATGTGGATATATCACAATTTATTAATCCATTCACTAACTGATGGACATTTGGGTTCTTTTCAACATTTGACTATTATGAATAAAGCTACTCTGAATACATGAGTGCAAGCCTTTCTGTGAACAAATGTTTTCATTTCTCTTGGGTAAATACCTTGGAGTGTAATTGCTGGGAAATGTGTTGTTTCATTGATTTTTTTTCTGTTTTTTCTTCCATTAATTTCTGCTCTGTTGTTGTTGTTGGGTGCTATTGAGTCAATTCTGACTCATAGTGACCTCATATGACACAGTGGAACTGCCCCACGGGGTTTTCTTGACCATAATCTTTATGGAAGCAGATCGCCTGGTCTTTCTCCTAAGGAGCCGCTGGGTGGGTTTGAACCACCAATCTTTTGGTTAGTAACTGAGCGCCTAACCATTGGGCCACTCTAATCTTTATTATTTCCTTCCTTTTGCTTACTTTGAGTTTAATTTGCTCTTCTTTTTCTAGTTTCTCAAAATGGAAGCTTACATCATTGATATGCAACCTTTTTCCTATGTAACCATTTAATGGCACAAATTTCCTTATAAACACTGCTTTCTCGGAATTCCACAAGTTTTGATGTGCTGTGTTTTCATTTTTATTTAGCTCAAAATAATTCTAATTTTCTTTTTAATTTTTTCTTTAACTTATAAGTTATACAGAAATGTGTTGGTTAATTTCCAAATATTTGAAAATTTTCTAGATAGGTATCTTTCTGCTATTGATTTCTAATTTAAAGCCACTGAGATTAGAGCACATGCTTTGTACAATTTCAATCTTTTTAATTAATTGAGATTTGATTCATGACCCAGAATATGTCTACCTTGATAAATGTTTCATGTGTACTTAAAAGAATATTTATTCTGCTGTTTTGGGGTGATGTGTTCTATAAATGATAGGTCAATTTGGCTTATAGTATTGCTCAAGTCTTCTTTTCCTAATTTTCTACTTATTCTATTAATTAGAGAGAACTGTTAATACCTCCAGCTATAATTGTGGGTTGGTCTATATTTCCTGTCATTTCTATCAGATTTTATTTCACATATCTTGAAGCCCTCTTACAATCACTAACATTTAGGCTCATTATGTTTTCTTAGTAAATTTGCTGCTTCATCACAAGTCAAAATTGAGTTGGTGGTAACGGGTTTGGTTTTTGATTTGGTTCCTTACGAAATGTCTCTCTTTAACGTTGGCATGTTTCTTGTTCTGAAATCTACTTTATTAATATATAGTGACTCCAACTTTCTTTTGATGAGTGTTTGTATAGAACATCATTTTACATTCTTTTGCTTTTATTGTATTTGTCTCTTTTTAATTAAAGTTAGATTCTTATAAACAGCATATAGGTAAGTCTTATTTTTTTATCCAATCTGATAATCTTTGACTTTTAATTGGAATATTTACAACTACACTACACAATATTTTATTCACAAACCAAAATCAAAACCAAACCCAGGGCCGTCAAGCCAATTCCAACTCGTAGCGACTCTATAGGACAGAGTAGAACTGCCCCATAGAGTTTCCAAGAAGTGCCCGGTGGATTCGAACTGCCAAGCTTTTGGTTAGCAGCTGTAGCACTTAACCACTACGCCACCAGGGTTTCCTTTTACTCACAAGTCATGTTGAATACTCAAAATGTGGCTAGCATGAATTGAGATGTCCTTTAAGTATAAAACACACACAAGATTTAGTCTTAGATTGAAAAAAAAAAGCATCTCATTAATAACTTCATATTAATTACATATTGAAATAATAGAAATCATAAATAGTAGATGACAAATTATTAAAATTAATTTCACATATATGGTGGGTATTTTACTTTTCACACGACTACTAGAAAAAATTTAATTATATATGTGGCTCATGTTATATTTCTTTTTAACAGAGCTAGTTTAGACCACTTACATTTAATGTCATTGTCAACGTGTTTCAGTTTAAATATGGTGTTGTTGTCAGGCGCCAATGAGTCAGTTCCGAGTAACAGTGACCCTGTGTAGAACAGAACGAAACACTGCCTAGTCCTGCAGCATTCTCTCAATTGTTGTTATGCTTGAGCCTATTGTTGCAGCCACTGTGATGACCCATCTTCTTCAGGGTCTTCCTTTTTTTTTTTGTTAACCATCTGCTTTATCAAGCATGATGCCTTTCTCCAGGGACTGAGCCCACCTCCAAAGTATGTGAGACATAGTCTCACCATCCTTACTTTTAAGGAGGATTCTGGTTGAACTTCTTTCAAGACAGATCTGTTCATTCTTTTGGCTGTCCATGGTACATTCCATATTCTTCTCCAATACCACGGTTCAAAGACATGAATTCTTCTTTGGTCTTCCTTATTTATCATCCAGATTTTGCATGCACATGAGGCGATTGAAAACACCATGGCTTGGATCAGGAGCACGTTAGTCTTCAAGGTAACATCTTTGCTTTTCAACACTTTACAGAGGTCTTTTGCAGCAGATTTGCCCAATGTAGTACGTCATTTGATTTCACGACTGCTGCTTCCAAGGGAATTGATTGTGAATTGTAAAATTAAATCCTTGACAACTTCAATCTTCTCTTCATTTATCATGATGTTGCTTATTGGTTCAGTTGTGAGGATTTTTGTTTTCTTTATGTTGAGGTGTAATCCATACTGAAGGCTGTAGTTTTTGATCTTCATCAGTAAGTGCTTCAAGTCTTCTTCACTTTCAGCAAGCAAGGTTGTGTCATCTGCATAACACAGGTTGTTAATGAATCTTGCTCCAATCCTGATGCCCCATTCTTCTTCATATAGTCCAGCTTCTCAGATTATTTGCACAGCATACAGATTGAATAGGTATGGTAAAAGGATACAACCCTGACACACACCTTTCCTGACTTTAAACCATGCAACATCCCCTTGTTCTGTCCAAACAACTGCCTCTTGATCTATGTACAGGTTCCTCATGAGCACAATTAAGCGTTCTGGAATTCCCATTCTTTGCAATGTATTTGATGATTTGTTATGATCCACACAGGCGAATGCCTTTGCATAGTCAATAAAACACAGGTAAACATCTTTCTGGTATTCTCTGCTCTCAGCCAGCATCCATCTGACATCAGCAATGATATGCCTGGTTCCTCGATCTCTTCTGAATCTGGCTTGAATTTCTGGCAGTTCCCTGTTGAGGTAACACTGCAGGTGCTTTTGAATGATCTTCAGCAGAAGTTTACTTCTGTGTAACATTAATGATATTGTTTGATAATTTCCACATTCCGTTGGATCACCTTTCTTGGGAATAGGTATAGATACAGATCTCTTCCAGTCAGTTGGCCAGGTAGCTGTCTTCCAAATTTCTTGGCATAGACGAGTGAGTACTTTGAGCTCTTCATCCATTTGTTGAAACATCTCAATTGGTATTCCGTCAATTCCTGACGCCTTGTTTTTCTCCGATGACTTCAGTGCAGCTTGGACTTCTTCCATCAGTAACATCAATTCCTGATCATATGCTATCTGCTGAAATGGTTGAATGCCAACAAACTCTTTTTGGTATAGTGACTGTGTATTTCTTCCATCTTCCTTTGATATTTCCTTTGTCATTTAATATTTTACCCATAGAATCCTTCACTACTGCACCTCGAGGCTTGAATTTTTTCTTCAGTTCTTTCAGCTTGAGAAATTCTTTTGGTTTTCTATCTCCAGGTCTTTGCACACATCATCATAGTACTTTACTTTGTCTTCTTGAGCTGCCCTTTGAAATCTTCTGTTCTGCTCTTTTATTTTATAATTTCTTCCTTTTGCTTTAGCTACTTAACATTCGAGAGCAAGTTCAGAGTCTCTTCTGACATCCATTTTGGTCTTTTATTTCTGTCCTTTTTTTTTAATGACCTCTTGCTTTCTTCATGTATGCTGTCCTTGATGTCACTCTACAACTCGTCTGGTCTTCAGTCATGGGTGCTCAACGCGTCAAATCTATTCTTGAGATGGTCTCTAAATTCAGGTGGGATATACTCAAGGTCATACTTTGGATCTCCTGGACTTGTTTTAATTTTCCTCAGTTTCAACTGACTTTGTTGTGACTGATGATATTAATCTTTCCCATTTTCTCTTTCCACAGATGTAGTCAATTTGATTCCTGTGTATTTCACCTGGCGAGGTTCACGTGTACAATTGATGAAAAACGTATTTACAATGATGAAGTCATTGGTCTTGCAAAATTCTATCATGTAATCTCCAGCATCGTTTCTATCACCAAGGTCATATTTTCCAACTACTGATCCTTCTCCTTTGTTTCCACCTTTTGAATTCCAATCAGCAGTAATTATGAGTGCATCTTGATTGCATGTTCGATCAATTTCAGACTGCAGAAGTTGGTAAAAAACTTCAATTTCTTCATCTTTGGCCTTCGTGGTTGGCGGATAAATTTGAAGAATAGTCATATTAGTCACATTAACTGGTCTTCCTTGTAGGTGTAGAGATATTATCCTATCACTGACAATGTTGTACTTCAGGTTAGAGCTTGAAATGTTCTTTTTGACAATGAAGGCAATGCCATTCCTCTTCAAGTTGCTATTCCCAGCATAGTAGAACATATGATTGTCTGTTTCCAAATGGCTGATACGAGTCCATTTTAGCTCATTAATGCCTAGGATATCGATGTTTATCCGTTCCATTTCATTTTTGATGATTTCCAATTTTCCTAGATACGCACTTCGTACATTACAGGTTCTGGTTATTAATGGATGTTTGGAGCTGTTTCTTTTCACTTTGAGTCATTCCTCATCAGCAAATAAAGGGCCCGAAAGCTTGATTCCATCCATTACATTAAGGTGGGCTCTACTTTGAGAAGGCAGCTGTTCCCTAGTCGTCTTTTGAGTACATTCCAACCTGAGGGGCTCATCTTCTAGCACTCTATCAGACAGTGTTCCGCTGCTATTCATAAGGTCTTCACTGGCTAATTCTTTTCAGAAGTAGACCTCTGGGTCATTCTTTCTAGTCTGTCTTAGTCTGGAAGCTCAGCTGAAACCTGTCTGCCATGGGTGACCCTGCTCATATTTGAATACCAGTGGTATAGCTTCCAGCATCACAGCAACACACAAGCCTCCACAGTACAACAAACTGACAAACCATCAGATCCTTCTTCCTAGGATTTTACCTAATCGCTATATATCAGGAGGTCTTTCTACTCTGGCTGGTGGGAACTCAAACTATTTCCAGCCTATTTGAGTTTCAGGGGCTGTTACCCCTATTTCTTTACAGTGGTTCTATTCCCAGTCTGGAATAGTTTTCTTATATGCATGATAAGCATTTATTCAAAGACTTGAGGAAACCCCTCCGCAAATCTCTGAAATTGCCTCTCACTCTGTAGCTATCTTCTCTCTGGTATTTTGCTCTGCAAATTCTAGCCACTTTGACCTCCCCAAACTGCAGACTCTGTCTTCTTAATTTAGCAAATCACTCAAGCTATATTTGGGATCTGCTTCCCTGTGCTGCAGCCTGGAAACTCTCCCAGGCAGTAAATTGTTCCCCTTCTCTCAGGGATAACTGTCCTGAGGTGCCAATTGACCATGTCTGAAAATAATAGTTTCATATACTTTGTGTGGTTCTCTAGTTGTTTAAGGTGGAATGTAAATCCAGTCTATGTTATTCTTTCATGGCCCATACAAAGATTTTTAATTTTTAACTAATTTATAAATAATAGGAAGACAAAATACAGATAACACCAAAACTGTCTGACCGTATTTTATTTTCTATGGTACTTCAGCATATTAGGTTGTATATTCGTTTTCTGTGGCTGCCATAGAAAATTACCTCAAACTTCATGGCTTAAAACAGAATTTTTTTCTCTCACAGTTCTGGAGGCCGGAAATCTGAAACCAAGGTGTTGACAGGGCCACGTTCTCTCCATACGTTCTAGGGGATATTGTGTTCCTTGACTCTTCCAGCTTCACATGGCTGCTGGCATTCCTTGGCTTGTGGCTGCATCACTGCAATCTCTGTCTCCATCCTCCCATGGCCTTCTCTGCGTCCCTGTTCTTTTCCTTTTCTGTCTGTCTCAAATCTCCCTCTCTCTTATAAGGATACTTATCATTGCATTTAGGGCCCACCTGGATAATACAAGATAATCTTCTCATCTCAATATCTTAATTTAATCACATTTGCAAAGACCCTTTTTCTAAATAAGGTTACATTCACAAGAGTCAGGGATTAGGACACGGACACATCTTTTAGGGATCCACCATTCAGCCCACAGTATATTTCCTCTCAATCATCTTTCCAAGAATCAGTTGTCACTATATTATGGTTCTGCATAATGACAAAGAATATAAACTTCTGGCAGGTAATGTATCTTTTCTCTACCCTATACCCTACTACCAGCCTCGATGAAGCCAATATCTATAGATGACTGTTCAACTCTCTATTTTCACAATTCTTTGAAGTACTAATTGTTCTCTGATTGCCCCCTCAAATCCATCTTTTGTGCTTTTCATCCCAGAAAGCTGACCTCTCTAGGAAGCATCACCTGCTTTCTGCCTTCCAGGTAGGTTTAATCAATAGGAACCCCTGACAGGAGATCCAAAGATGAAAGAAAAGAGCAATCTCACCACTATCCATCCCTTTCAGGCCAAGATTTAGCAATAGCTCCCCTCATCTACTTATGGTCACAGCTTTTAAGAGCAGCCCTTCCCCCGTAACTACAACTCTTTCCATGTTCCGTTAATACTACTCCCATCCTTTGGTTTGTCAAGCCTATTGATGACAGTGGCTTGGCTTTCTGTTGTTGCTAGTTCCTGGATGTATCGCCATCCCTTATTGTTTTTGTTTTTCTGGTTTTGTTTGTTTGTTTGTTTGTTTTACCCTGCTTACACCCAGAAAGAGGTTTTCCTGTGTTTTATTGACTATGCAAAGGCATTCGCCTGTGTGGATCACAAGAAATTATGGATAATAGTGCAAAGAACGGGAATTCCAGAACACTTAATTATGCTCATGAGGAACCTGTACATAGATCAAGAGGCAGTTGTTCGGACAGAACAAGGGGATACCGCGTGATTTAAAGTTAGGAAAGGTGTGCATCAGGGTTGTAACCTTTCACCATACTTATTCAATCTGTATGTTGAGCAAATAACCTGAGAAGCTGAACTATATGAAGAAGAACGGGGCATTAGGATTGGAGGACGACTCACTGACAACCTGCATTATGCAGATGACACAACCTTCCTTGCTGGAAGAGGACTTGAAGCACTTACTAATGAAGATCAAAGACCACAGCCTTCAGTATAGATTACACCTTAACTAAAGACAACAAAAATCTCGTAACTGGACCAATGAACAACACCATGATAAACAGAGAAAGGATTGAAGTTGTCAAGGATTTCATCTTACTTGGATCCACAGCCAACACAGTCAAGAAATCACATGATGCATTGCATTGGGCAAATCTGCTGCAAAAGACCTCTTTAAAGTGTTGAAAAGTAAATATGTCACCTTGAGGATTAAGGTGCGCCTGACCCAAGCCAGGGTATTTTCGATCGCTTCATATGCATGCTAAAACTGGATGGTGAAAAGGGAGAACGAAGAAGAATTGATGCCTTTGAATTATAGTGCTGGCAAAGAATATTGAATATACCATGGACTGCTAAAAGAATGAACAAGTCTGTCTTACAAGAAGTACAACCAGAATGCTCCTTAGAAGTGAGAATGGTGAGACTTTCTCTTATTTACTTTAAACATGTTATCAGGAGGGACCAGTCCCTGGAGAAGGACATTATGTTTGGTAAAGTAAAGGATCAGCAAAAACAGGAAGACCCTCAGTGAGATGGATTGACACAGTGGCTGCAACAATGGACTCAAACATAGCAATTGATTGTGAGGATGGTGCAGGATCAGGCAGTATTTCATTCTGTCGTGCAGGGGGTCGCCAAGAGTAGGAAACGACTCAATGGCATCTAACAACAGTAACAACACATTTCTGTAAATAGTGCCATTATTAAACTCTCATAGATTAACTCTTTAGTGAGTCATCTGTTTCCTGGTGGGGCCTTCATATCCCCGGGCCACTCTATTAATGCTCCACCTCTGAAATCATAAATTCAACATCCCAGGCTCTGGTCACAACTCCTTATCTTTTCAGTTCTCTACCTATAGGACGTAGTCTGCCAGTTCTTTCTCCAATCTCCCAGTCTCCCCCACTCACTCCCTGAATTAGTCATCTAGAGCTGCCATAACAGAAATACCACAAGCAGATGGCTTTAACAAAGAGAAATTTATTCTCTCACAGTCTAGTAGGTTACAAGTCCATAATCAAGTTGTCATCTCCAAGGGAAGGCTTTCTCTCTCTGTCAGCTCTGGAGAAATGTCCTTGTCCCCCTCAATCTTCCTCTGGTCGAGAAGGTTCTCAGGCATGGGGACCCCAGGTCCAAAGGACGCGCTCTGCTCCTAGTGCTGCTTTCTTGGTGGTAAGAGGTCCCCAACTTTCTGCTTGCTTCCCTTTCCTTTTATCTCTTGAGAGATAAAAGGTGGTACAGGCCACACCCCAGGGAAACTCCCTTTACACTAGATCTGAGTAAGGGTGGTGTTACAATCCTATCCTAATCTTCTCAACATAAAATTACAATCACAAAATGGAGGACAACCACAGAATACTGAGAACCATGGCCTAACCAAATCAACACACACATTTTGGGGGGGACATAATTCAATCCACGACACCCTCCTTCTGCTTTTTCCAATCTTTCAGCAACTTTCTGTCTTTAACTTCTTCCCATTCTAGCCTAGATCCTTCGTAGAAATCATTCTTATGTCACTGCTTTTTAATGGTTCTGTTTCCAAGAGTTCTGATGCCTCAGTTTAGTGATCAAGTTTTTAAAATGCCCTGGGCCTTTCTTTGTCTATAAAAGGAAGAGTTGGAAAATATAATCACTAAGTAGGATAACCATTGCCCAAGTGGGTCCTTTTTGAGAGTAAAAGGAGGAGCTATTAATTATTTACACCAGGACTTCAGACATTCCCAAGAAAACTGGGTATGACCACCTACCTCTAAAGCCTCTTCTAGCTCTAGAATGCTATGATAATGATTACATTATACATGTTAAAACCAGAAAATGGGTATCAGTTTTTTCCAGAGTCATGAGCTTGCAGCTTATAACATGTTCTGCTTTGCGAACACAACAAAACATTTGGAAATAATAAAGATAAGAACAAGAAATGAAAGACTTAGAGGAGGGAGCTGTGAAGTGTGAGGACAGTTGAAAAGGAAAGAGTTACCAACAAATATTTTCTTCCACATCTCATGCTTCTCAGACAACTT
The DNA here is from genome assembly GCF_024166365.1 of Elephas maximus indicus. Lineage (NCBI taxonomy): Eukaryota > Metazoa > Chordata > Mammalia > Proboscidea > Elephantidae > Elephas > Elephas maximus. Next base: position 193,425,702 of record NC_064819.1, read on the forward strand.
CCTACATGGAAAAGCTCTGCTTTTTCTAACAAGCATGAGGAAGCAGACCAACAGAACAATCCACCCATTTGGGTATAAATGGAAAACGTAGTGCCCTCCTGCCTTCTTGTCCCTTCACTTCCATTTTTGGTTTTCAGTTGCAAACCCCACCGAAGTTGATGCTCAGCCTGTGTGCTGCCTCCTCTCCCACAACAAAAAGTCTCCTCCAGATGAATAGGCATGGTCACCATGGTAGCTGGGGCTCGTAAACTCCTGAGCTGTGGGTCTTGGCACAATTCCAGGCATTATCTGCTTCCTGGTGCAAATCAGTCCCTTTATCTAATTAGTGGTCTTACAAATAGCCACCTGCCCCAAAGCTTAACCATTAAAGATGCAATATTGGCTGAATAGCTTGAGACAAGGGGTGAGGAAAACAGAAAACTGAAAGCAGATCTTAGCGAGGTTGTCTCTCCTGGCTACAGACACCTGCAAGCCTTGGCCCACCCACATACCAGGGGTTTAAAAGGAGGCTGAGAACAAATTACCTCTGTTTTCTTATCACAGCTCACCTAGGGAGTCTCCTGATCCACTGACCTCCCAGAAGCTGGGTTTGCAGACCTCTGCCTGAAGGACCTGCTTGACCATTTCTGCTTCGGTGCCCAGCTGTTTCCTGCCTTGGAGCTTCCTACCTGAAATATCCAGTTCTGTCTCTATCTTTAGAACTCGACTTACTGTCCTGGCCTGCTTGTAGCCCACACCCTGGTCTGAATACTTCAGAACCATCTCCTGATTCACTTGAAGGACCAAATCCTTTCTAACTTGTTAACACTGAAATTAATTCATGCTAATAAGCCCTGGTAGCACAATGGTTAAAGCGAATGACTGCTAACAGAAAGGTTGGCAGTTCGAAACTACCAGCAGCTCCACCAGAAGAAAGATGTGGCAGCCTGTTTCTGTACAGATTTACAGCTTTGGAAACCCTATGGGGTCACTATGAGTCGGAACTGACTTGATGGTAGTGGGTTTGGGATTTTTTTTAATGATGCCATACCTTAGACACATATTATTCAGATGTTTGCCAGCTTAATCTCTTTTTTCCATTAAAAGATCCTAAGAACAAAAAAGCAAAATGAGTTCCGTTAATTTCATGATATAGAAGCAGGTATTTTCCTACATTCATTTTATCAAAAAAAAAAAAAAAATTTAAATGCAAACATTTTTAAAAGTTCAAACTAATGAATTCTGAGTGTGCGCTATGTGCTGAATCTGGCTTTTGCATCCTGAGCTGCGTTTCACAAATGATATTGACTGCTTGGAGCAGTGTGGGGAGGAGTCCAGCTTCAGTTTCACAACTCGTGCTGTGGTGCCACCTGTGAGTGTTTTTATGTATTATTAGAGCAAAAGAGGACTCTAATGCAGTATATCCACCACGAGCTTCTGGAATTAAAGCCGACTGAAAACTCACACAGTTTTCTTTTTGTTGGGGAATCATTGTTTCATGTGTGTGGAGCAAGTTTACGTCTCACTGTAATTTTATTGGCATGTAATGATTTTGAAATCTTTTGCATTTTCTTGTTGTATTATGTGTTTATAAGAGTATATATTCATGAGAATATATATCCAGTGGAAACCTATTAAGCTAGGAAATTGTTATTCTTCCTGGGCTGGCAATCGTCAAGCATAAACACCACAGAAAAAGAGGTAGAAAATCATTGCTAAGTCTTTTCATGGATTTTTTTGTTAGTGCAAGTCTGTGATTTGTTTTACTATCAGGTTAGCCACTTGAGTTTGACATGATAACAAGCAACATACTTCCTTAGACATGCTCTTTCAGGGGCTAGCAGATCTAACTGATTAGGCTTCTTGACATTCAGACATAGTATCTTTTTTTGAAGTTTCCATTGTTCTTATTTAATCATTTACATTTTTAAATAAAATATCTTCAGTGTCTCTGAAGAAAAGTCAGTATTTCAGATTTGTACAAACAAAAAAATAAAGCCAGGCCAACATTCCCTCTCTGCCCACTTTGACTCCGAGGCCTTTGCAGTAAAATCAGATTAAATAGTTGAGTTGAACTCTGCACCAAAGCCTAAAGGCCAGTTATTTAGGTTTCCCGAGAAGCTAAATAAATTTGAAGGGATGAACTACAAATTCAAAAGCAAGAACTTACCATGTGAAAATCTCCAGTACACTTAAAAGTTGTCACCCAATCACCACTGTATTCAACATGGATTGAAGAATTTCTCTGCGCATTTACCTCTTTAGCCACTTCTAATAACTCTTCCCTGGTGTTTGGTTGTAATGTAATATAGGAGCAGGTTTCAGTACTTACAGAGAGGATGCCTTTCTGGTACATAATTACCTGTTTAATGTCTGATTTCTCTCCAGACTGTAAGCTCCGTTAGGGTAGTACTGGTCATTCCTTAGTCATTACTTCATCATTGTGAACTAATGTTTATAACAGGGGTGAACTGTCCAGTGGGCCATCTCTACATTGTTCTGAACTCTGAAAGATGGTAAGTTACAATTCTTAAGAATCCCAAATAGAAAACCTATGGCATTTGAGAACTGAAAACATTTACTTAGGGTACACTGAGCTTCGGTTAAGGGTGATAAAAAAAATTGGGGAACAGATAATGGTGATTGTTGACCAACATGATGAACATAATTAATGCCACTGAACTGTACACACAAAAAGGATTGAAATGGCAAATGTTTTGTTTTATATACATTATTGTTGCCTTCAAATTGGCTCTGACTCCTAGCAACACTATGTAAAACAGGATGAAACACCGCCTGTTCCTGCACCCATCCTCACAGTCATTGCTATGTTTAAGCCCACTGTTGCAGCCACTGTGTCAATCCATCTACTTGAGGGCCTTCTTCTTTTTCACTGACCCTCTACCGAGCATGATGTCCTTCTCCAGGGACTGATCCCTCCTGACAACATGTCCAAAGTATGTGAGGTGAAGTCTTGCATGCTTGCTTCTAAGGAGCTTTCTGGCTATAACTCTTCCAAGACAGATTTGTTTGTTCTTTTGACAGTCCATGATATATTCAGTATTTCTTATCAACAACGTAATCAAAGGCATCAATTCTTCTTCGGTCCTTCTTATTCATTGCCCAGCTTTCCCATGCACTTGATGTGACTGAAAACACCATGGCTTGGGTCAGGCACACTTTAGCCCTCAAGGTGATGTCTTTGTTTTTTAACACTTTAAAGAGGTCTTTTGCAGCAGATTTGCCCAGTGCAATGGGTCCTTTGATTTCATGCCTGCTACTTCCATGGGTGTTGATTGTGGATTCAAGTAAAATGAAGTCTTTGACAACTTCAATCCTTTCTCCATTTATCATGATGTTGCTTATTGGTTCAGTTGTGAGGATTTTTGTTATCCAAAAAAATATATATATATATATATTTTTTTTTTTTTTATACTGAAGGCTGTGGCCTTTGATCTTCATTAGCAAGCGCTTCCAGTCCACTTCACTATCAGCAAGCATGGTTGTGTCATCTGCATATCCCAAAGTTGTTAATGAATCTTCCTCCAATCCTGATGCCCTGTTCTTCTTCATGTAATCCAGCTTCTCAGATTACTTCCTCAGCATACAGATTGAATAAGTATGGTGAAAGGATACAACCCTGACGCATACCCTTCCTGACTTTAAGCCACTCAATATACCCTTGTTCTGTTGGAACGATTGCCTCTTTATCTATGTACAGGTTCTTCATGAACACAATTCAGTGTTCTGAAATTTTCATTCTTCACAATGCTGTCCATAATTTGTTATGATCCACACAGTTGAATGCATTTGCATAGTCACTAAAACACAGGTAAACATCTTTCTGGTATGCTCTGCTTTCAGCCAGGATCCATCTGACATCAGCAACGATATCCCTGGTTCCAAGTCCCCTCCTGAATCTGGCTTGAATTTCTGGCTGTTCCCTGTTGATATACTACTGCAGCTGCTTTTGAAGGATCTTCAGAAAAATTCTACTTGTGTGTGATATTAAAGATAAAACAAAACAAAAAAAAAAAGGAAACCCAGTGCCGAGATATTGTTCGATAATTTCCACTTTCAGTGGGATCACCTTTCTTGGGAGTAGGCATAAATATGGATCTCTTCCACTCGGTTGGCCGGGTCGCTGTCTTCCAAATTTCTTGGCACAGATGAGTGAACACTTCCAGCACTGTATCCATTTATTGAAACATCTCGATTGGTATTTGTCAGTTCCTGGAGCCTTGTGTTTCTTCAATGACTTCAGTGCAGATTGAAACTCTTCCTTCAGTACCGTTGGTTCTTGACCATATGCTACCTCCTGAAATAGTTGAACCAATTCTTTTTGGTAGAGTGACTCTATATTCCTTCCATCTTCCTTTGATGCTTCCTGTATCATTTAATATTTTTCCCATAGAATGCTTCAATACTGCAATATTGAGGCTTGAATTTTTTCTTCAGTTCCTTCAGCTTGAAAAATGCCGAGCACTTTCACCCCTTTTGATTTTCTATCTCCAGGTCTTTGCATATGTCATTATAATATTTTACTTTGTCTTCTCCAGCTGCCCTTTGATATCTTCTGTTTAGCTCTTTTACTTCATCATTTTTCCCATGTGCTTTAGCTACTCAGTGTTCAAGAGCAAGTTTCAGAGTCTCTTCTGACATCTATTTAAGTCTTTTCTTTCTGTCCTGTTTTTTTTATGACCTCTTTTTTCAGGCGCTTTCTTCATGTATGATGTCCTTGATGGCATTCCACAACTCATCTGGTCTTCAGCCATTACTGTTCAAGGTGTCAAATCAATTCTTCAGATGGTCTCTAAATTCAGGTGGGATATACTCAAGGTTGTACTTTGGATCTCCTGGACTTGTTCTAATTTTCTTCAGCTTCTGCTTGAAGCTTGCATACATACAAGTGATTAACGGTCTGTTCGGCAGTCGGCCCCTGGCCTTGTTCTGAGTGAGGATCTTGAACTTTTCCATCTTCTCTTTCCACAGGTGTAATCGATTTTATTCTTGTGTATTCTGTCTGGTGAGGTCCACATGTTTAGTTGCCATTTATGTTGTTGAAAAAAGGGTAATTGCAATGAAGAAGTCGTTGATCTCGCAAAATTCAATCATGTGATCTCTGGCATTGTTTCTATCACCAAGGCCATATTTTCTGACCATCAATCCTCCTTTGTTTCCAACTTTTGCATTCCAATCACCAGTAATTATCAACTCATTCTGATTTCATGCTCAATCAATTTCATACTGCAGAAGTTGGTAAAAATCTTCAATTTCTTCATCTTTGGCCTTAGCGGTTGGGATGTAAACTTGAATAATAATCAGATTAACTGGTCTTCCTTGTAGGTGTATAGATATTATCCTGTCACTGACAACATTGTACTTCAAGATAGATCTTGGAGTGTTCTTTTTGACAATGAATGCACCGCCATTCCTCTTCAAGTTGTCATTCCCAGCATAGTAGTCATATTGTTCGATTCAAGATGGCCAATACCAGCCCATTTCAGCTCACTAAGACCTAGGATACTGATGTTTATGCATTCCATTCCATTTTCTACAATCAACAAACTGATGCATCCATCAGTTTGTCGTACCATGAGGGCTGGTGTGTTACTGTGATGCTGGAAGCTATGCCACAGGTATTGAAATACCAGCAGGGTCACCCATGGCAGACAGGTTTCAGCTGAGCTTTCAGACTAAGACAGACTAGGAAGAAAGACCCGGCAGTCTACTTCTAAAAAGAATTAGCCAGTGAAAATCTTATGAATAGCAGCAGAACATTGTCTGATATAGTGCCAGAAGATAAGCCCCTCAGGCTGGAAAGCACTCAAAAGACAACTAGAGAAGAGCTGCCTCCTCAAAGTAGAGTTGGCCTTAATGACACAGATGGAGACAAGCTCTCAGGATCTTCTTTCGGTGATGTGTCATGACTTAGAATGAGAAGAAACAGCTACAACTGTCTGTTAATAATCAGAACATTGAATGTACAAAGTATGAATCTAGGAAAATTGGAAATTTTCAAAAATGGAATGGAAGGTATAAACATCGATATATATGTATATATACATACACATATGTGCTACAATAAGGTGTCCTGGTGGCGAAGTGGTTAAGAGTTTGGCTGCTAACCAAAATGTCAGCAGTTTGAATCCACGGATTGCTCTTTGGAAACCCTATGGGACAGTTCTCTGTCACATAGGGCCGCTATAAGTCAGAATCAATTCAATGGCAATGGATTTGTTTTTTGTTTTTTCCTAACTACAGTAAAAATTATTCTTAAAAGTAGTATTTATATTTCCAGTAGTCTTTTTAATGACATAAACCATATTACCATCAAATAATAAGTGAAACAGTATTTGGCCTTCATATGACAAGGAACCTATCACTCTGAAAACTAAAGAAAATAACTTCCCCAGCAACGCTATGTTGAAAGGATACCCAGTTTGAAACATATGAAACTTGTTGAGTTATACAAAGGGAGTTGTGTAAGCCCAAAACACACCAATCGGAAGCACCTCAGATAATCTGTGATTTCTCTCTTAGGTGGTCTTTGGGATATAGCTTTGGATTTAAAGATAATCTTCCCAACTTAACAAATTTATCATTATAATTAATAAATAAAAATCTGTTTTTCTACAAATCATCTTTCCGCTCTGTAAAGCCTATAGAGCACACAATAGAGACAGCAGGAATGCAAAGAAGGTCTGTGATTTGGAATCGGCTCAAGCCAAGCTGAATTTTTCTAAATATACATCAAACTGTCAGAAAAGAGCATCATGACCCAAAGTTTGATTAAAGGGAAAACCCCACCACCCCCTGGAGAAACTGGTTCCGTGAGTTGTTTTAGGGAGAGAGCAGACAACCAAAGATTTTTCATATTATTAAATGTGTCCATTTAAGCCCAGTTAAAACTTCCTGATGAGCAGAAAACTGGAATTATTTTTCCCTTTCTGTGTCCCAGGCTGATCCTTCAGACTGAGTGTGAATTCCCCTGAGCAGCTCAGTTTTGAGGGCACTAGCTGGGCTTATGAACCCCATCCCCATATATCCATCTGCTCTGGGACTTGTTATTGTTGTTAGTTGCCATCATCTTGACTCCAGCTCATGGCAATCTTACGTACAACGGAACGAAATATTGCCCAGTCCTGCGCCATCTAGATGATTGTCGGTATGTTTGACTCCATTGTTGCAGCTATTTTGTCAATCCATTTCATTGAGGGATTTCTAGTTTCAGCTGGCCCCCTACTTTACCAAACAGGATTTTTTTTTTCTAGTGATTGGTCTTTTCTGAGACATCTTCTTAAAGAAAGGCCTCAAGAAACTGATACCTGAGATCTGGGATGGCAAGATGGTCAGAACCTCGAGGCTGATAATCATCCCCAAATCTTCCTGAAGCATCACCTTACAGAGACAGCCTAGTGATGGGGTCACTGGAAGAAGTGTCGGGGGGAGCAGAAGGCAGAATGGAGAATGAGACAGCTTCTAAATCAAGACTGACCCATCTCCTCTCATTCCAGGATAACTAATCGGAAAATGAGAAAGTGGATCCCCCTCACTCTCTTCTTTCCCCAAGTGCTTTGCTTTACACACACACACACACACGAATACACACACAAAAACTGTGTGTGGGTGACAATTATCTACCCTCATATGTTTATTAAACTCTTAGAGAGTAATTTTTTTTTTTATATTCATTCATTCATTTATTGGTGTAGTGGTTAAGTGCTACAGCTGCTAACTAAAGGGTTGGCAGTTCGAATCCGCCAGGCACTCCTTGGAAACTCTGTAGGGCAGTTCTACTCTGTCCTATAGGGTCGCTATGAGTCAGAATCGACTCGACGGCACTGGGTTTGGTTTTTTGGTTAGCAACATAAAATTTAAGATGGCATTATTTACATATATATAAATACAGAACAGACAAAGAGCATAGAGTTGAACAACTTTAATCACCAGGGTTCTACTATCTATTTGGAGTCCTGGGGTAGAGCAAACGGTTACACGCTTGACTACTAATCAAAAGTTTGACTCTTGGAACACACTCAGCAGCACCTTGGAAGACAGGTCTGGCAATCTGCTTGCAAAAGGTCACAGCCTTGAAAACCTCATGGAGCAGTTCTGCTGTGCACACATGAGGTCTCTGTGAGCCAGAATCAACTTAACGGCAACTAACAACAACAAGAAGTATCTGTTTCACTAGCTGTGTGAATATGAGAAACTTAATTAATTTCTCTAGGACCAGTCTGCCCATCTGCTAAAAGAGGGAGATGAGGGCAAAAGTTTCTAAGATAGCCTCTGGCTTTACAACCATACGGTTCTTATTCCCTAGTAATGAATTCCTATGAATACTGTATATAAGTCAAGTAGAAAACATGTTGTAGGATATTCAATAGTAAGTGTAGAGGGAATCATGAGGGATGAGTGTCAGTGAAAATTTGCTGCTCTTCTCCAGTTATCATGGAGGATTTTGTGAAAGAACAGACCATATAAATGTGTGAGAATATTTGTTGAGCTGAAGGGTACAGGTTTCCTGGACATAAATTTTAGCCAAGAAAATAGTTTAGGGATGGAGTGGATGCATTAAGGAAAATCTTCCTAACACACACACACACACACACAAAAAAAATACAGGCAGCAGGAGTGGGGAAAAAAAGACAGAAATAAACTCATAGGTAGAGATTGCTAAAGAGCTTTGAAATAGAATGTGAGGATACAGACATATTTGAGAAGACACGTCATGTACAAAACCAAAATGACACAAGCCCACAATAATGAATGCATAGAGAATGCTCCTGATGTTGGGCCAGAATCTAATGAGGAAGAGAACAGTAGAAACAATAGCTTTCATTTACTGAGCACCTACTAAGTACTAGAATTCTTTGCTAAGAAATGTATAAAATATATCTAGTTTCTACAACTCTCTCAAAAGGATATTGTGATATCACCATATAGATAAAGAAACTAAGACTCAGGAAAGTGACTCCCTCAACAGCAAAACTAGATCTGTCTGTGCCATTCAATACACGATGGCTGTTTGTCCATGGACTGGAAAGTCCCTTAACTAGATCTTTGAGCAATTAGGGATTATTAAGAAAGGGAAGTGGCCAGAGGTGACTATTGATAAGTCAGATAGGACAATTTCTCCTTGAGCAAAGGAGTTGTCTCTTCTTTATCCAACCATTCCCTGAACTTAGTCCAGGGTCTGGCACCCTGTGGTAGACATCCAGATTCCCCTTGAAGAAAGAACCTGCTGCCCAGTGCTGAGAGTACAGTGAGCCTCCAGCCGTTTGCTCCATCAGGGTTGGCCTGGGCTGCAGATAGATAATTGCCTCACCTGGCGTCATGCCCTTTCCTGGCAGCCTGCATCCAGTAACTGAACAAGAGGGGATAGGAGTGGATGATAAAGGCCAACAACTGATTTAGGACAACTCTGATGGGCAATTCTGACTCCACAGCTCTCTGTCAAGTGGGCAGAGGTCTAGTCAGCCCTGTTTTGCAGTTTCTCCCTCTGCCCACTTCTGCTTCCACCCCCTTCCTTCCATAGGTGTTGATCCCTAAATAAACATCTAGTATTCTAAATTCCATCTCACCAACTGCTTTCCCATCTCACCAACTGCTTTCAGAGAACACAACCTGCAACACATCCATTATGTACTAACAAGTGTTTGAAAAATGAATGGAAGGATAAAGTTGTCTGAGTTAAGGAGCTTGTGTGTGTGTGTGTGTGTGTGTGTGCACATGTGCTTTAAGTGAAAGTTTACAAATCACGTCGGTCTCTCATACAAAAACTTGTATATATACCTTGCTATGTACTCCTAGCTGCTCTCCTGCTAATGAGACAACACACTCCTCCTCTCCACCCTGTGTTCCCTGTGTTCATTCAACCACCTCCTGTCCTCTGCCTTCTCATCTCGCCTCCAGACAGGAGCTGCCCACATAGTCTCATGTGTCTACTTGAGCTAAGAAGCTCACTCCTCACCAGTATCATTTTCCGTCTTATAGTCCAGTCCAATCCCTGTCTAAAGAGTTGGCTTTGGGAATGGTTCCTGTCTTGGGCTAACAGAAGGTCAGGGGACCATGACCTTTGGGGTCCCTCTGGTCTCAGTCAGACCATTAAGTCCGGTCTTTTTACAAGAATTTGAGGTCTGCATCCCACTGTTCTCCTGCTCCATCAGGGATTCTCTGTTGTGTTCCCTGTCAGGGCAGTCATCGGTTGCAGCTGGGCACCATCTTGCTCTTCTGGTGTCAAGCTGATGTAGTGTCTGGTTTATGTGGCCCTCTCTGTCTCTTGGGCTCATATTGACCTTGTGTCTTTGGTGTTCTTCATTCTCCCTTTAAGGAGCACTTTTGAAGATTCCTTTCCAAAAACTAGGCTCATTGGCTGGTGGCTGGAACTCTACAATTAAAGATTTATACCTTCTCTTAGTGCTCCTGCTCTTGTAAATACTCCTGAGGTGGTTGTTGTTGTTGTTAGGTGCCGTTGATTTGGTTCCGACTTATAGCGACCCTATGCACAACAGAACAAAACACTGCCTGGTCCTGCACCATTCTAACAATCGTTGTTATGTTTGAGCTTATTGTTGCAGCCCCTGTGTCAATCCACCTTGTTGAGGGTCTTCCTCTTTTCCACTGACCCTCTACTCTGCCAAGCATGATGTCCTTCTCCAGGGACTGATCCCTCCTGACAACATGTCCAAAGTATGTAAGACGCAGTCTCGCCATCCTTGCCTCTACGGAGCATTCTGGCCACACTTCTTCCAAGACAGATTTGTTCATTCTTTTGGCAGTCCATGGTATATTCAATATTCTTCACCAACACCACAATTCAAAGGCATCAACGCTTCTTCAGTCTTCCGTATTCATTGTCCAGCTTTCACATGCATATGACGCTATTGAAAATACCATGGCTTGGGTCAGGTGCACCTTAGTCTTCAAGGCGACATCTTTGCTCTTCAACACCTTGAAGAGGTCCTTTGCAGCAGCTTTACCCAATGCGATGTGTCTTTTGATTTCTTGACTGCTGCTTCCATGGCTGTTGATTGTGGATCCAAGTAAAATGAAATCCTTGACAACTTCAATCTTTTCTCCCTTTATCATGATGTTGCTCATTGGTCCAGTTATGAGGATTTTTGTCTTCTTTATGTTGAGGTGCAGTCCATACCGAAGGCTGTGGTCTTTGATCTTCATTAGTAAGTGCTTCAAGTCCTCTTCACTCTCAGCAAGCAAGGTTGTGTCATCTGCATAACGCAGGTTGTTAATGAGTCTTCTTCCAATCCTGATGCCCCATTCTTCTTCATATAGTCCAGCTTCTCGTACTATTTGCTCAGCATACAGATTAAATAGGTATGGTGAAAGAACACAAGCCTGCCACACACCTTTCCTGACTTTAAACAAATCAGTATCCTCTTGTTCTGTCCGAAAAACCGCCTCCTGATCTGTGTAAAGGTTCCTCATGAGCACAATTAAGTGTTCTGGAATTCCTATTCTTCGCAATGTTATCCATAGTTTGTTATGATACACACAGTCGAATGCTCTTGCATAATCAATAAAACACAGGTAAACATCCTCCTGGTATTCTCTGCTTTCAGCCAGGATCCATCTGACATCTGCAATGATATTCCTGTAGTTGGAAAATATGGCCTTGGTGATAGAAACAATGCCGGAGATCGAATGATAGAATTTTGCAAGACCAACAACTTCTTCATTGCAAATACCTTCTTTCACCAACATAAACGGTGACTATACACATGGACCTCACCAGATGGAACACACAGAAATCAAATTGACTACATCTGTGGAAAGAGACGATGGAAAAGCTCAATATCATCAGTCAGAACAAGGCCAGGGGCTGACTGTGGAACAGACCATCAATTGCTCATATGCAAGTTCAACGCGAAACTGAAGAAAATCAGAACAAGTCCATGAGAGCCAAAATATGACCTTGAGTATATCCCACCTGGATTTAGAGACCATCTGAAGAATAGATTTGACGCATTCAACACTAGTGACCGAAGACCAGACGAATTGTGGGATGACATCAAGGACATCATCCGCGAAGAAAGCAAGAGGTCACTGAAAAGACAGGAAAGAAAGAAAAGACCAAGATGGATGTCAGAGGAGACTCTGAAACTTACTCTTGAGCATCAAGCAGCTAAAGCAAAAGGAAGAATTCATGAAGTAAAAGAACTGAACAGAAGATTTCAAAGGGCCTCTCGAGAAGACAAAGTATTATAATGACATGTGCAAAGAGCTGGAGATGGAAAACCAAAAGGTAAGAACACTCTCCGCATTTCTCAAGCTGAAAGAACCGAAGAAAGAATTCAAGCCTCGAGTTGCAATAATGAAGGATTCAATGAGGAAAATATTAAACAACACAGGAAGCATCAAAAGAAGATGGAAGGAATATACAGAGTCATACCAAAAGGAATTAGTCAATGTTGAACCATTTCAAGAGGTGGCATATGGTCAGGAACCGATGGTACTGAAGGAAGAAGTCCAAGCTGCTCTGAAGGCATTGACAAAAAACAAAGCTCCAGGAATTGATGGAATATCAATTGAGATGTTTCAACAAACAGATGCAGCTCTGGAGGTGTTCGCTCGTTTATGCCAAGAAATATGGAAGACAGCTTCCTGGCAACTGACTGGAAGAGATCCAAATTCATGCCTATTCCCAAGAAAGGTGATCCAACCAAATGTGGAAATTATAGAACAATATCAAAAAAAAAAAAAAAATTTTTTATCGTTAATATCACACGCAAGCAAAATTTTGCTGAAGGTCATTCAAAAATGGCTGCAGCAGCGTATCGATAGGGAACTGCCAGAAATTCAGGCCTGTTTCAGAAGAGAACATGGAACTCCTGAGGTAGCTAGCATGTTAAATGTATTGGTCATTTATACCCCAGTGTAAAGAAAGTCCTGAAAGTACACTGTGATAGGAAGAGAGGGAGAAAAGCGTGTGAATACTGATCAAAGAATGCAGAGAACAAAGTGCCTCAATTCAGTCCTGGCTCTAATACTTGCTAATCATGTGTCCTTGAACAAGTTACTTTATCTTCATCTGTAAAATGGGAATAATAACTATTATTACCTCAGAAGGTTCTTGTGAGAATTAAATGAGTTAAAATATGAAAAGTGCTCAGATTAGTGAATGGCATGAAGCAGAGCACTCAATGACTGTTAGCTATTTCTATTACTAAATTCATAAATTTGCTATTTAGCAGGCCTAGCCCTGTCTAGATGTTAAATATTAAGTCGAGAAAGATGGCAGAAGACAAGAGAAAGAAAATAAAATTGGATTGTGTATGTGATATTAATAATAAGGTCAGATTTAAATAATATTTTCCCCTTACATTCACTTCTAATCCAGGTTGGAAAGTGGGTTCCTACAATTTCCTATATGTATTTCCATGATGTGACTTCAATATTGTTTTGTAATTACTTGTTTTTGCAGTCTATTAGCAGCCTGCCCCACCATTGTGACAACCTTGAGGGTAAGATATTCAATCTATCTACCTATCCATCCATTCATTCAACAAATATTGAGTGCTTATAATGTGCCAGACACTGTTCCAGGCGTTGAAATGAAACAATAAAAAAGTCCCTGTTCTCCTGGAGATTACATGTTATTGGTTTCTACGGACAATAATAAAATAAACAAATATTCCTTATATTTTCCAGTGGGAAGCGCTATAAAGATTTTAGCCCAGTGCTGGACTCAGAGTATGTTCTCAATAAATGTTTGTTGAATTAAGGCAGGTATCCAACAGAAAAAAGAAATAAGAGCAAAAAGGCTAATAAAAGCCATTGTTCTTGATGCTCAATCCAGAATGGAAGGACACTGATGGCTGGGGGCTGGAGATAGTTATTTTATCATCTGCAGCTGAGTCGGTCATTCAGCAGTTGAGCAAAGTGAAGCAGAAATGAGTTAGCCAAACACACCAAAGGGCAAGGGAACCATGGAGGTCACTTAAAGGTGAATGCTAGTTCCTTATTTATGCTGTCATGTGCTGCTTAATCATGAATTTTTACTGTCAGATTTTTTCACCCCTTCCATGATAGAAAGATTCCATTGCATTTGCAAACAAGAAGCCCAAACTTTCCAGTGAGTCTTTCTACTGTTATTATCATCATTATTATTATTACCATAAGCAGCAAACATGACATACTCACTTAAGTCCCCACGGCACCTCTCTCATTCTAATTATCCAGACCAACTTCTCCACTTGGTAGCAATGTTTTGAGTATTTCTTCAAGGATGAAATGAAAATGTCATATTCAGTGTCATATGTAATGATTCACAAACTCAATCTTTCCTTGATTAACTTAATTTGTGAAGTAAAATATCTTCTACAACTGGACAGCTAAATAAAATTAAGTTGCTTCCAGATATTTTTGATCTGTTCTTATAGATAACGCTGACATTTATGACCTCTCCCTTAATTTCCCTCCCCGAAGAATGGTCTTAAAATCTGAAGATACTTTTTGAAAATGCAGTGCACTGGTTTCTATTTAGAAAAATTTACAAGTTTTACACTGGAGTGCCTTATTCAAAGTAGTTTTTCTTTATGTGAATGTACAAAGCAGATGAAACTGGAAGAAGGCAAAAGCACTCTTAGGACTTTGTACAGTTCACCTACACACACACAGGTCCCGCTTTGCTCTCGGTGCTGGGATGGAAGCAGGTGATACTTTTTGCTATCTTACTCATCCTCAAAATTCTGTACAAATCTCCGAACTCGTCCTCCACCACAACCACAACATCACCACCATGCTACTCCCTATCCATCCAACTTCCCTTTCCACCAATGCACATCTCCGCTCCCCTCTTCTAGGTACCAGCTTTTAAAAGGGGAAGGAGAGATTACTTATTTCCTTACACTGTTCTCTGTCATTTAAAATTCGCTCTCTTTCCCTTGTTCTCAGCCACTCACCACATCTCCAACTCACCTCTGACCTCCACACCTCCCCAGCCAATTCATCACTACTTGGCCTGAGTCAAAGGAATGACTCACGGAATCAGAAAATTCAGGGTGGAAAAGACCTTAAAGGTCAGCTAATTCAACCACCCAACCAAATGGAAAAACTGGATGATTTCAGCTCTTTTTCATTTTTTTCTTCCCTGACTTCCCAAACTCAATTGCAAACATAAGATCAGTGTCTTTAGTTGTTATGGGCAGACAATAGATTACAGATGACGAAACTACCAAACAGAAAATCCATGATTCTGAAAACTGCAATCCTCTGAATATAGAGTTGGTTACTCTTTCAAGTGTCTCAAGGCAAGCATATGTATTTTATTTATTCTAAAGGATAATTAAGTATTGTTCTATTACAAAGGTACTGTCAGAATAGGAAATCCAGAGATAGATTCAAATACATACAGAAAGTTGGTATACGACAAAGGCGCATCTCAAAACACTGGGGCAAATTTATACTTTTAAATAAATGGTGCTGGGACAACTAACTAGTCATTTGGAAGAAGATAAAATTAAATCTGTACCTAACACCATAAACAAGGATAAATTCCAAGTGGATTGGTGACTCCAAGTGAAGAAAATGAAGTCACAAAAGTACTAGAAGAAAACAAGAGTGGATTGTTTTTTAGGCTCAGTGTAGGGAAAGACCTTCTGTGTCTCAAAATCCAGCTGCGATAAAAGATTGACAAATATAACTAACTAAAAATAAGAAATTTTCTTAACAAAAGAGTAAGACCTCTATGAACCACTATACAGTGATTTACAGGATATATTGTTAAATTTAAAAAAGAGTGTATTTATAGCATGTTAAATTTTGTGTAAAAAATAATTTAGAATATATACATGTATCTACTCATTTTGTATAAAGAAAACAGGCAGGATAAAAGAGAAACTAATAATACCGTTGAAAAAGGTAAAAGGAATGGTGGAAAGCGTCACATCTTTTTATATAATCCTGACTTTTCGGAAGAGGATGCAGGGGGCCGGGGAGGGGGGGACGCTAAAATGGAATACTAACAGGAATAAATTACCAAATTATGTGTTTGTGGCATGGGCGGGGGGGAGCTAGCTCAAATAACTTTTGAGTGGAATATTTGGACGATATACCTTCAGATTAAAGACAAAAAGAAATATAAGCGATTACTGAAATCCAATCAGTAAGACCACCCCCCCTCCACCCCGCCCCACCCCGCCACAGGTATTTGGCTTAGTGATTTTGAAACTTCTTCCCATGTATTCTAGGACTAAGCAAATAGTAAATACATTGTGGTTAGTGGAAGCCAGGTTTCTTATTGCCAGAGAAAGGAGTTACAGCATGGAAAGGAAAAAGGCCAGGCTTTGAATAGAAACTGAAGATATTAGTATGAACTCAAGGTTTTAAAAAATAAATACATATTTAATTCTATTTCCTAGCTCTTTCTGCTGAGAGACCCGAAAAGCAATGATACCCATTTTCCACTTAAAACACAAAACAAGTCCATTGCAGGGAAAGTACAAGTTGAGTTTAGAAAAGCTTTTTACACCAAAAAATAAGGAAGTGCTCAAATAACGACGGGGACTGTGGTGAAATGAGCCCCGTTGGTGCAGTGGTAGAGAGCTCGGCAGCTACCCAAAAGGTTGGCAGTTCGAATTCACCAGCTGCTCCTTGGAAACCCTAAGGGGCAGTTCTACTCTGTCCTATAGGGTCGCTATGAATCAAAATCGAGTAAACAGCAACGGGTTTACGGTAGTGAAATGAATTCTTTTATGTGGCCTTTTGCCTTGGTTCTGTGGGAAAAAAAAAAAAAAAAAGCTTGGGAGATTTTTCCCCTAAACTTCTAGGAGCTGTTACAGTTGATCTTGTTACAGTTGCCTTAGTTCTTTGGAGAAGCTTGTTACTTATGCCAAGTAAAGAAGCCAGTCCCTGCCAGCAGAAAATGTCAATTATTATGTGAATAGTGGAGCCACTTAATAACTTTTCAGTGGAGAAACCTAGCAGACACCACCTTGACTGACTGTTCGAACGTCATCGGTAATGGTCCAAGTTGACATCACGCGCCACCTGATGGGATGCACTGAGGAAGGCACGGCAGCACTCCTCTGGAATTCCTGCCAGAAATGCATACCTGAGTCTAGTCATGAGGAAACACCAGACACACCCAAACCGAAGAGTATTTTACAATAAGGCTGGCCCGTACTGCTGAAAACTGTCCGTGCTGTGAAACACAAAGAAAAACTGAGGAACTGTTCCAGGTTAAAGCAAACTAAACTGAATGTAATGTCGGGTTAAGGTAGACTGGCCTGGATGCAATGTGTGATGTGGCAGTTTATTTTTCGTTGCTGTTGTTTTTGTTTGTTTGTTAAAGGAAACTATTGAGACAATGGGAAAAATCTACCAATATATTAGATAATAGTTATGTATCAGTATTAATTTCCTGATTTCGATAATCATACTTAGATATGTAAAAGGATGCACTTGATTTTAAGGCATATATATATGAAATATACATATACACTTCAAATATTTTGGGTAAGTGGCACCATGTCTGTAGCTTTTAATTTTTTCATTTGGAGAATCTGGGTGAAGGGTTTTCACAAATCCTTTGAACACTTCTTGCAACTTTTCTGTAAGTCAGAAATTATGTCAAAATAAAAATTTTAAAGAAAAATACCTGTACTCTCCACACGTGGCTGATCCTCCATTACTTATTCAGCATTGATCGTGGACTCAGAGGTAAAGGGAGGGTAACCAGCATGGGGCAATCTCTAAGTAGCGCTCCCATCCCAATTTCAAGATAAATGCCAGTTGATAGCCACACCAGGTCAGCAGAAACACCCTCCCCCTCTTGTCCAGCTGCCTCAGTCAGGCGCCTTTCATATTTGTGGCACCTCGGAATGCCATTGCACACCTTGTATGGTACCCCCTTGGACATGCATCCCAGGACAAGCGCCTCCTCTTCTCTCCTCCTCCCCTACACCGTGCTCTCCACTCTACTCCATTAATGTTCCATTCTATGGACTCTTCTGCCCACTTTTCCTGGTAACAAAATTGAGGGTGTGGATGCAGTGGGCAGCTTATTGGTTCTCCTAATGCTCAGATGTAAAAAGCAGACATATTTTCATTTTTGTTTTAACATTTACCAAATCCATCGTCACACACAGTAGTTATAAGTACATATGCTGCTTTCATTATGTTATCTTCAAAAGGTGGCTGCAAGAAGATGATGTGGGACTTTGGGCCAATTCCAGCCCTTTTCTATATAAATCTATATAAAGCAAATTGACCATTATAAAAGAGGAACACTTGGAGGCCTATATAATCACTCCAAAGAAGGGTAGGGGAGACTAAAAGGGGTCTTGTACCTTTAAAAAAAATCTATAAATTGACCATGAGCTTGTATGCCCTATATTTAAATTGTTGTGCAATGTATGTGCTTTATTCATTCATTCAGAAGACCTTTATGGAAAAACTAGGACTTGCCAAGTTTTATAGGTAAGTTTTGTAGATTTCAAAGTTAAATAAGGAAATGTTCCCCTCTGGAACACTATTTTAAGGAAAGAGCAATGTGTTAAGTGCTATCATTGCGTTATTTACTATGTCTGATGGAAGGATACTGGTGTCATAGTGGTTAAAGCTCACCATTGCTAACCAAAGGATTGGCAGTTCGAAACCAACAGCTACTCTGCAGCAGAAAGATGTGGCAGTCTGCTTCTGCAAAGATTTCAGCCTTGGAAACCCTGTGGGGCAATTCTACTCTGTCCTATATGGTCACTGAGTTGTAATCGACTCCACAGCAACAGGTTTGGGATTTTTTGGTTTTATGGAAGGATAAAGGAGAACACAATTAGCCTCACAACAGTTGATGTTAAATCACAGAATCAAAAGTCAAAAAAGGCATTAAAATAACCTAAGGTAACTGCCTTTGTCAGACAGAAACCTTAAAATTATCTGTGACATTCCTAATGAGTGGCCTTGGCAAGGGGTGCAGTATCCCGCTTAGGCCTTCCTTGCCACTGACTCAGGCAGCAGCAGGGGAAGGCGGGGCACTGAGATGGGGAGAATGTTGACCAGAACAGCAGATTAGTCTTCCACCTCCACCCAACCAGAGGGCCTCCACGTTATTTTTTTAGTATAGAGTTGCCACATAACATTTCATTTGACAAAAATATATTAGTGCTAAAAATTGAAAACAGCATACATTTTAGCATATGCTCTTTTGTATTGGGGGGTGTGTGTGCGCGTGTGTGTTGTTTTTTGTTAGCAACTGGAATCTGTATCTCTTAGTACCTAGTATCTAGTACACAAGATCTAAGCGACTATGCTAATGATAATAGTTGATTTATGTAAAAGAATATTTTTGCTGCAATACTCACGATCAAAAAATTAGATACAAGCTAAACAAACCACCCATAGAATGATTATACAAACATCATATTGTGCCATTCTATGAAGCAATCAAGGAGTCCTGGTGGCACAGGGGTTAAGTGCTCAGCTGCCAAATGAAAAGTCAGCAGTTTGAACCCACCAGCCAGTCCACGGGAGAAAGATACGGCCATCTGGACAGATGTGGCTATCTGCTTCCATAGAGATTACAGCCTTGAAAACCCTATACAGCAGTTCTTCTCTGTCCTATGTGTGGCTGTGAGTTGGAATTGACTTGAGGGCAAAGGGTTTGGCTTTTTTTGGCTTATGAAGCAATTTTAAAAAGGAGGTAGATTTACACGTGCTAATATAGTATTTAAGATATATTATCAAGTGTACATACTCACTCTTTTATTAACATTACAGTAGTATGAATCTCAGTGTACAAATTCAGATGTGCAAGAATTGTACTTTTTTTTTCCTTTAATATAGAACACATTTTTTCAGTTTGTGCTACTTCTCTCCCTTACTGAATATAGAATGATGAACAGAGGTGGATTCAAGTGAGTGAAGTTTCAGTTTCAAAGGCTTACTTTGCAGGGGTCTTTTCCAAAGCCCTGGGAAAGCCCCAACAATGGGCTTCCAAGGGTATAGAATTCTGTAAAATTTGCAAAAATAAGATTCTTTTAGCTGCAATTGGGTAAGGCCACTGTCTATTTGAACTCCCCATTTTTTTCATGCTGGGCGATATTGGCTGACCCTGCACCATTTGAAGATCTGAATAAGAGACAGTTGATTGAGTTAAGGATACACTAAAGTTTCGATTTAGTGTCATATGTTGTATTGAGACTGGGTTCTCTAGAAAAGCAAAATTAGTGAAGTGTGTATGTATGTATATACACATATATATACATACACACACACAGGGAGAGAGAGAGAGAGAGATTTATACCAAGGAAATGGCTCACGTGCTTGTCCCAAGTCTGTGGGTCAGGTTGGAGGTTTCTCTTGACTCACGTAGCTGCAGGGGCTGATGAACCCAGGATCAGCAGGTCAGAAAGCAGGCCTCTGTCTCACAGGGTGCAGAGGCCAAGAAATCCCAAGATCGGCAGGTAAACTGACAGACTGCTGGCTCACAGGCTGTGGAGGCTCAGGAATCCCAAGGTTGAGGAAGGATGCCAACTCAAGTCCCAAGAACTGGATGTCAGATCAACAGGAGCCAGCTGTGGTATCCAGAGCGAGCAAAAGCCAGCAAGTTTTGCCAGAAAGTCCGCATATATTGGATGCGGGCCACATTCCCAAGGAAATTCCCTTTCAACTGACTGGCTGCTCATAGCAGACCTCCTCATGGAGGTGATTATATTATATTGGATCTCATTATGTAGATGATTACATAAATACATAGCTGACAAACTACATCATAACTGCCAAACTACTGAGAATCATGGCCTAGCCAAGTTGACATACTATCTAAACTATCATATATATTTATGTGATTAAAGGAGGCTTGGTAGCACAATGGTTAAGAGCTTGACTGCTAACCAAAAAGTTGGTGGCTTGAAACCACACATCAGCTCCATGGGAGAAAAGACCTGGCAATGTGCTCCAGTAAAGATTGCAGTCTAAGAAACTATGGGGTCCCAGAACCCCTTTATGGCCGACTTATGCCATCTCTTCTGGTCTCCTGCCACAAAGGTGCAGGGCCAGCGGTTGACTCCTACAAAGCTCAGCTGTGATAGCATATGATATTGGAGGAGAGACAAGTTTGAAATACATGAAGTCAGAAGCAAATCTGTAGAAAATACTTCCAATCTTCAAGTATTTAAAATTTTAGCAGATGATTTGGTTCTCATCAGTATCTAATCAAAACAGATGTCTTCTCCTCTCAGGAATATATTTGTACTGTAGTGTATACAATTATAAAACTCCGTATTTTTCATATTTTTACGGTTAATTGTGTGAAACAGAATTTATCAGAATTGATAGATTTGAGGGGAACAAAACCCATAACTATACTAGCAGCAGAGAACAGGTCTGGAACAGTTCAAACAGCATAATAGGTTTTCCAATCTTGACAATAGTCATAAAATGATATTACTAATGATGATGGGGCTAAAATTTTTTAAACTATGGATAAAAATATATTCAGTTGATCATAAAAATGGAAAAATAACAAGTGTTGGAAAATATGTGGAGAAATTGGTATTCTCATCCACTGCTGGTGGGAATGTAAGATGGTGCAGCCACTGTGGAAAACAGTTTGGTGGTTCCTCAAAAAGTTAAACATAGAATTACCATACAACCCAGCAATTTCACTCCTAAGTACATATCCCAAAAAACTGAAAGTATGGGTGCAAGCAGTTATTTGTACACCAATGTTCACGACAGCATTATTCACAAACGCCAAGTGATGGAAACAACCCAAGTATCCATTAGCAGATTAATGGATAAACAAAATGTATTATATCCATCAATGGAATATTATTCACCTATAAAGAGAAATGAAGTTCTGCTACATGCTATGACATGGAAGACCTTTTAAAAACATATGCTGAGCAAAATAAGTCAAACACAAAAGGACAAACATAGTATGATCCCACTTGCATGAAATATCTAGAATAGGGAAATGCAGAGGGACCAAAGTTTATTAGTGGTTACCAGAGGTAGATGGGAGGTGAAAACAGGGAGTTATTATTTAAGGGGTATTGAGTTCCTGTTTGTGGAGCACTTGTGGAACAATGAATAAGCATTTGGCTGCTAACCAAAAGGTTGCCAGTTCAAATCCACCAGCTGCTCCTTGAAAACCTTATGCAGACAGTTCTATTCTGTCCTATAGGGTCACTTTGAGTTGGAATCAACTTGACAACAACAGATTTGGCTTTTTTGGTTTCTTTGAGTCCCTGTTCAGGGTGATCAAAACATTAATTGCCCTAAACATAGATAGTGGTGATGGTTATAAAACATGGTGAATGTAATTAATGTCACTGAATTGTACACTTAAAAGTGGTTAAAATGGAAAATGTTTTGTTGCTTACATTTTACCACAATAAAATTAACTGTGTGTGTGTGTGTGTATAGGGAAACCCTGGTGGTGTAGTGGTTAAGTGCTATGGCTGCTAACCAAAGGTTTGGCATTCGAATCCAACCAGGCGCTCCTTGGAAACTCTATGGGGCAGTTCTACTCTGTCCTATACAGTCACTGTGAGTCGGAATCGATTTGACGGCACTGGGTTTTTATATATATGTATATATATGAAATTAATCATGCTAGAATGAATTATCTTTCTATTGTCTGTACCCACCAAACCAAACCCACTGCCGTTGAGTTAATTCTGACTCATAGCAACCCTACAGGACAGAGTAGAACTGCCCCATAGAGTTTCCAAGGAGTGCCTGGTGGATTCGAACTGCCAACCTCTTGGTTAGCAGCTGTAGCACTTAACCACTACACCACCAGGGTTTCCATTGTCTGTACAGAACATAAAATTGATTTTTTAGTAAAGAAGCAATCAAAGACTATATATGCAAAAACAGTATAGAAAAAAGGTAATATAAAGATGTGGCAGATAATTAATTTTAAAATTGCTGTTTTTCTACATTTTCTTATTTTTTGGCTTTGTGACCTTTTATAAATTTGTAATTTGTGTGATTTTTAAGTAATATTTTATTTTTGGTGAAAATATACACAGGAAAACCCACTCAACAGTTTCTAGACATAATGATCAGTGACATTTCTTACATTCTTCACATTGTGTCAACATTCTCATTGTTTCTGCTCTAATGAGTTCACTCCTGTGCAATTTTTTGTACTGAATTTTGTATTCCTTTTCTGAAAGAGTACCCCCCAAACTGTATAAGCTACAGAAAGCCCTTAAACCTAGGTTCACTCCTGATGGTGAGCAAATTTTAGTTTCTCTTTTGATCCCTGCCTCAAGAAGCTTCATTAATCCCTGCAGTTGACTAACTTCCCATCCATCCCACTTCCCACTACTTCCCTTCCTCATCCTTGAACACAACAGGCACAAAAGTTTTCCCAAGACACCCAGTCAGAATTAATGGGTCCTTTTTTCCTTTTTTACAGTAGCTAGTATTTACCTGTGTCATCATACTTGCCAGAATCTGCCCTAAATTAATTTATTCAATAAATTTGTATTGAGGACTGGCTATATACCCGGTACTGTGCTGGATCTCAGTACCACTCTTAGACTAGGCCTTGCTCAGACCCCTCCAAATGGTCTGAAGGTCTCTGAGACCCAGGGGACATACTCACCGAGAGCCTTGTTCACCTGCTGGCTACCTGAGACACCAGAATTCCTTGCTCAAATCCACACTGAGCCAGCTTCCACATGGGCCTCTTTCCCTGATCTTTCCCACAGAGGGCTGATTTGCCTCTACTGTGCTCATCCCTAGGGCCAAGAAGCAGTTTTTGGGGAGGGGAAGTGGGGAGAGAGAGAGTACAGAGCTTGGACATAGAAGCTGAGATGTCTACACACATGTGCATGTGATCCCACAAAGGTAGGTGCTGCAGTGAGAAGAGAAAGGGGTCCTATTTATATTCTTGCCCTGGGCCCCATAAATGTTAGTAATGGGTCTGCTAGGACTGTAGTTGGATTTCCACGTCTTGGTTTTATACCAGACACTCCTAAGCTTTCTCTGTTCATGGAAACTTCAGTTCTCTGTAACTTTTTCAGGACATAGCTAGGACAAAAGAAATACCTAAAAGTGCTATTTATTAAGTAATTAGGTCCAAACAACCTAATAGTAATAATTCATATGGTGTCTGCCGCTAACCTGTAAGTTTGCTACAGTGCCCTGGGGTACCTCAACACATTGTTTGAGAATCATGGTTTTATTCACTAGATTGTAAACTTCCTTGGAAAAGGAATGTCTCATTCATCATAGCAAATCGTATTTCCCAAAGGTGACCACATCTCCAGTCCCACATGCTCTTCTAGAACTTAACCAGTCCCTCAGTGAAATACAAGGAACCCTGATGGTGCAATGATTAAGAGCTTGGCTGCTAACTAGAAGGTCAGCAGTTCAAGCCCACCAGCCACTCCAGTGAAATCAAGTGAACAACACACAACAACAACAACAATGAAACATGGAGTCTAATTCCTCTCCCCTCAATCTGGAAGTGACTGGTGATTCAGTTAACCAATAGAATGCAGCAGCAATGATACTCCATGAGTTTCAAGGCTAGGTCATAAAAATTGATATAGCTTCTGTCTTATTAGCTGGGACACTTGTTCTGAACTGCCATGTAAGTAGTTTAACTGCCTCGAAGCCACCATGCTGTGGGAAGCTCAGACTAGCAAGCCACCATGCTGTGGGAAGCTCAGACTAGCCCATTTAGAGAGACCACATGGAGAGGCCCTGAGGCTATATGAAGGCAGGTAGAGTCCTCAGCTGCTCCAGTTCCCTATTGTTCCAGCTCCAGCCACTCTCTGAATGCAACCATATGACATACCCCAAGCCGGAACCACCCAGCTGAGCCCTTCCTAGATTCCTGTCTCACAGCATATGTGGTCATAATAAAATGGTTGCTATTATTTTAAGCCTCCAAGTTTTGGGGTGTTTTGATAGACAGCAATGGTAAGTGGGAAACTCATTTTTTTATTGCCTTGACGTTTAGCATAGTATTTTGAAAATTATGGAAGATCAGTTGAAAAATGGAGAATCTCAAAGTAATAGTAATTAATCTAAATTTCAGTGATGATTGCAACAAAATTACAGATGCATATGTTGAAAATATGAGCACTTAGATTAAATGTATACTGGCCCCAGAGTATGCCCTGCATGTTAACATTTGGAGTTTGGTGGATTTTTTTTTTTAGTGTTTTAATACATTGCTTATACAAGTCTGTGTCCTTGTTTTTGTCTCCTGATAATAAAGGGCAGGAAAAAAAAATTCTAAATACTCATTTGCAAACTCATTATCTTGTAGAGTCACCATACGGGTCATATATGATGAATTATTAATTCCAGTTAATTGAGGATTTTAATTAGTACAGTTCAGATTAAACAAGGTAGTACTATAATTGGTGAATTCCAAAGGCAGCCATCTGTTCCCTTTATGACTATTAATATTATGTCACACAGAATCTGACAGGGATGAGAACGTGTCAAGTAGAAACTGCCTTAACAATATTAACAAAAGGTGGATCCTTAAGACATAAAAGGAAGTGCTAGTAGAGCAGACAGACTGAAAACAGAAAGAAAAAAAAGGAAAAAGAAAAACGGTATAAAGAAAGGAGACAGTCAAATTATTTTCTACCTTAGGAGCATCAAGCTGAATTTGACCTTAGACATCTGTTTGTGCCTGGTGGTGTTTTTCATTAGGGTGGGGAGAGGTAATTAAAATGCCATGTAGCTGCTTGCCTTGTATGCATTTCCAAGCATAATTCAAACTCTTACGAATCTGCCCTCTCAAAGAAATAGCTGATCATAGGAGCAGAACAAAACCTCTTTGATCCCTCTTGTGATACAACCAGGTCATGAGAAGCAGAATTTCAAATGTTATTCTCAGTTTTGGACGACCCTTCAGGAAAAGTCTGACTTGGAAAGATTTTGAAATAAACAATGGTGGAAACCAAGGCAGAATATAAAGCAGAAGACTTATTAGTACGAACAATACCAAAATCTGCAGAGGTTACCTACATGGATTTTTTGTTAACATGATTATTTATCTTAACCTCTGTTTTAATACAGCTTTTTTCTAATGGACAATTAGCAACGGTACAATGATAAATACTAGGTGTGTGTAAAGATGGATGAATTGACTGTGCCAGGCAAAAGCTTATAACATCTTGGATACTTGTGAAAATTAAAAAAAAAAAAGACAATATTAACAAGTTTCCCATAAATGTCTACCTGTTTTTCTTGTTGCATTGTTATCTAAAACATGTAATTTGTCTTCTAGTCAAAGAGGAGATAGTTTGTGCTTTTGGAATGAGTTACGCCTCCTTCTAAAAGCAGAAACTTAATAAAAATATTTTGTGGAGAATCTAGTATTTATTTACATGTAAAATAAGAATAAAAATAAGAATAGGATAAGGCAATATATCAGTTAAGATTGATTTGCCCTTACAAAGAACAGGCAAACAAACACAAACTGGTTTAAAAAACAAAAGGGACTTAACAACTCATATAACTGTCAAGTTCAGTGTTAAAGCAGGCTTCGTGATGGCACAGTGGTTAAGCGCTTGGCTACGAACCGAAAGGTTGGTCATTCAAACCCACCAGCCACTTCAAGGGAGAAAAATGTGGTGGTCTGCTTCCCTAAAGATTATAGCCTTGGAAACCCTATGAGGGCAGTTCTACTCCATTCTATAGGGCCATTGTGAGCTGGAATTGACTCAATGGCAATAGGCCAGATGCAGCACAGCCAGGGAATTGACTCTGAAATTTCTTTATATGTCAAAAAAAAAAAAATTTTTTTTTTTTATATGTCATCCTCAGGCTTTCCTGTTGTTTCCCAAATGAGTCTCCTAGCAAGGTGGGCTTTATGTATTCCTATTTACATATCTCAATCTGCTCACTAATTGAACCTTCCTCAAACAAATCCCAGTGGTTGGGGATTGGATCAATTTGGGCGTGCATATACATAAGCCTGTGGTAAGCAAAAAGGTATGCCCTGATTGGTTGCCTTATAACAAAACAATTCAGAGTCCACCCCTGGGAATGGAGTCAGTACAGTGCCACTCAAGCTAATGACTACTACACAGTGGGAAGGGGTGGCTCTTCAAAGGAAAATCTGAGTACTGTAAGGAAGGAGGGAAAAGATAATAGATATTGGGAAGACAATTAAGGTCTAGGAGAGGTAGTGAGGAACTCTGGTGGCACAGTGGTTAAGAGCTCGGCTGCTAACCTAAAGGTTACAGTTCGAATTCACCAGTTGCTCCTTGGAAACCCTATGGAGCAGTTCTACTTTGTCCTATAAGGTGCTTTGAGTTGGAATCAACTACACGGCAATTGGTTTGGTTTTTTTTTTTGTTTTGGCTTAGAGGTAGTTAAGGAGCCCTCGTGCCACAGTGGTTAAAGGAATCAGCTGCTAACTGAAAGATCAGTGGTTGGAATCCACCAGTCACTCCAAGGGAGAAAGATGCTAGTAGCCTGCTTCCCTAAGGATTAAAGCTTTGGAAACCCTGTGGAGCAGTTCTACTCTGTCTTATAAGTTTGCTATGGGTCAGAATCAACTACATGGCAGTGGATTTAGAAGTAAAAAAAAGTAGTTACCATTAATTCTCACAGCAATGCTTACATTTTGGGCAAGTGGAGTCCCTAGATGGTACAAATGGTTAACATTCTGGCTGCTAACTGAAAGGTTGGAGGTTTGAGTTTACCCAATGGCACCTCAGAAGAAAGGCCTGGAGATCTACTTCTAAAAAGTCAACCACTGAAAACCCACAGTTCTACACTGATACACATGGGGTAGCTATGGGTCAGAATCGACTTGACTACAGGTTTTATAATTATGAAATAAGATTTGTGCCAGGAAAAAATACTCCCATTCTAAATTATAGCCCCCAAAAAACCCCAGAAATGATCAATGGGTTTATCAGAAACAAATCAAGGAGTCAAACTGGCAAGGATTTCAATCAAGGAAAATGGTTTACAGCAATGGTTCTGATTCATGTAGCAAATATTAATTAAGCACTTATGTTCCAAGTGCTACTCTAAGTTCTGGAAACCAAAGATCTCTTTATTATCTTTCTATTCTAACTCTATGCTACAAAAAAAAAGTTTTTCCTATCAAATCACAAAACAATTAACTTATTTTCCCACTTTAAAGACTAATCAAAGACATGTAAATTGTAAGAAATCCTAAAAGGTAAGAAATGACTGCTGCTGAAATATTGAAGACAGTTGACGTTTTTATTAGTCTATTCAGCATTGTTGTGATAGAAATAAACAGATATGTTATTTTTGGCAGCCTAAACAGCATTATTAAATATTTAAATAAATAATATGTATGTAATTCCTTTTAGGCTTTTAGAAATAATGACTTTGTTTTTTCAAGAATACTCATTACTACCTTTGTGAATCACTAGGGATGCAAGGGCCCCAAATTAGGAACAATGATCAGAATAAAACAAAAAAGTTTAGACACTAATATAAATCATATAAATATTACACACAATTGTTATTAATCTTAAAGCTTAATTCTCTACTAAATTATTCCCTTTTTTGGGTTTAGTAAAATATACTCCGATTGAGAGAACCCACATTTCTTTTCTACTATTTAATACCGTACAGGAGTCAGACTGAACCACCCTGAGCTCAATCTGAGTACAAGCCTGAGGTTGATTCTTCATCATGTGACAGTGAGCAACTCAACTTCAAAACTTAGGGTGCCATTCATTTCAAGTATGAAGATTTGAGCTTAAAAATTAATATCTTGAATATTCAAGTAGCTCATAAAAAAAAAATTTCTCTCTAGTAAAGAATAGCGTGCATTTTATACATTAGTCAGAAACCTAGCACAGAGTGTACACAGGCAAACAGCCACACAGCTGACTTTGTATCAACAATAGATATATGCTAAGAATCTACTTCCCACTTTCACATTTCCATACTGCCCCACACAGCCAGTCTCTGTTTAGATTATCATTTTTACTAAGCACTCACTCACCTCCCACAAAGCAATAGAGTGTGAGATTTATATAATTAATGTTTGTAAGGTGCTGTTAGAGCCCCATCTGAAAGACACCTTTGAAGAGAAAAGGATTGTTGATACTATCATGTCCTGGATTTTTTATTCTTATCAAGACTGCTTCTATGAGATAAAGCTACAGAACTGATAGATGAGACCACGTTTATTCAGCACACTCCAGGTGGCAAAACACTGCTGCAAGATCCAGGCAAGAATGTGTCCCTGGGCAACATCAACTGTATGAACACGTATCCTGTCAATCAGTAAGAATGTAGGTATGATACTTTCTAGACCAGGGATAATGTTAATTCCATCCTGCTTACAGTGTGCTTTGTACTGGAAAAGTTCAAGGCACTTTGCAAGCATCATAATTTGGTGAAGCATGAAATGAGAACTACACATAGGAAAATTAAAATATTAAGAAAAATTAAGACATTATCTTTGTTTAACAATTAACCCAGGAGGGGCTCGCATTTGGTGCTACAAACTCTTTCTTCTATATAGACTACTTTTATTGTTATTTAGAGAAGGAAGGAAAAGGGAAATTGGTCTTCACTGAGCATATACAATGAATCAGACACTGTCAGAAGTTTTTGTATTTGTCTCTTATTTGATCTTTAAAACAACTCTATGATGTATATTTCACAGTTGAGTAAATTATGGCTTAAAAAAAGGCTTAGAGAGGAAAAAATTAATATGGCTGAGATAATATAAGCTACTAAATGACAACCAAGAATTTAACATAGGTCTCCATGATTCCAAAGCCCATGCTCTTTTGCTAAGCATACAACAGTAGAAGGACAAACAACACCTATCTAATAGATCCTTTTTTCTAGAGCTTCTCTTTACCTTTACAAAGAACAGATGAATAATAGACTTTTCCAAATGAATTGTTGCTAGAATACCCACGAAGCCATCTTATACCATGTTTGTTTGTTTGTTTTTTTCATCCCTGAACTGTGGACTAGAATATACAATTTAGAATTTGCTTATTTACAAGAAGTTTCCCATTTAAAATAGTATCTGATTTACACCTACCCACTGCCACTCACACACAAGCCATCTCCAACGCTTCCATCATCACTGGGGTCACTAATGTCATTACCAAGCTAAGAATTTCAAAAGTAAAAACAAAAATAGATTTGAAGTGAAAATAAAGAAAATACCTGAAAAACAGGAATGCCTTAGGATAACTTGTATCAGAATCAGATTCAAGAAGCTAGCCCTCAAATAAAAAAATTGTGATGCTCATGTACACTGACACTTAAAATCGTTCTTTATTGTGATATTGGAATTCTACAAAACAGCAAATCATCTAAATTCACAAACATCCTTTTTCTAAAATATACATACAGTAACTACACTCCAGTGGTAATGTGTACACCTAGCATCCAGATCACAATTTTTAATACCATTCTTCAATAAAAGGAACCAGGGCTCCTTAAAAAAAAAAAAAGGCTGATTCTAGGACTGGGGCAGGAAATATACAAGATGAGTCTGAAGCATCTTGTAGTGTCAGAAAGTAAGGAAATGTGTCAAAGTGACACAGGAGCCAACTGAAAGAGTTCCCAATGTCCAAAGCCAGAATAACTTCAGCAACAAAACAAAGTAGTATTGAGCTATGTCCTAGAATATAAAATAAATATCTGTGAGTCATGAGTTCAAATAAATGATTGAATGAATAAATAAATGGGGAAAAGAGACAAATCTCCTTTGTAGAAAGATTCCAAATATTTATGTACGTATACTTTTCTCAAGGAGGGGTCAAAAATTCCCACTCCTTAAGTGTGAAAAAAAAAAATTTTTTTTTTTTTTTAAGTGTGGGCTATGCATAGTGTCTTCTTTTCAAAGAGTACAGTATGGAAAGGGGAAGAAAAAGAGTAACTTTACAGTGGAGAAACCTGATAAACACTACCTCAGCCAGGTGATCAAGGTCAGGATCAACAGTGATAAATCATGTTGAGACTATGTACTCTTGATATGATGCGGTGATTATGGTACTTTACCTCTGTGGTCTTCCTCCCAAAAACCCATAATGTCATTCTAATCATGAGAAAAGCATCAGACATTCTACAAATTACCCGACAATTGTTCTTCAAAACCATCAAGGCCATCAAAAACAAGGAAAGTACAAAAATTTTTTCATAGCCAAAAGGAGCCTAAGGACACAAGACAACTAAATACAACATGGTATCCTGGACAGGATCTTGGAACTAAAAAAGACATTAGGCAGAACTAAGGGAATCTAAATAAATTATGGACTTTAACTAAATGCACAAACTCTCTCTTTATCTGTCTGTCTCTCTCTACAAAGAGGGCTAAGGGGCCATCCGACATGCATAACTTAGGGAGAATTAGTTTGGATTGTTTTCCTCCCAATATCTTTATAACATCAACTGCACTGAGGCAGTGTTCATTTTTATTAGGAGGATGCAAGTAGAATAGCTAATTTTGAAGCATGGGGCAGCTTGATGGAGGAGATATTCAAGGGTTGGAGTATGATGCTTTGGGCAGTATGAAGGAACCAGGCCTAACAACCAAGGGAGATAACATTAATAGAGGACAAGGTAGGTAGAAAGGGACATGAGAGGATGTTGAAAAGAAATTAGAGGATTTAGAGGAGTACTTGACAAAAATTCTTAAAACCAAGGATGGCAACACTTTGGACATGTTATCAGGAGGGATTAGTCCCTGGAGAAGGACATCATGCTTAGTAAAGTAGAGGATCAGAGAAAAAGAGGAAGACCCTCAAGGAGATGAATTGACACAGTGGGTGCAACAAGGGGCTCGTGCATAATGACGATAGTGAGGATGGTGCAGGATTGGGTAGTGTTTCATTCTGTTGTACATAGAGCTGCTATGCGTCGGAACCTATTCAATGGCATGGAGAAGGCCAAGCCATAGAGAGGTTAATCTGCTTTGTTAACCTAAGTATATACCATGAACATTTCTCTATTTCATTGAATATTCATCTATGACATTTGATGGCACCTAACAACAACAACTTGACAAAATGAATCTAAAGTTATTCTAGAAGTATAAATACAGGGGGAAAAGTCAGGAAAAAAATTAAACAGGAAAAGTCAGAAAAAAAAAATACATGACATTAGGTGTTTGCCAAAACCCATAGGATTGTACAACACAAACAGTGAAGCTTAATGTAAACTATGGACTTCAGTTAATAATAATGTACCAACATTTGCTCGTGTTTTTCCCCGGAATTATTAGTATACAAAGCAGCCAGATTTTCTGTTCTCACAAAGCAGCCCATCCTTTAAACGGGTCATTAGTTGTCCCAGAATCAACTGTTGGTGCTCATGTATTACTTCTTCTCTAACTTAAATGCCTCCTTTATTATATACTAAATCCACTTGTGCAATTACGTATGTTTATAGACTTTCTACTTGACTGCATTTGTTCGTTTCTAAACTATGCCAGTATCTCACTGTTTAAATTATCATAGTTTTAAAAATAATTTATTAAATAATAGGGAGGGTGGCTAACTTCATTCCCTGTGTTCTATTTTTTTTTCTGACTTTTTCTGTTTAATTTTTTTTCCTGACATTTCCCCCATGTTTATACTTCTAGAATACTTTAGAATTATTTTGTCAAGTTATTGTTGTTAGGTGCCATTGAATGTTATAGATGAATATTCAATGAAATAGAGAAACGTTCATGGTATATACTTAGGTTAACAAAGCAGATTAACGTCTCTATAGTTTTGCCGTTTCCAGAATATCACCTAGTTGGAATCATACAGTATGTAGCTTGTTCAGACTGGATTATTTCACTCAGCAACTTGCATTTAAGGTTCATCCATGTCTTTTTACATGAAACTTTTTGATAGTTTCTTTTTACTGTTAAATAATAGAGACAATAAAAAGATCAGGGGTTGCCAGGGACTTGGGGACTGTGGCCAGGTTAAGCACAGGCATTTTCAGGGCGGTGAAGCTATTCTGCATGATACTGTGATGGTGAATATATGACATTACGTATTTGTCAAAACAAACAGTCGACACAAACAGTGAAGCTTAATGTAAACTATGGGCTTCAGTTAATAATGTACCAACATTGGCTCATCAATTGTAACAGATGCAAGATGTTAATAATAGGAGGAATTGTGTACAGGGGGAAAGGGGTATATGGGTACTCTCTGTACTTTCTGTACATTTTTTCTGTAAATCTAAAACTGCTTTAAAGAATAAAGTATATTATTTTAAAAATAAATAAATAAGGTAAAAATATATATATCTTAAAAAAAAAAAAAGGCTACAAATAGTATAGGCAAAATGACCCCATGTTTTGTGAAAGGAAAAAATATAAGGACTGGAAGGATAATCATCAAAGTATTAAAGGTGATCGCCTCTGGTTGGCAGATTTAAGTGGCAATTTAATTGTTCTTACTGCTAACACAATTTATTAATTTTTCTGCAATGATTATGTATAGATACTATAATATAAAAGATGATTTTAATAAAGAAACAAAAAAGTAACTGGGAATTTAGTCCCCTTCTCTCAGGGGCCAGGATATGTTAATCAGTTATAATATCTATCTCTTTCCATGCGCTAAACATATTGCTAAGCATTTGCCATATATTATTTTATGTGATCCTTTTGTGAGGAGTCCTTGGGTGGCACAAACAGGTGAACAGTTTACTAACTGAAAGGTTGGAGGTTCAAACCCAACCAAAGGTGCCTCGGAAAAAAAGGCCTGGTAATCTGCTTCTGAAAGGCCACAGCCTTGAAAACCCTGTGGAGTGAAGTTTTACTCTCAAATAACTCGACACATGAGGTACCTGTTTCAGAAACAGTTAAGTAGCTTGCTCAAGGGCATGCAACCAGTAACAAAACTAGCTATAGCCCTCCTGGTGTCTGATACAAAACCTTATGGTCTTAACCACAAACTTTCCTGGGGCATATCGTGGAGTAATTAGAATTTTGAGAGTAAACCCAGGAAAGGCACTACTGTGTACAACACAGTTTCTACAAGAAAAAGTTTCAGCATTACAAACAACAAATGACATTTGGGAAACAATTGTTTCTTAAATTGTGCATCACCTCACCCTGTTTGCACTGTTTGCTTCAGTGTCACATACATTATTCTTGGAGGCAGACTGAGTAATGGCTAAGAGCACTAGCCCAAAATTAGATTCCTTGGGTGAAACTGGACTCAACTCCTTAGCACCCAAAAAACTTTGGACAGTTATTTAAACTCACTGGGTCTGCTTCTTCATTAGTAAAATAAGGATAATGATTGTACCTGCCTCAAAGAGTTCTGGTAAGGATTAAATAAATGAATCCACATAGTGCATTGTCAGCAGAGTGTCTGACATATAGTAAGCACTAGATAAAGGGTAGTTATTAGATCATTATTATTGTATTCTCTGGGTGATAAATTCCCTGAGGGCAAGAATTACGGTTGCATTCCTTTTGAATTCCCTAAAGAGTTTACAAGACGATTGATCAATGGATTGAAAGTGGAGTAAAGTAATTTCTGAAGGGAAGCCCTCAGCATTGAAAGTTATTGGCTCTGATTCGACAAGAGCCCTAGCTGGTTAACTTTTACTGACTAATAGGATCCCTGTTTTTATCTTATCTGGAATTTGACGAGTAGAAGAAAATCACTATTTTAAGGTTGTCTTACATTTCCTTATTACCCATCACTAAATACAAATTATTTTCATTTCAACAAGGCCTTTCAGGGAAGTATGTAAGTGTATGCATCTAAGATATTAAATGACATGAGCTGTAAAATCCTTAAACATTTATTTATGACACCCTGTAGAAAAATAACTGTACCCTATTTCTCTCAGCAAGAGCATAACAGAAAAGAATCATGGCTCAATCTTTCATTAAAAGTATTTAATCTGGAAAAACCCTGAGATAACTAGCAGTGTTCATATACTGTGTTACTTTGAAGTCAATGATGCTGAAAATCTCACTTTAGAAAGTTCTCTTAATCATTGAGAGTATAACGGTGTTCTGATTTTAATTATGACATTGCATCTTTTAAAACAAACCTGTAAATATTGGCGTGCAAGTCCTGGCATAATTCTGTGAATACAGAGTAGGCAGTGAACATGTTTTTTCATATAAATTGAGTTATATAAAATAAACCCAATAAGCAGTTAAAAACTAGTTTTCTAAGGACCGAGTCAACAGTCCTTCCAGACAATACTCTTCTCGTGACTAAATAATTTGCACTGAAAAACAACAAATATCAAAATGCCATTTACAAAGACAAACTGAAGTCTTCACAAAATGATGGCCCAAAGAATGACCCTGGAATTTTTCTTCTACTGTAACATTTTCAAGTTAGCGACAGCAACTGGAACAAGGACAAAACTTGATTAGATGGAGCAAGCATATCTAAATGAATTATAGCTCTGGACATGTCACTTCTATTAAAAAACCTCCTGTGGCTCCCAAATGACTTCAGGAAGGCACCCAGCTCAACAAACAAGCTTCTCCATGATTTTGGCTACAGCCTATTTTCCCAAGACAAATCTCTACCTGATTCCCATTTCCTTCCGTATCCTTCGCTGTAGTTAAGGATCGCCAAACTTTCCCTATGAACCATCTGTGCTCTTTAGCCTCTGCGTGTCTTTGCAAATGCTGGTCCCTTCCCAAGAATGCCTATTTAAGATCGTAGCTATTCTCTGTTCATCATTCAAGATCCTGCTCTGATGCCACTTTTCCCCATAATCCCACTGTAGCACCAAAGGAGAGGTAAAGGACTAGACATCCCCCTTCCTATAATGTTCAATAGCAATCCCCCACAAAGACATCCCAATAAATATAATATCTAAATAAAAGTAGTGTGATTGCTACATAAACGCAGCTTGAAGACAAAAATCCTTGGACTACCCACACCCCTTCCAACAGAATTGCTGCCCCTAATCTTACGCTAATGTTTTGGAGCCAATGCTCCTGTACTTTTCCTTTTAAAATGAATCTTCTCTCTCTTTGTGCCCGTAGCATACAGTTTTCCCTTTACTTTGGGCTTTATGTATCCCATCTTATGTAATAGTTGTGTGTATTTTGACTCCCATCTAATTTGCCCTGTTATTTCCTGAGAGCAGGAATTGAGTCTTGTTCACCATGCATCACCCACACTGCCTAGCAGGGAGCAATGCTCATGGTAAGGATTCAGTACTTTAGTGGCCTGGAAATGAAAACAAACAAATTAAAGGAGGCACAGTCTGAAAAATCAGGCCATGATTCATGAAAAGTTTTATAGATTTCAAGTACAGACACTAACAGTTTAGTCACTGATCTCTATTCAAGTCTTTGGTTTCATTTTTAGATCATTTCCCCCCACAGTTTTGTTTATCTAGGCTTCACTGTGATTTTTCTAACATGTTAGTGTTCAAACAGCATTCTTGAGTAGGAACCAAGCGTTCCTTTGTTAAAATTAAAGTATGAGCAATCTATTTCCAGTTCATACTCCAAAATAAATAATTAAATAAATTTATGACAACTTGTAATTTTAAATTTTGCTCAAACATTTATTATTTAAGGTAGAATCTAAACACGCAAGTATATAGTTGGTTAATTTTTCAATATTTCATAGGTTTATGCAATGAGGACCTGAATTTCAAGTGTTCTACCTGAATACCAGAGAGAATCACTCTCCTAAACCTTTCTCACAACAATCTTATTTCCACTGCACCAAGAAGTTCAAAATATCAAAGCTGGCTTTTCCACGGCTATACTTCTTAAACTCCATAAAGGAGCTGCTTCAAAATGTAGAAGGCAGAATCGACAAAACATAAGATTTCATTATCTAAAATAAACTGTAATGCCAATGTAATTTTCAAAAGTAGAGGAAATACATACAAAATATGTAAAATTATAAATTCCATTTTGCACATTGTGGCTTAATTACAAAATGTAGCATTTTCCTCTCTGACTTATGTGACCTGAGCTATTGGCCTGGGATAAATATTACCATAACCTTTTATGTACCAACAATCAAGTCATGTCAATCATAAAAGCTTTATTTTATGCCTTTTGTATTTGTTACCTGGGGTTCCTATTACTCAAAATATCAACTCTATGGCACCTAACAACAATATGTAGAGTCATCTATCTATCTATCTATCTGTAGGTAGGTAGACAGGTAGGTAGATAGATGATAGATTAGATAGATGGATAGACGGACAGATGGACAAATGGATAGACAGATGGGTAGATATACAGACACATATATAGACACATACATCATTTATACTGGTCTTCTCAGACTTTATTGATGTTCTTGCTGAGGCAGTTATTCTAGCAAAATCCTGACAGCCAGCCTTGACAAGTGCTGTGAGTTTTGATTCACAATTCCATAACGCTCTGGGACTCTAGGATACTATGGAAAGTGCAGTGTATCATTTACCTGTTCAAGCCACAGTACACTGCTGTTGTCCATGCTGACCCTGAGCATGGTTGCTCTCTGTTAAACAGCATATTTTGTTTCCAGAGAGATTGCATTACCCTGATGACTACTGCGGTTCCTTAACAAATGTTATTTTCTTTAAAGTACTCACTTTCTAGAAGTGAAATCAACTATTACTCAAGAACAAAATTGATCTCTAAAAATTCTCAGTCTAATGTATCTAATACATTATTACATTATTTTGAAGGATAAAGACAGAAAAAAAAAAAAAACTTCTGTGCTTCACCTGTCAACATATAAATACCAAGAATTAGTCAAATTTTTATTCACTGGAACCAATCCACCCGTCTATGAAAAAAAAAAAAAATTTGCTATTTTTGTTTCTCATAAAATGCGTACTTCAATAGGTTTGCAAATCATGAAGGTCCACAAATAGACTGTATTTTTTCCACAGCAAATCTAAAATTAAAAACTTCTTATTTCTAGTCTATGAGGTTTTTTCCCCCAGAAAAAAAATAAACAGATAAGGGCATAAATGTACACACATCTAATAAAATTGTTAAGAAATATACATGTTCATTTGCATTTTAGTGGCAATTACGTTTAGTTTCAAAAATCTCCACAGCACTTGTTATTTCAAAAACTTATAGAGCCTCTCCTTTTCTTTTGCTTTCATCAAGTAATGTCAACCAACCAGATCCAGGAAAGTTTTATCTAAAAAAAAATTCTGAAACTGAAAGCAGAGACTTTCCTAGGGAGAATCCACATTTCTGGAACTCTTTGAGGCACTTGTCTTATTATCTAATGTCGTTTAACTTTTCTTGGGAGCTTGGTAGATGACTTACATAATACTATTGACTCTGTAATACTATTCAGAGATAAGCTATTGTCTCCATTTAACCATAAAGTGAAATGTTATTTTTCATGCTGTAATTAATGCAGATACTTAGAGAATTTTAGACAAAGAAAATAATAGTTTTAAATAATTAAAATAAATATAAATTAAACTCTGTGTACTTCAAACAGTCCTTTTAGAATTCAGCGACAGGATGAAGTTTTTCTTTTTTGAAAAACAGTAAGCTTTTTCCTTTTTAATTATAAGAATTAGAAAACTCACTGTTTCTCTTTCTGACTTGGCAGCCAGGAAGCTCAGGTCTGAGCTAAGGGCCTAGTCACACACAGTAAATGTTTTCCTGCATATGTTTAAGCATATTCTTCTCATCCTTTCACTACCTTTTAGTATATGGTTACTTATTTCTACCTTATTATTCCAATGTATCTAAGTCCTATATATATATATATATATATATATGGAAAGAAGCAGGGAGTTCATTTCAAGAAGAAATTCATTCAAAACCGCTTATTGTGCACCCATTTTGTGGCCTCGCACTATTTTACAAGATGAGGATACTATTAGTTAAAGGATCATTTTTATGAGAGAAGTGAATATATTTTAATGTATCCTTAAGAGAAGGAAAAAGAAATCTGTCAGTCAAACCAAATTCAAGAAAATGCAATTTAAGCTTTCTTTTCAAGAAAGGTTTGCCAACATTAATTTAATCATCACAAAGAGTAAGTTAATACAGTGAGTGTCATCTTCTGACTGTTGCATTCTGGGGTATGGAAAACTGGTTACTTGATTATACAACCTGCTTCTCAGGGGTCCTGCAATAAATCCAGGCTTCATCCCTTTTTTCATCCCTGGGCATGAGCTAAGCACTAATAACACCACAAATTAAAGCTTTAGAATATATTGCCCCTAACAACAGAAATCAACTTAAATTTTCTAACTCCAAGGGCTTTTTGTCTTAGATTTCCTACCTTGGAGCCTTGGGTGCAATAAATAAGTAGTTTGTACTGGGGCAACTACAAGCTAAGAAATATGATGCACTTTGTGCAGCTGAACAGGGGAGAATAATTGCCAACTACCAAAAGCAGCTTTCTTTTAGAGATGACTTCAAGGTTGGTGGGCCTACATTTGCCTTTGCTTTCAGCTTTGTTTTGCTTTACTGGCTTGCAAATACGTGTCACACAGTGACCCTAGGATGGCCTGCCAACTGCCAGCCTAATGCTGGGAAAGGTATTGAAATTTCCAAGGATCTTGCCCTTGGCCTCCACTCCCAGGGGGAAGCATTCTCTCGCATTTTAAGGCGTTGCCAGCTCACAATAGCCCTGTAGTCAAAGAAAGCAGTACAACAAGACTGCCTACAGATAAGCACGTGCTTGTCACCTGCCCCAGCAATTGCAAATAGACTAGCACTTCAACCTGCTTGCCTTCCCTTTGCAGGGAGAAAGCTGTGTAGATAATTACAACGTCCCAGACTGGGCAAAATATTGGACTTCTCACATTGAACTACGTGCGTTTGGGCTTCTCAGGTTGACATAAAGGTCTTTAAATAAGAGAGCTGCCCTGTTTAACGGAGAAACTAAGTGAAAACATTTTTTTTTAAGGTAGTGTCATGCCTTGTGATTTTCTAAGCAAATCCAGGCAGTGGAGCGGCCGGCATTTTTTTTTTTTTTTAATAATTGTAAGCAGCATCGCAAAGAATTCAGAGTAGCAAGAAATAAGTGCAACTATTGATCTTGAAAAACCAGAGGGCCCTAATGAAGACTAAAGCAGACCAAGAAGAATAAAAGATCCCAGAACTGCAGCCAGGGAAATTTTAGAATTACAGCAAATTAATTTCTTCATTAGTTTGTGCAACAAGGCCTCAAAATTTGTGTAGCAACACTAGGTCAAGATCTCCAAACTCTTATCAGTACAGGTGCGAAAGCCCTAACTTTATTTATATTAAAAGGCTGAGGGAAGAATCGGGGAGGAAGATCCATTAAGTGTGAGGAAATCAGTACTCCTGTTTCTAGATGTTTACACCTCAGCATTTCACTCCGATTCTATTTAAGTGAGTTAATCACATAAGCACAAAATACGGCTGAGATGACCAGTTTGGGGAAGGCGGCTATGTCTCCGCTTCTCCCTCCTTTTACAGCCGTCGTCCTGGGCTTTCCCTTCCATGACATTTCGTTTCTAGGAAAGTCCCTCGTATCTTTCGGTCTAATTATCTCATCGTACAAATCTTACAAAAAGAAAGAACGAACTGCGGTATGCTCTGTGCGCGGAAATCTTTTCTTCTGCCCTGGCTCTTAGCAAGCCTTCAACCAACTATCCCTGAAAAGAATGTCGCAGAGGAGCGATGAGGCTTGAAACTCCGCAGTCCTCTCATTCTCTCTCTCTTTTCTTTCTCTCCCACGCCACCTCCCCATCCTCCCTCATCGCCTCTCCTCACCCGCCCTCGACGATCCATGACCGTTTTTTAAGCTTGGGCGTTTCAAACAGTTTCATCCCTCTGTTTCTCCCTCTGACTCCAGACGCACTCAGAGGAGCCGCC
The DNA here is from genome assembly GCF_024166365.1 of Elephas maximus indicus. Classification (NCBI taxonomy): domain Eukaryota; kingdom Metazoa; phylum Chordata; class Mammalia; order Proboscidea; family Elephantidae; genus Elephas; species Elephas maximus. The sequence goes on from NC_064819.1 coordinate 193,466,422, forward strand.
TAACTAGGGGATGGGAAAATGGAACACTTGAGGGGAATAAAAGACCTAATGGAAAAATCTGGTGTTGCCTAATTGCGATTAAGTATTTTGCAGATAAAGGAGCATATTCTTTTGACAGTGTCCAAAACGCCGAGGTCTTTTGCCCTATTTATTCATGTTTTGTTGTTTATTAAACTAATACAGGTTTACTATGTACCAGGCACTGTTGTAAACGCTTTAAAAAATATGACGCTCTTTGCTTTAAAAAATTTATTTCTAAGCGACATTAAATCCGCTAGTGCTTTTTAACGTCCTGATATATTTTTCTTTACAACACGGTACAGCGGTTGTCTTCAGAGATAAATACGGAAAAAAACTTTAATCGGTTGCTACTTTATTGGAAGCAAACAATTTCCCTATTTACAATTTTCGCAGTCATTGTAATTAAAAAAAAAAAACTGAATAAAAAACCATTACACTAGTATGGTGAAAAGGAATTCAATTTTTTTTCAGTGGCGTTCTCAGATTTTGCCTCAGGCGTTTGGATGCGCACGCTTACTTGCTCGGGTGGAAAACATTCATTGCACCTGTAGCCGTTTGCTTTCAGAACAAGCTGCAGCCCTGGCTAAAGCTGTGAAGGTCAAGCTCACGCCAGGCCGGGGCGGGCTTGTCCCGGAGTCCCCGACGCTCGGCCAGGGAGGGGGAGCTGGGCGCCAGGCGCGCACAAGATTCACGGTGCACGAGGCAGAGGGGACCAGAACAGGGGCGGTGTCGAAAGAGGCCCGAGAGGGTGGGGGTTCAGGCCACCGGCTTTGCAGCGGAGCAGAGGTTCCGGGAGCCGCGCGAGCCGGGCTAACGCCCCGGGGCTGAGAGCCGAGCTGGGGTCACCGCCCACTGCGGCCGTGGCGCCCGAGTTGACCCGCGCCTGGCCCCGCCCGGCCGTGTGATTTGCCCGGGTTAAGTTTCAGAAGTCTGGACTGAACGTTTCGGGTTTCTGTTCACACGGTTATTGCAGGCAGCGCGGTGGGGACGGCACAAAAGAGGCCGGGGCGTGTGGGGAAGGGGTTTTGTGTTTTAATTAGGGCTGAACACGGTGGCTGAAGGTCCTTGGCACCGCAGTGCTCCAGCCCGCGCTCCTTCGGCCCGCCCCTGCCCCCGCCCCGGGGCCCTGGCCTTTCATGTCTCATCCTTTCTCTTCTCCCCGCCCGCGTCGGCCCGCCGTTCCCCACTTGTTTCTTCCTTACGTCTTGGGTGGGGAGAGAATGGAGTGTCAAAGGGATGCTCCAGGCAGATCCTCAGAATCTGTCCCGTGGCGGAGCGTCGTGATAATTAACACACGTCCCTTCCTCAGAGGCTTTACTAGGCTAAGCGCCGAGGTGTCCGGCCGCACTGTGTGGCGTCTCGACTTGACCCGGACCGACCCACCACCCGCTTCCGGGTACCGCCGTGACCCGGGGGCGGGCCATCAGACCCGGGATCCCCCGCTCGTCTCGCTCAGTTCCTGCCCGTGCAAGGCACGTCGGCGTACTCGGTTCCAAGATACCACCGAACGTGGAGAGAAAGGGAGCTTGGAAACGTCTGGAAAGCACATCTAGAGTCTTATACAACCCACGTTATCCAATGTATTAAAAACTGTTGACTCGAATTCGTAATTTAAAGAACAAATTCCGTTTCCAAGAGCGATTCTTTCCGTTCCGGATTCTAATGAACACTACGGCTGCATACACCAGGAGTGGAGAATTGCGGCAATTATCTAGATAAGCCATGCCTGAAAAACTCGAATCTGAAAAACTACTAAAATTATGTGCTGAAATGCCCGCATCATGGCTCTAGTCTGTCCTACCGTCAGAGCAGACACAACTCCAACCCACAGCCCACTCACATGGCAATGACTGATTTATAACCAGTTGAAAATCGTATGGTGGTCTGACCCTCCGACAGCGAGCCGTTAAGTATCTGGTCAGGGAAACTCACGTCTTTATGCGTCCACAGCCCAAAGGCCGCGGAAGTAGGCTCAGGAGTTGCCAGGGAGAAAAGAAACTTTGATTTAAGGTTTTCAAAAACCCCAGAGGGCAAACGTGACCGCCCGGGACAGCCAGTCGGCAGTTTCGCTCCAGACAAGGGACAGCCGTGTGGGGCGGCTGGTTAAGCTACTGCGCCTCCCGACGTCACACACGCTCACTCACACTCAGCCAAGCGTTTGGAGTTATTCTTTATACAGAGGCCTGAAACTTCTCGGGCGAGACGGTGGGGTGCAAAGCAGGGCCGAAACCAGAGCTCCGGAACCCGCCCCTCGCCGGCCCGTCCCAGCCGTGCCCGCGTCCTTGCGCTTCCCAGTCTGGAGTTAGCAACCCCCGCTCTCGCTCGCCGCAGCCTGTCCGCCCGCGCGCATCTCCAGGGCCCGAGGTATGCCGCCGCGTTCCCACGCCTCGCCAGAAGCCTGGCGAGCGGCATGGGCAAGCAGGGCTCCGCCCCTCCGCTCCAGCCAATCGCGGGCCACGCCGACGTGAGGAGGCAGGGCCCGGCGGGTGGCGGGGGCCGCCGCGCTGGGGGCGGCCTAGGGGGCCCCGCCCGCTCGGAGAGGAGTGGCCGGCGCCAGCACTTGCGGCTGAGCGGGGCTGCGGCGTGGGAAAGAGCTGCGAGGACCCAACTGCGCCGCGCGGGAGCCGCGCTCGCCGGGGCCGAGGGACAGAGGGAGGGCGCTAAGCTGCTCGGCGTCCGTAGCTCCGGCTGGGCTGCGCCCCGCGCCGCCTTCGCGGCGATGAAGCGCCCTTGCGAGGAGACGACCTCCGAGAGCGACGTAGACGAGACCATCGACGTGGGGAGTGAGAACAATTACTCCGGGTGAGCGCGGGCTAGGCGGGGCTGTCCAGAGCCCGAGGGTGTCGGGGAGCTTTGTGCACAGCGGCTCCTTGGAAATCTCTAGGCTGCTTTCCTCGGCGCCTCGGAGGGGCAGGCGAAAGTTTTGCACGAGAAACTTTGGTGGGCGCGCGCTGTGCTTGCATTGGGATGGGGCGAGAGAAGTCGCTTTTCAACGTACAGGTGGGGAGGGAGAGAACGGGGAACGGGTGTGAAAGGAGAGGTGCAGGGGCTGGCGAAAGAGGATCCGGGCTGTCAGCGGGTGGGCGCGCGAAACCGGGGCGTCCCGGCGAAGCCACCGAAACTGTATTTGGGGGGAGTTTAAAAACAGATTTTTTTATTTTTAGAGAGACTAAAAAAACACTTGCTTTTTGGCGAAGTTAAAGCAATTTGTGATGTCAAGGTTAAGTAGGGTCGAGCTTCCAGGTTGACCGTGTGTGACTGGGCTGACCTGCGAGTGACAGATGTAAGGATCGGTTCGGTTAACAACTCTTTGACTGCTTGTTCATAAATCTGGAAAAGATCGGGGTCGTGATCACAGAAGCCAGACCTCCACTTTCCCGTGACAGAGGGAGATTACTGAGGCATTTTAGTGCCAAGGTGGGTCAAATGATAATTGCTTCTAATTGGCATCCCCAGAAGCACCTTAATTATTTATCTGCAGCTGTCACTCAAAGAACGAAATTTTTCCTACCTTTGGAAAACTGATTTTCTTTGATGAAGTTATTCTAATACATACAAAGCAACTCCTGAAATCAGCAAAAGCAAAGATATTTACATGAAATGTAGTTTGCGAAGTACCAAACCAATTGCTAAAGAGTCATTATGCCGTCTTAATGAGGTCTGAAAAACAGAAGATGTCAGGGAAAATGCGAATCCAGCTCAGGAGCGGGTGGAAATGAGGGGGACAGTTAATTTAGAAATAAGATCAGAAGTGAGAAGGTGAATAGGAACCTGGTGTGTGCCACATGTCTAAAAAGAAAGAGAATAACAAACCTAGAGATTTTGTATAGTACCCATGAATTAGGAAGAGAAACAGATACACACTAGGAAGATCATAAAAACAGTAACAAGATAATAATCTGAACTTTCAACATAAAATGTCATTTCATTAGTAAACTCGTGAATTGCATCTCATAGAGGTTTAAGCTTAGACTGAAGGCTAAGAGATACCTACAGTTTCATTTTCAAACTAAGACATTTACCTAGTCCTTGATCCAATATTTCTCTCCTCTCAGTGATGTACTTAATTTGGGACATTCTTTTGGAGGATTAGTGTACAAAACGTAAAATTTGTCAGGTTTTTTTTTCCCCCTGTCCTGAGATATGATTAACTGATGTTTGCAAATAGTAAGATAACTTCTGTTTATTTTGAAGATTGCGTCCAGGGACAACACTTTGACACAAGACAACTGTATATGTTTGATAGTGGTGCTTAACATGACCCTTATTTTGAAATAGCTGTGCTTGCTTTGTTCAGTGTGTGTGACAGGAGGGAGGAGGAGAGACTCTATTAGAGGAGAATAGTTGGCTTTTAGGAAATATGTGAGTGGAACTAGGAAGTGCTAGTATTTAACTTCTCATCTAACTGCCCATAATTATTTCCCTGGGAGACTTTAATAGAAATTCAGGAAAGTTTTGCCAATGAATTTGTCATCTGGATTATCCATTTACAAAAACATAAAAAAGGCATAATTCCTATCTGCAAAGAGACAGAATGGCTGAAAGCACAGTGTGCTACGAGTAAAGCAAGATTTAAGAATAAAATAACACGTATGAGTGGTACAGTCACTCTGAATACTTAGTGGTTGGTTATGTTAATGCAACACCTGACATAGTCTTCCTATTTTATAGGCAAAGTACTAGCTCTGTGATTAGATCAAATTCTCCAACAACAACATCTCAGATCATGGCAAGAAAGAAAAGAAGAGGGGTATGTGATTTCTTTTTTATTTCATATAATCCAGCCTAATGTGTAACAGTTGTATGTTTCCATTATGAGTAATTTTATAATTTACATATTCATAAGTTTTTTTTATTGTTTTTTGGCTTTCTTTGGGATAGATTATAGAGAAAAGGCGTCGGGATCGGATAAATAACAGTTTATCTGAGTTGAGACGACTAGTGCCAACCGCTTTTGAAAAACAAGTAAGCTACCCCTACCCTCACCCCACCCCTAAAAAAGCTCAGTCAATCAGATTTTCTCATCTGGGAATGTGGGTTCTTGTTATAGCTCATTAAAATAATGGTGTATGTGCTCTGATCTGGCATAAAGCAGCTATTTCAATAAAATGCTTTGTTGTGGCAAAACTATGAAAAACATAATCCATCATGAAGTTGAAAAACATTTCCATTCTTTTGCTTATTTTTCCCCTTAGGGTAACAGTGTTCATGCTTTCTCTGTTCTGTGAAAACCAGTAGTGGTTTTGTTTAAAATAATGCTGTATGTAGTAGTCTTTTAAAAAAAAAAAAAAAGAGGAACATACAGGAAATTTCATTTTTGTTTCAAATTGTTAAAAATAAAAAATTAAAGTAAGCTTTTTATTTAAAAAATAACTGAAGCTAGAAAGTAACATATCCAGCTCTATTTTTTAAATAATAATACTAATCAAATGTATTTACCAAACCACTTGCTTTGACTTTTAATCCCCGGGTTAAAGAATCATATTTGATATGGGGCATGTTTTTGGAACTTTGGTGAAAATGAAACTAGCCATAGACCCCCTCCCCTTCAGAATTGAAGCATTCCATTACAAAAACAAAAAATGATTTTGCACACTTAAAAAACTAGAAAGCCAAATGTTTAAATCACCTTTGCCATTTAAGAAAAGTCATATATCTCTCCTGCTGCAATGGCTTATGGTACAGATTTCTAAGAGGATCTTTCAAAAGACATGGCAGAATATCCTTGCTGAAAATAATTATTAAATAGCAGCTGTTTGTTTATTCCATTTTGTTTACTTCGTGAACCCGAAAACATTATAAAACAAGCCATACAAAGCTGTTGGAAATTACTCAGAAACTGCAGTTTTCATTATTAGTCACTTTGACTGAAACTATTGGTGCATCTTCATGGAAAAGAACCTTGACAGAACAGAACGTAATATGCTATTGGTTATACATTTTAAAGAGAAAAAAGACAACCATTTTATATGCTGAGGCTGCCTTCGATAAGCTAAATGTAATGTTGAAATTGTAGTTTTGATTAGTAGCATTTTCAATAACTGTAGGCTGCAGATGAAAACGTAATCAGAGATGTTTTTAAAATTTTGCGTACTAAAACATCTACATTTATGAGGAGCGGGCAGTTTGGTGATTTCTTTTTTCTTGGTTTGTTAGATTTTCCCCCTTAAATGTTGACTTAAAACAAACCTTAAAAGCTAACCTCAGTTGTTTGGCAGTTAGTTACCATAAACACAGGCCTTCCCTTTTTTAGGGCTTGGCTACCAACTCTAGTGAGCTGGCCTTGTCACAATATTAGAAGAATGTTTTTTTTAGAGCAGTTGAATAACTCTGACACTCTTAGCATGTACTGGGTGCTAATAATTTTCTCCAAACAAGTAAAGCATAGGGACCTGAAATAAAATTTAATGTCCTATTAAAAATATGCATATATGTATATAAAACCCCATTGCAAGTCGATCCTAACTCACAATGATCCTATAGGACAGAGTAGAACTGCCCCGTAGGCTTTCCAAGGAGCGCCTGTGGCTTTGAACTGCTGACCTTTTGGTTAGCTGCAATAGCTCTCAACCACTACACCACCAGGGTTTCCATATATATATATATATATATATATATATGTATTTATCACTGTAACTGGAAACCCTGGTGACGTAGTGGTTAAGTGCTACAGCTGCTAACCAAGAGGTCAGCAGTTTGAATCTGCCAGGCGCTCCTTGGAAACTCTATGGGGCAGTTCTACTCTGTTCTATAGGGTCACTATGAGTCGGAATCCACTTGATGGCAGCGGGTTTGTTTTTTTTTAATCGGTGTAACTATTGAGCTCTTCGAAGAAATTTGGAACCACCCACAGCCCTCTGAGACAGTTTAAGGTGGCATTCTACTTCAGTTGGTTTCCAAGTGGTACCTTATTTTAAAAGGCGGGGAACATAAGCAAACATATTTCTTAGACAATTTTACTAAAAATTCTTTTTAAAGGATTAAAAAATCCGTAAGCATTTGTGAATCTTCCTTGATAAGGAGTAGATTTTCCTTCCTCATTTATGATCTTGGAATTCACAGTGACACCTGCTGGTAATTACTGGGAAAAACCTTACAAGTCTTTTTTATTTTTAGTTTTGCTTGCCAGTGGCCTTGGAGCCCTGGTGGCACAGTGGTTGAGAGCTCGGCTGCTAACCAAAAGGTCGGCAGTTCAAATCCACCAGTCACTCCTTAGAAACCCTCCGAGGCATTTCTACTCTGCCCTATAGGGTCGCTGTGAGTCAGAATTGACTCGATGGCAAAGGGTTTTGATTTGTTTTTGTTTTTGCCAATAGTCTAGTACAAATTATCTTAAAGACTTACTAGAATTTTCTATTTTTGAAAATTTTTCTTCTAACAATTATTTTTGCTAAAATCTTTTCTTCTTATCCTCCAGGGTTGGTATTCAATTGGTATAGACTTCGGCATGATATAAGACTATTCAGCGTCCCCTAAGAAAATAAAGTATATTATATCCCAAGGTGGGGATTAGATGCCAAATTTGTAATTTTTGCAGTTGTAATAGTTTTGATAGAGTCATCTTAAGGGTATAATTGTTCTTTTGACAAAAAAGAAAAAATTATTTTGCTTTCTTTTAGTCTTTAAGTGTTAAAATAGCAGAAACCTGTCACTGGATGTGACATAGTAATCAGTGCTTCATGGAAAGCTTAGAAACAATGCAAATTTTCTTTTTGTCCAAAAACTTAAATTTAGAATTTTTTAGTGAGAGGGAAAATTGAAGCTATAATGCAAAATTCAGCATAAAATATTCCAAATTAATTGCAATAGGACTTGTAAGACTTTATTATTTGTCAATAAAGGGATCCGCAAAATTAGAAAAAGCTGAAATACTGCAAATGACGGTGGATCATTTGAAGATGCTTCAGGCAACAGGAGGTAAAGGTAAGTAGGTAACTTCATTTTTTCCCCTTTTCCCTTTTCATCTTTTCCATCTAATATTGTAAGGAAATGATAGCTGAACCGCTCTTTAACAAGCTGAGATAGGCGGTCCCAGATTAAAGCTGTGGAAATCAATGCTAATGGCAAGATTGAACTCGTGGGAAAGAACTTCTGGAACAAAAGAAGCACTTGACCCTGGGCTTGTGTTTGCTTTCATAATGCTGTGGGAGTAAAGCTTCATTCATAGCAGGCTAGTCAGAGATTTGTTTGGGACTTCAGGAGAGCATGCTGGAATCTGTACAGAAGGACAAAACAAATATACAAATATCCAAACATAAACAGGAGGTTAGATGCAATCTTCTTCTTCTTCCCTTTTTCCCATTAAATTAAGACCAGGACTTCCAAAGGAAGTGACTCTAGAATTATTTTCATTGTTGCTTTCAGATTTTGAGTTTTCTTGGATTAAAATCATGCAGAACATGAGAAGTGTAGGTAGTGCCTCTCTGGATAAGAGACCATTAATGGAGCAGAGTCACTCCTGGGGAGAGAAAACTAGAGCAGGTTTCCTGGATCCAATGCCCTGGGTGGTGTCTTTTGTACTGGATAGAGACTTAGGGAGGGAGGGATTGTCAGGGGCATCAGGGAGTGACTCTCACCTCCTGGCAGAAATAAAACTGAAATCCTGAAATTCAAATATAATTATCTGATTTCTCCACACATCACTCTGACTTAGATTTTGTTCTTCTGTATCCTTTTGTCACTCTTCAAAGAGGCCTTTGATATTCACCTTAGCCAAGGGTGTTATTCAGTATATTTAAGAACTGGGTTAAAAAGGAGGTATCACAAGGAGCTAAGTGCTGCAACTGAATCCTAGAGGCCTCTGTGTATTCAGCATTAACCTTTCAGTACCTAGTATCTAGGGTCTTCGGGTCATGGAAATGGTTTGCATTTGGCTGCTAACCTAAAAAAAGATTGGTAGTTAGAACTCACACGACAACACCACAGAGGAAAGGCCTAGTGATATGCTTTCATAAAGGTGGTAGTTTGTTAGTGCCATTGAGTCGGTTCTGACAGATTACAGCCAAAAAACCCCGTGGAGCAGTTCTACTCTGTAACACATAGGATCGCCATGAAATTGGAGGGCAGTGACCGTTTACCAATTGGTATGGAAGTATTTCAGTATTTAATTCTGGTATTGTTGTACTAAGAACGCTTGGTAGCATAATGGTTCAGTGCTCGGCTGCTAACTGAAAGGTCAGTAGTTTGAATCCACCAGCAGGCTCTGCAGAGAAAGACCTGGCGATCTGCTCCCATAAAGATTAAAAACCAAAAACCTGCTGTCGTCGAGTTGATTCTGACTCATAGCGACTCTACAGGGCAGAGTAGAACTGCCCCATAGAGTTTCCAAGGAGCACCTGGCGGATTCGAACTGCTGACCTTTTGGTTAGCAGCTGTAGCACTTAACCACTATGCCACCAGGGTTTCCCCATAAAGATTACAGCCTAGAAAACCCAGTGGGGCAGGACTACTCTGTCACATGGGGTCACTGTGAGTCTGAATCGACTCTATGGCACCCAACAACATCGTCAACATGGCTGTACTAGTGAGAACCTGTACATCTATGTACAAGGAAGCCCACATGATGTGATCTATCCCAGGTTGTACCTTCTCAAGGAACCATCCTGAGAGCGTAATGAGCAGGGATGGAATTATGATTTCTGCTCATTAAAATATAGCCCAAAGCACAGAATACAGACATTCTCACACTGTAGAGAAAAGAACTAGAGCAGTGATCCAGCCCAGCCTGGGCCCTACCTCACCTTGACCTGGGGCAGTCGTTCTCTGCTGTACCTTGGGGCCTACACAAGCACTATGAGCTCCAAAGCCCCCTCAAGCCCTGTGATTCTGTGTCCACAACTACTACCTGAGGATGTTAGGAGACTGAATGAAGTAATGATGGTGGAAGAAAAGTTGTTCGACTCCTCTACCTTTCTTGGCATTGTTAGCCACAAGGCTAAGAATTCTTAACAGGGCTTCAAATATTTGGTATAAGCTGTAATACTGTTATGGATTATTGTAAAAACTGAGTTCCATATTGGTTGCTATTCTTGGCTACCTGAACAGTCCTAAAATTCATTCCAGAATAGTTTATGAGCAGACATTTCCAAGCAGGCTCTATACAAGTCATCTGACTGCTGGGTCATTAGAGAGGTCATCACGTAGGAGGATGTGTTGGCCTTAAATTAAAGGGGGGGCTGGCAGTTTGGGCTCACGCTGTTGAAAACTCCCAACTGCTGTAGAGCCCATAGAGTATATCAATGAGGGGCATAGATCCTGCAGTTGGGCTGCCTGATTTCAAATCCTGGCTCTGTTATTTATTAGCTCTGTGACCTTGGGTAAATTACTAACCCTCTCTGAGCTCCAGTGAGGACAGTGATAGTGTCCATTTCACAAGGTGGTTATGAGTGAATTCACCTAAATCTCATGAGCTGTGCTGGCACAGAAAATGGTATGGACATGTGTGCTATTATTGTTGTCCCAAGATGCATTGACAGGAGACAGCTACGTGCCATAATTTCCCTCTGCATTTAGCAATAGGATAGGATTTAAGTCAATTATATTCCTTAGGAGTCCTGGTGGTATGGTGGTTAAGCGCTCGGCTGCTAACTGGCCATTCTTACCCACCCAGCAGTTCCATGGGAGAAAGACGTAGCAATCTGCTCCTGTGAAGATTACAGCCTAAGAGACCCTATGGGGCAGTTCTGCTAGCTCATATGGGGTCGCTATGAGTCGAAATCGACACAATAGCACATACATCAACAACATATTCCTTAAATGCAACAGAGGACTCAGTTATATACAATATTACATAACTAGCAAACCACAAAGAGCACTTACTTTGTCACCACACATGAAAACTCTTGGAGGTTCCTGGGGTTCCAATTCTGTTAGTCCATTCTCTATGGTCTATCTTGGTACTGCAGTCGTTCCTAGAGAGAATTCAATACAGTGAGCTAAATTTCTAAACTCCTCTGCGTTTCTGGACTCTGTCTACTCTGGTGATCGCTTCTCTGCTTCTGTCACAGAAGTCAGAAGGCTTCATAGCCCTGATGACTGGTGTGAAATGCTTCCTATGGAGGCATCTTCTTCAGGAATAGCTTTCCCTCCTAATCCCAGGGACTTTATTTGCTAACTCAGCCAAAGTCCTCGGATAATAAATATTTTTCTTGCCAATCTGCCACATTTATGATATTCTCTTATATCAGCTTTGTGCTGTTATTGTTACTGGTTTGTTGGCAAATATTTTTGCCCCAAACATCTTTTGAGGACTTCCAAATATTCTAGGTTTAAATATTCAGGTTTAGGACTCTGAATATACGTGACTACTTTTTCCAAAGTACCTGATTACGAAATAAGAGTATGTTTTAATAGTTTTAATTTTTTTTAATAGATGATAAATTCAAAAACATAAAAAAGGTAATGTAGGAAATACTTTCAGTGAAAATAACATAGTTTGAATGTGGTATTTCTCATTCATGTATATACACATCCCAAGAGTAGACTAAACTTTTAATTTGAAAATTCTATTTTAAAAAAGTAGAAAATGAAAAAGGAATTGGAAAAGTCATTTGTACATAGTGAAGAGCACACACTGAAAGTGGTGACATTTTGTTGACTGGTTATTATTTTGCTCTAAATTGGCACTGTAATAATCAGACATTATTATTTCTTACTGAAATGTATTGTCTTGGGATAAAAAGAGCTACGAAGATGGTAAATGTGACACAGTTCCAGCCATTTTTATGGTATACAAGCTATACCATAGGTATGGGGAGGTACGTGCATACACACTGATAAAATTAATAGACAGTTAACAGATAGTTTTTCTTGGGTGAATTCCGGGAAAAAGTAATCTAAACAATAAAGGAGAGAAATACTTGAACTTCGGGAAAACTAGGAATTAAAGTATAGTAATTTTTTTTTTTAATTGCACTTGGGGAGGGGACATTGGTGATTCAGCAGTAGAATTCTCCCCTTCCATGCAGGGGATCCAGTTTTGATTCCGCGGCCAGTGCACCTTAAGCACAGCCAGCACTTGCCTTTCACTGAAGGCTTGTGTGTTACTATGACGCTGAGAAGGTTTCAACGGAGCTTCCAGATTAAGACAGACTAGTAACAAAGACCTGGCGATCTGCTTATGAAAAACCAGTCACTATTTTTATGCATGACAGCTGACCTTACTGTGCAGTGAGGTGGGGCCAACTCCATGGCAGCTAACAACAAAAACATCTCATATCAGAGTCCCTGGGTGGCACAAACGGTAGTGCGCTCTACTGCTAACCATAAGATTGTCAGTTAGAGTCCACACAGAGGCACCTCAGAAAAAAAGGCCTGGTGATCTACTTTTGAAAATCAACCATTGAAAACCCTGTGGAGCACAGCTCTGCTCTGACATACCTGGGGTCACCATGTGTCAGAATCCACTCAAGGGCAGATGGTCTAATCTCATGTTGGTAAGCAGCCTTACGTTGCTGAAAAGAAAATTATATGTTCCGTATCTACAAGTTAGTAACCATATTCCCCCAAAAAGGCTTCATTTTGTTTTCATTGTTTTTCATACAAAGTAATGACAGATTGTTTTGACTTTGCTGATAAAAAACATTGTGTGTCAAAAAGCATTTATGAATTCACTAAGAGATGAGATTCTAGCATGTTTTGAAAGAAAGCCCTCAAGCTGCTAAGATGGACTTCGTGTCTGTTATAAATGCTAAGAGAATGTGGATGTTTCAGATAAGCCCTTTAATCCCCACTCATGTGACAGACTGGAACTCTGTATTACCATGAAAAAGCTTGCTAGGGAATTTCACTGTGCAAGAGGAGAGGTCCCATTTCTTTTTTCCTTCTGGAAGTGTTTGAAACACGGATGTTCTTAATTTTTTTCCCCAGTGTGATATCTAGTTGCAAAAACAACTGTAGCATATTGTATTGTGGGAGTTGTGACACCTGTAAATTGCAAAGTCTACTTTCTTAACTTCTGCAATAATTAAAACCATAAATAGCTGGCCAAGTATGCAGAAAGTATCATGATTCTGTTCAAATCTTAAGGACAGAGTGGACATTAGCTGGTAGTTATTGTATCATTCTCTCTGCCACGTTTTTTCTCACACCCTCTTTCTCAATCTCTTCTTTTCCTTCTTTTGCACAAATCCCTTTTTAGGCTACTTTGACGCGCACGCTCTTGCCATGGACTTCATGAGCATTGGATTCCGAGAGTGCCTAACAGAAGTGGCAAGATACCTGAGCTCCGTGGAAGGCCTGGACTCTTCGGACCCACTGCGCATGCGACTCGTCTCTCATCTCAGCACTTGCGCCTCCCAGCGGGAGGCGGCGGCAATGACGTCTTCCATGGCCCACCATCACCCCCTACATCCACATCACTGGGCAGCCGCCTTCCACCATCTTCCCGCGGCTCTACTCCAACCAAACGGACTCCACGCCTCAGAATCAACCCCTTGTCGCCTCTCCACAACTTCAGAAGTGCCTCCTGCCCACGGCTCCGCTCTCCTCACTGCCACGTTTGCCCATGCCGATTCTGCCCTCCGAATGCCGTCGACGGGCAGCGTCGCCCCTTGCGTGCCACCTCTCTCCACCTCTCTCTTGTCCCTCTCGGCCACCGTCCACGCCGCCGCAGCAGCAGCCACCGCAGCTGCTCACAGCTTCCCTCTGTCCTTCGCGGGAGCTTTCCCCATGCTCCCGCCAAACGCAGCTGCTGCAGTGGCAGCCGCGACAGCTATCAGCCCGCCCTTATCAGTATCAGCTACATCCAGTCCTCAGCAGACAGGCAGTGGAACAAATAAACCTTACCGACCCTGGGGGACAGAAGTTGGAGCTTTTTAAGTTTTCAAGGAAGCTGTTCATTGAACAACTTGCAATAGTAATTGAATGTCCTTCATTTCAGAGTCAGCTTAAAACCTCTACACCGAGAAGACGGCCCTACAGATGCCTACAGATCCACAAAGAAACAATAAAGCTGTTTGAGACACAAAGCTCACAAGTGGAAATGTTATCTTTTTTCTCTTTTATTTCATTTTTAAGGCAGCTTGCTAACTGACAGCAACTTTTAAAAACTTCCTTCTTATTTCCACTTAGAAGTTTCCTGGAAAAGATAAGGGTTGTACCATCCAGCAATGCATCAGTATGTCTCAATTATGGACAAGAAGTGCCCTGACTGAATTCTCTTGAAATTGGATGGGAAAAATTATAGTGTTTCATAAGTGCCTGAGCTAGTAAAGTTTTCTTCTGAACATAGGACATTGCATAAGAAGAATATAGAGGTTGTGTTAAGAAAGGAAAGGGACAGAAGTCTTGCATTAGGCTGCAGACATTTAATACAATTCCAGAGAAGAGTATTCTTTTGAAACCGGGTTTTTATTGGCCAAAAGGATTGCAGAAAATAATTTTCAAGTTGAAAGACCTAGTTTTATCTAGTTTACATTTTGTTTGTACAGACTTGTCAAGTGGTGACGTTTAGCAATGTGTTGGTATAAGCAATTATCCCATCAGTGTTTGGATTAGCAAGCATTTCTGCCTTGCCAGCAAGACCCCCAGGCACTTTTCTTTCCTTTTTTCATGGCTCAAAATATGGTGCTTCTTTATATCTATACAAGCCATACACTTATATAGTACACCTAGAAGCAATTGGCTACTGTGTTGCCCACTCAAGATTGTTTGATTCATGCTAACCCGAAAACTCTAGTTTGCAAGAGTTGGATTAATTTATTTAGTTTCACTTGGACGATTTTTATGTTTATCCTCTTCATTTTCCCCTGATAACATGTAATATCTATTCTTGTCACCTTTTGGGAGAAGTTGCATTTCTGGAGGTGATGAGACAGGGAGAGAGCATTGGAAAGAGAAAGCCACGATTCTTAAGTGCTCTTTATCAGGTTAGTGATTGCATTTGATCCCCAATCAAGAAGAATGTATTCAATGGGATGTACATATTTTTGTCCATGCCTAGACTAGTGCTACATAAACGTATTTTGGTTTTGTTTCTTGCTTTTGTTTTCTGACCTAAAATAATCTTAATACGTTGAAATTGAGCACATGAGATTTTGTTTGAAAGATAAAGACACAGCATGTATTATGCACTTCATTTCTCTGCTGTGTGGAGAAAGCAATAAACATTATGAGAATGTTAAACATTATGCAAAATTATACTTTTAAATATTTGTTTTAAAATTACTGTGCCTAGTCCTTTTTTTTTTTTTTTTTTTGCATTGCTTTGTAACTTCCTATGCAAAGTCTTTACATATCACTAATTAAATGAAGTCCTTTTTGACTGTTTATGTGGATGAATTGCTTCGCAGAATGGAAACTTTAAGAGGGGCCTTGATTTACCAACTAAGCCACGGCTTTTCTTTTTTGCTTTCAAAGTCATTTGGCTGATATAATTCACAGTGTCTTTGAAAACAGCGTTTTTCTGAGCTTGTAAATCAATTAAGCATAAGCGGATATGACATTATTTGGAGGCAGGAAGTGATCCATTTCCTCTGCCTTTTATTTTAACTATGGCTCTTGGAAAAGTGCAAACACAAGACTTCCAGATGAGACTATACCAAATATAGGTTAGTAACTAGATTGTGTCATTTGTAACTCAAAAACTTTTGCAGAGGGTTTGTAAAACATCACATGCATGCGTGGTAGGCATACCTATACTTCTGAGGATAGATACTCCATATGTCAATGAAAACAATCCTTCCTTGTTGTGGAAATTTTGTGAGTATCCCTCCCTTCTTCAGTGAATCTCAAATGAGGCTGTTGCAGAGTTCCTGAAGCTGTTGAGCCAAACAACATGAAAAGAATAAAAAATACTGTTTTTATTACATACATCAATTAATGCTCAAAGAAGGAAAAATGGAAGGGCTTTTACATTATTTTAATTTTGAAAAATAAGTAGATCATTTATCTAATTCTGTAAGCAAGTCAGACTTATATGAAAAGGTGTGCAAGAGCACACCGCCTCATTTTCCCTGTTTGTAAGTCCTGTGGTTGTTTTATCTTAAGATAACTCTGATGGAATTAGATACCAATAAGAAAATGGATTTAGTAGTATTTGGAATTTGCTTTTTAAGCATGATTTATGGAAAATATGCATATAATTAATTTTAATTGTAAGATCTAAAAACTGATTCTGTATCTATTGTAATTTTAGCCTTTTTGAAATGTAAACTTTGAGAGATCAGAAATTTTTTTTTAATTATGATCAAATATTTAAGATATATCCCCTTCCTCTTTCCCTTCCTTTTTGTTTGTTACATTTTTTTCTTATCAGTTATGGGTTATGATTTTTCAATGTAGTTTATTAGTATATTTGCAAACCAACTTGTCACTTAATCACTAAGGGCTATTAGCATTCCTAAAAGTTATCATTGTCAATAATTTTGGTCTTTTCAATTTAATTGGGCCATGATTCATGTTTCATATAAAAAAATCAAAACCAAACCTCTTGGTGACTTAATAGCAACCCTATAGGAAAGAGTAGAACTGCCCCACAGGGTTTCCAAGAAGCAGCTACTGGATTCGTACTGCTGATCTTTTGGTTTGCAGCCATAGCTCTTAACCACTGTGCCACCAGGGCTTCGTGTTTCAGATAGTCAGCTTTTAACTCCACATTTCACAGTGTTCACCTGAGATTTGCCAGTGGATTTTCCCTGACCAATCTGTGTTTTATGAGGGTGTTGTTTTATCTTTTAGGTGTGGTGATTTTCATGTTTGCTACTGAAATATAAAAGGAGTTAAGATTTTTTAGATTATTTTGATGGTTCAAGGTAAAGAAAACTTAGGCTTTATTGGTAGCATTTATTTGTGTAAAAGTTAAAAAGGGGGAATTTCTAAAATTTTGTTTTTCTTAATTAGAACAGAACACAGTTTTGCATTTCACATTCTTATTGCTGTTGAGTTGATTCTGACTTATAGCAATCCTACTGGAAAGAGTAGAACTGCCCTGTAGGGTTCCCTAGGCCGTAATCCTTACAGGAGCAGATCTCCAGGTCTTCTTTCCCTCAGAGTGGCTGATGGGTTTTAACCACTTTTTGGTTAGCAGCAGAGCATTTAACCATTGTGCTCCTTTATTTCACATTAGTGAACCAGAAGGTATTTACTGAGTAACTATTGTGTGCCCAGCACTGTACTGTGTGTGTCATGTTTTGACTGGTGTGTAGTTAGTAGCACATGAAAATGTGATCCTATAGCCCAACAGTGACAAGCATGGCTGCTGCCCTAGCTATTCATGTCAGGTTACCAGAAAAAGCCAGTTGTCACGGAGTCAATTCTGATTCATGGCAGCCCCAGGTGTTTCACAGTAGAACTACACTCCACAGGATTTTCAGGGCTGTGACCTTTCGGAAGTAGGTTACCAGGCCTTTCCTCCAAGGTGCCTCTTGGTAGGTTCAAAACACCCACCTTTGGGTTAGTAGCCCAGTGCTTAACCATCCAGACCACCCAGGGTCTCCACATCAGGGCCCAGGGGCCCTTAAACACAAAAGAAGGTGGCACCCTGAGAAAGAGGAAAGGAATTTCTGGGAGCTAGTACGGGAGGTTTTGCACTCTTCTTAGACCTTTTTTGCTACTATAAACAGTATTTCCTATTGTTTTTGAAGACATCTGAGGGACTTTTAAGTATCTATGTATGTTGAAACATAAAAAAGCCCAGATTTGAATTAGAGGGATGTCTCTAAGCTCTGTATGTACATACGTATCATTCAGTCTTAAGAAAGCCTTTTTGATTGTGTGATACATTAAACTTGTTCTTTTGCCAATTGCTAAAAAAATGTTTCTGCAAAGAAAGAGTCACCACATTAGGCAAATTATAAAGCAATATGATTTTAGAACTACTGTAATTTCATAAGACTTCATCATTTGATCTAAAATCAGCTTTTTAAGAAAAAAAAGAAAAAAAACTACCATGATATAACTTTACACATGGATCATAAGACACATCCCAATTTCCAGGATGTAAAAATGTTGAAAAAACGCCTCTCGTATTGGAAGCAATGCTATAACACAATGTATTGTACTCATAATGAACATAATGAAAGCAAATTAAAAAAAACAAAATCCGTGGCTTGAAATGTACACAGATTTAAAAGTGGCTGATTTGGCTTACTTTTAAAATATCATTAGGATAGGGTCCTAGTCAAAAAAAAAAAATGTGAATTGACTTTGTAAGCTGAATGATCTAAAGATAAGTACTTTTTTAAGCTTTTCATGTTTTTATTGCCCAATGGGAGTACTGCTAGTTCTGCTGCATTTTATTGACGAATGGAGTTTGCCCTTCCCTTGTAATTATTTTAAGAGCTAAGCAATGATTGAGGTTCTGAATATTTCAGCAACTACAACAAAGCATTACAGCAAACATGACATTATAAACTGTAACTGTAGTTCATGCTCCTTGGAAGGATGTCTTTGAACTTAGATGGGAGAACTTGAAAAGAAATAAAAGCCCCTTAGCATGCATAGACCAGCTTATGTGAGGGCCCAGAGGCATATTAGAAAGAGTTCTATAGGCAAAAATCCTCATTCTTTCATTGATTGGGTGGCACTTTTCTACCACAGTCCTCTCATTTTGAACTTCAAAGGAAGAGACGGGTCCTCTGCTATGACTGACAACCAGCATTTACTGTAAATCAGATGTGACTGTAAATCAGATGTGATACTAACTGCTAAAACTGTTGGGTGGTTCTCGGTGCTAAGCGTTGGAAATCTATTACAGCATTTACGCCTCATAATTGTCGTATCGAATAGATACTATTTTTGTCCTTATTTTACACATTAGGAATTAGGGAATAAAAGATTAATTGTCTCAGACCATACCTAGTAGGGAGCCCTGGTGGCACAGTGGTTAAGATCTAGGCTGCTAACCAAAAGGTTGGCAGTTCGAATCCACCAGCTGCTCCTCGGAAACCCTATGGGGCAGTTCTACTCTGTACTATAGGGTTGCTATGAGTCAGAATCAACTCGATGGAAACAGGTTTTTGTTTGTTTGTTTGTTTTTGGTATACCTGGTAGATTGGGTTATGACTCAACCCAGGCCTGTCTGATTCTAAAGCCCATGATTTTGACCTGTAAGCTATGGCTTTTGGCACTGCTTTGTTTTCTTAGACTCATTCAGACTAACCAAGGATTTCAGTCTGCCTGGGATCGCTCTGGACTGATAACAAGAGTAAATCTGTTTACAGTATTATCACAAAAACCTCTACCATCTCATCCTTCTAAAATATGAAAAGATGGGGGGGGAAGAATAACTGCTTTATTCCATTAACAACATAAAAGAGTACAGCTAGAAATTATTCTTATAGTTTTCTAGTTTTAACTTTCAGCTTTCAAGCAAGTCATACCTACACCATCATACTCACTGAACTTATCATCTGTAAAGACTGCCAAAGAATATTCTATAACCTCACTCAGGGTAGTTAACAAAGGTGAGGCAAAGGGTGATGTATTAAGACTAGATGTCTGAGTAAATTGAGTTTGCAGGGGGGAGGGAAAGAAAACCATCCTTCCTTCCACTGGATGAAAAAGATAAGAGTTTTTGTTTTTCAGGGAGAATGTTGAATTATTCTGAATATTTATACACTCCAGCTACATGATGTCGTGAAACAACATTCTTCGTTTGGACTATGAAGACCTGCCCAGTAACCCATTCACTGTAACGATCAGGAAGGTTTTTTCACCTAAATTCTTTAGCCAATAGTGAAGCAGTTTTTTTGATAGCAGTTAACAGTTTGTATATGTATAATTAAAAAATATATATTTAGATAAATTTTCATATGTCTCTATGTCCTTAGCCTTGTATAAGCAGAATACTCCCAGTTTCCTTAACCTCCAATGTCATTCTGTTATTTTGTGGGAATGAGGAAATTCATGCATAGGAAATGGTATATGCATGTAATAGAATACATTATAACCTTTTTCTTAAGGGACAGAAAGAGATTGGATAACTTTGGCAAGTAACTTTAAGGTCTGTTACGTTAATTTTGCATTATAATAGTTTTATATTTTCATTGCAATGAAAACAGTTACGTTTTCTCACTCAGAAGAAAAATATTTTTGCAAAGAATGGCTATTCATAAAGTTTCACTTCTGTCAGGGGTGATAAATTTAAAGTTGCTCATAAACTTCTAAAACAATTGAGTACATTAATTGAGTTAACCCCTTTCTGATTATAAGCTATAAAACTGATTATTTACTGTACTGTAAAACTCCACTTCCTAGATATTTTGTCACTTTTCCCTTAATTACAGTAAATCTGAAGACATTTTTTTCTACCAGAACAATACAACCAGAGATGTTTATAAAGATTTTCTCCTGAAATGTTCAGTTGTTCTCTGTGCCTGGCCTCTTCCCTTGTCCCAGCACAGCTGCTTTAAATAGGCTTTTCTTGGGATCTGGCAAGTTGATGGAGATGTGTTCTAAGTCATGAGGGCAAAACATAGAGGCACACGCCATATTTTACCCTCCTCATAACAACGTTACCACAATCACAAGCCACCTTCTAAGCGGGAACTAAGCCAGTAGCTTTTTTTAGTCTCACAAGCAGCTCCCATTAGATTGATTTCATTATTAGGACATCCTTCCGACAGCAGAAAGATATGCATAGCACAGTACAGATGGTCAGGTGTGGTGACAACATCAAAAACCACGTGCAGCCCTGTGACTGCCAGATGAGGCCAAGCTCAGTGGGCAGGCATTGCCTACAGTGACAAGCATCCTTTACGGGGACAGTATGGAGACTCGAGGGGCCATTATGTCCCCCTTCAGGGCTCAGTAAGCCCCCCCAAAAGATACCCATAACTCCATCACTGTTGAATCATTAAACAGGCAAATAGCTTACACCAAGAGAACAGACTGAAAACCCCAAGGGCCTCCTGACCATGACTGTCATGGAACGGGCCTCAGTGATAAACCCGTGAATTATCTGGCCCACTCTGACCAGTTCTGACGCCAGAGCTGCTCCTTTAATGCGATCGTTAAACCCCAAAGAAGCCCAAGAGTGGGAGCCACAGACAAAACAACAGAGGAGCAGTAATTCAATATGAATGCCTTTAGCCACTTCCTCATAACACCAAGATCTAGCAGGCAGCATTTTTGTTCTGGGTATCAGGAGCTAGAGACAGAAGGCGAAACAAAGTTTAGAAATTACTTGTCTTCAGAATATCACAGAGATAGAGAAGTGATGAAAGTTATCCTCTACTGATGCAGTAAAGGTATATTGACAAGGAGGTTGTTTGCTTGATGATAGTACATCTTTACAGCCATATCCAGGGTAATGCATGTTTAACAAGTTAAATCAAGTCTATTGAGCAGTTTTTTTATTGAGCAGTTTTATTTGTTTTAAGATGTGAGGCTTATTAAAACTCTTGGTCTTTATTCAGCAGACCATAATAAATAACTTGAAATCCGTATTTATAATTCTAGTCAGTTTATCTCCAATCTTGCATACTTATAAATCCTGCTTGTTTTTGTATCTCAGTTATTCAATGTGTGTGATATATAGTATAGTATAATGATTAAAAGGGCAGGTTCTGGATTCAGATCTGGATTTCAGTTACATCCCTTAAGGTTTATTAGCTATGTAAATTTGGACAAGTTACTAAACCTGTGTAAGCCTTTTTTTTTTTCTCATCAGTAAAATAGAATTTTTTTTTTTAACCTACATCATAAGGATTTTCTGGGGATTAAATGGAGATAATGTTTGTAAGACATGACACATAGTACATTATCAAAAAGTGGTAGGGTCAAAAAAAAAAAAAAGACCTGTTACCATTGAGTCTACTCCAGCTCAAGGGGGCCCCATGTGTGCAGAGTAGAACTGTACTCTATAGGATTTGGGTTTTGTTTTTGTTTTTTTTTCCTACTCCTTTTTATTTTTGGTGGCTATATACACAACCAAACTTAAATTCATTCCCAATTTCTACATGAACAATTCAATGACATTGGCTATATACTTCACATTGTGTCACCATTTTCACCACATCTACTCATATTGTTTCATTACCATTAACTTAGACTCTCCACCCCTTAAAGTTCTCGTTTGTGCTTTAGATGAAGTATGGTAAGTTTAAACTCATATAGATAATTCTTTTAAAGAGCACAATGTTCAAGTCAAACACTCTTCATTAATTGAGCTAAATTGTTTAGTTCAATGATGGCTTCATGGGATAGTTTTTGCTCAACGTTTAAAGATTACGTCCAGCCATTAGATTTGGGGGTTCCCCCAATCTCAATGGATCTAGCAAGTTTGTTTCCATATGAATTTGAATTTCTGTTCCACAATTTTCCTCCTTTCACTTAGGATCCATTTATTAGATCCATGATCAAAACATTCAGTAATGGTAGCTGGCCACCATCCATTTCTTCCATTCTCTTGGTAATGGAGGTAGTAGTTCCATAGGGTTTTCAAATGCTGATTTTTCAGAAGCAGACTGCCAGAACTTTCTTTTGATGTGCCTCTGGGTAGCTTATTCAAATTTAGTTGGTTAAAAATGTCTTAATATCCCACGTAGGTCTCATCTGGTTTTACACTTTACCTCTATTTTCCCACTCACACACCTCTATTCAAATATATACTAGCATGGTCCTCCAACAGCCATTCCCTTTACATTAAATTAGTAACAAGTTTTATTATTATTATTATGTTTACAGATTCACAGCATTTCAGAGCTGGAAGGACACATAATCTAGGCCAGTGCTTCATTTTTCAGGTGAAAAAAACTGAGGCCCAGCCCAACTAGATAATCTTTTCCACAGTCATATAACCCAGGTCTCCTAATTTTCAATACGTGATTTTTTCTGAGACATGACCCTAAAGTAAGTATTTTCTTTCATACCTTTTATAGTCCAGGAGCCAAAGGTTTTTGTTTTGTTGTGGATGAGCTAAATAGGTTTAATTGTTTCTTAAGATAGTATGCTTTATCTTTCCTGTCTTCAAAAGCAATAGTTTCTGATTTGATTCAAATAAATACAATAGAGCCATGTCTCTTTAAAACAAGATTCTCAAATCTAATGAGTATAGTCAAGATTGCAATTATATTACTGTTTTCACAGGCTGTACACCTAACACAGAGAAGTGAACAGAGTTGTGTCACCATCTAGCACTAGGGCAGAATCTTTGGTATTTACTGGTAGCACTGCTGACTCACCGGGATTGAGCCTCGGCTTTCATATGCTGCTGCCCCCTCCTGTCTGTGGCTCCCTAATGCTTTTAGTACAAAGACAAAATCCTTACCCTCAGTCTACAAGGCCCTGTAAGATATATGCCCTGTCTACATAGTGGTTAAGTGCTACAGCTGCTGAACAAAAGTTTGGCAGTTCAAATCCACCAGGCACTCCTTGGAAACTCGGTGGGGGCAGTTCTACTCTGTCCTATAGGGTCGCTGTGATTCGGAATCCACTCCATGGCACCAGGCAATAGGTTTTGTTTTTGTTTTTTTTCTGCATCTTAGGTCTCCACTCACCTCTCTCTGCTGCCTCTGACTTGCCATCCACCCATCCTGGCTCTCTTTCAGCCTCTCTGGTTCTCCTTGCTCCCTCCTGCTATGAGGCTTTGCACATGTTCCTTCTGCTTAGAACGTTCTTTTCTCTTTACCTAGGCAACTCCCCTTTATGCTTCAGATCTCAACAGATGGATCACTCTCCCGCCATCCCCAACTGAGTCCAAGGCCCCATTTTGGAATCACACCAACCACCTATTTCTCCTTCATAGAATTTGTCAGTTGCATTTTAAATTTGTGATTCTATTATTGTCTTTTGCCACCACTATAGATGAAGATAGTGAAAGTGACTACATTTTTGCTCACCATTAAGTCTCCAGGGTCTCTTTACCATGTGTCCGGAACAGAAGAGAAGCTCAAGAAGTATTTATGGACATTGGTTAAATGAATGAACTACACGGGACCTGCATACTTGTTATACTGAATTTATTTGAATTGCTTCCCCGAACTTTAATCTCATAGCACAGAATAGATGCAAATAAAATCAAGCACAATTGATGGAGAAGAAAAAAAAGAGAGACGCTAAAAGGAAACAACCGAAAAAAAAAAAAAAAAAAACCTCTCTGCTGCTCCCTATGGACACAACAGACTCTCGATTTTTTAAGCCATACCTAGCATCTCCAAGGTAAGCAGGGTTAAAGTCCAAACAAAACCTACTGCTGTCGAGTCAATTTGCGGCCGTGTAGGACACAGTAGAAGAGTCCCCCATAGGATTTCCAAGGCCGTAAATCTTTTACAGAAGCTGGCTGCTACATCTTCCTTCGCTGAGCAGCTGGTGGGTTCCAACAGCGACATCTGCCTTAGCAGCCCAGAGTTTAACAACTGCGCACCAGGGCTAACCCGCCAGCGTCAGGTGATTCCTACTCATTGCGACCCTATAGGACAGAGTAGAACTGTTTCCAAGGCTAGGAATCTTTACAGAAACAGGAAGTAGACTGCCACATCGTTCTCCCGTGTCGACAAAGGCAACCGCCGACCTTCCGTTAGCAGCGAGCGTTTTAACCACTGTGCCCCCAAGGCTCCTTGTTGTTGTTGTTGCTCTTAGGTGCGCTGGAGTCGGTCCCGACACTTAGCGACCCTACGTACAACACAAGGAAATACTGCCGGTTCCTGCGCCATTGTCACAATCCTTGTTATGCTTGCGCCTGTTACTAATATGGAAAACCCTGGTGGAATAGTGGTTAGTGGCTATTGCTGCTAACCAAAAGGTCGGCAGTTCTAATCCACCTGGCGCTTCTTAGAAACCCTATGGGGCAGTTCTACTCTGTCTTATACGTTCGCTATGAGTCCAAATCAACTTGACTGCCGGGGGTTTTATTTTGTTTTGTTTACCAAAATGAGGAGCATCAGGCCAGGATGCCACCTGGTGGTTTAGCCTCACATTTACCGTTTTCCTAGTTCAGAAAAGCGCTAGTTATAAACAATCGCAACAGAGTGGAATTTTACCCAACAAAATATTGTTTGCATGTCATTATCCCAAAAAGGTGGACCAACTATCATTATTCATTCCTTTAAAATCTTCTTAAATTAAATATGCGAATTGGTACAGAAGAATGTTATAACATATGTATAAGGTATGTTGTTGTTAGTTGCCCTGGAGTCAATTCCATTCATGGCCACCCCATTTATGAAGAGTAGAAGTGCTCCGTAGTTTTCAAGGCTGTCTTCTGAGAAGCCTCTGCTTGAATTCCAACTGCTAACTCTTAGCTAGTAGACAAGTGCTTAACCGTTTGCACCATCCAGGGGCTCCTGGGGGCTTAGAGAAGAATTGTATAAGTAATCAAATTGCCATCAACACCTGTGTACTCACCGCCCAGCTCAGCACTGTCAGTCCTTTACAAGTGTGGCTTGAAAATAGTTCCTTCTGTTCGAACCCTTGTCAAGAATTTGCATTTCTAACAATTTCCTAGGCAATGCTAATGCTGCTGGTTAAGGACCAATTCTGAAAACTGCTAGTAGAGCAGTGGTTCTCAAAACTTATTCTACATAAGAACCACCTGGTGATCTTGTTAAACTGGAGATTCTGATTCAGTAAATCTGGGGTGAAAACGTAAATTCTCAGCAGGGGTTTGAACCAGAATGAACCAGTCTGAAGCCCTGTTTAAATGCTCCTATGTGCTTCTTTTCAAATCCTTTCTCCATTTTATCTATTCCTTATCTTGCTTTTATTTATAGTTTACCAACTATTTAACCATGTATCTGTAAGTTTGTTGTACTGTGGTGGCTTTTCTGTTGCTGTGATGCTGGAAGCTATGACACCTGTATTTCAAATACCAGCAGGGTCACCCATGGTGGATAGGTTTCAGAGGAGCTTCCAGAGTAAAACACTAGGAAGAAGGACCTGGATGTCTACTTCTGAAAAATATTAGCCAGTGAAAACCTTATGAATAACAGCAGAACATTGCCTGATATGGTGCCAGAAGATGAGCCCCTCAAGTTGGAAGGCACTCAAAATACGACTGAGAAAGAGCTGGCTCCTCATAGTAGAATTGGCCTTAATGACATGGATGGAGTCAAGCTTTTGGGACCTTCATTTGCTGATGTGGCATGACTCAAAATGAGAAGAGCTGCAAGCATCCATTAATAATAGGATAGTGGAATGTACAAAGTGTGAATCTAGGAAAATTGGAAATCATCAAAAATGAAAGGGAATGCATAAACTTCAAAATCCTAGGCATTAATGAGCTGAAATGGACAGGTAATTGGTCATTTTGAATCAGACAATTATACTGCCTACTACGCTGGGAATAACAAATTGAAGAGGAATGACATTGCATTCATCACTAAAAAGAACATTTCAAGATCTATCCTCAAGTACAAAACTGTCAGTGATAGGGTAGTATCCATATGCCTACAAGGAAGACCAGTTAATATAACTATTATTCAAATTTACACACCAACCACTACGGCCAAAGATGAAGAAACTGAAGATTTTTACCACCTTCCACAGTCTGAAATTGATTGAACATGCGATCAGGATGCATTGATAATTACTGGTGATTGGAATATGGAAGTTGGAAACAAAGAAGAAGGATCAGTAGTTGGAAAATATGGCCTTGGGGACAGAAACAATGCTGGAGATTGTATGGTAGAATTTTGCAAGACCAGCAACTTCCACACTGCAAATACATTTTTTTTCTTACCAACACAAGCGGTGACTATACACATGGACCTCGTCAGACAGAATACACAGAAATCAAATCGACTACATCTGTGGAAAGAGACGATGGAAAAGCTCAATATTACCAGTCAGAACAAGGCCAGGGCCGACTACTGAACAGACCGTCAATTGCTCATAAGCAAGTTTAAGTTGAAACTGAAGAAAATCAGAGCAAGTCCACAAGAGCCAAAGTACAACCTTGAGTATATCCCACCTGAATTTAGAGATCATCTGAAGAATAGACTTGACTCGTTGAACACTAATAACTAGATAAGTTGTGGAATGACATCAAGGACATTATACATGGAGAAAGCAAGAGGTCATTAAAAAGACAGGAAAGAAAGAAAAGGCCAAAATGGATGGCAGAAGAAACTCTGAAACTTGCTTTTGAATGTTGAGTTGCTAAAGCAAAAGGAAGAAATGATGAAGTAAAAGGGCTGAACAGAAGATTTCAAAGGGTGGCTTGAGAAGACAAAGTATTATAATGACAAGTGCAAAGAGCTGAAGATGGAAAACCAAAAGGGAGGCACATGTTTGGCATTTCTCAAGCTGAAAAAACTGAAGAAAAAATTCAAGCCTCAAGTTGCAATAGTGAAGAACTCTACAGGGAAAATAGTAAACGATGCAGGAAGCATCAAAATAAGACGGAAGGAGTACACAGAGTCACTATACTAAAAAGAATTGGTTGACGTTCAGTCATTTCAGGAGGTAGCAAATGATCAGGAACAGATGGTACTGAAGGAAGAAGTCGAAGCTGCACTGAAGGCATTGGTGAAAAACAAGGCTCCAGGAATTGACAAAATACCAATTGGGATGTTTCAACAAATGAATGCAGTGCTGGCAGTGCTCCCTCATCTGTGCCAAAGTATTTGGAAGACAGCTACCTGGCCAACTGACTGGAAGAGATCCATATTTATGCCTGTTCCCTAGAAAGGTGATCCAACAGAATTCAGAAATTATTGAATGATATCATTATTATCACATGCAAATAAACTTTTTCTGAAGATCATTCAAAAGCAGCTGCAGCAGTATATCAACAGGAAACTGCCAGAAATTCAAGCCAAACTCAGAAGAGGACATGGAACCAGGGATATCATTGCTGATTTCAGATGGATCCTGGCTGAAAGCAGAGAATACCGGAAAGATGTTTACCTGTATTTTATTGACTATACAAAGGCATTCGACTGTATGGATCATAACAAATTATGGATAACTTGCAAAGAATGGAGATTCCAGAACACTTAATTGTGCTCATGAGGAAACCGTACATAGATCAAGAGGCAGTCGTTCAAACAGAACAGGGGGATACTGTGTGGTTTCAAATCAGGAAAGGTGTACATCAGGGTTGTATCCTTTCACCATACCCATTCAATCTGTATGCTGAGCAAATGATCTGACAAGCTAGACTCTATAAAGAAGAATGGGGCGTCAAGATTGGAGAAAGACTCATTAACAACCTGTGTTATGCTTATGACACAAGCTTTCTTGCTGAAAGTGAAGAGGCCTTGAAGTACTTAACGATGAAGATCAAAGACCACAGCCTTCAATATGGATTATACCTCGAAATAAAGAAAACAAAAATCCTCACAACTGGACTAATAAGCATCAGGATAAATGGAGAAAAGATTGAAGTTGTCAAGGATTCCGTTTTACTTGGATCCACAATCAACATCCATGGAAGCAGCAGTCAAGAAATCAAAAGAAGCATTGCATTGGAAAATCTGCTGCAAAAGACCTCTTTAAAGGGTTGAAAAACCTGTGCTTAGACCAAGAGGCAGTCGTTGGGACACAACAAGGGATACTGTGTAGTTTAAAATCAGAAAAGATGTGTGTCAGGGTTGTATCCTTTCAGCATACTTATTCAATCTGTATGCCGAGCAAATAATCCAAGAAGCTAGACTATTTGAAAAAGAACAGAGCTTCAGGATAGGAGGAAGAGTCATTAATAACCTGCTATATGTAAATGACACAAACTTGTTGCTGAAAGTGAAGAGGACTTGAAGCACTTATTGATGAAGATCAAAGACTACAGCCTTCAGTATGATTACACCTCAACATAAAGAAAACAGAAATCCTTACAACTGGACCAATGACCAACATCATGATAAACAAAATATCGAAGTTATCAAGGATTTCATTTTACTTGGATCAACAATCAATGCCCATGGAAGCAGCAATCAAGAAATCAAATGATTACATTGGGTAAATCTTCTGCAAAAGACTTCTTTAAAGGGTTGAAAAGCAAAGATGTCAGTTTAAGGGCTAAGATGAGCCTGCCCCAAGCTATGGTGTTTTCAATCACTTCATATGCATGTGAAAGCTGGACAATGAATAAGGAAGACCAAAGAAGAATTGATGCCTTTGAATTATGGTGATGGCGAAGAATATTGAATATACCATGGACTGCCCGAAGAATGAACAAATCTGTCTTGGAAGAGGTACAGCCAGAATCCTCCTTAGAGGAAAAGATGGGGATACTGCATCTCACGTACTTTGGACATATTATTAGTAGGGACCAGTCCCTGGAGAAGGACTTCATGCTTGGTAGATGGTCATCGAAAAAGAGGAAGACTCTTAATGAGATGGATTGACACAGAGGCTGCAACAATGGGCTCAAGCATAACAAGAATCATGAGAATGGTGCAGGGTCGGGCAGTGTTTCATTCTGTTGTACATAACATTGCTATGAGTTGGAACCAACTTGACACCTAACAACAACAACTTTGTATATATCAATATATACATCATGCTTGGTAAAATAGAGGGTCAGAGAAAAAGAGGAAGATCTTCACCCGGATGGCCTGGCACAGTGGCTGCAACAATGGGCTCAAACATAACAATTCTGACAATGGTGCAAGACCAGGCAGTATTTCTTTCTGTTGTACACAGGGTTGCTATGAGTTGAAACCAACTGGACAGCACCTAACAACAACATATATCGATAAACAATATTTTTAATTTAGCATTTTAAAGCTTTACATAAAAACAGGATCATAATGTATCTGACTTGCTTTTTTAACTCAATATTCACTTCCTGGGATTCAGCATGTTGACGAGAAGAGCAGTAATTCATTCGTTTTCACTACTCTGTAGTATTTCATTGTATGACCATGCTACGATATATTTGGCTATCTACTCTGTTTGGCTTAATGTGGTAAAAATACATGGTACAAAATATTTGCCAATTGAACGTTTTTTACAAGGACAATTCAGTGACATTCATTACATTCATCATGTGCAGCTATCACCACTATTCATTTCCAAATTATTCCACCATTTACAGAAACTCAGTGCCCCCTAAGCAAAGAGTCCCCCTTTTCCCCTCCCTCCCAGCCTTGGCTCCAAAGTCTGTGTCTTCAACACTTATAACCAGAGTTCCATTTATGTATCTCCGATGTGTTGCCCTGGTGGTGTAGTGGTTAAAGTTCTCACCTGCTTACCATCCAAAAGATTGGCAGCCGCTTTGCAGGAAAGTGACGTGGCAGTCTGCCTCCTTAAAGATTTACAGCCTCGGAAACCCTGTGGGGCAGTTCTACTCTGTCCGATAGGGCCACCCATGAGTCGGCAGCAACTTGACAGAAGTGGGTGTGGTTTGGTGTGTGTTACCTCTGTAAGGATCAAACTGAATTTACCTTCTGTCCCCAATCTGTTTCCCCATCTCAGCTTCCCTATTACTTTTTATGTCACCTCAGCTATACAGGCCACAAATTATGGAGTCATTACTGATTCTTCATTATTCTTAACCCCCTATTCTATCAAACACCAAATTCTCTTGGACTCTCATTGTAACTCCTTATGCTGATGTTAAACCAAAGCCAAAACCAAACCCATTGCCATTGAGCAGATCCTGCAACCCTGTACGACAGAGTAGAACTGCCCCGCAGGGTTTCCAAGGAGCAGCTAGTTGATTCAAACTGCCAATCTTTTAGTTACCTGCCAAGCTCTTAACCACGGAGCCACCAGGGCTCCCTGCTGATGTTAAGGCCCTCTATAATCTGGATGCACTTACATATTTTACCTCACGAAGTACTACTCTCAGCAAGTGTCCCCTTCTACAGTCAGCCTAATTTATAGCCATTTTCAGTGGAGTTGCCAGGCCTTGGTCATCCTAGATCCCCTTAGATGAAACACCCAGTCCCCTCTTCAGGTTTTCCAGATCTTACTAGCTGTTAGTTCTAGTTTGTGATCCAGTTTTCAAGATTTACTTTCGTTCTAGTGCCCACTTACCTCTCTTTTCCTTTACCACATATTATGATTATTTGAGGTGCTCGACACATAGCACATTCTCAATGAGTTATGCCTCTTATTTGTGTTAATGGTAATAATAACGAATATATTTCTGTCTTAATTATCCAATGAAGTGAAGCTCCCTAAGGATCAAGATCACATCTTTCCTCCATCCCTATGAGACCTGCCACAATGTGCTTCCTAGATCACACTCATTATTCTTCCAGATCAGTTTGAGCACAGCAAAAAGGAAAACAAAACAAACTTAGTGGTAATCAAGATTCAGTCCATTTTTTTATGCTGCTGTGAAATTTCAGATTTAAAATTAAATGGTCAAACCCCCAACAGGTTAAAAAGTGTCAGAGGTTGGAATGGTTTTAAAACTTCAAGATTAAAAGAAGTTTATGTCTACGTAGAACTTTTTTCCTTCTCTTTGACTCTGATATTGCCATATTTTCTTTTGAGCAATTCCCCAGAATCCTACTTGCCCTGAATCTAAGAGCTCCTAATGATACTCAAGCGCAGCTTTGAAGGGCCGTTCTACTCTGTCCTATAGGGTCGCTATGAGTCGGAATCGACTCGACGGCACTGGGGTGGCACTGGGTATATGATTTAAAAGTAGCGCTGGTGGTGCAGTGGTTAAGCACTCGGCTGCTAACCAAAGGTTAGCAGTTTGAAGCCACCAGGACTCTGCAGGAGAAAGATGTGGCAGTCTGCTTCCGTAAAGATCACAGCCTTGGAAACCCTGTGGAGCAGTTCTACTCTGTTCTATAGGGTAGCTAAGAGTCAGAATGGGCTCCAGGCAGTGGGTTTGGTTTGGGTTATATGATTTACATACTGAAAATTCACATTCTAAATGCAGTAAATTTACCATATTTGTGTGAATATTTTAGAGAAAATTAAAAACTCAAAAGATACAATAATTAACGAAATGTATTATTGTTGTTAGGTGTCGTGGAGTCATAGGGACTCTGTGTTCAACAGAAGGAAACACTGCCAGGTCCTGCCCCATCCTCACTATCCTTTTTATGCTTGAGCCCATTGTTGCAGCCACTGTGTCAATTCATCTCCTCGAGGGTCTTCCTCTTTTTCGCTGACCCTGTACTTTAATGTCCAATGTCCTTCTCCAGGGGCTGGTCCCTCCTGATAACATGTCCAAAATATGTGAGAAGAAGTCTCTCCATCCTTGCTTCCAATAAGCATTCTGCCTGTACTTCTCCCAAGACATTTAAAGAAAAAAATTATTAAAAGAAAAAACAGTAAACCAGCTACTTATTAACCAATCACGTATCTCAAAAAAGATCATCGAAGATCGGTAAAAGGCAATACAGTAGAAACAGCTGCGAACATACGAAATAATCTACAAAGCACACAATCTGAATACATAGAAAAAATAGAAATTTACTCTAGGCATGATGAAAAACAGGTATAATTTCCCCTTAAAACTGTTTTCTTCTTTTATTAGCCAAACAAACCTGAAGATTAAACAAAGCCTTTTTTAAAAAAATCATCGCTTGTATACAGTTCCAAATTATTTTCAAAAGTTGGTAAATGCAATTTTAGTTGATTTAACAGGTTTTAGAGTACTTTAGAATTCATTTTGTCTATTTGATTCTAGATGATCTTATCTGTAAATACGTATGACATATTTTAAATGTCGTAAAGTTTCAAAACAAATTGAATTTTTGTGATCGAGAAAAACAGCACCAGTAACCATAACAAAAACGAATAATATTCACACGTAGGTTGTAAAGAATAAAACAAGTATTTCCCTGACCGGGAATCGAACCCGGGCCGCGGCGGTGAGAGCGCCGAATCCTAACCACTAGACCACCAGGGAGGATGCAAAAATAATTCCAAAAACTCTAGTTGTCTGTTAAAAATCTGCATGTACTCCAGCCGACTAACAGAAAACAGGCTGTCTTTTCTAAGCCCCACCTCCTCCGTTTTTGCTCCGGGTTTTAATTCCCGAAACGCAGGCAAATTCCCACTGCTCCCTACAGGAGGAGCTCAGCCGCCGACCTACGGAATAAACCTCGACTCTCCAAATCCAGTCCTCTTTGGACACCCGTTATAGAAAAACCGAAAAAAAAAAAAAAAACCAAATCCGTTGCCGTTGTGTCGATCCCGCCTCATGGTTCTGGAATTCTCATTCTAATTACCCAACACAGTGTACGCAGAGTTAAAGCACGGTCCAGATCATGTAATTTGTTTTATTATGTTCTTAATCATCTAATTTCTTTTTCCAAATCTAACCTCTCCACCTTTCTGTCATCCTCTCTCAGGCGGATATTAAATCCCACTAAACATTTGAAATCTGCCCTAGATTGCCACCTGCGGAGAGCGTTTCATGTCGGCGAGCCGGCTGCCACAGGGCACGCGTCCTTGGCACAAAGCATGTGCTTTGTAAATATGAGTGATGAAGGGACACGTAGCCTTATAGGACTTGATTGTCTACTTACTATTGCTTATTTGTGTTTCAGTTTAACGAAGCTGAAGAGAGTTATGGGTAATAGGCCTAGCGAAGAACCAGCTTGGCACCGGATCCAAATAAACCCTTTAAATCCATTGTATTTCCATTATCATGTTTTGCCAAGAGTGTTATTATCTAGGCAGTTGCTTCACTTCTCCGCATTATGCTCGGCACACAGGAAACGATGCAATTATCAGCGGAGGCAAGAAACCTTACAGCCCAACCTCAACTCAGAAACCCTCATGAAATACGAGCAGAAAGCAATGGGACGTAACTCACGTTGAAAGTGCCAGCCGTTAACCGTTGAAGAAATGTAACCCAAGAGACCCCGCTCCCCTACAACTTGGAAAGAGGCTTAAGTAAGACATAAATTTGTAATGAACTTGGTCCCAACATCCGGCGCCACTGTGAGTTACTGCCATCATCCATCACGACAGAACTGAGGTTAGCCTGTGCTCGAATATTGTTTCTTGTTTTCGGCAACTCAGAGGTGGAGTTTACATTGTTGGCGTAATTTATCTAAAAGTAACTACTGATATGAAAACAGGTGGATTAAAAGGATTTTTTATGACTAATCAGATGGAAAAAACACCAGAGGAAGTTCCTGAACTTATTGTTTTATTTTAGGTGGGACACACTCCTCTTCCCTTTACCAAGGAAGGAAGCTATTTTAGGATCTCGAGTTCAGTAGATGGAGCTCTTACCTCTCGTTTGGGGGGCTACCAGAGCTTAGCGTTACAGTATCTGGTTTTCGATAAAAATGATAAAGCAGGTAATGTTTTTAAACTGATTTTAATTTAAATTTTAATAGGTATAGTCACAGTATGCGTACAAAAGGATACAGTGAAAACCACCCTCCCACTTCTATCCCCGATTTCTTTTTTCCCAGAGGTAAACCGGCGTTACCAGTTTCTTCTGTAACCTCTCAGAAATAGTCTAGGTATAAACAAATACCAATTCCCGCCCCCCACCCTTTTATTTTGAAACGTTGCAAACCTACAGAAAATCACAAATATAGTACAATGAGCACACATACATGCTTCATCTAGACCTCCACTGTCCAATAAGGCAGTACCAGCCACAATGTGGCTATTTTGCACTGAAATGTGGCTAGTCCAAATTTAGATGTTCTGTAAGTGTAAAATACACACTGGATTTTGAAGCATTAGTATGAAAATAAAGAATGTAAAATATCTTATTAATTATAAATTGATTATTTTGAAATGATAATAGAATGTATTAGGTTGAATAATTATTATTTAATAAATAATCATAATTTATAACAATTAATTTAGTTTATTTAATTAATTATAAATTATTTGATTTATAAATAATAATTAATGATAATTTATTATTAAAATTATTTTCAGTTTCTTTTTAATTTTTAAATGTAGCTACTAAAATATTTAAAATTATATAAGTGTCTTGCATTATATTTCTATTTTGCAGTACTCATCTCGATTCAGCAGTTAATATTTTTTCATATTTGCTTTCTCTCAGTTTCTCCCTCTATATTTTTTTCTGAACCATTTACATTGCAGGCATCATGATACTTTACTTCTGTATACTTTGTATCTGCTAAGAATAAGCAATACGATTTTCACCTTCAGGAAGTTTAAGATTAATACAATAATATTACTTATTATACAGTTCAGAATCAAATTTTCTAATTGTCCTGAAAATGCCATTTATAGTTTTTCTTTTTATCCAGGATCTACTCAGGGATTATACATTGCATTTAGTTGTCTTGTGCCTTTCGTCTCTTTCCTTTTATCTGGAACAGTTTCTCAGCCTTCTTTTTTCTTTTACAGAATAGACACCTTTGAAAAGAATCAGACAATTGTTTTAGAAAGTTCCTCAACTTGGTTAGTTTTTTCTTAAGTGGTAAAACTATTGTAAGTGAGATGTCCTTCTTGGTGCATTACATCAAGATGTGCATGATGCTAGTGTACTGGGTTATCTGTAATGGTAAGTGTGGAAGGTAGAATAGCGGCCCCTCAAATATGTCCATATCCTAGTCTCTCAATCCTAGACCATCTTGTGCTGGAAAATAAAAAAGTCCCCTCAAATTGATAGGGACATCTCAAAAGTATACAGGAGCTAGCTTGAAGGCTCCTTACATGGCAAAAGGAACTTTGCAGATGTGATTAAATTAAGAATCTTGAGTTGGGGAGGCTATCCTGGATTATCTGGGTGGGCCAACGTAACCACAGGGGTCCTTAATAAATGAAAGAGAGAGGCAGAAGAGACAGTGTCAAAGTGCTGCAATGTGAGTAAGATTCGACCTGTCATTGCTGGCTTTGAAGAAGGAAGGGGCCATAAGCTAAAAAATGCCGATGGCTCCTAGAAGCTGGAAAAGGCAAGGAAATTGATTCTCCCCTAAAGCCTCCAAAAAGACTGCAGGCCTGCCAGTACCCCAACTTTAGCCCAGTGAGGCCTGTATCAGACTTCTGAACTACCGAACTGTAAAATGACAAATTTGTGCTGTTAAAGCCATTAAATTCGTGGCAATTTGTTACAGCAGCAATAGGAAACTAATACAGTAAATTTGATCATTTGATTAAGGTGTCTGCCATCTTTCTCCATTGTCAAGTTATGTTTTTACGCTTATAGTTAACAATATTGAAAAATGCAGATATCACCTATGGAGGCAATATTCTGAGACTATGTGAATATTCTGTTTCCCAGCAAACTTTCACCCAAAGGTTTTAGTACTCCTGAATGATCCTTACCTGAATCAATTATTATATGCTGAATGCAAAATGGTGATATTTTAATTCTGTCATTTTTATGTGAAGAACTTTCCTTTCATTACACTTTTTATTCTTTGCCTCATTTTCGAAAAACCATTTGGACTCATAATGTTTTCCTATTCTTACGGCTTTTTTTAAATTCAGTGTGTTATAGTCTATTGCTATGATTATTCATTTAATATTTAAGTGGTCACGAATTTGGCCTGGATGAAAGGGCCACCTGACTAGAGCTGTGGTTCAAGTAAAGGAAAGCAGCCACTGCTAAACACAGCCCAGCAGGTAAGGAGCCCTTCAAGGTGGTTCCTGTCTGCTTTTGACACGTCCCTATCAGTTTTGGGCACTTGCTTACTTTTCACTTTTTACATCTGGCACAAGATAATCCAGACACACCCTATACCTTATAAATTAACTTAGGGAGAATTAACATCTTTATGCATATATATACTCTTTTTAAATTTCTTTATTTTTACACAAATAGTGGCATACTATACATACTTTTCTGTAACTTAAAAAAATTAATATCTTTCGAAGGGTATCCATTCATTGCATAAAGAGTTTTCTCACTAGCTTTGATAATTGTGTAATATAGATATACCATGTTTTATTAAGGCAGTTCCATATTTTGGGGCATATAGTTTCTCTGTCTTTTACTGTTACAAAAGTACCGCAATGAATAACCTTGGGCTAACATAATTTATTGTTTAGTTTTAATTAATTTGCCCATAAGTGGTTCACTTTACAGTGTGTCAATTTCGGATCTGAAAATGTTGTTATACATAAAAAGAAAAATCAGGGCACCAATTCAATTTCAGTTATAATCCTGCTTTATAGGCAAGTTTATTTTTCAATTTTTATTTAAATCTGATTCATTTATCTTCATTTGTTCATTAATTTGTTCATTTATTCAAGAAATATTAAATATCTAATATATACTAGGCACTGTTAGCATCAGGGGCACCAAGGTGAATAAAACAGGATCCCTGATCTTAAAGCTTAGTCTATTGGGGCTCAAGTAAACAAGCAATTATAGTATATTTGACCAATTATGAAGCCCTGGTGGCTAGGCTGCCAATCAAAAGGCTGGCAGTTCAAATTCACCAGCTGCTCCTTGGAAACCCTATGGGGCAGCTCTGCTCTGTGCTGTACGGTCATTATGAGTCAGAATCGACTTGATGGCAATGGGTTTAGAGCAATTATAGTATAGAAGAATATAGTAGTGGAGTCGAACTAACACCACCGCACACAACAATAGAGTGGTGGAGGAGCCTGGTTGTTCAGTGGTTAAGAGATAGGCTTCTAACCTAAAGGTTGACAGTTCGAATCTACCAGCTGCTCCTTGGAAACCCTAGGAGGTAGTTCTAGGCTAGTGAACATAGAAGAAATGTGTGACTATACTTTAATAAGTTTATTTAATAGGTTAAAAACCCACCTTTCATCATGCATTCATTTTTGATGGAAATGTAAAATGGTACAGCCGCTTTGGAGAACAGTTTGGCAGTTTCTTGTAAAACTAAACATGCACTTATCATATGACCCAGCAATTGCACTCTCGGGAAATGAAATGAAAGTTTATGTTCACACATAAACCTGCCCACAAACATTCATAGCAGCTTTATTTTGTAACAGCCAAAATCTGGAAATAATGCCAATGTCGTTCAGTGGGTGGTTAGATAAAGCTATGGTACATCCATACCATGGAATATTACTCATCAATAAAAAAGAACAAACTACTGATACATGTACAACTTGTGTGGGTCTCACAAGAATGATGCTGAGTTAAAAAAAAAAAAATTAATCCCAAAAGGTTACATACTGTATAACTCCACTTACATAACATTCTTGAAATTATAGAAATGGGAACAGATTAGTGGTTGCCAAAAAGTATTCCCCTGACCAGGAATTGAACCCAGGCTGTGGCGGTAAAAGTGCCAAATCCTAACCACTGGACCACCAGGGAAGTTAATATCAATTGAGATGTTTCAACAAACAGATACAATGCTGGAGGTGCTCACTCATCTATGCCAAGAAATATGGAAGACAGCTTCCTGGCCAACTGATTGGAAGAGATCCATATTCACACCTAATCCCAAGAAAGGTGATCCAACCGAATGTGGAAATTATAGAACAATATCATTAATATCACATGCAAGCAAAATTTTGCTGAAGATCATTCAAAAACAGCTGCAGCAGTATATCGACAGGGAACGGCCAGAAATTCAGGCTGGTTTCAGAAGAGGATGTGGAACCAGGGATATCATTGCTGATGTCAGATGGATCCTGGCTGAAAGCAGAGAATACCAGAAGGATGTTTACCTGTGTTTTATTGACTACGCAACGGCATTCGACTGTATGGATCATAACAAATTATGGATAACATTGCAAAGAATGGGAATTCCAGAACACTTAATTGTGCTCATTAGGAACCTCTACATAGATCAAGAGGCAGTTGTTCGGACAGAACAAGGATACTGATTGGTTTAAAGTCAAGAAAGGTGTGCGTCAGGGTTGTATTCTTTCACCATACCTGTTCAATCTGTATGCTGAGCAAATAATCCGAGAAGCTGGACTATATGAAGAAGAACGGGGCATCAGGATTGGAGGAAGACTCATTAACAACCTGCGTTATGCAGATGACACAACCTTGCTTGCTGAAAGTGAAGAGGACTTGAAGCACTTACTAATGAAGACCAAAGACCACAGCCTTCAGTATGGATTGCATCTCAACATAAAGAAAACAAAAATCCTTATAACTGGACCAATGAGCAACATCATGATAAATGGAGAAAAGATTGAAGTTGTCAAGGATTTCATTTTACTTGGATCCACAATCAACACCCATGGAAGCAGCAGTCAAGGAATCAAGACGCATTACATTGGGTAAATCTGCTGCAAAGGACCTCTTCAAAGTGTTGAAGAGCAAAGATGGCACCCTGAAGACTAAGGTGTGCCTGACCCAAGCCATGGTATTTTCAATCGCATCATATGCATATCAAAGCTGGACAATGAATAAGGAAGACGGAAGAAGAATTGTCGCCTTTGAATTGTGACGTTTGCGAAGAATATTGAATATACCATGGACTGCCAGAAGAATGAACAAATCTGTCTTAGAAGAAGTGCAGCCAGAATGCTCCTTAGAGGACAGGATGGCGAGACTGTGTCTTACATACTTTGGACATGTTGTCCGGAGAAGGACATCATGCTTGGCAGAGTACAGGGTCAGCGGAAGAGAGGAAGACTCTCAATGAGGTGGATTGACACAGTGGCTACAACAATGAGCTCAAGCATAATGATGATTGTAAGGAAGGCTCAGGACCAGGCAGTGTTTCGTTCTGTTATGCATAGGGTCACTATGAGTCGGAACTGACTTGAGGGCACCTAACAAGAACAACATGGGGAGGAGCATGAGTGAACTGTAAAGGGATAGCTTATGGGATAGAACACTTCTGTGGCTTGATTATGGCGGTGATGTCAAGAATCCATATGTGTGAAAAAATCGCATTGAACACATACTCACACACACACATAGGAGTGTGTGTAAGTGTTGAAATCTGAAAAAGCTCTGAAGATTACATCAATGTCAATTTTCTGGTTTTGATATTATATTGTTGTTATTCAAAATATTCCCACCGGGAGAAACTGGGTGAAGGGTACGTAAGACTTCCCTATAACTTTTTTTGCAATATTTTGTGAATCTATAATTATTTCAAAATAAAAAGTTTTAAAAAATCCTTTGAAAAAACCCATTTTCAGCATATTGCACTGTACATTTCTTTTACCCAATAAATCCAAAAAACCACCACCATTTAATGTCATTTTGATTTAGGGATTAATTTCAGAATTATAAATTATGTTTTAGTACCAATGCTTACTTGAATAAATTTTTCAGAAAGTATAAAAAATATATAGTGATTTCTCAGGCTACTGAATAGACTATTTTTAGCAGAAATAAGACAGTCAAAAACTGTCCAAAACCAAACAGTTTTAAATTACTTGTGAATAAAAGAAAGGGGTAAATTTATTGCGCTTACTCTAAATAATCAGCCTTAAATTCTACACACTGACCTGAACCTAGGCAGAGCTCCTTTACCATATAAGTCAATATTTCTTTCTCAGGACACTCTGACAGACTCCTTCTTTCAAATAGTGAGATGATTTCTACCTCCTCTTCAGACTTTTTAACATTCCAAGGGAAGAACTGACTCTAGGCCCATCCACGAAAACACTCATACGCATTCTTCTCAATACTCAAGATGGTACTTAATATGTGCAGAACCTTAGTTTGTGAAAATGAGCCACTGCCTTGAATACTATTAAATAATGAACTCTCTTCTGCCTGTTTAGATGTAGGACTGTTGTTGTTGTTAGATGCTATAGGGTTGGTTCCAACTCATAGCAATCCTATGTACAACAGAGTGAAACACTGCCCAGTCCTTCACCATCCTCACTGTTATTGTTATGTTTGAACCCTTTGTTGCAGGCACTGTGTCAATCCATCTTATTGACGATCTTCCTCTTTTGTGTTGACTCTCTACCTTACCAAGCATGATATCCTTCTCCAGGGACTGGTCCCTCATGATAACATGTCCAAACTACATGAGATGAAGTCTTGCCATCCTCTTCTAAGGAGCCTCCTGACTGTACTTCTTCCAAGACAGATTTGTTCATCATTCTGGCCATCCATGGT
Source organism: Elephas maximus indicus (assembly GCF_024166365.1). Taxonomy (NCBI): domain Eukaryota; kingdom Metazoa; phylum Chordata; class Mammalia; order Proboscidea; family Elephantidae; genus Elephas; species Elephas maximus. The sequence goes on from NC_064819.1 coordinate 193,507,214, forward strand.
TTATTCAGTATTCTTCGCCAACACCATAATTCAAATGCATCCGTTCTTCTTTGGTCTTCCTTATTCGTTGACCAGCTTCTGCATATGAGGTGATTGAAAATACCATGGCTTGGGTCAGGTGCACCTGAGTCCTCAGACTGACATCTTTTGTTTTTAACACTTTAAAGAAGTCTTTGGTAGCAGATTTGCTCAATGCAGTGCATCATTTTATTTCTTTACTGCTACTTCTATGGGTTTTGAATGTGGGTCCAAGTAGAATGAAATCCTTGACAACTTCGGTATTTTCTCCATTTATCATGATGTTGCTTACTGGTCCAGTTGTGAGGATTTTTGTTTTATGTTGAGGTGTAATCCATACAGAAGGCTGTGGTCTTTGGTCTTTATCAGTAAGTGCTTCAAGTCCTCTTCACTTTCAGCAAGCAAGGTTGTATCATCTGCATAACACAGGTTGTTAATGAGTCTTCCTCCAATCCTGATGCTGTGTTGTTCTTCATAAAGTCCAGCTTCTCATATTATTTACTCAGCATACATATTGCAAAAGTATGGTGAAAGGATACAACTCTGACACACACCTTTCCTAATTTTAAATCATGCAGTATCCCCTTGTTCTGTTCCAACAACTGCTTCTTAGTCTATATATGGGTTCAGCATGAGGACAATTAAGAGTTCTGGAATTCCCATTCTTTGCAATGTCATCCGTAATTTTGTTATGATCCACACAGTCGAATGCCTTTGCATAGTCAATAAAACACGGGTAAACATCTTTCTGGTATTCACTGCCTTCAGCCAAGATTGCTCTGACAACAACGATATCCCTTGTTCCGTTTTATCTTCTGAATCAGGCTTGAACCTTTGGCAGTTCCCCTTCATTGTAGTTCGGCAACAGTTTTTGAATGATCTTCAGCAAAATTTTACTTGTCTGTGATATTAATGATATTGTTCAGTAATTCCTGAATTTTGTTGGATCACCTTTCTTTGGAATGGTCACAAATATGGATCTCTTCCAGTCGGTTGGCCGGGTAGCTGTCTTCCAAATTTCTTGGCATAGATGAGTGCTTCCAGCATTGTATTTGTTTGTTAAACATCTTGATTGGTATTCCATTGATTCCTGGAACCTTGTTTTTCACCAATCCTTTGGTGCATCTTGGACTTCTCTCTTCAGTACCGTGGGTTCTTGATAATATGCTACCTCCTGAAATGGTTCAACATTGACAAGTTCTTTCTGGGTGTAGAGGTAGGGTGTTGATGTAGGACAGCTATCCACATACCTGTACAGATGTCATCAGTATTTATCTCCTGTTGAACTCCTGTCTCGACCAGCCTAAGTCAGGTGTGTGAGAGGAGGTATTTCTTTCTGTGCCATAAAAAGGAGGATAATTCAGCCAATCAACAGTGAAGTTTCTTGGTTGCAGTAGCCTAAACTCATCCAATGCACAAATCTGCTCTGCAACACCTTTACAGAGGAATATTGAGCTCATTACTTACCCAGGAAGTCTTTCATTTTGGGAAAGTGTTAAAGCAGTATTTCCTGGTGTTCCTGGAATTCCAGTTACATGAGAGGCTACTAGTGTTGTGCTTACGAAACAGAAATACTAGCCATACTTCATTTAAAAACTTTTTAGGATAGATATATATGAAAAATATTGAACACATATATGGTTGTCATTGTCGTTGATGTTTCTCTAGGCCTTGGAGTGACAATCCAAGCCTTCCAGGAAGTCACTTGAGAGAACACTTGATCCCTGAACTCAGGGATCTAGCTGCTGTCCACTGTCCCAAGGCCTGCTCAGTGGAGCACCAAAGAGGAGAGCAAGTAAAGTGACTCTCCTTTTCTTCCTCTAATAAAGGGATCACTGCCTCTACATCTACCCTGAAGTCTCATAATACATGTTGTTTATTCCAGAAAAAGTGAGATGACAATTCCACCTGCATTATACCACATGACCTCACCTTTCAACAGACAGAAAGGTTTCATATTTCAGTTTTCATATTTAACAGTGGTTCTCATATCCATGAAATCAGTGTAACATTACATTTGCTCATTAACTCAGCATTTACTGGGCACCTTCCATGAGCCAGATGCAGTGAGAGGTGTTGGGAATACAATTTTTTAAAAAGAAAACCTTCATTAATGTTTATCGTTAGAGTAATAGCTAACTTCTACTCATGGCCACATTCCAGACTTTAGTCTCAGCATCACTCATGGATTGCCTCACTTAATCCCCTCATCCACCCTGTAAAGCTGGTACTATTATCATCCCTCTTGTACAGAAACTGAGGTTAAGTAATTTACTCAAGATTACACACAGTGGAGCTACAGTCTGAAGCTAGAGCCTGAATTCTTAAAGATTACCACGTTCTTAAGAAGTACACAGTCTACAGAAGTTTGATCTCTAATGTATTAAGAGTTCCAGAATTATTTTATGTATTATAATAACTTCCTGCAACAATGGAAACATTGTATTTTGTGCTGTCCAAAAGGATAGTCACTAGTTATATTAGGCACTTCAGCATTTGAAATGTGGCAAATAAGCTGAAGAACTACATTTTAAATAGGATTACATTTTTAATTGTATTTAATTTAAATAGCCACATGTGGCTAGTGGGTGCTGTATTGGATAGTGTAGATCTAGTGAATAAGGAAATGGCTTTATTTCTTCTGATTCCTCTGTAAAGACAAGGCTTAGGCAAATCAATAATGGTTCCATGAATGCAAAACAACGAGTGACAAATTTTTAAGGAGAAAGTGTTTCCACTTTAAGCTGGGGAGGAGAATTCTTTCTTGTACTGGGACTTTCCCTGTAATAAGATAATAAGCATGCAGTCTTAGAGGTGTTCACGAAGATAGCAAAGGGAACCCTTAAATTATTTGCAATGTTTTTGAAAGGGCGAAAAACATTTTATAATTAATGGTCACTTTAATTATAATTAAAATACACACTCAGTTGTATCCTTTTGTCAATAAAAAGAATACTGCTTAATTTGTTTCTTGACAGAACATAGTGACCACAAAGAGAAAAACTAAAGGGAGTTTTTGATGGGAAAAGGACAGCTAATAGTGAAGAATTGCAACTCGGTGGACATTTTCTACAGAGACTACCATTCTAAACCAGACTTCTTTATGCATTCTGTTAAACAGTAAGCAATGGCCTGATTTTCCTCATAAGTGACTTCACCATATCATTTATACATCTATCTATATATACATATTCTTATAACTGAGGTATTCTGAATTGGGGGCAAAATACAGTTAATAATAATAGATATCTCAAAGTTACAGTTTGCCACTCTTGAAAGGAACCTTCACTAATGGTTTCTCATTTATTCTCATCAAAGTGAGATGGGTTGCTCAGCCTCCAATTTGCTTGAAAGAACTCATCTCAAAAAGTCTTAGCTTTTTAAAATAACCTTTACTGCTACGGAACGTATCTTTTCTATTATCCAATTTTTATTAACCTTAGATTTCAAAATCATAAAAGGACTCGTCAAAGAAGTGCGAGGGCAGCTCAGGCTCTCCAGAGATCTCAAACCATGTTCTTTCCATATAATGAAATCTCCTCTTCATATTTTAAGAATCTGATTTCCCCTTGAAAATAATCTACAAATAACACAGTACCTAAAGAAAAATCCCTAGTTCTTCACAACTCGAGTTAAAAAATCTAAAACCAAAGTCCAATTTAAAATATGCTCAGCTCAGAATTGGGAGATTATTCCATATTTTCCAAGATAATATATAGCACAACTACTTGCGACTGAAATCCTAAAGCTATCACTGTTAAATGCTTTGCTCCATCTTCCACAAAAAAAAAAAAACAAACAAGAGGCTGTTAAAGCGCAAGCCCTCACAAAACCCAGAGCAGGCCGCTGTCTAGTGTGTCCGACCTCCGATACACCAGCTGCAGGCTCTGCCTTGAGATTTTTCTGTGCATAAGGGTGAACCCTACGCTCAGATCCTGCTAGTCATCTTGCAGTTCTGGTCATGGGACCGTAGAGGGAACAGCACCAAGTGGAGATGGGTCCCACTGCTGCTGCAAACCCCTCCCAACCAAGGTTTTCTATCCAGTCTCTGCCAAGAGTCTGTCTAGAGGGCCCAGTTGTTACGTCCCTACTGCTATAATGATTGCAATTTGGCAGCATCCAGGATGCAGTACCAGGGACCGGAGCGGGAGGGGGAGGAGATGGTTGACCCCTTTGCTAAATCCAACGCCGGAAGGGAACTACTGCCAGAGGGATGAATTTATTGCGGCCAGTAGTCCCTGAGCTGGAAGGAAACTCAAGGGGCTTTAAAGCTCGAGAAGACGCTGTAACTCCAGCTCTGCTCTCACAGACGTGCCTCCCACGAAGAGTAGGGATCAAGGCGGGCCATCAGTAGGTGATGCGGCCCAGGGCTAGGTAAGCCGACCGTTCTTGGCTCCACAGCCCGGCGTCCGGCCGGGGAGGCAGCAACGCGCGGGCGCTGGGCAGGCGTCACAATGGGCCGAGGCCTGCGAAGGCCGCGCGCGCAAGTCTCCGGGGCGGAGCCGTCGGTCTCGGGCTGCTGGGGTTGAGCAGGGGCGGCTGAGGCTCCAGCAGCCGCAGGTGGAGGGGGTCACCACCTTCCAGCTCGGAAGTCGCTAGGGTGGGGAGGATGCTGCAGCTGCAGCCCAAGCCGCCGAGCCCGGTGCCCAAGCTCCTCGGCCCCCGTCGCTGCGGAGGGGCACAGAGCGCGACGCTGGCCGGGCGGGGCTAGAGGCGGGCTTCTGCAGCGCGTCGCGCCACCCGCAGTTCCCCGCCTTCGGTAGGGTCGTGGAGTCTACCGCTGTCGATGCCCTGACCGCGGGCGCAGCTGCAGGGGTGGCGAAGCGCGGCCCGTGGGGAGAGGCCAGTGGGATCCCGGAGGCTGCTGCTGCAACCAGCTGGGGACTCGGGGCCCCGGGTGCGCGCGCCTTGGCGCGCCTTCCTCCTCCCCTTTCTCCTCGTCGGGGCACGGTCCTCCCTTAGCCCCTCCTTCCACCCACCAGAGAGGATGCGCTCCCCCGCGCCGAGCTGCAGAAGCCGCCGCTCCCAGAAATGCGTGCGTTCGATTCCCTCTTCTCGGCCCAGAGGAGCTGGCACCTCCGCCCAGTAGGTAGGTGAGGCAGGACCTGCCCTAGCCGCCGCCCGTAGGCTGATGCTGCCGCTGGGGAGAGGCCGGGGGCAGGGGTTAGGACCGGTCAAACTTGCCTCCCGCCAGGGTTTGGTGGAGCGCTCGGAGGTGTGCTAATGGCGCTGGGCGCGCCTCTTGAGCCCCTGTTAACCTGAAAACCGCTTCTGGAGCTCGGGAGGCCGAGCGTTGGTGAAGGAGAACTTGACCCTTCCCCGCCCACCCCCTGGGGGCCAGTGAGGGACGGGCTGCGGGGCGGGGGCGGGGGGTGGGACAGGATGGCTTGTGGTTTCTTTGGGGAGAGGGCGTGGGATTTTCAGCATCTCAGGTAGAGATATGTCACCGTATTTGTTTAGATGGGTTAGCAGATGCGTTCGTTCTTCCTGTCTTTTTAGCCAACATATGTAGCCACTCAGAGGGTTATTTTAGCGGCATTTAGAAGTCGCTGTGGATTTTTGTTATTTCAAAGCTGGCTGAATGATTTATGTAAAATCGATGGCTCAGTTCCTAACAGTCAGTATTTTAGGGTTCGTTAGACAAGGTCCCTCTAGAAGTCAAATTATTCAGGAGATAAATGAGGCTGGGGTACTCTTGTGCTGCCCATTTAGGAGCCTCTTGCTTACGTGAAGGGATGCGTTTAGTGGCAAGTTTGATACAGGTGCCGGGAGTTGAGAATCTGCTGGAAGGATGCGCTGGGCCAGCCAGCAGTCGGCAGTCTTGTGCTCAGCCTAACTTCCAATTCGGTGTCAAGGTTTGTTATTTTTTGAGAAACTGTCATGTATTTTTTTTTCTTCCACAGTTGTGCAGTTCGTATATGAGGGTTTTTGAAAAAATTATTTCCTCTCAGGCTCTCATTTTTTGATCTTATATTAAAACAACAAGGTTTATTAGAGTTTTGGAAAATGGATAATTGTAAGCTCAATTTTACATTAATGTATTAAGGTTTAGAGTTTTAGAAAATGAATTATTGTAAACTCCAAGCAGTTAGAGCCTTCCTTTTGTTCCTCCTGTAATCCTCTGAGTCTGATGCATGGTAGGTGCTCATTAGTGATTTGTTGAATAAATGAGTGTTGTTTTAAGCTTTATCTTAAGATAGCAATTTAGAAATAATTTTTTTTTTCTGTTCTTTGGACGCTGAAGTTTCACTAGATTTTTTAAAAATTGCTTTTTTTGTATGAAAAGGCAAATTCGGTTATCTTAACATTTAAATTTGAATTTTGACATTTTTAGGAACGTAAGCACTTCCGTAATGTATTATTAAATGAGGTAATTGTCTCCAGCTCCTAATATAAATTAATTTCATGTCTAAGCTTGTGAATTTTCTAGGCTTATTGGTAATCAATCCTATTTAATTAAACCCTCAAACACAATAAAAAAAAAACTGCAATTCACGTTTTGAGAAAAATTCTAAGTTACTCCAGAGGTAGCAATGATGTGGTTAATAATAATAATAAGTGACATTTTAACTTGCTTTAGAGTTGAGTTGTTGTGGTTTGATCTAATTGCAGTGTATTTTATTACAAGTAAAGGTAAAAATAAAACATTTAGAAGTGCTCCTAAGTTCTAAAGGATTCAAAATATATGGTATAGATACAAATTTTAATTGTATGGGTTTTTATCGGTATATAAGCATATCAGTTTCCAAGTTTGACACCCAGGGTGGTTGTGAAGTGAGGGGCTTGGAAGATAATACCTTTCAATTTAAAAATTTTATGATATCTTACAAAAAAAAAATCAAGGTTAACTGCATCACATTTCATTTCGCTTTATTTTTGCATTATGATATTGCCTGTTGTGTTTTTGTTTCCTGTAATGTAAGTTTTATGCATTAGTAGTTCTTTTTAATCTCTTGAACAAAATTATCTGCTAGTGCTCCAGTGATTTAGTTCTCTTTTTTTGATTATTTTAATACCTCTTCTCCATCCTTACTACATATTACACATCAAATCAAACCAAACCCATTGCTTTCGAGTCAGTGCCAACTCATAATAACCCTGTAGGACAGGGTAGAACTGCCACATACAGTTCCCAAGGCTATAAATCTTTACTGAAGGAGACTGCCACATCTTTCTCCTGAGGAGTGGCTGATGGCCTTGAACCACTGACCTTTCAGTTAGTATCCACGCACTTAACCATTGGGCCACCAGGGCTCCTTTTATTACCCATAAGAGTTACTGTTTTCACAAAACTGTAGTAAGCTGTGGTTTATTACTATTGTCTCTCCAACTGTGTAGGGTTTTCCTAGATGGGTGAGGAAATAACACCTTTATATAAAAGGTAATAAGAAGGATTAAAGGAACCAACGACATGAGGAGATTTGTTGGGGGGAGGGATCTAACTTTTTATGATATATTAAAAGAAAGCAAAAATTCCCTATGAAATAAAGATAGTTGCATTTTGTCCTTAGGTGCAGTCCAATTTTTGATTCACCCCATGTGACAGAGTAGAACTGCTCTGTAGGGTTTTCTGTATGGAAGCAGATTGCCAGGCCTTTCTCCCTTGGAGTGGCTGGATAGGTTCAAACCACGATCTTATTGGTTAGCTGAGTGTTCTTGCCACCAGGGCTTAAAAAAAACAAAACCAAACCCGCTGCGGTCAAGTCCATTCCAACTCACAGCGACCCTATAGGGCAGAGTAGAACTGCCCTATAGAGTTTCCAAGAAGTGCCTGGTGGATTCAAACTGCTGACCTTTTGGTTAGCAGCTGTAGCACTTAACCAGTATGCCACCAGGGTTTCCAACACCTCTTAAATTTGTGATTAAGGGTATTAAGCAATTAATGTACATTGCTCTTCCTTGATCACTTTAAACTTTTCAGGAGAGTCCTTCCGGATGGTAGCAGTAAATTCTTTTGGCTTTCTTGCAGATAGTAAACACTAATTTGTTCATTTGACAAATAGGAGTTGGTGCTGGCACTCTCGGCCTTGGAATCACAAACAGGAGCTGGCTCTGAATCTCGGAATGGAAGAAGCATTTTTCTTATGTGTGCCCTGCATCCAAATGCATAATGCTTCGTTGATCTGGTTGACTCACTTCCTGGGTCCTGCCTTCTGAACCCCCAGCTCCCCACTTCCATAAGAACACTGGAATGCAGTTCTAAGATCTAATTTACTCTGTCTTGTCTTTCTGTGCCTTTCCCAAGGTTTTCGTGCACAGACCTCTCCTTGCCTTGCTAAATGTTGTTTGCCATCCTTTTCTAATTCTAGCCCATAATTTTCTTTTTTTCTGTTTACATCCAATAGAATCCTCTCAGTTCACATAAGCTGGAACCAAAATTGTAAATTTTTGTAGCCTTGGATTTCAAATATAGTGAACTGATGGTTGAAAAATAATTGTGTACTAATCTCCCTTCGGAAACCCTGGTGGCGTAGTGGTTAAGTGCTATGGCTGCTAACCAAAGGGACGGCAGTTCGAATCCGCCAGGCGCTCCTTGGAAACTCTGTGGGGCAGTTCTACACTGTCCTATAGGGTCGCTATGAGTTGAAATCAACTCGACTGCATGGGGTTTCGGGGTAATCTCTCTCCGGAGTACCATTGTTTTTGCACTTGCCGGAGAATATGAATTGTCTGTTCGAAGATTTTATCAGAAGCTCAGTTGAAATATTTCCAGGGGGTTGGTCAAACAAAGGCCTTGATGTCTACCCATTTCCCTCCAATACTAGGTGTTAGACCAGGAGTCTGTCCAGATCCTCAGAAACCATGTACTTGGGTTGTCTTGTTTGCATCTTTGACAGCCCTTCCCACAAATTATGTTCTTACTAAGGGATTCTATTAATAAAGACAGTCACTAGAAACCTGCTGCTTTAGGGATGTGGTTAAGACCATGGCCTTTTCTACAGCTTGTATCTGAAGACCGAAGCAAGAAATTCCATTCAGCTCTAAATGCTGAAATAAAGCTTTGTACCGATTATATTTCCTTTTCTGCTTTGGCAACTAGGAAACACAGAGGAAAATTTGCAGCTCGATTTTCATAACCACGTAAAAACCTATGACCTAATATCAAATGTGCTAACTTTCTCTCTGGTTGTTAGCGTCTTTTCTACCTGGTTTTTCTAAATCCTGATTTTTATGTACTCAATTTACCTGGGGAAGCCCTGGTGGCGTAGTGGTTAAGTGCTACAGCTGCTAGCCAAAGGGTCGGCAGTTCGAATCCACCAGACGCTCCTTGAAAACTCCATGGGGCAGTTCTCCTCTGTCCTATAGGGTCGCTATGAGGTGGAATCGACTCGACGGCACTGGGTTTGGTTTTTGGTTTGGTATATTTACCTGGAAACCGTGGTGGCATAATGGTTAAAGCTATGGCTACTAACCAAAAGGTTGGCGGTTCGAATCCACCAGGCATTCCTTGGAAACCCTATAGGACGGTTCTGAGTCAGAATCAACTCGATAGCAGTGGGTTTTTTGGTATATTTACCTATTTTATTGTATTTATTAATTTAAGCTTAATCATATGTTTTGTGGGATGAGGCAAAATATAAAACAAATAAAATCATTGTAGAATTGGTCTCTGGGCACACATCAAGTTTTTGATTGTTAAGTTTAATTGGTTACAATAAATATGTTTTTAACAAGTATTGCAAGTTTAGGATTTTTGAGCCTATATAGCCAAATGGAAAACAATGTAACATAGTTGTGCAAAATTAAATTCCACTTTTAACTATTAAGTTTATGTGCATTTATCACTAATTCGAAGTTGGTAAAGCCATTCAATTTAAATTAACATTTATTTCTGGAGTACTTGACTTACATGTGCTATTAGACTGAACAGGAGATTCCGTGTAAAAATTTGTCAGAAAATGTGGGGATGGTGCAGGTGCGGGGTGTGTTTTGTTCTGTTCTACATAGTGTTGCTATGAGTTGCAACCGACTCAATGGTACCTAACAACAAGCCAGAGGGCTAGCCTACACTAGCCTGAGGCTGCAGATATGCCTATAGATTTATCTGATTCATATTTGTTTTGCTAATTAGATATAGATTTCTTCTCTGAGTCTGTTCTATTTATCATTACAATTAAAAGCTTGAACTTCCTCCATTAATTGACAAGACTTTATTATGGTATCCTGACAACTAACTGTTATGTAGACTGAATTTAGCCAGGTAAATTGTTATTTATATCTACATGATGCCAAATTAAGTCTGATCGGTTTATCACCTGGGTCCTTCTAAAGTGTCAGTTATTGGTGCAGTGCAGGAGCCTTTGGGGCAAAAATGATCGGAATTCAAAAGCATAACTTGAAACATCGGAGGGCATTTGGAGAGAAACTTGGGCATGCTTTTTCATAGAGCCATCTCACTCTGATAACTTCCAAATTTTTATTATTTTTATATTTAGAATAGGTAATACCCCTCGCTTGGTTCAAAAGGTATGTCAGTATCAGTGAAACAACTGCCTGACATCCTCATTCCCCAGTCACCTGCTTCCCCTACCCGTAGGCAACCAGTGCTGGTCAGTTTCCTGAGAATCTCACAATGAGATTTTATGCATATCCAAGCAAATATGAATATACAGTCTGCTCAGTTTTATTTCCTAACCATTTCTGATTCACCCCTCCCCATTCTCACTGCCATTGACCTTGAGTGGCTCCTTGATGTTATGGGCTGTTGCCTGAATTTTGCGTTCCTTTAATCAGCCCTTCACAGTTCAGTCAGTCTTACTTCTCCACTTCCCGCCTCAAACGTTCCGAAGAATTTCCATAACACGTAGGAAAAGTTCATGCATCTTACTTAACCTGGTCTATTGGGCCCTGGGGAGTTCCTCTCTTGCCCCTCCCTGCCATACATGATGGTTAACTTTTTTTTTCCCCCCAATCATGGACCTTTTAAAAAACCTGATGAAAATTCATGGTCTCATTCCACACCATACACACCAGTTTTTCTTACATGCCCTTGCTTATGGACCCCACTTTAAGAACCTCTGCTTTAATAATGTAAAACTGATTGTCACTTCCTGTGCATGCGTAACATATGGTCGTTCTTCTCCATGTTACTTCTACTTGAAACACTCTGTCCTCCTGTTTTCATTAGGAGACTACACCTGGTTCTGATGTCTTTTCTTCCAATGAGCCTTTCTTGGTAGGGATTCCATAAACTACTCATGGAGCCTTCTAGATGTAATTTTGTGTTCCAAGTAGGCGTCTTTGTGGGGAAGAGAAATGTCTCATTATAAATAGCAAAATTGGCTTTCTAGTAAAAATTGTTTATGATTTTGGATAGCATGCTAAGGTTGGTCCCCCCACAAAAAAAAAAGCCCAAAGTTGAACCTTTTAACTATTCATTCCACTTGTCCACCCTGCCTCTACCTCAGTAATCTACATGTTCATATTATTTTTTTTTTAGTAGCCTTGGTATTACTAGTTCTCTACTGAACATTGTATTAGCACTCATTACAAATAGCTCTCGTATTTATTATGACCCTCACCTGAGAGAGTTCACCTCCAGGTTTTTTTCTGAAGTTGGTACATAAAGGAGCTAAAGCCTCCATAAAGAGTGCCACTGAAGTTCAGGGCCACCACCATCTGTCAGTTTTTTGTACAGTGGTGGCTTGCATGTTGTTTTAATGCTGGAAGCTGTGCCATTGTATTTCAAATACCAACAGGGTCACCCATGATGAATTGGTTTTAGTGGAACTTCCAGACTCATACAAACTAGGAAGAAAGGCCTGGAGATCTACTTCTGAAAATTAGCCAATGAAAACCATATGGATCAGAACAAAACATTGTCCAGATGGACCCAAAACATGCCAGTGATCATGAAGATGGCGCGGGACTGGGTGACCTTTCATTCTGTTATATGCATAGGGTCGCCACGAGTCAGAGCCGACTCGATGGTAACTGGCAACAGCAACAAACTTTAGGGATTTAATAGGAGAAAAAATTACTCTTAAGAAATTAAAATCTATCAGTTCAGATCTATCATCTGTCAACCTTGGTAGGTGGCATTAATCACCTGGAGAAGGTGGCCTGCTCTAAGAAGTGATTCTGAAGTATGTGAATGAGATATTTTTAATTTCCAAGCAAAGTTATCAAGAAGATGTTCTAGGTGCTGAGTTTTATTGCAAAGTACTTGGCATGAGGTAATTTGTTTTTGATGACTGATTAACAGAGGACTCAGAGAGTAAGAATTTAATAGCATTTGTTCAGCGCTGTTCACATGAAACACCCTAATTGGTACATTATTCTGATCACTAACCAGGTATGCCATGTAGAAGAGGAATAATTGATGAGATGATTCAAGATCTTTCATTTTCATTTTCTAATTCTGACCTCACTAAGCCAACATCAGATTTACCGATATGTTTCCCTAGATATGGTGATAATAGGAGTTGAGCATGCCCTGAGTAGCAGTCCCTGGGTGGCACAAACAGTTTGCACTTGACAATTAACCTAAAGGAGACCTGGTGGCGCAGTGGTTAACAGCTTGGTTGCTGACCAGAAGGTTGGCAGTTAAAATCTACCAGCTGCTTCTTGGAAACCCTATGGGGCAGTTCTACTCTGTCCTATAGAGTCACTGAGTCAGAATCGACTCAGTGGCAACAGGTTATTTACTTGTTTATTTTTTAATTAACCTAAAAGTTGGTGGTTCAAACCCGTTCAGCAGCACTGTGGAAGAAAGGCCTGGTGATGTGCTTCTGTAAAGATTGCAGTGAAGAAAATCCTATGGAGCAATTTTACTCTGTAACACATGGGGTCAGCATGAGTTGGGATCAACTTGATGGCAATGGATTTTGAGTAGCTGTGGTGAGTATTCTAGCCATTGGATAAGTATAGCTCTTGCTGTACAGTATAAAACACAATTTCGGGCTATTAGTCAGTCTCTTGAGAGGTCCTGCTCAGTTCTGCTGTTTCAGGTGTTTACCGCTGAGCCCTGAGCCCTAGGTCCCAGTAATTCTCCCAGAGCACTGCCTACCTGTAAGGTCTCATGGAAACAGCTGGTTAGCTCCCCTCTTTGAAATCTCAAATCACTGTACCTTTCAAAATAATTTCAATTTAACATTCCCCAATTCTGTTTAAAAAGTATTATAGTAAGGTATTAAAAAAAAAAAAGCTACTGTTGAGTCATTCCCAACTCATGCTAACCCCATGCATGTCAGAGTAGAACTGTGCACCGCAGGATTTTCAGTGTCTGATTTTTCAGAAGTGGATGACCAGGCTCTCTTCTGAGTAGACTCAAATCTTCAACCTTTTGGTTAGCAGCAAGGGCATTAACCATTTGCAGTACCCAGGAACTCCATCGTAAGGAATCTGAATAGAAAATTCACAAAATAGAAGCTACAAATGGCCAAGACATGAAAAAATATTCAATTTGATTCCATCAAAGACATGCAGATTAATATTAGATTAAAAAACTCAGTAACAGGGCTGGCGTGGGTGAAGTTGGGTCATATTTTTCACAAATGTTGAGAGAGTACCTTGGTACACCTTATAGGGAGAGCAAATTTAGCTCATTGAATCACTTGACATCAGCGATTCTATTCTGAGTAAATCATAAGGAAATGATTAGAGATGGGGTTGAAGGTCAGACATAAGCACATATCTCTGAGAGGCAGGCGGTATGGTAGAGAGATTAAGAGCAGAGATGCTGAAACCAGTTGTCTAGCTTCGAATTCTGTTCCATTGTTGGCCAGCTCTTTGAACTTGGGCAAGGTAATTTCTCTGTCCCTTGTTTTTCCTCATCTGTAGTATTTACCCTCTACATTTCCCTCAGAATTAGGTAAGTAATTATAGAGCACTTGCAACTCTGTCTGTTACAGAGTAAGAAACTATGTGTTAGTTACGGTCATGGTTATTACTGTGAAATCTTGAAAAAAAATCCACAGTGGAGTTATTTCTTTTTTTTTTTTTTTAATAATTTTTATTGAGCTTTAAGTGAACGTTTACAAATCATCAGTCTGTCACATATAAGCTTATAAATGCCTTACTCCATACTCCCACTTACTCTCCCTCTAATGAGTCAGCCCGCTCCCTCCTTCCAGTCTCTCCTTTCATGACAATTTTGCCAGTTTCTAACCCTCTCTATCCTCCTATCTCCCCTCCAGACAGGAGATGCCAACACAGTCTCAAGTGTCCACCTGATGCAAGTAGCTCACTCATTGTCAGCATCTCTCTCCAACCCATTGTCCAGTCCCTTCCATGTCTGATGAGTTGTCTTTGGGAATGTACAGTGGAGTTATTTCTTAAATGAGGTTGTTGTTAGGTGCCGTTAAGTTGGTTCCGACTAATAGGGACCCTGTGTACCACAGAATGAAATACTGGCAGGTCCTTGCACTATCCTTACAATCGTTGTTATGCTTGAGCCCATTGTTGCCACTGCTGTGTCAATCCATCTTGTTGAGGGTCTTTCTCTTTTCCGCTGACCCTGTACTTTACCAAGCATGATGTCCTTCCCCAGGAACTAATCCCTCCTGACAACATGTCCAAAGTATGCAAGATGCAGTCTCGCCATCCTTCTAAGGAGCATTCTGGTTTTACTTCTTCCAAGACATTTGTTTGTTCTTTTGGCACTCCATGCTGTATTCAGTGTTCTTCGCCAACACTACAATTCAAAAGTGTCAGTTCTTCGGTCTTCCTTATTCATTGTCCGGCTTTCACATGCCTATGATGCGATTGAAAATACCATGGCTTGGGTCAGGTGCACCTAGTCTTCGAGGTGACATATGTCCCATGTCATTAAATATTGTTCAAAGCCATGATTTCAGTGGCTAAATATTTTGTCATATATATGTTTTGTTGTGGGTGCTGTAGGTTCTGTCTCCTGGTGATCCCATGTGAAAGAATAGAACTTGCCCCTTAGAGCTTTTCTGGCTGTAATCTTTACACATCTTTACGGGAGCAGATCTCCGGGCCTTTCTCCTGTGGAGTGGCTGGGTGGGTTTGAACTACCAACCTTTCAGTTAGCAGCCAAGCGCTTAGCCATTTTCACAACCAAGCCTGCTTATATCTGTATATCTTAAATGATAGAAAAACCCTGTGGGGCAGTTCTATGTCTAATGACATGGGACATATTCACGACAGTTGAGTTAAACACCAGATTATTTGCACACACACAAAAAAATCCTCATTTGATTTTAAAACACATCTGCATAGAAGAAGTGACAGGAAACTGACAAAATGTTAGTGCTTTTTCCCCATTGGTGGAATCACAGGTGATTTTTATTTTCTTTTTTCACAGTTTTATTGTCTATATGTATTATAGTGATATATTACATGGTAGAAATTATTAAAATTAATGTATCATAGTGCAGTGTGATTGACTACTTTTGTGTGTGGCTACTCCTACCCAGGTGATTGGGTGGGACTGCGTGATAAGGTAATTATGGCCCACCAAGAGGGTTGGTTAGTTTTGCCTTAAAAGAGCCTGTTCCAAAGCAGAAAGGAGGATTCTACCACCACCAAGGAAGAACAGTGAGTGTGTCCTTTGGACCTGGGATCCCTGTGCTGAGAAGCTCCTGGAAGCAGGAGACCAAGAGACAAGAGGCTGTTACCCTGAAGACGGTGAGAAGCAGTGGCAGGAGAGACCTGGCAACAGGAGACAGCACGGTGGGCTTCCGGGCCCATGGAGTGAGAAAGCTGAGTGCCTTTGGGCAGCGGCTGAGGGCCAGGGAGAGGCGTGCCTGTGAGTATGGTTGGGAAGAGGTTGTCCTGATGGAAGAACTGTATCCTGAGTGTTCCTGAGCCTGAATTGTAACTGTTACTTCCCTAATAAAGCCGGTACTTGTGAGTATGATCTGTGAGTTCTGTGTGGCCATTGCAATGAATTATTGAACCCAGCAGAGAAGTAAAGAATTCTGTGTAAGGGACAGTTGGTATCAGAATTAGTAAAGATGGCAAAGAGAGGAAGCTTGCCTGGTCTCCATGTCATGGGAGTCAGCTTTGTGCTGTTGATCCTGGTTCATCTTCCTTCCCCCTTGTGGGGTTGGAGGAGGTCAGACACTGCCCCATGCTGTTTTTACACATAGGATTGTTGTATTCTTAACTTTTCTTTACCAAATGCATATTCATTTTGACATATTGTACTTCCTCTTCCTTCTCTCAAAGCTACTAATATTTCACTTCCTGGACATCTTCACCCACATGGCCATCTGCTTGGTATTTTGTTGCATTTAGCTACCTTGTTTTGGTATAGATCAGCCCCAAGGCGAGTTTTTCAAGAATAAGTAGACCAAGTGAAATGATTTATGAGATTTTTGTGATGGTGAGTTTTTCTTGGAAGTTTAAGCAGAATGGTCTTAGGTGCAGATGGCGCTGTACCCCTTCCACATTTCACATACTCAGCCTCATTTCCCACTCTGTCCCTGTTGGGCTTGGTGCTCCAGTAGGGTCAGAATCCTCAGTTCTCAAGCTTTTTGCTGCCCTCCCAATCTGGAATTTCCTTACACATTTCTCCTACAGTCAGTCTTCTGCCCCGACTTGATGCTTATTTCCGCGAACACTTTCTAAGCCATCTACTCTACGCTGATTTCCGTTCTTTTGATACTTAAATGTTTTTTTTTCCTTTATTTTTTTGATTTTATTTTGTTGTTGTGAGAATTACCTCCTGGGCACAGATGTTAATTGTATGAGTTTTCTGTTCTAATACTCAAAATAATATTTACCGGTTCTCTTAATTACATACCCACGTTTCCTTTAAATTACAAGAGAAAGTGGCAGAATAGATATGGTGGGAAAGTAATAAAAGTTTTTGGAGCAGCCATAGCATATAAAATAACTTTAAGTTATGTCAAAGTCTGTAGTGAATATAGGAAGCCCTGGTGGTGTAGTGTTAAGAGCTATGGCTGCTAACCAAAAGGTTGGCAGTTCAAATCAACCAGCCACTCCTTGGAAACCCTGTGGGGCAATCTACTCTGTCCTGTAGGGTCACTGTGAGTCGGATTCGATTTGATGGCAATGGGTTTAGTTTTGGTTTTAATCTTTATGGAAGCAGACTGCCATATCTTTCTCCTACAGAGCGGTAGTGGGTTCAGACTGTCAACCTTTTGGTTAGCAGCAGAGTACTTAACCACCGCTCACCAGGGCTACATTAAACCTCCATAACCCAGTGCCGTGGAGTCCATTCCAACTATCATAGCAACCCTATAGGTGTGCAAATTGGTTATGGGGTAAATGACAACTGGAAAAAAAGGACACTTCCTTGACTTTTTGTGTTAATTTGCTACTTTTGTCTCTGGGCTTTGATACCACAGGTCTAGGTTAAATTGTTTATGTGTATATTTGTAATATATCATATATAGTAATATGTACTATTGTATGTGGTTTTGAGCTGGGTAAAAAATCCACAAAGTAATGTGTGGATCAGGATATTTTTAAGGTCTTTTTGTTGTTGTGATAATGCTGTATAACCGCCTCGAAATCTCAATGATTTAGAACCATAGATATTTATTTCATGTTCATGGATCTGCAGGTTGGCTGTGGTTTGGCTGAGCTCAGCAGGGCTGGACTAGACTCCAGAGTTGAGATGGGGGTTCAGATGTCTTCTGCGTGTCTTTATCCTGGGATCTAAGTTGAAGAAAGAAAAGCGGCTACTTGGAGCATACCGTTCTCATGGTGGAGAGCAGAAACTTGCCAGGTCTTGTACGTAAAGCCTCAAGCTGAAATAGGTACATGGTTAATCCTCATCATCCACTGGTCAAAACAAGTCACAGGGCCAAGAAGCCTAAGTCAGTGGGTGGACACATATATTCTGCGTACTGGTGTGAAGTATCGCAAAATCAGATAGCAAACAGAGTGGATGTATAATTCTCCTACAGAGAGGGGAGGGAGTGTGAGTAATTGAGGAAAATAACCCAGTTTGCTAGAGGGCCATTTTTCTTTCAAATTCTACGAGAACTTTTATATCAAGCAACTCAATAAACCTTTAAAGGAAAAGGTGCTTAAACCATAGACTTTCTTCACCCAGGCTCCTGGAAAATTATAGTTGAATACCATGTAATTTTTTCCCAAGAAGAAGTCATTGTACTTTACGATGCTGATTCAGCTTCATGTTGAGCAGATTTCCTGCCTCTTAAACGCGTTTTATTATGCCTTGTACATGAACGCAAGTTAGTTTATTTGCCCCATTTTAGACTACTAATCAAAGCACTGCATGCCTAGTTCTATCTTTACTTAAGACACCTGAGAGAACCTGGTTGTCTTGCTGGCCTCTTGAATATGCTCTGGTAGAGTGCATTTTCATTAAGGATAAACTGTTTCTGGTTGGTAGATATGAATGTTATTTGTGTAGCACTATTGAAATATAACCAAAAATAGTTGTTTTGGGGAATGCCCTACTTCTAACACGTTTCCTAACAACCATGGCCCATGTGACCTGGTCCTCTTCTTACTTCCCATTAGCACTTCCTCTGTGCAATATACATTTTATTTGGCATTAATTTTATCATACCATTTTTTTCTGATTGTTTTGCTAAAGTAAATCTTATCTCCTGTGTCAGAAATTGAAGTTTCCTTAGGGCATATTTAGTCCTTTATATATTAATAGGTTTTAGGTAACGGTACAGCAGTAGGCATAAAATAGGTTCTTAGTAAATGCTTTCTGAATTGAAGAGGATTGCTCATAAATATGTTACAAGGCCCTGTTTATGTGCAAGTGTGAATTGCTTATTGCTACACATATTTTCCATGTAAATAAATCTGCTGAAAGCACATTCAAACCCAGTGCCATTGAGTTGATTCCAACTCATAGTGACCCTATAGGATAGAGTAGAATTGCCCCATAGAGTTTCCAAAGAGTGCCTGGCCAAGGAACTGCCGACCCTTTGGTTAGCAGCCGTAGCACTTAACCCCTGCGCCACCAGGGTTTCCACATTAAACAGTCATAATTACATACATTTTAATAAGTACGAGTGTATGCCAGTGTATTCTAGAGGTGCATTCAATTGCAGATGTCAACCATGGAGAACAAAGAAGCATATGGCTCTTTTCTTAGGGAAATGGCAATTTACCTAGTAGAGCATACTTTGTGTCTCTTATTGATAAAGTCTCAAATGACAATCAAAATTACTTCTCGAAAACTAGTGTTTGGAGCTCTTGCACTGTGTGTTTTGAAAGGTATTCTGTTTCTTTTTTTATTTTTTAATTGTGCTTTAGTTTAAAGTTTACAGCTCAAGTTAATTTCTCATATAAAAATTTATGCACACATTGTTACCTGACCCTAGTTGCAATCCCTATAATGTGACAGCACACTCCCCCTTTCTGCCCTGGTTTTCCCATGCTGATTCCACCAGCTCCTATCCCTTTCTGCCTTCTCATCCGCCTCTGGGCAGGAGCTGTGCATTTAGTCTCATTTATCTACTTGAGCTAAGAACACATTCTTCACAAGAATTATTTTGTATTTTATAGTCCAGTCTGATCTTTGTCTACAGAGTTGGCTTCAGGAATGGCTTTAGTTCTGGGTTAACAGCTACTCCAGAGGCCCCGTCTTCTGGGGTTCCTCTAGTCTCAGTCAGACCATTAAGACTGGTCTTTTTATGTGAATTTTAATTCTGCACCACACTTGTCTCCTGCTCCATCAGGGATTCTCTGTTGTGTTCCCTGTCAGGGCTGTCATTGGTGGTAACTGGGCACCATCTAGTTCTTATGGTCTCAGGCTGATGGAGACTCTGGTTTATGTGGCCCTTTTATCTCTTGGGCTAATATTTTCCTTGTGTCTTTGGTGTTCTTCATTCTCCATTGCTCCATGTGGGTTGGGACCAATTGATGCATCTTAGATGGCTGCTCGCAAGCTTTTAAGACCCCAAACGCCACTCACCAAAGTGGGATGCAGAACATTTTCTTAATAAACTTTGTTATACTAGTTGGCCTAGATACCCTCCCAAACCGTGGTCCCCATCTGTTTCTTTTTAACACCTTTTATCAATCAAAGAGTGGATGGTTTTTACCCTAATTCAAATCCATCAAATAGATACCTCCCACCAAATAATTACAATAATAAGTAGTAGTAGTAACCATTGCTCGTACTTATTCTGTCCTGGAATTGAAGGACCAGGAAGCAGACAGTGAGCATGAGGGCATTTTCTGTGAGTGCAGGGAGCTGGCACAGAGGTTCACTCTGCACCTAGTCTCTGAAAGGCCTTGGGGAATGAGTGTGAGTTCAGTTCCAGCAGAGAGACTCCAGAAGAGTATGGAGCTAATTTCTTTTGGGCCCAGATGAGAAGATGTCTGCAAAAAAAGTCAAACAGGCCAGAGATTGTATGATTTTAGGAATGGATCTATCTAATAATATCATTAAAATGCATTGAGGGAAATTTTTCTTCCCAGGTCTTCTGTTTCTTTACTGATGACACTTGAACCCCATCTCCTTTAGATTAGAGATCATCTCAAGTGGCCCCCTAGTGCTGGATCAATAGGAGGAGGTGTCTCCAGAAACCTCCCAAAAACAAAAGCAAAAACCAAACCCATTGCTGTGGGGTCGCTTCCACTGATAGCGACCGACCTCTTAGGACAGAGTAGAACTGCCCACAGCGTTTCCAAGGAGCTGCTGATTAATTTGAACTGCCAACCTTTTGGCTAGCAGCTGAGCTCTTAACCACTCTGCCACTAGAAACCTCAGGCATCGGATTTTTCCTAGCTCTTGAGAGGGACAGATGTATGCAGCAGGTAGTCATTCAGTAGGGGCTGATGATGAGAAAGAGGAAGTTTTCTCTTATGATAGGGAATTGAGGTCAGCAGAGAAGATTCTGTTCTGCTTTCACTGCCTCCAGTAACTGTGTGACTTTCTGCAGATTTTCTCCCCTTGAATCTGACTTTATTGTGTAGGTAGAAGACTGTTCAACACTGACTTCTTACATCCTTATGAGTATTAATGAAAGAACACATGCAATAAGTTTGAAGCTTTTAGTAGAATTTTTATAGAATGGTCATAATTTTCGGTTCAAAAAGGACCTATGATTTTAGTCCCGGGGCAGGGGCGAGGGGAGAAGAAGCATGTATTACCTTTGTAATGTAAAGTTATTATAAATAAATGCTTTTTTTTAAGATCAAAACTTCATTTTTCTGATGTTCAGTATTTACTAATTCAGCTTTCCATTGGGGAATGAAATTAGTAGGAGATTACATTTCAAAACAAACAAAGTTTGTCAACTGGTAAGGTAGATATTTCTGGCATATTCAAAGATGTATGGTTACTTCTTAAAACTTAAGGGGTAAGGCTCATGTAATTGAGTAAGTTAAGGGAAAGTACTTTCCTGAGAGTCATGTGGAGTAAATTCCGTCTTGTATAACTGACTGCTGTTTGCAGTTCTCCTCTGTCCTATAGGGTCACTATAAGTTGGAATCAAATCAACGGCAACGGGTTTGGTTTTTGGTTTAATGATTAATCTTAATACCCTAAAGAATAATTGGTGAGAAAGCTGGCATTTGCCCTTTTGTTCTTTCTAGCTCTAGATAAATCCAGGAAGAACCAGGCAGTTGAAGTAGAAATTCTGTGTAGCAATAACCAAAACCAAACCCACTGCCGTTGAGTTGATTCTGACTTATAGCAAAGAGTAGAACTGCCCCATAGGGTTTCCAAGGAGCAGCTGGTGGATCAAACCGCTGACCTTTTGGTTAGCAGCTGAGTGCTTTAACCGCTGTGGCACCAGGGCTCCTAACCTAGCATGAGAGGCTGTTAGTGATTCTGACTTTGGAATCAGACAGAGGTGATCGTTCTGGCTCTAACTTTTATGGCTGTTTTACCTTGAATAAGTTTTTTAACCTTTCTAAACTTCAGATTCCTTATCCATAACGGATGGAGAGTATTAACCTCCTCATACTGACATGAGAATTAAATTAAACTCTGTGTAACAGCACCAAACAGAAAATTTGGCACATAAGGTAAATGTTCAATGAATGTTTAACTGTTGCTGCTTGCTATCAGCTTTATATTCTCCAGCTCTCTCTAGCTTCAGTTAGTTTATTATATGTTTTTTTTGTTTGTGGCCAATTTGAATCTAGTTCAACATAGGTGTAATTTTCATGAATAATCAAACATCTGGTTGGTGGCTTAGTGGTATTTTGAATCTACCAGCCACTCCTTAGAACCCTGTGGGGCAGTTCTGCTCTGTCCTGCATGGTCACTATGAGTTGGAGTTGACCCCACGGCAGTGGGTAGGGGTGATGATGGTGTTCAAGGTAGGTGTAATTTTCATGAACACTTGAACGGTTGAGTTCACTGGAATCTCAGATGATAGAATTTTCTATTCTACAGAGCACCAGACTGTAGGATAACCTTTAGACACATTTAATTTCTACAGCAGCCATTTGACAGATAAGAAAACTGAGGCGTACAGAAATTGAATAACTTGTCCAAGGCTACGTATCTTGTAAGTACTGGAATCTGGATTTAAAACAGGCCTGTCCTGTTCTAAAAGTGCTTCTCTGCTTTTGTAACATAAGTTGTAAGTGCTATTCAGGGAAAGCACAGAGCGGAATGAAAACAGAGTTCCTCAAGAGTGTAGAGTTTATAAAGTCTCAGCTTTGAAGGAATTTTTAAAATTAATTTTTTTATTTAAAAAGATTAAAAATATCAGTTTACCTGTAGAGCTTGACTCTTCTTTATAATAGTGGTTTTTTAGTGGCTGCAGTAAACCCCTGCTCCTAGGAGGGGCATTTTGGTTGGCACAGTTATGTTGGAGCCCTGGTGGTGCAGTGGTTAAGAGTTCACGTGCTAACCAGAAGGTTGGCAGTTGGGTTCCACCAGCCGCTCCTTTCAAACTCCGTGGGGCAATTCTACTCTGTCCTATAGGGTCGCTGTGAGCCAGAATCGACTCAACGGCAATGGGTTTTGGTTTACTGGCATTAGTTGGGGGAAGCAGAGGTACCAAATGTCCTGCACAGAGTGGCAGACCTAGGCAAGGAAGAATTATCCCTTATCTCTCAGTGATTTTCATGTTTTCTGTGGGAAGTACATGAATATTTACTGGGATAGTCTAAAGAAAAGAAGGTTAGTTCCAGCTTACCATGTACAGAAACATCTGTTTGGTTGTTATTTATAGCACTAGTTTTTTTTCTAGTGTTCACGCTCTACCTCCCACTAACCCTGCTCCCTGCTCCGCCTCTTTCCGATACTTTCTTGAAGTAAAATGGTTTCTGATCTTACTTCTCTTATACCTAAACTTGTCCTATATAAGTAGGTACAGGCGTCTAGGTATTTCATAATGCCTTCTAATGAACTCAGGCCTGAGGATTTACATATTGAAATAAACTAAAACCAACCCTGTTGTTGTTGAGTCAATACTGACTCATGGTGATATCAGGTGTGTAGGAGTCAAATTGCATTGTATAAGATTTTCAAGACTGTGACCCTTTGAAAACAGATCGCCAGACCTTTCTTCTGAGGCATCCCTGGGTGGATTTGAACAGCCAAGCTTTCGGTCAGTAGTCAAGTGCATAACCGTTTGTGCCACCCAGGGACTCCTGCATATTGAAATACCTGGTACAAATTCCCTTTGGGTGTTCTGTTGCTTTTTAAAAATTAAGTGTATAAGTAAATTATACTACTTATGAATTTCATTTCAATATAAAAGGCATATTATGAAATATTTACATATTAGATAAAGACTGCTGGGTTTGATACGGTGGGGATTCCAAATGTCCTGCAGTGAGCAGGACGGTCCTAGGCAATGAAGAATTGTCCCTTATCTCTCAGGAATTTTCTTATCTTCTGTAGGAACTCTGTGAATATTTACTGGGATGGTCTAAAGAAAAGAATCTTAGCTCCAATTTACCATTACAGAAACATCTGTTTGGTTGTTATTTATAGCACTAGTTTTCATTCTAGTGTTCATGGTCTACCTCCCACTAGCCCTGCTCCTTCCCTCTGCCTCCACCTCAGTTCTTTCACTTTCCTGTGCTCAGCTTGTGCTCAAATACTGGAGATCAGGAAGCCACCCTTTCTATCTGGAGGCAGCTCTTTGCATCTGTCTATAAGGTAAAACCAAAAAAAAAAAAACCAAACCCACTGACCATTGAGTCGATTCTGACTCATTGTGTCTGTAAGGTAGCGCTGCCTTATATTGAGCCTCTTTCCATCCATATCTCTTGCCTGATCTTAGGTAGACCCCTTGTAGGTTGTAAATATACCCCTTAGAAAGCTTAAATCCTCTGCAGGATAAAGATCCTTCAGATATTAGAAAATAGCTATTATTTCATTCCAAGCCTTCTCTCCAGACTAAACTTGACCAGCTCCTTTGACTAATATTCTTAAAGTAATAGTTCTATGTCATTTAACCATTCTGGTAGCTCAGATTTCCCTATATTTCTCCTATAGTGTGAGGCTCAGAGCTGATATATTCGGTTCTTAAAGAGGGTGGGACAGACCATCGTATTCTGGGTTGATTGTATTAGTGTTTTTTTTTTTGGAGGGGGGGATGGTTGAGGCATCAGAATCACATCACTGGATAGATGGCTTTCACTGTCATTTAAATCCACAAATCATATTCATTTTTGTTACCACTAAGCCCTACCTCTCCCATTCCTTAGCACCTCATCCAGGTGGAGAACCTGAGAGTCATGTGGAATAAATTCCATCTTACAGTAATTGACTGCTTTCTGCAGACAGCTGAAGACTTATCTGCATCCTGATGCTGTTCTCCAGGATGTCCCCCCCGCCCCAAATTCTGATAAAGATGTCGCTGTATTTTCATTCAAGTCAGTGATAAGTTTATTGATGAGGACTAGGTCTAAGAATACCACATTAAGCTATTAATATTCTCCCTCCAGGGTTGATGTCAGTCAGTCAGCACATACTCTTTGGCACAGTGGTTCAATGATTTCCTATATCATAAAAACATCCACCCACATGCAGCCTACCTTTCTCCATCTTATTCATAAGCAGATCAAGAGATCCCTATCAAATGCTTTTAAAGTGCAGATACACTGTTTTCTTCATTTTCCTAATCCACTAGAATAGTAGCCATGTCAAAAAGGAAAATTGGGTCAGTGTAATTTGATTAAATGCTGCGTTGGTGGTTGAGTTGTAGAATTCTTGCCTTCCACGCAGGAAACCTGGGTTCAGTTGCAGGCCAGTGCTCTTCACATACAGCCACCACCTGTCAGTAGAGGCTTGTGTATGGCTGTGGGCTTGTGTATGGCTGTTACACTGAACAGGTCTTAGCAGAGCTTACAGACTAAGTCAGACTAGGAAGAAAGGCCTGGGGATCTACTTTGAAAAATCAGCCAATGTAAAGCCTGTGGATCACAATGATCTGGTCTGTATTCACTCATCAGGATGGTGCAGGATCGGGCAGCATTTTGTTCTGGTGTGCATGGGGTCTCCATGAGTTGGGGGCCGACTCGATGGCAACGAACAGCAACAACAATAACAACGATTTGATTAAGCCACCATTCATTGAACTTCCTCCTCACCAAAAGCCCTGCACTCCAAACCGTGCATGAGTACTCGTAATTCCATGAGCACTCCACATTTCCTCATGACAGCTTGCACATCCTCATTATGCCTGATGAGCCCAACTTCTTCTGCACTCACCATCCAGAGAATCCTGCTCCTCCTTCAAAGCCCACCTCTGACATCACCTGTGAAGTTTTCTTGACACTTCTTTCCTTCCTGCAGAGTCAGCTGCTCCCACCTCTATGCTCTGCAATTCTTTGTACCCACCAGTATCGGAACACTAGCCCTGTCTCATTTTACCAACTAATGAACTTCAGTTGCCTGTTCTGCCTGAGCTTCCTGGCAGATGAGTGCTGTTTTCATCTTTTGTATTTCCAGCAGGGTACTTGGTCCATGATAGATGCTCCAAAAAGAGGTTGACTCTTTTATTGTTGTTCTGCTGAATGGTTTGTTCTCCGTGAACATTCTGGATCTCCAGGTCCACTGCTTCCTCCTTTAGGTCCTTGCCAACCTGTCTTTAATTTTCATTTCCAGAGTTCTGCCTGGGATCCATGTGATGTTCTCTAATGTGTAGTTTCACACAATCCCCTTTCTTTTTTAAAAATTAAAATAATATTTCCCTGTTTGGCTTCTGGCACTTCCCAAATCTTCAGCAGTTTTTGACCCTACCAGTAATCTATGAGAAATCTCATTTGCACTTTCTCTTTATAAGAGGGCACTTACAAATGATCCATCTGGCCCAGAGAAGAGCCCTCATTTAGACTATCTAGGAGCCCTGGTAGCGCAGTGGTTAAACCTCTTGGCTGCTAACCAAAAGTTTGGTGGTTCTAACCCATGAACCGTTTTATGGGAAAAAAGTGTTGAAGTCTGCTTCTGTAAGATTTACAGCCTTGGAAAGAAACCATATGGGGCAGTTATGTTCTGTGGGAACAACTCAATGGCAGTGGGTTTGGTTTTGGTTTTGGTAGGAGCTCTAATGTAATCTCTTCATTCATCTTAGGTAAGAGAGCACTGAAACCCATATTTGTTTAATTCTTTTCAGATCAAATTTCAGTTCCTTAGGCAGAAAATAGGAGTCCCTGGGTGGCACAAATGGTTAAGTCCTCAACTACTAGCAGAAAGGTTGGTGGTTCGAACCCTCCCAGCGGTGCCTCAGAAGACAGGCCTGATGCTCTGTTCCTAAAGGTCATGGCTTTGAAAATCCTATGGAACAGTTCTACTCTGTACACACGGGCTCACCATGATTCAGAATCAACTTGATGGCAACTAACAACAACAGCAGCAACTAACAGCAACAGCAGGCAGAGACTGTGGAATAAGAGTTGAAGAGTTCACCGTTTATTTTGCCATCCATTGATTCCATACCATTTTCCCAAGTAGCAGACTTCTGGATCATTCTTGATCAGTTCCTTGATTCAGGCACAACTTTTTTGCTCTTCGTTGCCATTAAATTTTATTTATTTATGTTTGTACTTGTTTTTGTGACACACATTTGTTTACTTGAGGGCTTTGTCTCCTTGATGCTCCCCGTACATGCTTTTGGCACACTTTGGTATCTGTTTCTGTGTCCTTCTTTTCAGGTTTTTTGCTAAAGAGGGTATTCAAATTTCTAACCTTGGTTAACACTGAAATTTGAATAAAACCAAAAACCAAACCCAGTGCCATCGAGTCGATTCTGACTCATAGTGACCCTATGGGACAGAGTAGAACTGCCCCATAGAGTTTCCAAGGAGCGCCTAGCGGATTCAAACTGCCAGTCCTTTGGTTAGCAGCCGTAGCACTTAACCACTACGCCACCAGGGTTTCCTGAAATTTGAATAGTCTTCCTTTATTTAGCTGAACATTTGGCCTTGAGAGAGACTAAACATCTGTCCTATGTCAGTATAAGTATTTTCTAGGAGAAAATATCCACGTAGAAAGGTACATTTTGGTCTGTTCCTTTAAGAAGCCAAACTCAGTGTGAGCAAGCCTCAAAGTGAGATTCTGTTATTATTTCATTTGTGTATTAGGAAATATGTTGTTGGAAAAACAGTTGATGGACATCATGGGTACGCTGGTGTTTTTCTAGTCCTGACTGGTTATACCTGAATGTACAAGAAACTGTGGTGTGTTAGATGTGAATCCAGAAAACCACTCTGTGCTGTGTAGGTAGGCCCACACTAGTTGGATATACTTAAGAGTCTCTGCTAGCTCTGTTCTTAAATTCGGAGTGGTGCCATGGAACCACTCAAACAGGGAACAGCTTGCTGGTAATACAGAAAATACTTTGTCTTCAACAGAGCTCTTACGAGGTAAGGATTTTGCATGTGCCATTTTTATTTGAATAATGAAATTTAGTTTTAAGTTGGCTCTCCTGATTTAAGATTGCAAGAGGAAATATTTAGAAGATTCATCTTGTGCTCCCTCATAATTTTTTTTTTTTAGTCTGTCATATAGGGTTCCTATGAGTTGGAATTGATGGCAACGGGGGTTGGGGGGTATACAGTACATGTAAGGATGCTCTTGTTATTCAGTGTTTGGATGAATCTAGAGTTTATTGACATGAGGAAAAGTCTACATTAAATGAAAGAGGGACTTTTTAGAAGCCCATTATAACTACTTGCAATGGAAAATGTAGTTCCCATTAGAGACTGATTTAAGGAGCTCTGGTTCTTTCTCTGAAATATGAAGGCTGCTGTGTGGTGTTCTGTGTGAATCATTTTATAGCATCTTCTGTTAATCTCCCCTGGTTAATCTATTGGTGTTATGTAGACCTGGAAGGACTGCATCTGTCTTGTTTAAGGAATATATATATTCCCAGAAACTTAAAAGAAACCAAAGATTAGCATGTTTTTATGGTAATAGAATTTATCTAATAGAATATGAGAGAAAAAAAAAGTAAGCCATGCCACTTCTGAACAGACACAGCAGCACCAGATGTCAGTTCTTGGATCATTTCATCTTTTTCTCATGTGCTTATTTTTGTCAATATTTTTCCATTGGAATCAAATATTAGTTTCTGGCTCAGCTTGCAATATAAAAATTTTCCAATTAGATTGTTATGACTTCATTTTTTATTCACGAGGGAAAATCTAATAAACAGGATCATCACATATTTGTGGCATACAGGAGAAGAACTTTAAAATAAACCACCTGGCCTAGGGCAGTGACAGAGAGCCTGGGATTCTAACCCTTTCTGGAGTCTGAGGAAGGTTCGCTTGAGTCTTTCCCCCTGCCCCCACGTAACTCTTAATTTGAGAGGAATCCTTGGATTTATGCCAGTTTGCCTTATAATTGACTTTATCCCCAAGTCTGGATTAAGTTACTTCATTGCCTGGGTTTTATGTGGATTTTCTGCCTAGTTCTGTGCTAGGTATTTGGAGACGTATAAGGAAAATGTGATGCATGGTGGGTTTTGACTTCAAGGAACTTACATTTGTTTGGGGCCTTCAGAAGCTAAGTGGCATTGTTGCACAGTGTATGATGAAGTGCCTCATAGTAAGTGATAAGTGGTGTGTGAAGTAACCTCAGGAGAACAGACAAGCACCCACATGTGGTCAGGCAAGGCTTTAAAACTGGGTGTTGGAGCTTTAGAAACAGGGCCTCGAGCTAGATGTGGTTAGAATGAGGAAAATGACAAGCAAACCTTAAGCTTGGGGAAGGAATAAGGATATAGGTCCAGAGTTCAGGAGGAGTCCCATTGTAGGTTCAGGCCACAATGTGAAACTGAGCTCAAGAGAGTTGGACACTCAGCCATCATCTTTTTTTTTTTTTTTCTCTCTTTATTTCACCTCCAAAATACTCTTAACTCATTGTGACACGGCTTCCTCCCCTCTCCTCCACAACCCTCCCGCAATGGTCAACTTTATGTGTCTTAACTTGCAGAATCCACTTAAGCATTGAACGCTTTTGACCAGAGACTACATTTTCTACCTTATTTCCATATGCTTTCAGGTTCCAAAGCATTGGAGTATAAGCAAAACTGGATTTAAATTCCTGTCCCACCACACCTGGTGCTGTAAGCTCATTTATTCGTGCATCCATCCAACTAACATTTGGGAAACTCCTTGCTGTCGAGTTGATTCATATCGACCCTATAGGGAGTATCTCTTATATACTAGGAGCCCCCATGGTGCAGTGGTTAAGAACAATGGCTGCTAATCAAAAAGTCACCAGTTCAAATCCACCAGCCACTCCTTGGAACCCTATGGGGCAGTTCTCCATCCTCTAGGGTCACTATGAGTTGGAACTGACTCGATGGCAATGGGTTTGTTTTGTTTTGAGCCTCAGTTTAATGAAAATAAGAACACCTAACTCATAATGTGGTTGTAAGAATTAAAAGAGATAACATATGAGAAATATGTTGAAATAAATGACATCGTAGGCAGCCATAAAGGTTAGTTCCCTTTCCCTTCCTGGTATCCACTCTGTCCTTCTTCCTGTGCCCTGAATGTGTCTGCCACACTTCCACACCTTTGTTGAGGTATTCCTTCTCTAGTTAATGTCCTCACTCTCCTCTTTACCTATTGAAATCCTACCTTCCTTGAAAAGTTTACATTATCACCTCAATCGGAATTGAACTTGGAGCCTTTTAGATTCTTAGTATTATTCATTGGATGGCTTCAAGTTACTACCCTACACATTCACCCTTTGCACACATCTTATTTTCCCTGACTAGATGGTAAACTCCTTGAAGGATAAACAAATAATTTCTTTTATAATCATCAGCACAAAGCTGATTCCTATGAGGCGAGGTTAAAGATGCCCCAAATGCCCAAATTTTCTAAGCTGCTCTACCACTCCGTCATCTCTAAGATGAACTATTACTTTTCCCCTCAGCACTCTCCCTCCAGTCTTTAAATTCGCTAATTTGCTGCAACGTCTCACTTAACTCAAGAACCAAACCGTATAAAGGAAATGGCTCATGAGGTTGAGGAGGCTGGCAAGACCCAAATTCATGGGTCAGGCGTAGGCTTCTCCCTGGCCCTCAGTCTCTGCCTAAAGGCACTCACCTTTCTCCCTTTGTGGACCAGGAAGCCCACTGTACTATCTCCTGAGGGTCTCTTCTGCTGGCTTCTGCCGGTTTCTCTTCTGGTCTCTTCTTCCTTGGTGGTGTTGGCTCTCCTTTTTCCCATCTCTGGGGTGGCTCATTTCAAGCCCAGCAGGATAGCAAAACTGACCAGTCCCCTTAGTGGGCCACAGTTACCCTGTCACACAGTCCTACCCAATCACCTGGGTAGGAATTACAAGACCATGGCTAGAAAAGCCACACAAAAAGCAATCCATTACACTGCAAGGGATGAGCCCATGTCAGGAATGGAGAAGTAAATCAGTAAGAGTTGAGACTATATCCCCCATTGTTTCCATACAGGGCCTTTTGCATAGTTGTCACTTTTCCAGGATGATCTCATCGTTATTCATTTTTTCTTTTCTTAACCACAACCATATGCTGAATATTTCTAAATCTTTTTCTCAAGCCCTCACTGCTTGCCTGTGCTTCAGACATTGGTAATCAGATGTCTGGTGAATGTCTCCAGCTCACTATTCCACAGGTACCTCAAAGGCAACATGTCCAAAACTGACCTCTCATCTCCTTCTGCTCCCCACACCCCCATCCTCTTCCCACACACAGTCTACCCTCTTCATGTATATTGTGTCCTATTGTGGTAGCACAGTCCACTCAGGCCCTGAAACAGAAACTTGTAGGGCATTCTTCATTCCTTCCTTTTCCATGCCTAAGATTGGACCCTTTCCTCTCAACTAGTTTTAACTTAAAATCTTTCTAATGAGTCTATCACATCCTATTCTTAATCATCTCAAACCCATTCTCCACAGTCCGAGTATGACACACTCCTTTATGTAAAACCCATTGGTGGCTTCCTTTCATATACATAAGAGATGGGAAAATAAGTTTCATCTTGTGAACCAGCTGTCATCAGCTTGGTCATGGCTGCCTTTGGGTTCAGCATGATCACTTAGGGATGTCTCAATATAGGTGAAGTAAAGGAGTGGCCAGCGCATAATACATAGATAACATCCTCGGATTAAGTTCAAGCTCCTTAACATACATATCTTCAAGGTCTTCCTTAGCATGTAAGGTCTTCCATGATCCTGATCCTACGCAAATCTTCAACCTCAGTTCCCACCATTGCCTGGAGCAACAGGAAAATATTTTGTCTTTTTGCTTTTGTTCACCTGCGCCAGCTTCCTTTTCCTCCTTATCTGGGAAGCTTATACTCAGCCTTCAGACCTGTGGAGGGCACATAGGGTGGGCTCTGCATGAGGCTAACTGCTCTTCTTCTAGGTCAGTGGCATCCTGTGCCTCCTCTCTGGCTATACATGTCCCACAGTCTTGAAATCCTAAGTTTGTCTCCAACAGTAAAATCCAGTAGGGTAGAAATTATCTCATTTATCAGATTGAAACACTGCCCAGTCTTGCACCATCCTCATAATTGTTGGTATGTTTGAGTCCATTGTTGCAGCCACTGTGTCAGTCCATCTCATTGAGGGTCTTTCTCTTTTTCTCTGACCCTCCACTTTACCAGACATGATGTTCACCTTGACTGGTCTCTCCCAATAAAATGTCCAGCAGGATTGCAAACCTGACCAGTCCTCTTAGTGGGCCACAATTACCCTGTCACACAGTCCTCTGAGGAGCATTCTGGGTATATTTCTTCCAAGACAGATTTGTTCATTCTTCTGGCAGTCCATGGAATATTCAATATTTTTGCCAACACCACAATTCAGATGCATCATTCTTCTTCAGTCTTCCTTATTCATTGTCTAGCTTTTGCATGCATATGAGGCAATTGAAACTACCATGGTTTGAGTCAGGCGTACTTTAGTTCTCAAAGTGACATCTTTTAAAAGTAATCACACTTTTATGTAATACATATTATTGAACTGAGTTATTTATTGAATTGAAATGAATTAATGATTTTGATTGAATCTATTTTTCTTTCCTCTTTAGGGTAATAGGAGAGATTTTAGGAAGTATTAATATTCTGCAGAAAATTTAGATTGTTCTTTGAAAAATTTTGAGCAGGAGAGTGGTATGATGCAAATGGTATTTGAGGAAGATTGATCTGGTGACAGCCTTTTTTTCTAGGTTTAAATAGTTACTGGGAAGTATAACTGAGGGTCCCAGGCATGGGAATAGGGAGAGGCAAGCATATAAAGCCCATTCTGGAGAATTGCCTCCTGAGTTTTTGTACTGTCATTTCCACATTTGTTCAAGTGAGATGTATTAGCTGGCATGTTTCCAAAAATAAAATAGACTGCTTTTGTTACTTTTATTTTCAGAAAAAGAACATTCTTGTAAACCACTTGGACCATATTTTTATAATTATACGTGAAACATAAAACCCAAAACCAAACCGATTGCTGTCGAGTTGATTCTGACTTACAGCGACCCTCTAGGACAGAGTAGAACTGCTCCATAGAGTTTCCAAGGAGCGCCTGATGGATTCAAACTGCCATCCTTTTGGTTAGCAGCTGTAGCTCTTAACTACTACGCCACCAGGGTTTCCATATGAAACACATTCATTATTAATTAATTGCTTGAAAAGATTATAAGTTCAAAAAATTTTTAAATAGCATCTTAAAAAAATCTAGCCTAAAATCTTCCAAAGTTAGTGAGGGTTTTCATTTTGGCACATTTTAAAATAATTGATAATTGTGAGGAAAATACTTCAGTGTCTTTTTCTATCAGCCCTTTACTTCATAGTTTAACACCAGCATTCTAATTATAGTTTTTTTTCCCAGGCATTTGTACTTTGTATATGACTCACATGACGGTGTTTCCTGGTTAAAGTTTATCCTCCATTTGTTGTGGGCCATGTAGCTCCACTCTGGTTTAATTCTTCATATTGGCCACTATAAATGTCTTCATTTACAGTCGTTTTGTTTTTTTTTCTAGGGTTATGACGCTTTGATTCAAAAGGACTTTTCCAAATACTTACTTTGCACTTTTGATTGTGTATTATGGATACCAAGGAAGAGAAGAAGGAACGGAAACAAAGTTATTTTGCTCGGTAAGCATTCATTTTGCAAAATTATATCAGTACTTTAAGAAAAGTGTTTAAAAGGACTTTGTTCTGAAGTATTACTTAGCATTTTGTGTTTCATGACTGTTCATATACCAAGTAGGTAACCAGTAGAACTTCAATATCCTTATTTTGGTCTTTTTCTTATTTGTATTAGAGGAATAACAATTGGTTCTTCTCTTTCTATCTTTGACAGTTTTTTCAGACCAGTGGTGCTCAGGGAATCTAGCTGTCATTATACACTGAACTGCACAGGAATCCCACCTTGAGTAACATAAATTGAATTTTCAGTCCTAAATACTTAGCTCTTACTGCTCTGAAGCTTGACTGAGCAGCACCTAAAAATCTAGGACACATTATCTAAAGCTTATCACCTTGTGGGGAGTCCGTTACCAAAAACTATTTTTGTAGGTTAGATAGAATAGATGAAATTCTATCACTGGAGAGCTTGTATTTATTAAGGCTTGAATTCATCCAACATATATACATTTGATGGTACTTGAATAAAAGTAATGTAGCATAGGATTGGTTGCTATTTATAGCCACTCTAATCACAATAGAATGAATGATACACAGAAAATTCATAAATCGTTTTGATAGCTGGAATCTTTTCAAACTCAGAGGGAGAAGCTAGGCTTAAAATGCATTATGATCTTTTGAATTGAAATACCTGAGAACTGAATGCAACCTCACTACCCTCCCAGCCCCTAGTCTATGCTCTTTAAAGATACGTGTGCTTTTTTTTCCAAATGTAAACCTTGGAGACTAAAATCAAATTTTTTTTTTGCTGGTGTTATCCAGAAATTTAGATGAATTTTGTGGTGTTAATAGGAAAAGGAAGGAAACAAACATTTAAGGACCTACTATGTGCCAAGCGCTGTATTTATTATTTTACTTATTTTCACAAGGTTACTTTATCCGTACTTAAAGAGTAAGACTCAGAGAAGCAAGTATTTTGTCCCTTTTGTAGAGAGAGTCACTATTCAAATACAAGGCTGTCTCCCAGGGGCATGCTCCAATTAAAAAGTAATAACACATGAATTTTTTTTTTTTTAGAGTTTGTAGAAATGCAAGAGTTAAACTACTAATTATAGTGAAATGTTTTCCATTATTAGCACTACAAAGAGCAGCAAGATTTGTTTGGGGAAGGAAGAAATTAGGACTCTAATGGGAGAGACATTAGAAAGATATGATAGAATAAGGAAGAACTACATAGTGATTTTAAAAACTTTTTATTTTGAGATAATTGTAGATTTGTGTATAGTTGTAAGAAATAATATAAAGCGATCCCCTGTACCCTTCACCTGGTTTCCCCCAGTGGTGACATTTTGCATAAGTATAGTATAATATCACAACTTGAAAACTGACATTGATACATTTCACCAACCTTATTCAGATTTCACCAGGTTTCCATGCACTTATTTATGTTTGTGTGTATTTACCCATTGCCTTCTAATTAATTTCGACTCATAGCGACCCTATAAGATGGAATAGAACTGCCCCATGGGGTTTCCAAGAAGCAGCTGGTGGATTCGGACTGCTAACCTTTTATTTCATTTGAATCTGTTGACATGTCCTCCACCTCATTTCTTATTTGGGTTATTTGCTTCACCTCCTGTTTTTCTTTTGTCGTTTTGGCCAGTGATTTGTTGCTTTCTTTGATCTTCTCAAAGAACCAACATTTATTCTTGTTGATTCTTTCTGTTGTTTTTCTGTTTCCTGTTTCATTTATTTGTGCTCTAATCTCTATTATTTCCTTTCTTCTCGTGCCTGTGGGCTTCTTTTGCCTTTCGCTTTCTATCTGTGTTGTAGGGTCAGCATTTTGATTTTGGCCCATTCTTTTTGACATGTGTGTTTATTACTATCAGTTGACCTCCGAGCACTGCCTTTGTTGAGTCCCAGTGGTTTTGGTATGATGTGTTTTCATTTTCACTTGATTATAGGAATTTTTTTATTTCCTCTTTGATTTCTCCTGTTACTCAGTTGTTTTTAAGCAATGCGTAATTCAGTTTCCATATATTTGATTTTTTTTCCTTGCTCTTCCTGTTATTGATTACTGTTTTTGTAGCATTGTGATCAGAGAGAATGCTTGGTATTATTTCTGTATCTGGATTGTATGAGGGTTGCTTTGTGGCCTAAAATGTGATCTGTTCTGGAGAATGTTTTGTGTCTGTTGGAAAACGATGTATACTTTGCTGCTCTTAGGTAGAGTGTTCTGTATATGCCTGTGAGGTCGAGTTGGTTGATTTTGGCCTGTAGATCTTCTATATCTTTGTTGAGTTTCTTTCTAGATGTTCTGTGCTTTACTGAGGGTAGTGTGTTGAAGTCTCCTACTATTACGGTCCTACTATTACGGTCGAGCTGTCAATTTCTCCTGTCAGTGCTGTTGGAGTTTGTTTTATATATTTTGGAGCCCTTCAGAGTCATTGGGTACATAGATATTTGTTAAGGTTATGTCTTCTTGGTTGATTGTCCCTTTAATCATTATATAATGTCCTACTTTGTCTTTTATGGTGGATTTTTTCTGTAAGTCTATTTTATCTGAGAGTAGTATTGCCACTCCCGCTCTTTTTTGGTCAGTGTTTGCTTGATATATTTTTTTCCATTGTTTTATTTTTAATATATTTATGTCTTTTTGCCTAAGGTATGTGTCTTGTAGACAGCATATTGTTAGGTTGTAGCTCTTTTATCCATTCTGCCACCCTCTGTCTTTTTGTGGGTGCATTTACATTCAGTGTGATTATTAATAGGTATGAGTTTATTGCTGTCATTTTTTTTTTTTTTTTTTGTGGCACTGGTGTTCTGTTTGTTCCTGTTACTTTCCTGTGCTGAGTTTCTTTTGTTTGTAAATTTTCTTCTTTTTATTTTGATGAGTAGATTTGTTAACTTTCTTTTTGATTACCTTGAAATTTACCCTTATCTCCCTAATGTTGAACCTGTCTTTTATTTCTTGATATTGCCTTGACTTCCTCTCCATTTGAGAGTTCTACATACACTGTTTAAAAAAAACACTGTTTATACCCCCTTTTATTGTTTTGATGTTGTTGTCGTGTACAGATTGATGTCTCTGCTTTTCTGTTTTAAGTCTTTTTGCTTTGTTTTGTTATTGAGAATTCTTTATCTAGGTTGGTATCTGGCTGATGCTGTCCCGTGTCCTAGACTCTGGTTGTTGTCTAATGTTGTTAGTTCTCTAGCTGAATGACTTCCTTTAATATTTCATACAAGTGTGGTTTTGTTTTTACAAGTTCCCTTAATTTCTTGAAATATCCTAATTTTGCCATTGCGTTTGAGAGAGAGTTTTGCAGGATATATTATTCTTGGTTGATGTTTTTTTTCTTTCAAGGTTTTATATATGTCATCCCATTGTCCTCTTGCCTGCATAGTTTCTGCTGAGTAATCAGAGTTTGTTCTTATTGTTTCCTCTATGTAAATGACTTTTCATTTTTCTCAGCCTGCTCTCAGGATTCTTTCTTTGTCTTTGGTTTTGGTAAGTGTAGTTATAATAGGTCATCTTATTTATTTCTTATGGGGCCTGTCCTACATGGGGTTCATTGAGCTTCTTGGATGGTCAGGTTTTCATCTTTTATGATATTTGGGAAATTTCCTTCCAGCAGACCTTCAGCAATCTTCTCTGTGTTTTCCATTTCCTCCCTCAGTTCTGGAACTCTGATCATGTGCAGATTTTTGCTCTTTAATGTGTCCCACATTATTCTTAGGTTTTCGTCATTATTTTCTCAGATTTTTCCTGTAGCAAAGTGGCATCCATGGATTTGTCTTCAATCTTGCTGATTCTGCCTTGTATTGTTTCAGATTTGCTCCTAGAACCTTCTATTGAGTTGTCCATTTCTGAAATTTTGTTGCTTTTCTTTTGGATTTCTAGTTGCAGCTTTTGTATGATTTCTAATTATTTATCTGTCTTGGTATTTTGTTCTTGTATTATATGCATGAAGTTGTCTATCACTTTGCCTTTGTTTTCTTTGATTCTGGCTGTGTTCTCATTGATTTTTGCCTGTGTTTTGTATGAGTTTGTCTATTTTTTCCTTAGTTTTGTCTGTATTTTACTTGATCTCTTTCCTAATCTCTCGAAGAGCTGTAAGTATTAGTCTTTTGAATTGCATATTAGGTAGTTTCATTGCCTTTTCTTGTTCTGTAGGTTGTCTTATTCTTTATTTTGTTCACTTCCTGGAGCCATCTTGTCTTGCTTTTTTATGTTTTGGTATTGTTGTCTTCTAGACATTAGGTATTACTTTCTTTCTTTATTGATTTTATGTTCATTTTTTTCATTCTGCTTTTTTGTTTTGATATATCAGAGTGGGCGGGTAGGCTGGGTGTGCTTTGCTGCTTGCTCATCTATGGGCATGATAATTCTCACCACTTTATCCAGGTAGACAGTACAGCAGCAGCCAGTGTGAGCCTGCTTTGCTGTACACTGGTTTGGTAAGTAGCTAAGGGCAGACTGGGCGGGTGCTGTCTGCTTCCTAATGTTGGTCTAGTGGTGAGGGGGTGTTCACAGTCCCTCACCAGATGGGTGAGAGTGTCCGATGATGAATGGTATGGACTTGCTTCCCACCATTCAGCAGCTGGTCAAGTCGCAGGAGGGATGGAGCAGTGCGTGTGTGGTGCAACGGTGGGCCTGTGTGCTGGGCACACTCTAGTTGCAGCAGCGTGGTGGGGCTGGCGGAAAGGGAGGGAGGGCCAATGTTGGAGGGAGAAAGAAAAGAAAAGAGAAAGTAAGAAAGAAAAAACAAAGGCAGTATGACAGGAGCCAGTGGGTGGGGCTGGGCAGACCCAGGGGTCAGCAGGAAGGGGAGCAAGGTGGCGTACAGGGCTAGGTGGGAAGGGAAAGAAAAGTAGGAAAGAAAAGGAGAAAAAATGGTGGTGCACTGGGAGCAGGTGGGTGGGAGCGAGGCACACCAGGGGCAGTAGCAAGTTGGTGCGCTGGTGGCACTCCATCTGTGGTGGTGCTGTGGGGGCTGGTGGGAAGGGGAGGGAGGTGGCATACTGACATCGGTGGGAGGGAGGAAGAAAGAAAAGGAAGGAAAAAAGGAGAGAAAAAAATGGTGGTACAGTAGGGGCCGTGCAGTGGGATTGGGCAGATCCAGGGGCCTTTGGGAAGGATGAGGAGGAGGCAGACGGGGCTAGGTGGGAAAGAGAAAGAAAAGAAAGAGATAAAAGAAGAAAAAAAAATGGTGGCATAGCAGGAGCTGGCAAGTTGGGGTCAGGCGGACCTGGGCACCTTCGGTCTGGTGGCTCTGGAGCCATGGCTGTGCAGCAGGGGCTGGCAGGAAGTGGGGGAAGCATCATTTCAAGAATATTATATGTTGTCATTGTACGCCATCAAGTTGATTCTGACTCATAGCGACCCTACAGAATGTTATATAAATGGTATCATACAGCATGTAATCTTTTAAGATTGGCTTTTTTTTACTCTTCCTAATTTCCTAGAGATGCGTCAAAGTTATTGCGTGTATCTCTAGTTCGTTCCTTTATATTACTGAGTAGTACTGCATTGTATAGGTATATCACAGTTTTTTGTTAAACATTCATTCATTGAAGGACATTTGGGCTGTTCCATTTCTGGCTGTTACTAATAAAGCTGCTAGGATCATTAGCGTACAGGTTTTTGTGTGAACATAAGTTATCATTGCTCTGTGATACATGCCCAGGAGTGCAATTGCTGGATCATATATATGGTAAGTGCATGTTTAGTTTTGTAAGAAATTGCCAGAGTGGTTGTACTGTTTTACATTCTCACCAGTTTCTCCGCATCTTTGCCAACATTTGTGTTATCACTGTTTTTATTGGAGCCATTCTGATAGGTGTGTAGTGATAATCTCATTGTGGTTTTAATTTGCATTTTCTTGATAGCTGATAAAGTTGAACACCTTTTTATGGACTCGTTTGCCCATATCCTCCTTAGTGAAATGTCTGTTCATGTCTTTTGCCCATTTTCTGATTGACTTATTTGTTTGATTTTGTTTTTTATACTACTGAGTTTTGAGAGTTCTTAACACATACCAGATACTAGTTCTTTGTTGGATGTGGTGTTTGCATTATCTCTCCCAGTCTTGGCTTGTCTTCTTATCCTCCTAACAGGGTCTTTTGGAGAGCAAAATTGTTTAATTTTGGTGCAACTCAATTTAATTTACTAATTTTTCCTTTTATGGATTGTGCTTTTGGTGTTAAGTGTTACAACTCTTGGCCTAGCCCTAGGTCTTAAAGATGTTTTTCCTAAAAGTTTTGTGGTATTACGTATTATATTTAAGTCTGTGATTTACTTTGAGTTAATTTTTACATGAGGTTTGAGTTCAGATGAATTTATTTTGTTTTTCTGTTTTTGCCTATGGATATTCAACATAGTGATTTTAAGTACTATAGTGCCTTCTTAGCCTGAATCCAAAGTGACTCCAATAGTAAGGGTCACAGGTGGTTCATGAACAACCTTCTCAAAGTTAACTTCTTGTTTCTAAGAAGTAGAGAAAGGAGAGCCCGTTAAACTGATGTAGTTTTGGCTTGCCCAACTCAGAAATAAAGAACCAAGTCCCTAGACCTACTCTAGTCATTTGTCATACATTGTTAAAACATAGAATATGTATGAGTACAAGTCAAAACTGTCCTGGAAGAACAGTATAGTTTGTTCAACTCAGAAATGTGAAATTAAATTGTCAGGCTTACCTTGACCCCTTCTGGAAAGTATTCTAACAATGCAAAGAAAAACATACGCAAAAACACTAAAGTGTGACCATGGGAGCATAGGGACAGCAGGACCAGGCAAAAATCAATTGTGCTGTTAAAACAGTAAGTCAGAGTGGTCAGTTACTGGGAAGTAATTGAAAGAGAAAGAGAGAGGGAGAACAGACACACTCATAGTTCAGTCAGGAATGGCAGCCAGAAGTGGTCATACTATTAAAAATAAAACAAACAAACAATAAAAAACAACCCATAATCAGAAAAGAACCAGACAAAATTATACACTTTTTTAAATGTCTTCTGACTAAGCTTACTGTAAAGTACAACTGCAACTGAACTTAGTACTTGAAAGCCCGTTTCTGGAAACACAGGGCAGATTTCTCTGGAGCGGTGTGCGTAAGGGTAGTCCAAGCAAGATCTCTGGAGAGGAATGTAAATTCAGGCCAAGGGTAAGGCCAAATTGATGCAATCACAGTTTTCCATAAACTAAATTGCACCACCTTCCACAGATTTCTACTGGTCTTCAGAGGAAATCAAAAGGAAGATTTCTTCTGAT
Organism: Elephas maximus indicus; assembly: GCF_024166365.1. Classification (NCBI taxonomy): domain Eukaryota; kingdom Metazoa; phylum Chordata; class Mammalia; order Proboscidea; family Elephantidae; genus Elephas; species Elephas maximus. The sequence goes on from NC_064819.1 coordinate 193,547,922, forward strand.
GGTGGGCCTGCACCACAATCTGTATCTAAAACCCTAAATACTGCTTTTATGCTCTACAGCCCCACTTTTACCTCCCCAGGAAATAGCCACTATTTTCTTTGTGTGCTCTTTTACCATGTGGTTAAATAAACATTATTTGACTGTGTTTGGTAAATAATCCTTTATATCCACCTGTTTTGTTGATGTTTCTTCTGTGGGCATGCTCTGTCTTGCTCTCTGTCTCTCTGAAGTTAATATCAAAGCCGTTTTGGATCCTAATTTATATAATCTTATTTGAATAATTTTGGGTTAAAATCAGCAATTTGAGGATCACTCAGTCCTTCATTTCTCATAATTTATCTTGAAATATGTCTGTAACTCGGAATAGAAGTTGCTAATTCACCATCACCACAGTTATTGTTAGGTGCTGTCAAGTTGGTTCTGACTCACAGTGACTGTGTACAACAGAACGAAACACTGCCCGGTCCCGCGCTATCCTCACAGTTGTTGTTATGTTTGAGCCCATTATTGTAGCCACTGTGTCAGTCCATCTCACCAAAGATCTTCCTCTTTTTCGCCGACTGTCTACCTTACCAAGCATAATGAACTCCTCCAGGGACTGTTCCCTCCAGATAATTTGTCCAAATTATGTGAGAAGTCGTCTCTCCATCCTCGCTTCCAAGGAGCACTCTGGCTATATTTCTTCTAAGACAGACTTGTTCGTTCTTCTGGCAGTCCCTGGTATATTCAATATTCTTTGCCAACACCATAATTTAAAGGCATCAGTTCTTCTTTGGTCTTCCTTATTCATTGTCTAGCTTGTGCATGCATGAGGCTATTGAAAATATCATGGCTTGGGTCTTTGCTTGTTTAACACTTGAAAGAGATCTTTTGGTGCCAATTTGCCCAATGCAATATGTTGTTTGATTTCTTGACTGCTACTTCCATGGGTATTGATTATGGATCCAAGTGAAATTAAATCTTTGACAACTTCAGTCTTTTCTCCATTTATCATGATGTTGCTTATTGTTCCAGTTGTGAGGATTTTTGTTTTCTTTATGTTGAGGTGTAATCCATACTGAAGACTGTAGTCTTTGATCTTCATCAGTGCTTCAAGTCCTCTTCACTTTCAGCAAGCAAGGTTGTGTCATCTGCATAACGAAGGCTGTTAATGAGTCTTGGCAGGCTGTTAATGAGTCTTGGCATCATCATTAAGATAAGATAGATTTATTCTGGATAAGCCTTAATGAGTTAGAGCAGGAGCAGACTGCCTTGTCTCTTTGGCCCACCCGGTTTTCAGAATCTCCAGGGTAGTTTTGTACCAGTTGTTCATTCTAGTTCAAATGATTGATGAGATTTTTTTCCGTGCTTTGCAAAGAATTCATATACACAGAATTAGTACATTATATAATCCAGAACCAAACTAGTTGCAGTTGAGTCAGTTTTGATTCATAGAGACCCATGTGTATCATAATAGAACTGTGACCACAGGGTTTTCAGAGGGTTATTTTTTTGAAAATAGATTCTAAGACCTTTCTTCTGAGGTGCTTCTGGGTGGACTTAAACCTCCAGCTTAACTTGTGCCACCCAGTGACCCAGTGACTCCTTGTACATTGTATTCGTGTGTATTAATTCTTTGATACCTGACAGGTCTTAAAACCAAACAAAGCACAGATTAAAGCAAATTGTACTCTTTGTACTACTCTTTGAAGTGATCATTATCATTATGGCCCCTGCTTCCTCTTCCCTCCCCTTGTAGTTAGAATGCAGGCATTTTCTTCAGTAGTGCCGCACAGGGCTCTTGTTGGTCATGCTCATTTTAGCTTTTTTTTTTTTTTTGGCTTTTGCAGAATTTAGAACCCATTTAGTGATTTTTGTGTACGTTCCTTTATGCTGCTTGTTTGTCTGTTTGAAATTCTTTAAAAGCATATTTTCCAAGATGACGGATTTATTTAGGACATCAAGAATACATTTTTAGTTATCTCAAAGTAATGTTTTGTAAGATGTGTACTTTTTACCTCCAATAGGGTCTGGGAGAGCCTGTGAGTGCACATTGAGAGATGAAGACTCATCAGCCCACTGTGTGTTGTTCATGTAGGTCTCTCTGCCCTAGACTTGCTGGCTCCCCTCCCACACTCTTCCCTGGTTATCATGAAAAGCAGAACTGCTGCACCCACCAAGGCACTCTCTTCTTCCCCACCCCCATCAGAGCCAGCAGTATGCAGCACAGATGGGGGTGATGCTGTTCTTTCTGCCTCGTCTTCCTTTCCTGAACCCCCACCACCTCTGTCATCGCCCTCAGTGATGAAAGCCACAGAGTGTAAGCGTTATCTGACCTTCATCCCCACTCCTCGGACACCTCCCCCACTTCCTTTCCCAGCCTCTGCCATAGCAGTCATCATCCTCTGACCCATCAGCGGGACGCCTAATGTTTGAAGACCTTGGGCACTTTTTCCAGACTTTCCTCATCCTCCATATCTTCAGTTGTTAAAGATGGCTAGTAATAGCCCATTAATAAGATGGCTTTGAAGAAGGAAGCATCCCAGCCAAAATTAGTGAGACGAAGCCCAAATGGGACACAATGAGGAGGACCAGGGCTGAGCCAGATCTGGTCCTTTATCCACACTAACTGAGGTTTGACCTGTTCTTCAAGGAGGAGGAACTGGAGACTGATACTTGAACCCACCCTATAGCCTTTTTACTAACTATGCATAGGAAACTGTCGCTTTCTCATTCAAACACAGTGAAACCAAGATGCCTAGGAAGGTAATATATTCAAAGTGCCTGGCACAGTAGATGTTCGGGCATTGCTTTAAAAGCAATTCATTCCCCACCTTAGCTTCTCTGCCTACCTGCACCTTCATCTTCCCCCAGAAGAATTCTCATGTTGATACCCTACCACCATCCTACGAGTTGCTCTTGTTCAGATCAGGGAAGAGGGAGCAGTTATAAAATACTCCGAATTCGAACCGTCGTGCAGTTTCACAAAGGGACGTTGTTTATGAGCTATTAGGTTCTGGAGTATCAAGAAGTGGAATTATATAGCCCAAAGAGCCTTGAGTAATCTAAAGCACCTTTCTTTTAACAGTTGGGCCTTAGGCCCATGAGTCGAAAGTGTCAATTATTTGACAAGGCACTTTACATATAAAACCCAGTGCCGTCGAATCGATTTCTACTCATAGCGACCCTATATATGTTAACTGGTAATCAGAGCTTCACCACTGGTGTTGCTGATTCCCACAGCCTTCTAAGCAGCCAGGCAGGGTCTGCGGTGGTCAGAGCCCCTAGACTATTCACCTTCAGCTGTGAGCAGCATCTTAACTCCAGAGTGATATATAAGTATTATCCTCTCCTGTGAGTGCCTTGATGTAAAAAGCGTTGTGAAAACTGATCCAGGTTATCTTTATGCCAAACCTGTGACATGTAACAGTTTCCATCCCCAAATATGATTTGACCGCAGTGGAAATTTAGATTCAAATGTGTTTAATAACTTCACTGAGGTTCCGCAGCAGGTAGTTGAGGCAGGATTTGAATTTGGCTCTGTCCTTCTGCATCCAGATCTTATACTCTGCAATGTTGCCTACGGCCCTGTGACAACTTAGTGACACAACAGGACCTGTAAAACACAGGTTCCCTGACTTACTGCTACTTACAGTGTGGGCTGAATAGACTTCTATGGGCATTCCTGGCAACTTAATTTACACTCTTGTCAATTATAATGTTATACCAGGAGCCCTGGTGATGCTATGGTTAAGTGTTCGGCTGCTAACTGAAAGGTAGGTGGTTCGAGTCCACTAGCCCCCCTGCAAGAGAAAAGACCTGGTGGTCTGCTTTGTCGCGTTGGGTCGCTGTTAGTTGAGATTGACTCGGCAGTACATAGCAACAACACTGTTGTGAATTAATTTGGAAAAACAAATCCTAGGTTCTAAACATCTGACTTATAAGTGCCCCTTTCAGAAACAGCTTGTTTATATTTTGAGGATGTCCCATACTACATTTCTTGTCAACTTTATCCATCCATAGTATGGTTAATGTCAGAGTATTAAGTGACAAAGACAATAGGGAACTTGTAGTCAGTGCATGCCTGACCTGTGTAAGTCAGGGTTTTGTGTTAGAGGAATACACTGTACTCTCTAGAATTGCATCTTGTCTAAAAGAGTAATTGCCTATGATAGAAATGAATGCAGAAATAAATTTGAAGATCCTGTGAAAGGTGTCACCTGAACCATGGCTGGCTGATGTGCAGCACTAACTGAGGATGAAGTGGGGAGCACATCCCCTCTTTGGTTCCCCAGAGGCAGCCTTTGTGGAAAGAGCCATCTCTTCGTGGTATATCTATGCTGAGAATGAATATACCATGTGGGTGGAGTGGTGTGATATGAACTCTCGCCCTTTCCTTAATTAACAGTCTGTAGATTGTTTATTCCTACTGGCCAAGGGCCATTAGAGAAGATTGGACTGTTCTTAGTGTGTCCAAGATTTGAGGTGGTTGTTAGGTGCCATCGAGTCAGTTCCGGCTCATAGCGACCCTCTGTACCACAGAAGCAAACACTGCCCTATCCTGCTCCATCCTCGCAATCATTGTTATGCTTGAGCCCGTTGTTGGAGCCACTGTGTCAGTCCATCTCATCGAGGGTCTTCCTCTTTTCCCTGTACTTTACTAAGCATGATGTCCTTCTCCAAGGACTGATCCCTCCTGACAACGTGTCCAAAGTATGTAAGAGGTAGCCTTGCCATCCTTGCTTCTGAGGAGCATCCTGGTTGTACTTCCAAGACAGATTTGTTCATTCTTTTGGCAGTCCGTGGTATATATATCAGTATTCTTCACCAGCACCACAATTCAAAGGCGTCAGTTCTTCTTTGGTCTTCCTTATTCATTGTCCAGCTTTCACATGCATATAATGCGATTGAAAATACCATGGCTTGGGTCAGGCGCACTTTAGTCTTCAAGGTGACATCTTTGCTTTTCAACACTTTAAAGAGGTCTTTTGCAGCACATTTGCCCAATGCAGTGTGTCTTTTGATTTCTTGACTGCTGCTTCTACGGGTGTTGATTGTGGATCCAAGTAAAATGAAATCCTTGACAACTTCAGTCTTTTCTCCATTTATCATAATGTGGCTTATTGGTCCAAGATTTGAGGAGAAACTTTATTATTGCCAATTGTTGGATTCAGATATTCAGTCATATCATAGGTTTTAATTAAGTCGCATGAAAAGCAATGAGTGAGAACAGTTTTCAGTGTTTGACAAATGTTACCTTTATACCTTCTTAATAGTTGGTCGTTTTATCCCATCAGTGTCACTATGCCTTCTATTCTAATAAAAGTTAATAATAGCATTTGTTGGTACTTTACAAAGTGCTTTCACATACATTCTCCCACTCTGTTCTCACAGTGACCATATGAGTAAATATAAATACAGATGTTGTATCTGTGGTTCAGGAGGTTAAATAACTTGTCACAAATCACTTATCCTTTAAATGAAGAGTCTGAGCCTTGAATCCCAGTCTGTTGTGTCTTTATCTCAGGTTATTTTTCCTCATTCCATGTTTTCTCAGTTTACGTAGCTATTGACCCAGGAGAAGCCTGATGAACATGTATAAATCTTCTAATCCTCATAGTTTTTTAAAACCAAGGTATCCTTTCATTAAGGAAAGACCGTATAGGTCACCATGCATTGGAATTGCCTCACCAACAACTGGTTTGTGTAATGAAATTGGAGTTGAATTAGAATTGTTCATCAAGTAATAATTTTTACCTAATCTGAAAGGGAGATTAAAACATGCTCTTACCATCATCATGTGATAAGTAGGAAGAATTGTATATGGGTTCAGAAGTGGAATGTTTTAGTTGACTTTACTGGAAACCGTATTTGATTTCAATTTCAAGGAACCGTCCTAGATGACTGCTACTGCTTTTAGGATGTGTGCTCGTAGTGATCCACAGTGCTTCCCAAGAACACCCTCATGTATAATCTTTATAGGTCTTTTTTATATTTCTTAATGTTTTTACAGTTTATCTCCCTCCAAATGGACCTTCTGGAGGGTGGGGACTGCAACAGTTCAGTACTCTTTTCATGTGCCTTGTTAAATAGTGGCTAAATATAAAAACTGTTAAATATTTGGTGAACAGTTGACAAGTACTTAAAACAGCTTCTCTAAGGTGAAATATAAACTGCTTGTGAATCTTAATTTTTATCACTAAAATTTTTTCAGCGTTCAGCAATTATTCTTAAGAAATATGCAAACTCAAACTCCCTTTCAAAACCATTTCCTGTGGAAAAGCTGCTGGTGCCTTATTTGAAGTAATTACTAATTGCCATTTAAACTCTTGGCATGTTGTTTCAGGCTTATTTTTCCTGTCTACTTGGTTGAAGTTGAATTCTTAAGGGAACATTTACACATTGCTTGTCATTCTTTACTTGTCGTGGAACATCCATGGGTCAAGTTTGATCTGTTAATGTTTTCAGGAAATCATTAACTTTTTTGTAGAGATTTAAAATGAAGGCTTTAAGACATTTAGCTATTAACAGTTTAGATTCATGCGTTTTGCTTCATTTTAAGGAACAGACTGAGCTACTTGATTTGATTCCATGCACACCATTGTTTTTTCAAGCTGTAGACCACTACCCATGAGGGCATCATGAAGTCAATTTATTGTATAGCAGTTAGCACTTTTTTTGAATGGAATAGAACGGAATAGATTAGACTAGACTGGACTGAAATAAAAAATATCAGAGTATGTTGTAGTCAAGATAAATAAATTTTATGAAAATTATGTTTTAAATATAAGTATGTATATATTGAATCACAATTTTAAATAATTTTTTATTGGGGACTATGATCAAAAAAGTTTGAAAATGACTCATTGACTTAGAGGATTCTTTGGTGGTTAGTATTCTGGGAGTAAGGTTATTTTTCATCATTGAAAAATGAATTTATTTGAAATTTATTGCCCTAAAACATACTAACCAATTGTCCAAAGACAGCCTCACATAAAGTGCCAGTTCTCTAAATATACTTTCCCACAGTTCACTGTAATGTGTCAGAATAACACTAATTTCAGGGGTCAGTATCAAGCATGTCTTTTTGTTCAACCTAAAATCCCAGATTGATCTGGACTGTCCCAGAGCCTAGAGAGAGAAACCCAGTACAGCTGTAACCTAAGAAAACCACCAGATGGAATTATTGTGGGTATGCAGCATGAGCAACTTTTGCTTTTTGGCTTCTGCAGGTTTCTTCCCTATAGAACTACTTATCAGCTGTGTGACCTTGGGTATGGTTTTCTTTTCTCTATATGGAAATAATAATAGTACCCACCTTATAAGATTGCTATGAGGGTTGAATGAATTAAAATATATAGTGTTTGGAATCGTCCTTTCCACAATAAGCGCTACTGAAATTTAATATAAAACATGTTGCCTAAATGACGAATTTCATTGGGCAAATCTGCTGCAAAAGACCTCTTTAAAGTGTTGAAAAGTAAAGATGTCACTTGGAGGGCTAACGTGTGCCTGACTCAAGCCACGGTGCACCTGACCCAAGCTGCGGTATTTTCAGTCACCTCGTGTGCATGCAAAAGCTGGCCAATGATTAAGGAAGACCAAAGAAGAATTGAAGAATTCCGGTTATGGTGTTGTGAAGAATATTGTGTATACCATGGATTGCTAGAAGAACAAACAGGTCTGTCTTGGAAGAAATACAATGAGAATGCTCCTCAGAAGTGAGGATAACGAAACTTTGTTTCACATACTTTGGACATATTATCAGTTGGGACCAGTCCCTAGAGAAGGACATCATGATTGGCAAAGTAGAGGGTCAGCAGAAAGAGGAAGACCCTCAACGAGATGGATTGACACAGTGACGACAACAGTGGACTCAAACATGGCAACAATTGTGAGGATGGTGCAGGACCGGGCAGTGTTTCATTCTGTTGTTCATAGGGTCGCTATGAGCTGGAACCAATTCAATGGCACCTAGCAACAACAAATGAGGAGTACAAGAATAAATTGGAAAAAGTAAGAATAAAACAGACACAAAATTTTGTGTAGATTTTAGGGGATTTATTACTCATAAACATGCTGTAGTCATAGCCACCAAGGAAAGACCCAAACCAGACTCCAAGACACAGACCCAAATAAAGATCTAAGCGCATGAGAAACAAATGATTTAAGCTCCCTAACTCGCCTCCCCACCCCCCAATTGTTGATGACTCCTGTGTTTGGATTAAACTTGGCACCGTGGGTTTGAACTACTTCTATCACGTGCATTTTAAACCTTTCAATTTTGCTGGCAGGAAGACTCTTCAGCAAGAGAAAATTGAGTTCTGAGCTAGAAAATGCTTTGTGCTCACAGCTTTGAAGCTTCGTAGTTCATACTTGCAAGCCAGCTGTTGGTGATTTTAGTAGAACGTTGCCTTTCTCTTTCTTCAAAACATGTGTCTAAAAGTTCCACAGTCCTCACTCCCTCTCCCCTCAGAAAAAATGCAAATTGTGTATCCTCCCACGCATCTTGCCTGATGAGTCCTCCTGAGGCCTAGCTCAGATATGTCACTTCTGCTTCTCAAATCCTTCTCTCTGCCTACAACCTATCTTTCTGTCTTTATCTTCTACTTTGATTTTCTGTGCATGTCTTACACTTTGCCCCTTTGGAACTTTGCCTTCTCTGTATAAAGACCTGCCCTTCTCTCAACTCTTTATACACAGAGATGTGCACATTACTTTGTCAGAATCTCTCATCTTCAATCTTGACACTGTCTTCTTGAGGCCTTTCCTGTTTCATTTAATCTCCCCGCCTCCTGCCACAGCACACACACACCCCTAGATGTGGCCATGTGGCCTTCCCTGTAGGAGACTCAGAGGGCATTGCTCGGTCTCCCTTTTACCTCCTCTTGGGACCCTTAACTCAGTCTGTCCTGGAATACACCCAGTAACATTTTCATCTTCTCTGACTTATTTGTTATAATAAGTCAGTTCTTTTTCATTTTTATATTCCTTCCAGGGTCCACACCTAACAGTCAGTCACAATGAATGTTAGCTAACATTCGTTGAATATTTGCTGTGTGTCAGGTACTGATTTGCATTCTCATGTAATCCCATAATTACCCCGTGGAAGAGGTCCAGTCATACTCCTAATTACAATAAAGATTCTAAGCCTTGTAGAGGTTGTATAACCTGTCCAAGGTCACAGAACTATTCAGTGGCAGATCCAGGACTCAACTTTGGTGTACTGAACCTCACAGCCTGCACTCTTATTCATGTGCATTCTTCATTAAACTTATATTGGATTAAATTTTATAGAACTTTATGAATTATCAATACAAGGATAGGTGGAAACTCCTGATCTAAATAATAAAATGGTTAAATATATTGAAGTGCCATACAGGTGTTTTCTGATGTTCAGTATGGAGATATTCTTAGGAACTTTGGAACAAACTAAGAAATCTTTGCTCTTTTAAGGAAATTTTGGAAGTCCTTATGTGCCAACAAAAAAATCAGGAATCTCCTGAACTTCTATATTTGGGGGGTTTGGCAAGAATTCCTCTGTTATTTCCTCTCTAGATTCAGGGTTGGAGGCCCTAATAGATGAAATACTCCTGGTTGGACACTTCTATTGTAAAGGCAATGAATCACCTCTGTTACTTGAACCACAACAAGGCATGTTTTCACGCATATTTACTTCCCTTTTCCTTCATGTATCTATTTCAAATAATGTTTGCATAAACAAAATGGTTAGGGTTCCATTTCATTCTGTACTCTTCCGTTGTGATGTATTATGCCAGTGAACATGCAACAGCCCTACCCACTTGTTTTTAACTCTTTGCTTCTCGCATGCCGATGAAAATGGTAGTGAAAATGATAGTGGAACAGATTGAAGGAGATGTAGCAAGGCATGGGTTTGTGTGTGATTTGCAACTGTGATTTAGCACCAAATAAAGGAATGTCAGATGTGTCAACAACTCAGAGCATCTGAGTATCCTGGTGATGAGGAAGGAAGATGAGGCAGTTGGATTGGGGACCTCCAGGGCCCCTTCCCAACGAAAAGTCTAGCATCTGTTGAGGCAGAAAGTGATGGAGGGCGAGAAGTGGGTCTTTTTTCAATTTTCTTACTTGAATTATGCAACTAATTTCGTTTGAAGAAGAGCATGGGGGAGGGAAAAGTCAAGGATGACTTTGAGTGGGGGATGTCATGGACTGAAATGAGAACTGTACTCATTGGTTATGAGACAATTTTTTAGGTGTGGAGAATAGAGAATATGAAGTAAATTTAAGTGTAGAAGAACCAGAGAACAAGAATAAAGGTTACATCAACAAAATTTTTAAATGGTACTTCTTAATGTATTTATTGAGTAAGATGGCCAAAATATGATCATTTGAACTTGTAAAGTAGTTAGAGGCCAATTATTTATATTTTAAGTATTCTTTTCTATACTAAAAAACACCAAAACTATATTTCTAAATTACCTGATGACATTTAAAACACAGTTTGCACATATATTTTCAAGGGCACATCTGTTGTACAAAGCAGAATAGAATTAAAATTGATTAATCTCACTTCTAAATAGGTGGAGTGATTTAAATCAAATCACTGTTGTGGATGATTTGCGCTAAGACATTAATCAATCATTCCTTTAATTTTTCTTGTGTGTAAGGATATGCTCTTGTTGATTATCACAACAGTGATGCATATCCTTCACAGTTTAGAGCTAGAGGAGCTTTTGTTTTAGAAGTTACGTAATGTATAATTTAAAGCAGATGAATTTTGATATTTCAGATTAATTTTGTTAGCGCAGCAGAAAACCAAACGATAATTTGGTTATTTCATTTTCAGAGGTAATTGAGTCAGATGCTGGTGAGGTCATTCGGGACTGAGCCATCTCCATTTCAAACGCTCCATCATCTTTTTGGTGGGGGGTGTTGGGAGGTATTTCCTCTTACTGGTAAAAATCAACTGCTTCACTGGATAGAAAATTTTAAGTTTTTTAAACAAAACTGTGAGCGTGTATAGTCAGGATTTTTTTTTTTTTCTTTTATAAGAAAAAACCTTTATAGGGCAGTTTAAAAATCTGTAGTTTTGTGTAAATGACCATTTTGTTTTTATATTATCCCATGCATCTAGATACTTAAGACTTCTATGAGTTTTTGGCTTAGTCAACTTTATTAGAGTTTACCCTTAGTTTGGAAATATTAAGTGTTTATTATGAGCAGTACTAATTGCTTATATCTCAGACAGTATCTGCACTTTTTAAGCTGAGAGGAGATAGTGATAAACAAAACAAACGTGGTCCTTGCCCTTATAGTAGAGATTACTTTTCATAAAAACATTAAACAAAGAAATACATAAATGTATGTATCGTTATAAATTGCAATATTTGCTATGATGGGAAATAACAGGTGTTATGAAAGAGAATTGCCAGGGTAGTGAGTCATGTGGGAGTCTCAGAACCCCACTATTCTATCCTCAACTATGAAGATATAAGAAATTCCCACCGCTCTGTTCAGTTCTGACACCAACCGCTCATGCAGCACTTCTCTGACCCTAGCCGTCCAAGGCTAGGCCAGATCTCACATCAGGCTGCTAGATAGACTGACACTGGGTACTAGTTTGGAGTCTTCGTATCAACCTCACTGCTGACCTGCTGGCTACAAATTCAAGATTTCAGTCTCTACCTTGAGGATTCCAGCTGCAAGCTCAGGAGTCCTCCTTGGGCTTCCTCACTTCTGACATGTTGGCTCCCACTGCTCCTTTGGGTTTGATAATTAGCTGGAACAACTCATAGGATGCACAGAAAGTGCTGTACTTACAATTACAACTTTATTATAGCAAAAAGGATATAAATGAGATGCATAGGGCAAATTCTGGTAGGGTTCATGCAATGCTTCCGTGTCCCAAATGACCTGTTTCCCATCCTCATGCACTGATGCGTTGTTTCACCAGCCAGGAAGCCATGGAGCTTCTATGTCCAGAGCTTTCATTGTGGGTCTTATTACCTAATACAGACTCCACCCCCTCCTCCCTGAGGCGGGTCAATACTACAAGGTGATTATGAGCTATCGTGAGGTTCAGTCTGGCCAGCCCCACTACAGAGTCACTTCATCATCTCACTTGACTTGTTTGTTAGGTATGGTCTTTGAAACCTTATCAAAGACATTTAAATTCCAAGGGTTTTTTAGAGATTATCTCTCAGACACCAAGGACAAGGACCAAATTCTTTGTCCAAAATTAACGTAAACCCTACAGGTGGTATCCACCTTAGACAGGAGTGATGTTTAAGAAAGAGCTCTGGGAAAAAAGGACATTTAAGCTGACCTCAAGTATGAATAGGAGTTTGCCAGGTGATCTGTGTATTTAGGAGAAGGGCTGGGGAGGGAGAAAAGGAGGGGACTCTTCTAGGTAAAGGAAATACTTAGAAGGAAGGACCTTAAGGTAGGAAAATGCTTGACAGTTTCCTGGATCTGTAAGAAGGTCATTATGGCTGGAACAGAGTGAGTTTTAGGGAGGATAGCACAAGAAGGGTGCAGAAGTAGGTGGGGGCAGGTCATAAAGGGCCTTGTAGGCCATGTTTAGGAATTCAGATTGAGCAAGTAGATGGATGGTGGTACTATTAACTGAAATGGGGGAAAAAACAATTTTGAGAGGGAATCTTAAGAATTTAGGTTTGGATGTGTTAAGTTTGAGATGCCTATGAGACATCCCAATGGAACTGCTAAGTGCACAGATGGTAATGTGAATCTGGAGCGAAAATAGAATGACCTGGGCTGTGGTGGAAATTTGAGGTTTGTTGACCTCAGCCATGGGAATGGATGATACCATGTCGGAAGGGAGTGAAAAGAGCAGACTAACGAACTCCAGCAGAACTGGGAACTCCAGCATTTAGTGGTCTGGTACAGAAAAAGAAGTAGCATGAAATCCAAAAGAGGTAAAAATCACAGCAGCCAAGAGAAGTGAGCATTTCAAGAAGAAGAGAATGGTCAGCAGTTTTGAAAGCAGCTGAGAGATATATTACGATGAGAACTGAAAAGTGTCCATTAAATCTGGCAACTTGGTGATTGAATAAAAGAAGCTTCAGTGCAGTGGTGAGAGAAGCCACTTTGAAGTGAATGGAAAGAAAGGGAGTGGAAGCCAAACTTCTAGGCAGTTCTTCTGAGAACCTGGCTGAGAAGAGAAGCCAAAAACTAGGGCCATGGCTGAAGGAGAGATGTAGGAGTCAGGGAAGGATAAGTTCTTAAAGATGGAAGAGGAGGAGTATTAGAGCATGATTGTCTGCTAGGGGGGATGATGCATCAGAGAGGGAGAGCTTGAAGACTGACCCTCTGTGAAGTCGTGAGGGTATTAGCAAGATAATAAAGCAGAAGACAGGTCACACTGGGTTACATGACCTTGTCCACCCAGGGCCTGTACATGTTCTGAAATTTCACATGTGACTATTGTTGGTAACATGGACTGCCATTTGCTGAGTGCTTTTACTGTGCCAGAAACTTTACAGATATGACCTCATTTAATACTCAGAACAACCCCATGAGGGAGTTGGTGTTATAATTTTCCTCATTTAGTAGGTATGGAAATAGGCTTGGAGTGGTATTTCCTAGCTCTCCAACTTAAACACAACTAGCAAATAATGGAGCCACGATTTCTTACTGCTTATATCCAAATCCTAAAGTCTTTGTCACCTACTACTCTCATATCACTGTGAGTCAACTCCTCCAACTCATGGCGACTCATGTGTGTCAGAGTAAAATTGTGCTCCATATGTTTTCAGTGGCTCATTTTTTTTAGAAGTAGATTGCTAGGCCTTCTTCTGAGGTGTTTCTGGGTGGACTTGAACCACCAGCCTTTCGTTTAGTAGCCAATCCCATTAACCATTTGCACCACTAAAAACCAGACCAAACCAAACCCACTGCTGTTGAGTTGATTCCAACTCATAGCAACCCTATAGGACAGAGTAGAACTGCCCCATGGGGTTTCTAAGGAGTGACTGATGGATTCGAACTAACAACCTTTTGGTTAGCAGCTGAGCTCTTAACCACTGTACCACCAGGGCTCCATGCACCACTCCAAACCACAAACCCCTTGCCATCAAGTCAATTCCAACTCATAGTGATCCTATAGGACAGAGTAGAACTGTCCCATAGGGTTTCCAAGGAGCAGCTAGTGGATTCGAACTGCCAACCTTTTAGTTAGCAGACAAGCTCTTAACTACTGTGCCACCAGGTTCCTCTTGCATAATTAGAATAATTCTGTTCATAATAGAAATTTCCCATTTTAATATATAAAATGAAAACTTTTTATAGCATTTTTCCATAGAAAATTTTTATAACAGCAGCGTGTGCGTATATATATATATAAAATATGCTCTGTTTTGCAATACATGTACATCCAAAAGTAGCTGGGGAATGCCTGAGTGTATAAGTTTACTGAGTAGAAATTTTGAGTATTATTTTAAGAAACAGAAGTACAATGCTAGGAATTAGAGTACTCTGGTGGTATTAACTTTTTGCCTTACTAATATGAATTTTAAAAATAAACTAAGTGACTGTTTAAAAATGTTAGTATTTTAATATTGTTATAGGTCAGCATCAATTGCTCCTATCTATAAGCAGTAACATTCATGTATGAATTGGACATAAGAGGGTATTTGATGAGTACAGCTAGTTAGGCTAGCTGTAGCAGCCTACTACATACAGAAAGCAAGCCAGTAGCAAACACGTCCCTGCATTTTTGAGTAAACAGCATGTAGTGGTGTGCTTGTTATCTGTATAGCTCTGATAATAACTGATAATTTCTTTTCTTGCATTCAGAGTTCTAATGACTGTTGTCTCCATAAGCTTTTTTTGTTTGTTTTGTTGGTGTACTGTTTTATAAAGGCTTAATTTTATAGGCATCTCAGTCCCTAAGAGTAGGTCAGGATGTAAAGGTACCAGGTAATTAACTAATCCACTGGAGACCTGGAAGAAGTGATTTAGAAATTAGGTGGCGGGGGGGGGGGGGAACCCCAGCATTTTCTTTTACAAATGTTAAGCTTATTTCAACTTGGTATCGTATTTTTCTTCCATCATTCATCTTCCTAATACAGGCGCCATGCCTGACTTCAGAATCAAAAAAATCTTTTAGTTGAAAGGCAGAGGTCATCTGGGCTGCCACATGGGGACTGAATCTCCACTGCCTCCGACAGACAGGCATGTTAGTTTATTTTTCTGGAAGTTGGTGTTAAGCTGCTTGGTTTGTCGTTTCAAGAAGCTGGGTTTTTTTTTCCTGTTTTTAAAAACCAAGCTTTCTCCCTCTCCTTCCAACTTCTTTCTCCATGATTCCTCCAGAGACTGCTGGTAATGGGTCTATTGTCATTTGATTACTCAAGGCTTGCTTCATCAAGGACTGAAGAAGACATGAACACATTTAAAGTATGTCTTCTGATTTTCATTGTTCAACCTGGATTTCTTTTCCTTTTTACCATTGAAAAATGCTGCATTCTTTTTAGGTTTTTTTTTTTTTTTTTTTTTGCTTGTTCTTTTTGATAGAGCTGCAAAATAGGATGGACTAGATCTACTTTCTCTCTGTTATACATTAATTTTACCCAGCGTGCCATGGACCTATTGCTTCCTACTACTTCATCTTGTCAACATCTCTAACATTTCCTTGTTATTTTTCCTTTGTAAGATTTACAAAATTCTGCTCATTTGAACTTTAGCTTTCCACCATTGTCCTTACATTTGCTTTTTATATTTGCTTGAGCTTAATTATATGCTTTCTGGCCATTCCTTTGAAGTGTCCCTGAAAACCTAAGCTCGGGGGCCATATCTTACTCTTGAGATGCCTTTCAGCTTTGCCTCTTCAACAGGCTCATTGTAGGGTGAACAGAATTTATTTTGGAAGAATATATTATCCCTTTTGAGACGTTTCCTTTTAGTCTCTGGCCATGAAATCAGGGGCATCTGTCCTTTCCGTCTGCAAACATTTGTCAAGGTACACAACCTGGTGAAATAAAAGGATGCTTAAGAAGGTAGTAACAATGAAATATAGATTGAAACCAAGGTCACTGCCAAGTGTTAAGGATGTGGGGCAGAAAAAGTGACTATTTGAAAGCCTGGGTGCCATCTTAGAAGAGGTGACATTTGGGCTGTCTAGAGATGTGAGTTTGCCATGAAGAGAAAAGGAAGGAGGGGAGTCTGAGCAGAGGGAGGACCATCAAAGCAGATGCACGAAGACGTCAAGCTGCATGGGGTTTGCATGTGACGGGGACACCAAGTGAGATCCCTTATATTCTCTGAGAAGCTTATCGTTCACATCAGTTCTTTGCACTATCTACTGTACACTTCCATATATCCCTTTTGATTTAAAATCACAATCTTCAATTTGAAGATAAGAGGAAAATATCATTGAAGACCCAGATCCAAGAATTCCTACCCAGAACTTCAAAGACACTAGGGAGTCATTTCAGATTTCTTCTGTTAGGAATCAGGCCCCTGACTGTTTGTCTGGACACATTCCTCTTAGCTGATGGCTTTGATCACTTTTAGGAGGTGCTGTGCTACTTTGTAATTTTGTGTCCTAAACCTGATTAGCTCTACCGGAGCAAATTTTGGTTGCTTCTATCTCCTCTGGCAGGGAGATCCCAAATACTTCACTCTTCTTCTTTGAACTATTAAAGGGGTCAACAAGACAAGCCCTGAGTTTATTTTATTACTTTCCAGGCAAGAGAACACACACCAGTTCATTAAAAAAAAAAACCAGTTCATTAGTTATATTTAAAATAAGGATTGAAGTTTGTGTCCTGGATGGGGGAATAGGTCCGTAAGTTCACAAGCTGTTGGTTTTAATCAGTCTCATTTTTCATTGGTTAGTAAAGTGCCTTAAGTTAGGGCCCGGGAGGGCCTACCTTACCAAGGATACTCAAGAAACAAAAACCAAACACGTTGCCTTCGAGTCGATTCCGAGTCATAGTGACCCTACGGGACAGAGTAGGAGCGCTCTGTAGGATTTCCAAAGAGCAACTGGTGAATTTGAGCTAGTGACCTTTTGGTTAAGTAGCCAAGCTCTTAACCACTGCTCCACCAGGGCTCCTAAGTTCACAGTTTTTTGTTTTCTTTTTTTTTTTTTTAAATCATCTTTGGCTGGTGGGACGCTCAGAGATCACAACCATTTTTGGTGAAACTCAGCATCAAGTTTGTCTCCTGGTCAGGTACTACAACAAGTGAGAAGTTCTCTGACAGGGCTCATGAGGGATTGCTAGGACCTCGCAGCCACCCTTGTTTTCTGCAGCCGGGATGGTCTGTGGGGCATTATCACACTGTTATGTCACAGCACAGCAAGGTCTCTGGGTCTTCTGTCTCCTCTGACACATATTCTGCTCACCAAAATTCTATTACTGGTTTCAGTTTCTCTCTGCAGCTTCTGAATAGTTTTCATTCTTACGTCTCAGGTAAATTATTTTCCTAATGTCCAGAAATTGTGTTTAATGAAACAGATATTCATTTCAAAATAAAATTCCTTGCCCCAATCTGTGTTACCATGGAGTGAAGCAATTGGCCCTAGAAATTTGGTGATTTGTCAATTGGGGTGATAAAGTTTAAGTGATCTGTATAGTTTGCCTCCCTTCAGAGAAAATGGGAAATTAAGGATAAAGCAGAAACCAGTTATGACAAATGTGCTTATAATGAAAACACACACATAGATATAAAACATTGAATCAACTAGGCAGACAACCAAGGCTCTTAGAAGGATTAAGCCAGGCTGGTTTTTTGCTTTAGTCAGGATAGAGGCAAGAAGTGCTTTGGGGGTTTCGACATCTTGCCATGCCCATTGTCATCAACACTTCCCACGTGCCACCCCAAGTAAGATGTAGTCTTTAGAAAAAGCGTCTGCTTGCTTAGCAGGTACAGCTTTAAGACAAGTTCCTGAGCCTTTTCTTCTATAATCAATTCTGCCCCTAACCTCTTCTTGTAGAGAAGCTATAGAGTGGTTACTGGCTAAAGTTCCTTCCTTCTTTCTTCCCACTATCTCTTCCTTCCTTCTTGTGGTTCCTACAAAGTTGTTTCCTCTGAGGAATAATAATAGACATAAAAAAAAGGCATGCCAAACTGTAAAGGTTTTTTACTATTTTTTAAAAATCTTAATGCATACAAAAACATTGGGTAGGCAGGATTATCTAGAAATGAAAGAGGTTTTTAAAAAATAAGATATACTTTGATACAGTGGGAAAGTATTAAAAGAAACATGTGGGTGGCTTATTTTTGATTTGTGCTTTTTTAATAAACACAAATGTTTGATTTTAACCAAGGAAAGCTTCCATTAAGCCCTTGTCTGTATGGAAAATTTCTACTAAACACTTGTCTGTGTATCTGAAATCATCACTAGATAAACCTAAAGTGACTCGAAAATATTAATAATACTTATTAAATACATGTGGACGTGGTATAGTTACTGCTAAAAGAATATTCTAAGCAATTTCATTAAAAAAAAAAAGCTAAAGATTTTTGTTCTCTGAATAATCAATCCCTGCATGATTTAAACTTATTTATTTCCCTAGTTGTTTATTTTTACAGAAATTTAGGGCTAGAAAATATCTTACAAACCACATAAGGTAACCTATTGGTAAAGATGAGATACTGAGTCTCTGGAGGTGGTTTAATTTTTCTTCAGGCTAGATGCCTCCGGTACCTTCCCTTTCACTTCATACAAGGTCTAGCTGTGCCCCTTATTATGCTTATTGCTGTCAAGTGAGCATACGACAGTGTGGCTGCAGCTTGAAGACATTATGCACGTGCAGTCTCTCATCTGTGGCCTGGCAAGGGAGGCCTTATTGTCCTCTATTATCTCCTCCCTCATTCAATGTAGCTCACGCTGAGCGCCGCCCAAGACAACAGTAGCTGTTCAGGGCTGTTTTACCACACTGTCCAGTATGTTATAGACTCTTAGTAAATATTGATGGATAGATGAATGGAGGAAGCAAAGGGAGAAAGGGGGAGAAAAAAGGAACGGTAAGAAGGAAGAAAGGAAAGAAAAAGATGAAGAAAAAGGAAAGAAAAGGAAAAGGGAAGGATGTAGGGAGGGAAGGAGAAGCTGACATAGACCAAGACACTGACAAAAGGAACCTTCAAGAAGCACATGCTTCACAGCAGAATGTTAAATAAAATCCCACAAAAAGCACTGCGTGTGGGAGTGCAAACTGGGGCAGCATTTTCAGAGGGCAATTTGGAATAACTATCAAAATTTCAACTGTACATAGGCTGTGATCACTGCTAGGAGTTTATTCTACAGAAACACAAAGGTATATACATCCAGCGCAGTTCAATGCAACACTAATAAAAAAAGTCATAAAAAGATATTTTCCTATATGTAGCATTAAGTAATAGAGTATGGAGCAATAAGGGACAGTTTTTAGGGGAAAAAATGATGCGCAAATATTTCTGAAAGGACAGGTATGTCTGTTTTGTCATCACTGTATGCTTAGTGCTTAACACAGTATCCAGGATACACATTAGAACCAATATATATGTTTTTCAGATGAACGGATACGCTAATTCTGCTGCTAACTGAAAGGTTGATGGTTCAAACCCACCCAGCCACTCCACAGGAGACAGACGTGGCAATCTGCTCCCGTAAAGATTACAGCCTTGGAACCCCTGTGAGGGAGTTCTTCTCTTTCCTTTAGGGTCGTTATGAGTTGGAACTGTCTGAATAGCAACAGGTTTTTGTGGGTTTTTTTGCATCGAAAGGAGCACTAACTGATACAGAGGGTAATTATTATTTATAAATACATGAACGACATTTATAAAGTTCTTGTGAGACTGAATGCCAAAATCTACCTCTGAAGTTTCCATCCATTGGTTTGACTTCCCCTCTCTTGTGCCTTAGAGAACTGAAACTTCTGTTCTTGTGGCAGGCCTTCCATAATTGGAATCAGAAAACCAGCCACCCCTAAACTCATTGCTGTCTAGCTGATTCCAACTGATAGTGACCAAGTGCGCGCTCGTGTGTGTCTCAGTTCTCTATGGCACGAGGGAGGGGAAGTCACACCAATGGGTGGAAACTTTAGAGGCAGATTTTGGCAATCAGTCATTCTCCTGCAGAGTCAACGAGTGGGTTTGAACCACATTCAGCAGCTGAGCGCCTACCCACTGCAGACCAGGGCTCCTTTACCTTTTGATGCAAGTGACCTCAAATTCCTTAAGCATAAAAGGTCATGAATTAGATCACCAAGCCAAAACCAAACCCACTGCCGTCGAGTCAATTCTGACTTATAGTGACCCTATTGGACAGAGTAGAACTGCCCCGTGAACTGCCAACCTTTTGGTTAGTAGCTGTAGCACTTAAACACTATGCCACCAGGGTTTGAATTAGATCACATATTCCAAAAATCCAAAAGTAGGCATAGCATTAAGAATAGCTAGATTTGGAGTTCATGTAGTACATCTCTCAGCTCTGTTTCCCCTTCACTGTCAGACCCCACAGTGGGCCAGATGGCTCCAGACGTTTCCTGTGTGGTGATGAGATGCCTGCTGCAGCTCCTGCCTCATATCTAACTGGGTAGGAAAGATCAAGTGTATTTTCTGATAGCCTGGTCTGTAGTGTGAAGATTCACCCTGATTGGATTGATGTAAAAACTCGACTGGGGAAAGGGGAGCATAGAAAAGCAGCAACACACTGTGGCCAGTGGTCTGTGGCACTTACCGGAAGTTGATGAACAGGAATATCAGGTTCTTCCTGCTCTGGCAGTGGAGCGACTTCCCTGGTCAGTCTTATGGCAGCTACCAGGTCTGCTCTGGAGTGGTTCCCTCTTGTCCACTGCCCTGAGAACATTAAGGAGGAACCCTCCTGGGCTGGACCTCACTTGCAGCCTATTTCCTCATGGAAATCAATTTGGGGACTCTTTTTTATGGGATTAGATCGTGTCCCTAAAATATGTGTTGGAATCTTAAACCCTGTATCTGTGAATATAATCCTGCTTGGAAACAGAGGTTTCTTTGTTATGTTAATTAGATCATACCTGAGTAAGGTGGATTCTGAATGTAATCACTTCTGAGCCATAAAAGAGCAGTATGCATGTGCATGCGTGTGTGTGCGCACACACACACAGACACACACACACACGAAGACAGGCTCTATGTGAGGATTGTCCACAAGCCAAGAAACCAAGGAATACCGGGGACTATGACAGCAAAGGACTCAAAACAGCTGGAAACCTGATTTGGACTTTTAGCCTCCAGAACTGTGAGAAGAAATACATTTCTGTTCTTTAAAGCCACCTATTTGTGGTATTTCTGTTATAGCAGCACTAGGAAACGAAGAAAGGGACCTAGGGATTGCTTTGGAGTTGAGCAATGAAAGCCCTGTTGTTTGGCAAGTTGGGTTTTTCCCTGACAATACAACTCTATTAAAAATTTAGCAGGCTTTTATTCTGTTTTCATTGGCCCAGTCCCATGGTCTAATAACCAGAGGCATTGATTTGTCTGAGCAGCGGTCTTTGGATCGTAATAGAACTTGGCTTGGGAGTTTTGGTCTCGCAGCCATGGGCAGGTGCTCAGCCCATCTCCCTGGACTTCAGAGTAGCAGCTTCCCTTGGAGCCTCTGCTTCAGGGCAGTATAAACTAGTGGCCTTAGTTGGAGAAGCACTGTTTATTTGCTCCTTCTTCTTGTATGCCATCAAGTTGATTCTCTACTCAACCCCGTGTGACAGAGTATAACCGCCCCATAGAGTTTTTCTAGGCTGTAATCTTTATGGAGGAGCCCTGGTGGCGCAGTAATTAATCACTCAGCTGCTTACTGAAAGATCAGCAGTTCAAACCCATGCCAGAGGTGCATCTAAGGTGTGGCAGGTTTGGCGTGTGCCCTGGGTGCCACTTGAAGGGAAGGGGTGCCACTGAGCAGTTTCAATTAACCTGGAATGGCCCAACTTCCTTCCTCAAGCGCTGTAGACACAGAGGTGTAGTGGCAGGTCGGGGGTAGAGGGGAGCACTTGCCCCGAGCGCAAGTCCAGGGTGGCGCCAGATGAGGCCTGGAATGCCATTCCAAGGCACCACAAATATGAAAGGCACCTGACTGAGGCAGCTAGACAAGGGGGCGGCGGCAAGGCGTTTCTGCTGACACATTGCAGCTATCAACATCTATTCACCTTGAAAAGGGGGTAGGGATGCAATTTAGAGATTGCCCTTGTGTGCTTGACTTGGGGAAGGCACAACTCATAGATTGCCCCTGGGTGCTCATTACTCCCCACCTCCGTGGGCCTACAGGGGTGCAATTTCAGTTCTTGCCATAGGCACTGTTTTGCATAGGTATGCCTCTGAACCCACTCAGTGGTTCCATGGGAGAAAAGAGCTGGTTATCTGCTCCCGAAAAGATTACAGCCTAGGAAACTCTACGGGGCAGCTCTACTCTGTCATATGGGGTCGCTATGAATTGGAATCAACTCAATGGCACACAACGATACAACAGCCTTTTTTTTTAACAGTCTTTTATGGAAGCAGATCACCAGGTCTTTCTTCCTCAGAGCCACTGGGTGGGCTCAAACTGCCAGCCTTTCAGTTGGCAGCTGAGCACTGAACTGTTCCAGCACCAGGGCTCCTTATTTGCCCCTTAGCTCTGTACTGTTCTGTCCGTATCAGTGCAGTGGGACCATCATCCTGTGTGTCTGGCAGAGGGAGTAACTGGAGGTATTTGGGAGGGACCTGGGGAAGATTAACTTCTCAGAGACTGTCATCTTTGTACAGCAAACTCCCCTATGTTCCTTGCACTAATTTTAGTTTGGGAGCAAATATTTTGCTTTTTCCATCCTCGTCAGACTCCAGGTCACAAGACTGTCAGCTATTGCAAACCATAGGCAAATAGCTTCTCTTAGCTGAGTTGTATGTCATCTCACTCTGCATTCAGTAGACCAATTACGGCCCAAGCTTGCTGGTAATTGTTAGACTTTACTGAAGACTATAAGAACTAGGCAACTTACTCCAGAATCCTAGAAGTTCTGTAAGCCCCCTAATGAAGCAGTTTCAGTAGGCATTTCATCAGAGTTTTAAGACATAACAGACATCGTTTTATCATGACAAGGACTGGCAACTTCTCAGCTATCATCCAACCCCAGCTCAGCCAATCTACATTTTGGGGTCATTTGTGTGGAACAGCCTTACTTCTTATGTAGATTTCTATAATAGGACATTCTTCCCCCTTGTTACAGATTGAATGGTATTCCCCCAAGAAGAGATGTTGAAGACCTAACCCCTGTACCTGTGAGTGGCACCCAGTTTGGAAATAGGATCTTTGGAGATGTTACCAGTTAGGTTAACAAGGGATCATATTGGAGTAGGGTGGGTCCTAATCCTATATAACTGGCATCCTTATAAGAGAGGAGAAGAGACAGAGGAAGGATGCCATGTGGCACTGCAGCTGCAAGCCAAGGAGTGTCTAGAGTTTCTAGAAGCTCGTAGAGAAGCATGGAACAGATTCTCAATTAAAACCTTGGAAGGAGTCAACACAGCCAACACTCTGATTTGGACTTCTAGTCTCTAGGATGGTGAGACGGTAAATTTCTGTTCTTAAAATCCACTCACTTTATGGTATTTTATTATGGAAATCTTGTGAAACTAATACACCCCTTTTAAGGGGACAGATACCAGGAAACCAATCTGACTAGCTTAGGAGGAAAAAAAAGGAGTGGAGGACTTACTGGCTCACAAGTTAAAAGCCCCTGGTTAGATCTGATTTCAGGAATCCCTGGATTTGGAGCTTAAATAATGTCGTCATGGCCCAGTTTCTCTGTGTCCAAGCCCTTCCATTCTTTTGGCAGTCTTTTTAAGCTTTAGTTGATAAATGCCGGAAACTCGGGGTCTCCCTTATGGAACAGCAAGCAAAGTGAGTGTCTTTGCCAGTAGTTCACACAAATCCTGAGATTCACTCAGCATGAACCAGCTTAGATCCTGTGCAGTTCTTGGACTAATCACTGCAGCTGGGAGGAGAGGTGGTCACTGCTTTGACTGGGCAAGACTGGGTCAAGCATTTCACTCCTGGACCTGGGCTGGAGCTCTCCCAGGGAATGGTATTAGACTGAGTAAGGTATATTTACTAAAAATAAGGTCTTGATGCCAAAACAAAGAGGAATAGGTTGTAGAGAGGCCAAGAAAAGTCTACTAACCCTGACTGGTATGTCAGCCACTGTGCTAGGGACCAGAGTTGTTGTTGTTGTTACTTCCTGTTGAGTCGATTTCAATTCATGGTGACCCCACGTGTTACAGAGTAGAACTGCTCCATGGAGTTTTCTTGGCTGTAATCTTAACGGAGGCAGACCGCCAGGCCTTTTCATCCTCAGTACTACTAGGTAGGTTCAAACTACCAACCTTTAGGTTCACAGTTGCGTGCAAACTGTTCGTACCTGTAGGAATCTTAGAGCCTGAAGTTAGAGTTTAAAAGTAATGGTAGTAATATACAGGGAGTCTCAGTGACTTTCTAGGTACTGAAGTTTTTGAAAGAAGATTTAGGTATAGTAGCTAATTCCATCATTCAATGGATGATTTGATGAGATGACTTTTTAAGGAACTTTCCTACCTGAGAGTCCACAATTTATAATTCTTTGAAAACAATATGGAAAAGATAGTTGATTAGCTTAGGTAGTTATTTTATCATTTTAAATTATATTTTATAATTTTAGCATTTTTAATATTATAACCCCTTCACATACAACTCCTTATCATGCTTTCTTTAACACCACAAGTCCTTCAAAACAATATCTGAGTATGGAAGAATTGATCTATTGCTGGTAAAGAGTGCTTTATTTGTGTGTGTGTGTGTCCCTCTCACTAAGGATTAAAAAAAAAAAAATAGTATATAGTAGTTGATAAATGTTGCATTTTAGTTTTGCCCATACCATCATGCAATTATAATGTATACATGAGTTAAATATTGAGCCCCACTTTTTAAGGGACACTTTCCTGAGGATAATGGAAGTTCTTTTGGCCTAATCCATAAAAATAGCATTGAAAATACCCGTTATTAGACTTTTATTTTGAACTTTAAGATACTCCCTGCAAAAAGTTTCAGTAATGGTTAAAAACACATTTTTTTCCCCCCACCTAATGAAAGATTGTTTTCATTCCATTTTGGTTTTCTTCAGAAGCTTCCTTTAATTTCAGCCAAAATAAAGTCCAGCTAAGTTTTCTTATGGCTTAATGCAAAAGCATGGAAATCCACAGGAAATTTGATGACTATTGTTCCAATACTATAAACATTTGAAAGAGTTTTACAAAGTGTACTTAAAACAACATAATTGTAAATCTTTGGGAATCTTGCCTTTTCTCAACAACTCTTAGATAATCAAAAAGAAAGTGTAATAAAATCAAAGCGAAAGTTTCTTGGTCAAGACTTGCTGCGGAGGGTGGCTTGATTACTCAGTTAAATGCATATGGTGAAGTTTGTTTCACCAGCGTGCCAAGTGACACATAAGATATGAAGAAGAATTAATGATAGGAGATCCTAGTTCTCTTTATTTGGGGGAAATGAGCAGGTGTTTGAGTGAGAGGAATTGCTAGTCTGCCCCCCTCCACACACACACCAAAAAAAAAAACAAAACTATTTTCTTCTTTGAATTAGTACATTGGTGTTGGATGGAGTTTGATTTCCCTCATTGGGAGGGTGTAGAACAGCTTCATTTGAAATTCTTCCTTTTTAGTCTATATGATATAACCCAAATTCAAAGGTTATATCAATTTTTTAAAATTTGACATAGGTAACTTAAGACTACCTTGCTTTATCTTTCTAGGACTGAAGTTTGTTCATTTTTTTGTTTATTCATTCATTTCGTTCATTCATTAGAGGCGCCTTATTAAGACCACATATATAACCCATATATAATGAGCCTTGTTTTGGGTTAGTGTCAGCATGAAGTCATATTCAAAGAAAAAAGCATGACAGAAAAAATAATTGAAAATAACATGAATATTTACTTCACCTCTCAGAAAACATTCTAGGAGGGAGTAAATGCATTATATGTAATAAAACTTAAAAAATACTCTTTCCCTACTTCGCAACAATTAAGAACGATGATGAAGCTGTGAAACATCTTATAACATGGAGGAATCTGGAAGGCATTATGCTGAGTGAAATTAGTCAGTTGCAAAAGGACAAATACTGGTGAGACCACTATTATAAGAACTCAAGAAATTGTTTAAACACAGAAGAAAATATTCTTTGATGGTTAGGAGGGTGGGGAGGGAGGGAGAGGGGTATTCACTAATTAAACAGTAGACTAGAACTATTTTAGGTGAAGGGAAAGACAACAGACAATACAGGAGAGGTCAGCACAACTGGACTAAACCAAAAGCAAAGAAGTTTCCTGAATACAACTGAACGCTTCAAAAGCCAGAGTAGGAGGGACAGGGGTTTGGCGACCATGGTTTCAGGGAATGTCTAGGTCAGTTGGCATAACAAAATGTATTAAGAAAATGTTCTGCATCCCACTTTGGTGAGTGGCGTCTAGGGTCTTAAACACTAGCAAGTGTCCATCTAAGATGCATCAGTTGATCTCAACCCAACTGGAGCAAAGGAGAATAAAGAACACCAAGGACATATGGTAAAGGTGAGCCCAAGAGACAGAAAGGGCCACATAAACCAGAGACTCCATCAGCCTGAGACCAGAAGAACTAGATGGTGCCCGGCTACCACTGATCACTGCCCTGACAAGGAACACGACGGAGAACCCCTGATAGAGCAGGAGAACTATGGGATGCAGGTCTCAAATTCTCATAAAAAGACCAGGCTTAATGGTCTGACTGAGACTGGAGGGACCCTGGAGGTCATGGTCCCTGGACCCTTTGTTAGCCCAAGATTGGAACCATTCCCGAAGCCAACTCTTCAGACAGGGATTGGACTGGACTATAAGATAGATAATGAGACTGGTGCGGAGTGAGCTTCTTGGCTCAAGTAGAGACACATGAGGCTATGTGGGCAGCTCCTGTCTGGAGGCGAGATGAAAAGGAAGAGGGGGACAGGAACTGGTTGAATGGACATGAGGAATACAGGGTGAAGAGGAGGAATGTGCTGTCTCATTAGGGGGAGAGCAGCTAGGAGTACATAGCAAGGTGTGTATAAGTTTTTGTATGAGACACTGACTTGATTTGTAAGCTTTCACTTAAAACACAATAAATTAATTAATTAAAAAAAAATAAAGCTCTTTCCCATCTGTCTCACTCAGTGCCTTTTACATGATCATCAGCTGCTTCCCCAAACTCTCCTTTTCCTCTTGAAACCTGCGCAGCTCTCCCCAAATCCAGTCAGTATAGCTATTCAAGTCTTTACCTCTCTCCTTTCTTTCCCTCTAGGTCTCTTCTATTTCCTCTCTCACTCTAAGTCTTTTTTTACCTCTCCCTCATAATTCATTTCTCACAGCTGTGTTAAAAGGGGAAAAAGTTGAGCAGAAAACCCAGACTTTCTCTTCGAAGATGGCACAAGGAATGAGGTTGAGATTATTCTTGTATTAATATAGTTTCTCTTTGTTGCCTTTATTAAAAATTACAAAATACGCTTAATACTGAAAGTCCAGACCAGGGAACACATACATTGGAATGAAAACTAGGACAGTAAAATACATGCCCTTAGTTGTGCAGTTGACTCGAAAGTACCTCATGTTCACTGGTAAAAAAAGGAATCTCCTTATCCATGAGGAGAGCACACTCGTGCCTTGGTGACAAAGTTCTCCTTAGCTCTTAACGCTAAAATTATGTAGGCCTTTACATAGAGACACCGATAAATGTAGTCGTAGCGTCTTTAATAACATCCTCAAAAAACAGACTTTGTTGCTTGAAATATCTGTTGATGAAAAGACAGGGCATAGTGCCAAAATATGACTCAGTAAAAGATATTCTGCAGTGGACCAAAACAGTATGGTCCAAGACTGCAGCTTTCTGATGATCTGAATTGATCCAAGGTTAAAACTTTATGCAAACAATAGCCTCAGGGACCAAAGGAGTGATGTAAATGAGTGGAAAATAAGTAGTAACTGCCAGCTTCAGGAAACCCTGGTGGCGTAGTGGTTAAGTGCTTTGGCTGCTAACCAAAAGGTTGGCAGTTTGAATCCACCAGGTGCTCCTTGGAAACCCTATGGGGCAATTCTGGTCTGTTCTGTAGGGTCACTATGAGTTGGAATCGACTCGACGGCAGTGGGTTTGGTTTTCGGTTTGGGCCAGCTTCAGGTGTTGGGGCATCATAAGGAAGGGAGAGAAGGGTGACTGGATAGCACATGCCCTTTTGGAGGAGGGAGGCTGCTGCTACTCAGCTTTATCCTGCTTTACCGTGTGGAACTGTTGATCAGTGCTGTTACAACTTCTCATTCTTTAAGATGAGTCTGAAATGCAGATTTCTTATGTGAAATGTCCCATTTTAAACACTCATCATTCAGTCATTTGGACTTTTAAAAAGTGTTTTGTGGGTCAAGCAGAACATGCCAGCAGGCATCCAGTTACCCATCTCTGATCAGAGGAAAGGTTAAGGTCTTTATCAGTCTTACATCTGTCTTCTCTGTTCTACTTACAGTTGGCTCTCTGGCAAAGCCTGGAGCCTGATGCTTTTTGTGGTTGATTGAGAGTAGGCAGTATACTTGACAGATAACCACTGATGAGGCAGTTGGAAGAGCTTGACCAAGACTATCATGTGATTGAATGTTTATCACCCTGGAGGTGGTCCCTCAGCGAAGTACAGAAGCAAGCCTGGGATTATTCCTTAAAAATGTATTTGTGGTTCACGCTTTAGTTGGCTCTAGACCCCAAAGTTCTACATTTATTTTAGAAGGAACATTTGCAAAGTAGGTATTACTAGTGTTCCACTCCTCGAATCACATTTTTAAGCAATGTCACTTCCCAAGGAAACTGCCAATATATATCAATTGGAAAAAAATACCTCTAAGAAATTGAATGGATATATTGGATGGAAGCCAACTAAATTGAGGGCATCTGCCAAAATAATTTTAAAATTTTATGCTTCATATTCGATTATTCTTTCTGAAAGTACCTATAATGACAGGACAAGTTATGAAGCCACTTATAGTTTATGGCATTGAAATCATATTATCATAAAAGACTAAGTATATGTTTGTGTATGAAATTGTTCAAAAGCAATTTAAAATTATTAGGATATATTTTAAATGTTGAAGAGGAAGAAAAGTTGAGTTAGAACATATTTTAATTTTATGCCACTCATCATTGTTTTCTACTGGGAGGCCATTTCTGCAGCGCGTAAGCTTTATGTTTCAATTACTGAGTTTTCAGGAAAGCATTAATTTATATCATGAACTAATTAATTTCAGGATTGTATTTATTTTAGCATTTATTCTACTCTGTTGTATAGCTTAAACAGTTAACAGGGAGTTAGGTTAAAATCCAAAACCAAAATCCCTGGCATCATTGTATTTTTGCTTGAAATTTTTCATAGTACCTATGCTTGGATTCCTTATTCCTTACCCAGCTTTCGCATGCATGTAAGGTGATTGAAAATAGTGTGGCTTGAGTCAGGCACACTGTAGTCCTCAAAGTGACATCTTTGCTTTTTAACACTTTAAAGAGACCTTTTGCGGCAGATTTGCCAGCGCAGTATGTCGTTTGATTTCTTGACTGCTGCTGCTTTGGGCGTTGATTGCAGACCAAGTAAATTGAAATCCTTGACAACCTCAGTCTTTTCTTCATTTATCATGAGGCTGCTTATTGGTCTAGTTGTGAGGATTTTTGTTTTCCTTATATTCAGGCGTCAAGTGTTAAAAATTGTTAAAAAGCAAGGATACCACTTTGAGAACTAAAGCGTGCCTGATCCAAGCAATGCATGGTATTTTCAATCATCTCATATGCATGTGAAAGCTGAGCAACGAATAAGGAAGACCAAAGAAGAGGAGTTGATGTATTTGAATTATGGTTTTGGCAAAGAATATTGAATATACCATGGACTGCCTGAAGAACGAACAAATCTGTCTTGGAAAAAGCACAGCCAGAGTGTTCCTTAGAAGCGAGGATGGTGAGACTTCATCTTGGTACTTTGGACACGTTATCAGGAGGGATCAGTCTCTGGAGAAGGACATCATCTTTGGTAAAGTTGAGGGTGAGTGGAAAAGAGGAAGATCCTCAACAAGATGGACTGACGCAGTGGGTCCAACAAGGGACTCAAACAGAGCAAGGATTGTGAGGATGGTGCAGGACTGGACAGTGTTTGGTTCTGTGGTACGCAGGGTTGCTGTGAATTGAGACCCACTTGGCAGCACCTAACAACAACAACAACATGTGTGAATTAGTTGCCTGTTTTCCTGAAATGGCTGCAAGAAACCAAAATTTTTCTATTTCTCCAGAAAAATTGTATCACTGAAATATGTTGCTATCCCCTGATGTTATTTTCTGTAAAATTATTGTGAAGTCAGAGCATATGATTCATTCTGAGTAAAAAAAATTTTTAAAATAAACAACAAAAAAGGTTTCTTGGCAGGCTAAGGAGCTTTAGTAAAAGAAAAAAAAATTGGGGGGGACTTCCTTTGCTTTGCAAGTGATTATAAAAAATGAATAACTGATTTCAGTGCGGATTGAAATCATTAAATATAAAAATGAGATACTTACCCCATTAGAAATCCTGCTTGTTAAAATTTCCCTTCTATATCCTCACCTCCAAGAGACTTATTTTGGAGTCTCTCAACAAAAAAAAGGAAAGCTCGTGTTGGTAATATTCTCATTGCAGCTTGACATTTCAGGGTAATCCTGAATAAACTTTTTGGTTTTTCTTTAGTAATATGCATTTTTTACTAGTCGCTGCCAAAAGTGAACTTTTTCAAGTAGCATATTGGATGGACATAGTTATGATTTGAGTGTGGAAAACTATGACCCTATAGTGATAGGATGCTCTGTGTATATTTATAACAAAAAGGCTAATTTAGCTAGTATGCCTGTGAGTTGGAATCGACAACAACAGGTTTGGTGTTTTTTTGTTTGTTTTTTGTTTTTAAGCTAGTGTGGTGGACTAAATAAAGACCCCTAAAGACATCAAGGTCCACACTGCAGAATTTGTAAATGTTG
Source organism: Elephas maximus indicus (assembly GCF_024166365.1). Lineage (NCBI taxonomy): Eukaryota > Metazoa > Chordata > Mammalia > Proboscidea > Elephantidae > Elephas > Elephas maximus. Next base: position 193,578,915 of record NC_064819.1, read on the forward strand.
AGAGGTGGGGCCAACATGGCTATAGACGGACCTGTGAAGTTACCTAATATGGCACAAGAAACCTTGCAGATATGATTGAATTAAGTATTCTGAAATCAGAAGATTATCCTGGATTACCAGGGTGGGCCCTTATAAGTGTTCTTATAAGAGGGAGGCAGAAGGAGATTTGACTACAGAGAAGAAGGCGGCAATGTGACACTGAAGCAAGATGTCACACTGCTGGCTTAAAGGTGGAAGAAGGGCTAGAGTCAAGGACGTTAAGGTTTGCAGCTCTTTAAGCTGAAAGGCAAGGAATTGGATTCTTCCCCAGAGCCTCTGGGAGGAGCTTGGCTCTACTGACACCTTGATTTCTGACTAGTGAAACTGATTTTAGACTTCTGACCTCCAGAACTATAAGAGAATAAACGTCTGTTGTTTAAATTTGTTAATTTGTTTGAGCAGCTGTGGGGAACTAGTACTGCCACTTGCTTTAACTATATTAAGTTAAATAAGCCACATACATAATGCCATTATAAAACAGGGGAAAAAAAATAACCTCCCAAGTACTTTGTAACGTCTGAAAATTTATATTTGTAAATTTTGATTAACTGCTGTGTTGCTATGTTTATCAGCTTATTCCTGGTTGATAAAACAGTAAAATTTCTAACATCTAAATACCATATTTTCACGAGTTTGCTGATTACTCTTATCACAACACGATTCTGTTATTACCTGGAACAAGTTCCCTTTTTTTGGTTCCCTTTCTTGGTTTATAGCTGAGGTATATATCACCATTGTCTCTGCCATCAATTTCCCTATGACTTGTTCAGGCTGTGACTCAGCATCCTGACTTTTAGAAAATGGAACCAGATTCCCAGACATATGTGTGCAGCAAAAGCCTGTCTTGTTTCATAAATACAAGGCCGACATTCTTCACAGTTTGGATCCATTTTGGGGACAATGTCATTGTCATCCTGGTACTGGGAGTTACATATAAGGTTCTCTGAAGTGTCCATTATGAACCAACCCCAAGATTCCTCTGAGAGTGTGACAATTTGTTTGCAGCCATTCCTGGCACCTCCTGGAGTCCCCTAAGATCTGCTGTTTAAATCACATGAGGAGATCCTAGAAAAACCAGTTGCCATCAAGTGCTTCCAACTCATGGCAACCCCATGTGTGTCAGTAGAACCACAGGGTTTTCAATGGCTGATTTTTCGGAAGTAGATCACCATGCTTTCCTTCCGAGGCTCCTCTGGGTAGACTCCGACCGCCAACCTTTTAGTTAGCAGCCATGTGTGTTAACCATTTGCACCATTAAGCCATGGTGATGCAAATGGTTTAGAGCTTGACTGCTGACCAAAAGGTTGGTAGTTTGAATCCACCACCTGCCCCTTGGAAAGCCTGTGGGGTAGTTCTACTCTGTCCTGTAGGGCTGTTATGAGTTGGAATCAACTTGACGGCAAAGGATTTGGTTTTTGGTTTAGGGATTCCAAGGAAATCTTAGAAGAGGGAAATTGGATTTTTGTTGTTCGCCTTTGATTGGTGTTCTGTTTGATGGTCTTTATTAGAATGTGGTTATTTCTCGAAGCTAAGGGAAATTCATGTGTGTGTGTGTGTGCGTGCGTGTGTGCGCATGTGTGCGTGTTTGCCTGCATAGGGATATATTGCTAGTTACTGAACCTAAAGCCAAAGGACCTGTCTTTCTAACTCTACCAGTTCTTTGCGACCAGAGTATTTCTACTCTATCTGAAAACTCCTCTGGGAAAAAATAATTACATTATCATAATTAGACAAAGTGAAAAAAAGAATCTGCACTTCAGTGGATAGTGCTGAATCAGGTATTATATCTACATATTTTTTCAGTGATTACTCTTAAAGTATGTACTCTTATTTGGCCACAGTTCCAAGAGAAAATTTTAATCATGAGTTGTTTTTATACTATCCCCCTATCCCCCAGCTTAGTTTGATTTTATTTAGCTTATGTCACAGTTGGAAATTTGCACTGAAAGCTGAACCTCTATGTATGAAATCACAAAATGAAATGAAATATAAGAAGTGATGTTCTTCTAGAAAAATAAATAACTTTATCCTTGTGACTAAATTCGTAGCAAAAAAAAAGAAAAAAAACAGTTGCTGTCAAGTCTATGCCAACTAACGGTGACCCCGTGTGTTTCAGAGTAGAACTGCGCACAGGATTTTCAATGGCTGTAACTGTTGTCACAGTACACAGTAGATCACCAGGCATTTCTTCCAAGGCTTCCTCTTCGTGGATTTGAACCTCCAACCTTCCAGTTAGTAGCTGAGCTCTGATGTGTTTGTACCACCCGAGGACTCCAACTTCATAGCAGGGCTAGATACAATTAATATTTATGTACAATGAAAACAAATACATAATTATAATACCTCGAGTTTATCAAACACCTTTGTTCTTTTATACTGTGTTAATATGTTATCTCGTTTACTTAAATCCCCACAAATCTCCAAGTAATAACAGCAGCAGCAACACAATAAAGTTGTAACTTTTGGTTATTGAACTCTTACTGTAAACTAGGCACAGATCATGTTTAATAGTAAAAGTAAGCTTTCTGTGTATTATGTATTAATTATCGCCAGAACCCATCTGAGGCCATTATCTCCTTTTCATGGACAAGGAAACTGAGACTTAGATGTGACAACTTGCCCAAAGAGGTGGACCTAAGAAGAAACAAAGAGGATTGATTCAAATGTAGAAGTTCCTGGTCCATAAACTGAGCTCTTTTCATTGTAGCACCCCATTTCCCTAAGTAAGAATTAGGCAGTGGAGGAAAAACAGCCTTGACTCTGAAGGTCAGAACAGTACAAAGACAGGGTTGCAGCCAAATAGGCAAAGAACCAAGAGAAAGTCCCTGGGGGAGACCAGTTCTGTCTGATAAAGAAGGCTGTGAAAAAATGAAAGAGATTTAGTAAAATGCTGCCATAGCTGGAAATACTTAATTTGGTTTTTTATTTATTGGTCTTATAATTACAAAAGTAACATAAGCTTACTGTACAAAGAATTCAACAACAAATTATATAAATGTAAAGTAAAAGTTACTCCTCTCTTCGCCTCCCTATGGACCAATCATTTTCTCAGACATCCAGCAGACCTATGTATCTAAATGTATATAGTTGTTTTGGAGGTTTTTTTCCCCCCCACAAAAAATGGGATCATATCTACCTGTCTGTCTGTCCATCTATCTGTGTACACATATACACACATATATAATTTTTTTTCCAAAATAATATGACACCTACATCTTGTATGTTGGGGCCTTGGTGACACAGTAGTTAAGAGCTCAGCTGCTAACCAAAAGGTCAGCAGTTCAGATCCACCAGCTGCTCCTGGGAAACCTATGGGGCAGTTCCCCTCTGTCCCGTAGGGTTGCTACCAGTCGGAATCAACTTGACGGTGATGGGTTTTGTCAACAGATTTTTTTCTTATATTTTAGTACTTTTATTTCCCTACAGAGGCAATTTTGAGAAAAAAATTTATATTAAAGAGAACTACGTTGTCCTATGGTTGGTCAATTTTGACATTTTCTACGGAGCTATTAGCCCCAGATTGTTGGGCAATGCTAATTTTGTTTTGTTTTTACATCCTTTGTGTGTTAATGGTGTTTTGTCCTGACCCTCGGACTTTGCCAGTGCTGGGAACTTTGCCCTGGAAGGAGGATGTAATCAGACGAGACAAGAAGGGAAACAAAGGGAAGTGCAAGACTCTTGGGAAGATTTTGTTTGGATTTAAAGGTGTTTTTTTTTTTTTAACCTCAAAACAACTTTTAGCACGTTTTCTAATCTTCTCAGCCAAGTGTAAACTTAGACCCTGACGGGACCTTGAAAAATCATGTCAGCCTCTTGCTTTTGTTTAACTTAGAAGTCCCAGAGAGCTTATTGTATTTCCAAAGAAGGTCATAGAGCTGATTACTGAGAGAGCAAAGACCAGAACCCAAGTCTTTCCTTCCTGTAAGTGCACTTAACATGAAAGCCCATTTCTTCCCCACATAGTTCATAGAGTTTCCAAAATACAGTGAATTTTATTTTAAAATCAAGATATAAATATATGCCATAGAACACATTAAGAAGGGGAGGCCCTGGGAGGCCCTTTGGCGATTCACAGCCTAGGTTTGTGAATTCCAACTCTACAACTTAGCTATGCTCTGTGGCCTTGGGAAATGGCCCTAATTTTTCTCAGCCTTCCTTTTATTACCTGTAAAATGAAGATATTATAGCTTAGCTCACGGGGCGTTTGTGAGTTGAAGATAGTATTTGTAAAATGTTCACTGTAGTGGCTGGTTCATTAGTCAACTCAGTAGTAGTTGCTGTTAGAAGAAAGCTCTTTCAAAGATTATATAATAATCTTTTTGAAAAAGTAAAATTCAATTTTTAAAATTTCACAATACTTAAGTATTAAATTATTCCTGTAATTTATAAGGAGACTTGAAAGGCTAAACACTTTTTTAAAGAAAGTCTAAACCCTTTTTTTTTTTCTTTACTCTTTTTTAATAGCTATTGTATCTGGTATAAAATGCAAAAGGTACAAAAGGGAACATAATGAAAAGTAATTCCTCCTATTCTTTCTTTCTCTCCAGCCACCAACTTTCCTTTCCAGGAAACTCCCTTTACCAGTTTCTTGTATGCTGTTGTGAACATATTCTATAAAAAAAAAAAACAACCCAGTGCCGTTGAGTCGAATATATACGGTTATTAAGTTTTAAGTATTAAATGATTTCTATCTTCTCCCTCCCCTCCAGATGCTTCCTAATAGACCTAACTGTTGAGTCAGCGTGTCTAGACCAGTGCTGTCCAATACAACATTCTACAATGATAGAAGTGTTATTATTTGTGTTGTCTAATACAGTATCCACTAGCACATGAGTCTTGAGCTCTTGAAATATGGCAACTAAAGAACTGAATTTTTACTTGATTTTAATTAAATTTAATAGCAACATGTATCTGGCTAGTGGCTACCATATTGGACAACACCATGCTAGGTATTTATGACTAAAGCACTTTTACAACAACATCCAAAACCAACCCGCTGCTGTCAAGTCAATTCCAACTCATAGCGACCGTATAGGACAGGATAGAACTGCCCCACAGAGTTTCCAAGGCTATAAATCTTTTTTTTTTTTTTTAATTTTTGTTGGGTTTTAAGTGAAAGTTTACAAATCAATTCAGTCTCTCATACAAAAATTTATATACACCTTTCTATATATTCTTAGTTGCTCTCCCCCTAGTGAGAGAGCACACTCCTTCTCTTCACCCTCTATTTCTGTGTCTGTTCAGCCAGCTTCTGTTCCCCTCTGCCTTCTGATCTTCCCTCCAGACAGGAGCTTCCCACATGTATCTACCTAATCCAAGAAGCTCACTCCTCCCGCATTATCATTTTCTATCCCATAGTCTTGTCTAAGCCCTGTCTGAAGAGTTAGCTTTGGGAATAGTTCCCGTCTTGGGCTAACAGAAGGTCTGGGGACCTTGACCTCCGGAGTCCTTCTAGTCTCAGTGGGACCATAAAGTCTGGTCTTTTTACGAGAATTCGAGGTCTGTATCCTGCTGCTCTCCTGCTCCTTCAGGGATTCTCTGTTCTGTTCCCTGTCATGGTAGTCATCTGTTGTAGCCGGGCACCATCTAGTTCTTCTGGTCTCAGGCTGATGTAGTCTCTGATTTATGTGGTCCTTTCTGTCTCTTGGGCTCATAATTACCTTGTGTCTTTGGTGTTCTTCATTCTCCTTTGCTCCAGGTAGGTTGAGATCAATTGATGCATCTTAGATGGCCGCTTGCTAGTGTTTAAGACCCCAGATGCTGCTCTCCAAAGTGGGATGCAGAATGTTTTCTTAATAGATTTTATTATGCCACTTGACCTTGATGTCCCCTGAAACCATGGTCTCCAAACCCCCAACCCCTGCTATGCTGGCCATCAAAGCATTTGGCTTATTCAGGAAACTTCTTTGCTTTTGGTTTAGTCCAGTTGTGCTGACCTCTGCTGTATTGTGTGTTGTCCTTCCCTTCACCTAAAATAGTTCTTATCTACTATCTAATTGGAACCCCTGGTGGCATAGTGGTTAAGTGCTACAGCTGCTAACCAAAAGGTCGGCAGTTCAAATCCACCAGGCACTCCTTGGAAACTCTATGGGGCAGTTCTACTCTGACCTGTAGGGTCGCTATGAGTCGGAATTGACTCCACGGCAACAGGTTTGGTTTTGGTTTACTATCTAATTAGTGAACACCCTTCTCCTTCCCTCTCTCCCCCTCTACTCTCATAACCATCAAAGAATATTTTCTTCTCTGTTTAAACAATTTTTTGAGTACTTATAATAGTGGTCTCATACAATATTTGTCCTTTTGCAACTGACTAATTTCACTCAGTATAATGCCTTCCAGGTTCCTCCATGTTATGAAATGTTTCACGGATTGATCATTGTTCTTTGAATGAATATATGTATGAATATACTGTAATTTATTTATCCATTCATCCATTGATGGACACTTGGTTGCTTCCATCTTTTTGCTATTGTAAACAGTGCTGCAGTGAACATGGGTGTACACATATCTGTTCATGTAAAGGCTCTTATTTCTCTAGAACATATTCCAAGGAGTGGAATTGCTGGATCGTATGGTAGTTCTTGACGGCACTGGGCTGGGTTGGGTATGGTAGTTCTATTTCTAGGTTTTTAGGGAAGCGCCAAATCAATTTCCAAAGTGGTTGCACCATTTTACATTCCCATCAAGGCTATAAATCTTTATGGAAGCAGACAGCCACATCTTTGTCCCGGGAGCAGCTGGTGGGTTGGAATTGCCAACCTTTTCGTTAGCAGCCAAGCACTTTAATCACTGCACCACCAGGGCTCCTTACAGCAGCACATGGAACCAAGGTTGTGGAATTAAGGAAAGAATCATATAAAACCACAATTTAATATTAGTTAAGGAAGTCTGTGGTTTACACTCAGAAGAAATGCCTGGCAATCTACTTCTGAAAAAAACAGTCACTGAAAACCCTTTGGAACATAGTTCTACTCTGACACACACGGGGTCACCATGAGTCAGGGTTGGGACTCAATGACAACTGGTTAGTTAAATACCTTTGTAAATATATGTGGCCCTAGTGGTGCAATGGTTCAGTGCTCGGCTGCTAGCCAAAAGGTCAGTAATTCAAACCCACCAGTGGCTCTTGGGGAGAAAGACCTGGTGATCTGCTTCTGTAAAGATTACAGCCTAGGAAACCCTACAGGGCAGTTCTGCTCAGTCCTGTAGGGTTGCTGTGAGTCGGAATTGATTTAATGACACACAGCAACAACAGTGGATTTTCTTTTTGAAATTAAGTATTTAGTTAAGAAGACGAGTTTATTTTGAGAGCATGTTAGTCAGAGAAAGTTGTGAAATGGCATACTTATAGGACTGTCAAGTATGGTAAAACTCAACCAAATCAGAACACAGCCTCATTCATCCATTCACTCAAGAAATACTTATTGAGTACATTATGAGTGCAATGCATAGACCCTGGGAACAAGATAGCGTTTAACAAAGCCTAGATAAATTGCTGCCCTCATGAAGCTTTCATTCTAGTGCTATCGAATGCTTTCTCTCATTTGGTGCCGTTGTGTATTGTTTTTCACTCCACGTCAGCAAGTAACAGAAGGCACCATGACAGAGACACAGAAATAACTTGCTCAAGGCCCTGGCTTTGATTGCTTCCAGTGCCCCAAACTTATTTCCTTTTGTAAAGGAAAAAACTTAAGAGGAAAAACAATTTTCACTCAGCTACTGAAACTGCTTTCTTTAGCAGTATCACCTTATTTATTTTTTTAGTCAGTCAGCTAACCCTGGACTGGTGTATTGAAACCAAAACCAAACCAAACATGTTGCCATCGAGTATTCCAACTCATTTGGACCCTGTGGGACAGAGTAGAACTGCCCCATAGGGTTTCCAAGGAGCAGCTGGTGGATTCAAACTGCTGACCTTTTAGTTAGCAGCCATAACTGTTAACCACTGGGCCACCAGGGCTCTGACTGGGATATTACCCATTGCTGTCGAATCAATTCTGAGTCATAGCAACCCTACAGGTCAGAGTAGAACTGCCCCATGAGGTTTCCAAGGAGTGCATGGTGGATTCGAATGGCTAACATTTTGGCTAGCAGTCATACCACTTAACCACTATGCCACCAGGGTTTCTGACTGGGATATTAGTAGGAAAAAAAATGAGGCATGCATGTGCCCTACAAAAGTACACACCATTTTTCTGTAAAAAAAAAAAAGCAAGAGTTTCCAGAATGAACGAGCCCTTTAATATTCCATTGTTGGAAAGTGGAAATAAGAAGCTCAAAATCATAGTTTTGGAGCCACACTGCCTCAGTCTTCAAGAAGCCCTTGCTCTTGGTTAAAGTGCTTGCCTGCCAAGTGAAATGTTGGCAGTTCAAACCCACCAGCCACTCCATGGGAGAAAGATACAGCATTCTCCTTCCATAAAGATTACAACATTAGAAACGCTATGGGGCAGTTGTACTCTGTCCTATAATTCCCTGTAACTCAGTGGCAATGGGCTTAGTTTGCCTTAATCTTCTGCCCTTGGAATAGTGTCTCCGAATAGCGTCATTTCCCTTATCTTCTGGTTTTTACGTTATTTCCCCAGAGCAATGATTGCTGTTAGCAGAGTTGTGTTTGATTTAAATTTTATTCTTTCTGCTTTTCTGCATTTTCAAAAACTTTAAACAAATAAAAATATTACAGGCAGAGAGATGATAAAAGCCTGAAATGATTCAACAGGAGCAGAGACCAAGAAGAGAAGGTGAATTCGAGAAGGAAAGATTTAGGAAACAATTGACAGAGCTTGACTATAGTAGTATGAGGGGCATTGAATAACAAACTTGTGTAATTGTTTTCTATTTTAAAGAAAGGCAAATGCAGCATAAATTTTTTAAAACTTGTATTCATAGCGTGGAAACCCTGGTGGCGTAGTGGTTAAGTGTTAGGGCTGCAAACTAAATGGCTGGCAGTTCGAATCCTCCAGGTGCTTCTTGGAAACTCTATGGAGCAGTTCTACTCTGTCCTATAGGGTCGCTATGAGTCAGAATCGACTCAAAGGCACTGGGTTTGGCTTGGTTTTTTACTCAGAGCATCAAATGTTAAATATCATTATTTTCAATCGTTTATCTGTCCTAGATGATTTGCCAAGTACTTTTTAGTTTACCATTTAAATAAGTGTACATTTGGGGTCATTGAAAAAGCTGAGTTGAAATAAGGAGTTTATTGACTGACCTTTTCTTTTTCAGTTAGCCTTAATTTAATGGTAGTAAAACCTTATTGTGAGAATGTCTTATGATAGATAACTGACTTGAAGAGCACAAGAGAAAGTCTGAAAGGTAAAAGCCCTAAAAGTAAATGTTTGAAGAATATTAGCTATACCACATTCATCATTGGTAGTTATTCCTCCTTAAAAAAGGTGTTCAAAATATATTTTCCTTCTTTGAACGGAACGATTTTACAGTGAGCTTCCAGAAACACATCTGATTACCATTTTTAAGGTCAGAACATTGCAGTTATAGATAACCTCCAGAGAAACAAATTTTCATGAGTACTGTAGTCCAAACAAGATATAGCTGATTGTAGAACTATATGTGTTAAATTGTACTCTTACCTGTTCAACTAGTTTGATATTGATATTTTTTAGTAGTTTTTTCTGAAGTAATAACTGTGGCTGTAAGTGTTGACAGTGATGGTTTGTATGGGAAGGGGGGGAAATGAATAAAACAATGTATCCCATTTGTTATTTCCATGTGTGAACATTAGTTTCTAATGAGATGTCCCCAAACAGTGCTTCTATTCATTAAAACACATGCCCTAGATTTGAATGAGTTTAATTACCATGAGGACAATGAAATGAGGACATTTAAATCAACTTAAAGTAGAAAAATTCAAAATAGTAAGAAGCACATCTACCAGGCTGCACAGAACTAATTTTTGACACTGATTTTCTCTCTTCCTAGAACAGATTGTTTTTGAAGAGGACAATGTGGTTCATCTCAAGCATGTTTTTGACCAGCCATTATAATCACCAGGCACAACAAGAGCAGCACACCCATAGCCAGCATTCTGGATACAGAGATCAGCTGTTTGCATAGACAGACCTCCTAAGCAAAGAGATGATCACTGTACTGTATCTAGGATACTGTGTATTGATTTAAGACTCATACAGTAATCTTGATAGAGAGAGAAATTGTTTTATTAGGGGCATTATCTGATTCAACTTTGCAAAGGTCCACCTACTCTTTTATCAGAAAACCAATTTAAAACCTGAAGATAGAAAATGAAAACATGTTTACTGAATATAATTCTTAAGCCTTCAACTTTGTTTGGTTAGTGGTTTTGTTTTGTTATATAACAAAAACCAGAAAACCAAACCCACTGCCATTGAGTTGATTCTGACTCATAGCAGCTCTACAGGACAAAGTAGAACTGCCCCATAGGATTTCCAAGGCTGTAAATCTTTATGGAAGCAGACTGCCACATCATTCTTCTGAAGAGCAGCTAGTGGGTTTGAACAAACAACCTTTTGGTTAGCAGTTGAGCACTTTAACCACTGCACCATCAGGGCTCCTGTTATATAACAAGCAAACAGAAAAGATAGCTAGTGGGAGATGTATTCATTTCTGACTTTTTTTTCAGCTCCTCCTATCTCATAGGCCATATACTCATTTATTAGCCAATAAAAATCTAAGAACTTAGCTGCTACTAACGTCAATGAATAACACAGCCTGATTGAAATACTGTGTTGGAATATGGAACCTTTATCCCAAAAGCTGAGTGCGTTATATTCTCATCATTCTTAATTTTCATGTCATCTTGTGATTGTATTAGGGAATATTTTACTCCTTTCTGTTTGTTTTGTGTTGTATGTTGACATGTTTTATCCCAACTGATACTAATAAAAGACACTGTTAGGTAGCTAAAGAAGCCCTGGTGGTGTGCTTGGCTGCTAACCAAAAGGTCAGCAGTTGGAACCAATCAGCCATTTTGTGGGAGAAAGATGTGGCAGTCTACTTCAGCCTTGGAAACCCTATGGGGCAGTTCTGCTCTGTCCCATAGGGTTGCTATGAGTTGAAATCAACTCGACAGCAGTGGGTTTTTGGTGGGTTAGGTAGCTAAGGAAGTATGATTATCACCATTGAATATGTGAAAAAACTGAGCCTCAAGGAGTTAGGTCCCTAGCCTCAAGTCAAGCTCCCACAGGGGACAAAGCCTCAGTTGGGACTTCTCCAGACTGTTAAATTGATTTGTCTAACATCACAGAGCAAAGCTGTGTAAGATAAGCCTTAGTTCTCATATTATCCTACAGATATCTCATTTTTCTCCCTAAATAAGTGCTTATCCGTTACCCAAACTGTAGAGATGCTCAAGAAGATAAAGGAAATAGAAATGGCTAAGACAGTGCTGACTGTGCCTGGATAGAAAGGAAAGGGAAGGTCCTAATTAAAAAAATATATTTACTGTATATCTTCTGAGGCAGAGAAGAGTGCCACATATGGTGGAGGCCAAGGCCCTTATTCTCAATAGGTTTATATTCTGGAAAGGTAAAAACATTCTCAGGAAGAAGTAGCAATTACAGAGTGACACAGCAATTAATTACAGAGTGACACAGTAATTGAAAAATATTATGAGTTGTTGGATTTCAGTGAATTGGGATAAACATCTCTTAGGCATCTTTGACTTAGGAGTGAAGAATTGAAAGCATCACGTATTCAAATATGTTAACTGATGTATCAGTCAGCTATTATTATCAGTAATCACAATGATAATTGTGTGTTGTCATGGCATTTTCTATCTCAGAAAGTACAGCTCTTTCTGTAGTACTCCTGTCTTATGTAGAAAGAAAACGAATTACTCAAACTTAAACCAGGCCATACCTTGCCAAACCTTAATACTCAACAGTGTGAGGCAATTATAATGGACTTGTTTTCACAAATATGCTTGTCCATCAGTTCAAATGTACCACTGAGAATCAGAAGACCTTTTTTTAAATAATATAACACACCAAACATGGGATTATAGTAGAATAGTTGTATATCTTGATAGGCAGTACTCAGCATAGAAGAACCTAGTTTTTCCTCGGGCCTAGAGCATTTCCCAATAGTTTTCTGAGAAATAAGTATTCAGGGTATAAAATTGAGGAAAGAATACAGATCTCAACATAAGAACTTTTCAGTGAGAAGAAAAGAAAAAAAAAAGGGCAGTGTAATTTACAACAGTATAAGAAAAATTTTTCCTGTATCAAAGCCAAACAGCATGAAATTAATATAAGTCCTGCTATCAAATCATTTTTCCAATGCTTTTCTTTCTTTTTTTCCTTCATTCCTAGATTGAAGAAGAAAAAACAAGCCAAACAAACTGCAGAGGCACCCTCTGCTACAGCTACAAGGAGTCATACTGGAAAAGAAGATGCTAGTACAGTCATTTTAGAACAAGACAAGTGCAACATTGCTGCGGAAGAGGACGAATATATTACTGATGAGAAAAAAAAGAGAAAGAATAATCAGTTAAAGGAGATCAGACGTACAGAATTAAAGAGATACTATAATATTGGTGAGTGGTGGCAGTAACTGCAGTATTTTTATTTTAAAATGGAATGATTTTTAAAAGATTATAGTTTGTAAATGATCATAATAGTAATAGCAAGAGTTGATTGAATAATTTCTGTGTGTCCCAGACACTTGCTTTATATATACAACATTGTGTATAGGAATGACAATGGAATAAACGTGTTCGTGAGTCTCGTTCAGCAGTGTCGTCAATATCCAGCAGAGTGCCTAGCACATCGTATGTGCTCGGAAGCATTTGACAAATGAGTAATCACTTTCTCTGTATGAGAAATATTCTGTTTTTCTTAATGTATATAGACACATCCATGGAAGAGTTAATAGAAATGCCTGTGCTTTTTGGCATCAGCTAGGCAATAGAAAATGAAGAAGAAACAACCTGGCACCCCTCGGTTAAAAAAATAGACTTGGGAGTTTTAGTTAAGTGGAATCTCAAAATGAATTCACAGTGTTAACGTAGTTTCTTACAACAGCCATTGCATCCTGAAACTGCGTTACCAGAAGTGGTATATCTGAAATGGTGGAGGCAATAATCTTGCTTCACTGGGCTCATATCTCACACTTATGGTTCCTGTCACACACAAGCCTGGACTGTGTTCAGAAAGGAGTGCAAAGAAAGGGTTTTTGTTGTTAGGTGCCCTTGAGTCTCTTCGAACTTATAACAACCCTAAGTGTAACAGAACAAGATATTGCCAGATCCTGCACCATCCTCACAATCATTGCAGTGTTTGAACCCATTGTTGCAGCCACCGTGTCAGTCTGTCTTGTTGAGGGTCTTCCGCTGTTTCACTGACCCTCTACCAACCACCATGTCCTTCTCTAGGGATTGGTCCCTCCTGATAACATGTCCAAAGTACTGAGATGAAGTCTCACCATCCTCAGTTCTAAGGAGCAGGCTGGCTGTACTTTTTCAAAGACAGATTTGTGCATTCTTCTGGCAGCACATGGTGTATTCAATATTCTTCGCCAACACCATAATTCAGATTCATCAAATTGTTCTTCGGTCTCCCTTATTCATTGTCCAGCTTTCACATGCATATGAGATGATTAAAAATCTCATGGCATGAGTCAGGTACACCTTAGTTTTCAAAGTGACATCTTTGCTTTTTAACACTTTAAAGAGGTCTTTTGGAGCAGATTTGCCCAGTGCAGTACATCGTTTGATTTCTTGACAGCTGCTTCCACGGGCATTGATTGTGGATCCAAGTAAAATGAAATTCTTGACAACTTCAGTATTTTCTCCATTTATCATGATGTTGGTTATTGGTCTAGTTGTGAGGTGTTTTGTTTCCTTTATGTTTGTGAGTTTTTTTGTTTTCTTCATGTTGAGGTATAATCTGTACGGAAGGCTGTAGTCTTAGATCTTCATCAGTAAGTGCTTCAAGTCCTCTTCCGTTTCAACAAGCAAGGTTGTATGATCTGCATATTGCAAATTGTTAATGAGTCTTCCACCAACCCTGGTGTCACTTTCTTCTTCATATAGCCCAGTTTCTCAGGTTGTTTGTTCAGCATACAGATTGAATAAGTATGGTGAAAGGATATGCTCCTGCTGCAGCCTTTTCTGATTTTAAATCGTATAGCATCCCCTTGTTCTGTTTGAACGACTGTTTCTTGGTCTAGGTACACGTTCAGCATGAGCACAGTTAAGTCTTCTGGAATTCCCATTTTTGTAATGTTATCCATAAAATGTTATGATCCACACAGTCAAATGCCTTTGCGTAGTCGATAAAACACAGGTAAACATTTTTCGGATTTCTCAACTTTCAACCAAGATCCATCTGACATCAGCATAGGGTCAACCTGTTGCTATCGAGCCAATTCCGACTCAGAGTGACTCTATAGGACCAAGTAAAAGTGCCCCATGGCATTTCTAAGGCTGTAAATCTTTACGGAAGCAGACTGCCACATCTTTCTCCCGTGGAGCAACTGGTGGGTTCAAACCGCTGACCTTTTGGTTAGCACCGGAGCACTTAAACACTGTGCCACCAGGACTCCAGCAAAGGGTACCAGGAGTCAAAACTTGATGTGGCATACAGGTACAGCATACTTAGGATTGCTAGGCTAAGAAAATCAAGACAAGGAGGGGGCATGCCTCTGAGAATACAGTAGGTGAAATTTGGCCTTGTAGCAGAGTAATGAGACTTCTTCCTTAGGACCCCAAACTTGGCCCTGGTTACGCCAAAGTTACAGTGAGACAGACTTTTATCTCCATGTTTAGTAGATCTTACTAACAGCTCTTTTGCTGCATTGCTGATGTTACTCCAAGAGAGGCAAATGAAGTACCTGCAGCTGAAAGCATGTGATTTGTAGCATTCCAGTGGGTTAATATGATTACTTTTTTTTTATATTACATAGCTTAATAAATTTTTTAAAAAATAACTTATTAAGATGATATTTACTAACATAAAAGTAACCATTTTAAACTGAACAGTTCTGTGTCATTTAGGTATACTCACAATGTTATGCAACTACCATATCTAGTTCCAAAACATTTCTACGATTCCAAAGTAAAAGCCTCACCCATTAAACGGTTTCTCCCCATTTCTCCCTACCCCACAGTGGTAATGATAACAGCTGGTTTGGGGCATTTCCTCAGGAGAATCTAGTGCATAGATAAATCCACTAGGTTGGCCAGTGGATTCCAGGGCTGTGTGGTCCTTTCCACATCTTACTTTAGCTGTCAGACACCTTGGCTGGTTTACTTGATCTCACAGGGTCTGATCTGGTGTATCAGATTGCTTTTCCAGGATTGTTTCTACCACCAGGTGGAGCATCAGACCTCAGGTCAAGAGTAATACCAGTTCCAGTTTATGGCTTCTTTCCATGGCTCTAGTCTGAGGAGAAGAGGAAATACTAAATTGGGGAGGAGTGTATCAGCCACTCTAAGGATTTGGACTTTATTCTGTAGTCAGTACAGAGCTGTCGGGGGAACCTGATTTTAAAATGATGAATCTAAGGGCAGTGTGAGAGGACTAAGTGTGAAGGCAGGCAGTGCTGGTCAGGGAGTGGAGCAGAGCCCTTGGATACAGGACTGAACCAGAGCAGAAACAGGGGAAGGAGAAAAGGCACATTGAGGAGAGATGTTGCTCGTACAAATAGCAGCATGTGGTGACCAATGCAGTGTGTGAAGGAGTAAAAGAACAGAGTCAAGAATTGACTGACTAGAAAACTCAAAAAGGAGGGAGGAAGATATGAATTTATGTTTGGAGATGTACAGTTTGAGGTGACTATGAAACATCCAAGTGGATTTGTCTGGAGGGGCCTGGAAATTACTTCTTAGAGGTGTGAGTTGAGTCCATAGGAGTAAATAAAATAATCCAAGGAATACACAGAAGACAATAGAAAAGGTAATGGACTACAAATGATAACGTATTTATAGAAAAAAGACTAGAAGGATATATACCAATATGTCGATGTTTATTTTTCGGAATAGAGAACTGGCAAGGGAGTTTATTTTGTTCTTCCTTTTATGGCATATTTTACATTTTATAGTTATTTTTAATATTGATAATCAGAAGTTATACAGAAATGAATAAGGTAATGGATTAGAAGTAAAAGCCCTGCAAAAAGAAGATCAGGCAAATACAAAGTTCTGTAGCCAAAATATAAGAAAGTGATGATTTTCTGTAGATAGTTATTCTACATCTAAAACATTATTTGCCTGATCTGCATATTTTTCTAAAATAATGTTTTTGCTTGTTGAATTAGCTTTACTTGTGCCTCGCTTAAGCTTTGGGCAATAATTATTTGCTATCGCTGACACTTAGAAGAACACTGTGGTTAAGATACTGATAAAAGATGTTGGGGACATCTTTTCTGACCATAAAGCCGTAAAAGTAGAAATCAATAACAGAAGAAGCAAGGGAAAAAAAATGAAAACACTTGGAAACTGAATAACACCTTGCTCAAAAACTACAGGGTTATAGAAGAAATTAAGAACACAATAAAGAAATACACAGAATCAAATGAGAATGAAAACACATCCCTCCAGAAACTTTGGGACACAGCAAAAGCAGCGCTCAGAGGTCAGTTTATAGCAGTAAATGTACACATCCGAAAAGAAGAAAGGGCCAAAATCAAAGCATTAACCCTACAACTCCAATAAATAGAGAGCAGCAAAAGAAGCCCTCAGGCATCAGAAGAGAACAAATAATAAAAATTAGACCAGAATTAAAGGAAATAGAGAATACAAAAACAGTTGAAAGAGTAAACAAGACCAAAAGCTGGTTCTTTGAAAAGATCAACAAAATTGATAAAACACTGGCCAAACTGACAAAAACAAGAGAGGAAGCAAATAACCTGAATAAGAAATGAAACGGGCAATATCACAACAGACGCAACTGAAGTTAAAAGAATCATAACAGAATACTATGGAAAAATTGTACTCTTACAAATTTGAAGACCTAGAGGAAATGGGGAAATTTCTAGAAACACACTACCTACATAAACTAACACACAGAGGTAGAATAACTAAATAAACCTATAACAAAAGAGATTGAAAAGGTAATTGAAAAACTCCCCAACAACAACAACAAAAAAAACTCTGGCCTTGATGGCTTCAGTGGAGAATTCTACCAAACTTTCAGAGAAAAGTTAACACCACTACTATTAAAGGTATTTCAGAGCACAGAAAAAGATGGAATACTCCCAAACTCATTCTCTAAAGCCAGCATAACCCTGATACCAAAACCAGCTAAAGACACCACAAAAAAGAAAATTACAGACCTATATCCCTCATGAACATAGATGCAAAAATCCTCAACAAAATTACGGCCAATAGAATTCAACAACATATCAAAAAAATAATTCACCGTGACCAAGTGGGATTCATACCTGGTATGCAGGGATGGTTCAACATTAGAAAAACAATCAATGTAATCCATCATATAAATAAAAGACAAGAACCACATGATCTTATCAATTGATGCAGAAAAGGCATTTGACAAAGTCCAACACCTGTTCATGATAAAACTCTCTGCAAAATAGGAATAGAAGGGAAATTCCATTGCAAAGCCAATAGCCAACATCATTCTAAATGGAGAGAGCCTAAAAGCATTCACCTTGAGAAAGGGAACCAGACAAGGATGCCCTTTATCACAGCTCTTATTCAACATTATGTTGGAGTTCCTAGCCAGAGCAATTAAGCTAGAAAAAAAATAAAATGCATCCAGATTGTTAAGGAAGAAGTAAAAGTATCTCCATTTGTAGATGATATGATCCTGTACATGGAAAACCCCAAAGAATTCACAAGAAAACTGCTGAAACTAATAGAAGATTTCAGTAAAGCATCAGGATACAAGGTAAACATACAAAAATCAATTGGGATTCCTCTACACCAACAAAGAGAACTTTGAAGAGGAAATCACCACATCAATACCATTTATAGTAGCCCTCAAGAAGATAAAATACGTAGGAATAAATCTAACCAGAGATGTAAAAGACGTATACAAAGAAACCTACAAGACACTGCTGCTGGAAATCAAGAGAGACCTACGTAAGTGGAAAAACATACCTTGCTCATGGATAGGAAGACTCAACATTGCAAAAATGTCAGTTCTGCCCAAAGCGATCTACAGATACAATGCAGTCCCGATCCATATTCCAGTGGCATTTTTTAATGAAATGGAGAAACAAATCACCAACTTCATATATAAGGGAAAGAGAGCCCAGATAAGTAAAGCATTACTAAAGAAGAGAAAGTGGGAGGCTTCACACTACCTGATTTTAGAACCTACCGCCATGGTAGTCAAAACAGCCTGGTACTGGTACAACAACAGACACATAGACCAGTGGAACAGAATTGAGAATCCAGATGTAAATTCATCCACCTATGAGCAGCTAATATTTGACAAAGGCCCAAAGTCCATTAAATGGGGAAAGGACAGTCTTTTTAACAAATGGTGCTGGCATAACTGGATATCTATCTGCATAAAAATGAAACAAGACCCATACCCCACACCGTGCACAAAAACTAACTCAAAATGGATCAGAGACCTAAATATAAAATCTAAAACGATGAAGATCATGGAAAAAACACAGGGATAATGCTAGGAGCCCTAATACATGGCATAAACAGAATACAAAACATTGCTAACAAGGCACAGGCACCAGAAGAGAAACTAGATAACTAGGAGCTCCTAAAAATCAAATACTTATGCTCATCAAAGACCACCAGAAGAGTAAAAAGACAACCTACAGATGGAAAAAAATTTTTGGTTATGACATACCTGATCAGGGTCTGATCTCTAAAATCTATAAGTTACTGCAAAACCTCAACAATAAAAAGACAAATAACCCAATTAAATTGGCAAATGATATGAACAGACATTTCACTTAAAAAGACATTCACGCGGCTAACAGATACATGAGGAAATGCTCAAGATCATTAGCCGTTAGAGAAATGCAAATCAAAACTACAATGAGATACCATCTCACCCCAACAAAGCTAGCATTAATCCAAAAAACACAAAATAGTAAATGTTGGAGAGGTTGTAGAGAGACTGGAACACTTATACACTGCTGGTGGGAATATAAAATGGTACAACCACTTTGGAAATCAATTTGGTGCTTCCTTAATCAGCTAGAAATAGAAGTACCATGTGATTCAGCAATCCCACTCCTTGGAATATATCCTAGAGAAATAACAGCAGCCCTCACACCAACAGATGTATGCATACCCATGTTTCTTGAAGCACTGTTCACAATAGCAAAAAGATGGAAACAACCTAGGTGCCCATCAACAGATGAATGGATAAACAAATTTTGGTATAGTCACATAATGGAATACTGCGCAATGATAAAGAACAATGATGAATCCGTAAAACATCTGAAAACATGGAGGAATGTGAAAGGCATTATGCTGAGTGAAATTAGTCATAAAAGGACAGAGATTGTATGGGACCATGATTATGGGAACTCAAGAAGAGGTTTAAACACAGAAGAAAACATTCTTTGATGGTTATGAGGGTGGGAAGGGAGGAAGAGGGGTATTCGCTAACTAGGTAGTAGACAAGAATTATCTTAGGTGAAGGGAAGGACAGCACACAATACAGGGGAAGTCAGGACAACTGGACTAAACCAAAAGCTAAGAAGTTTCCTGAGTGCAACCAAACACTTTGAGGGACAGAGTAGCAGGGATGGGGGTCTGGGAATCATGGTTTCAGGGGACATTTAAGTCAATTGGCATAACAAAGTTTAATAAGAAAATGTTCTGCATCCCACTTTGGTGAGTGGTGTCTGTGGTCTTAAAAGCTAGCAAACGGCTATCTAAGATGTATCAACTGGTCCCAACCCACCTGACACAAAGAAGAATGAAGAATACCAAAGAGTCAAGGAAAATATTATTAGCACAAGAGACAGAAAAGGCCACCTAAACCAGAGACTCCCATCAGCCTGAGACCAGAAGAACTAGATGGTACCCAGCCACCACCAATGACTGCCCTGACAGGGAACACAGCAGAGAGTCTCTGACGGAACAAATTCTAGTAAAATTCTAGTAAAAAGACCAGACTGAAAGAACCCTGGACAACATAGCCCCTGGACTCCCTGTTAACTCAGAACTAAAACCATTCCTGAAACCAACTCTTCAGACAAAGATTACACTGGACTATAAGACATAAAATGATAAACTCGTGAAGAGCGTGCTTCTTCTTAGTTCAGGTAGATACGTGAGACTAAATGGGCAGTTCCTGTTTGGAGGTGAGATGAGACAGCAGAAAGGGATAGGAAGTTGGTTGAATGGCCATGGGAAATTGGGGTGGAAAGGAGGAGTATGTTGTCACCTTAGAGAGAGAGCTACTAGGGTCGCCTAGCAATGTGTGTATAAATTTTTATATGAGAAGCTAACCTGAGCTGTAAACTTTCCCTTAAAGCACAATAAAGAATAAAAAAGATTTTGTGGAAAGATTGAGTCCCTAGAATTAGTCA
This sequence comes from Elephas maximus indicus, assembly GCF_024166365.1. NCBI lineage: Eukaryota > Metazoa > Chordata > Mammalia > Proboscidea > Elephantidae > Elephas > Elephas maximus. The sequence goes on from NC_064819.1 coordinate 193,599,426, forward strand.
CAATTGCCTGATTGTAATGATTTTAAATGTTTTTTAAAATGATTTTAAAATGTTTATTTTGGTTTTGAGGAGGGGGAAGTAGGAGAAAGGAGGTGGAGAGTTATATTGAGGCAGGTGGCATCAGATAAATCTAGATCTAGCACTTAGTGTAGCACTTGGCGCCCAGTAAGGATCAATTAAAAAAAATTAAAAAGCTTCTTGAATAAACCCTACCATTCTTGTCTTTGTGTTTACTAAGTATATGTTGTCATTAGGTGTGGTCAAGTTGGCTCCAGCTCCTACACACAACAATACGAAACACTGCCGGGTCCTGCGCCATCCTCACAATTGTTGAGCTCATTGTTGCAGCCACTGTGTCAATCCATCTTGTTGAGGGTCTTCTTCTTTTTTGCTGACCCTCTACCAAGCATGACATCCTTTTCCAGGGACTGATCCCTTCTGATAACATGTCCAAAGTATGTGAGATGTAGTGTTGCCATCCTTGCTTCTAAAGAGCATTCTGGTTGTCCTTCTTCTAAGACAGTTTTGTTCATTCTTACTGTTATATAGAACTTCTTTTTCGTTGATGCTGTTTATCTATATTAGGTCTTAAGGAATTTTGGGGGGAATGTCCTAGAGTTCTCTAGAGAAACAGAATCACTAAGACTTACATAAATACACACACACACACACACACACGTGTATATGTATATATAGGAGAGAGGTGGGGGATGAGGGAGAGTGAGAAAGTGCTTGCGTGTGAAAGAGACCGATTAATTTTGAAGAACTAACTCAAGCAATTGTGGGGGATGGCACACCTAAAATCTGTAGGTCAGGTGACAGGCTGGAAACCCAGCAGTCTTGTGTCTCAAGTTGGTAGGTCAGGTGGTAGGGGTTGTTGGGGGAGGAATTCTGATAGAATCCTTCCTCCAGAAACCTCCTGGTTTTGCTCTTAAGGCCTTCAACTGATTGAGTAAGGCCCACACACGTTATGGAGGGTAATCTGCATTACTGAAGGCCAACTAATTTAAATGTTAATCACATTTAAATATTTATAGCGACATCTAGACCAGTGTTTCACTAAGCAGTTTGACACCCATGCACACCTACTTAAACTGTACTTCATTTCCAAATGAAGACAATAACATATTTCTACCAGACATGATACAACTATCCTGCTTATAATCAAAAATGTACTAACCCCTTCCCCAGAGATGATGCAAAGTCTTTGGGTGATGTTACTCTTCTCCTTGCTATCCTGTAACATATGTACTATGATTTAAAGTTAATACGTCTTAAGTTATGGGCTATGTAAGAAGATAAAGAGATAAGATAGGCAATCACATGAGACACAAACACCTTCACGTCTTTTTCCAATTCACAGAAGTCTATCCACATACCTTTTCCCCATTCCTCCTTGTCACCAATTTCCTAATCACATTCCCCCAGCCTCTGACCATCCAGCCAAACTATTGACTGCATCCCATGAATTGGTATATAGTCACACGTGTGTCTATTTCTCCTTCCAAACAAAATGAACAACCAGGTGCATTGCTCAAAGTTTTGCCTACTGGGAGGATTTCCCTTCACCACTGTCCTACAGTGAAGTCCCAAAAAGGGACTGCAGTGTTGAGCTGTCCACTTTCCAGTGGTACCTGCATATCATGTACAACCATCTGTTAACCAGGCCTAAGTTTTCCCTTTCTCAGTCAGCTGATCATAGGGAACTCCTTATGAGGCCACTGGGGCAGGCTGGGAGGGAGAAGGTAATGTAGCAGGAGTGGGAACCATGGGCACTTAGGCTGCTTCCTCATGTAACTCACTGTACCTTCGGGGCCTGCTCAAGCCTGGTCTCTTACATAGCACTTCCATTTGATGATAGAGGCTACTGTGCACTTACAACTTTATAGCTTGGTGGGTGAGACAACACCCATTTTGTGATGGGCAGCTCAGGTTGCATGGTAACTTGGTGGCCTGTGGTTAAGTGTTTAGTCTCTACTAAGTCCCAGTAGCAAGCCAAAAGCTGTTTCTTGAAAGGATGGCAGGGCTTTGTTCCAAATTCCTAAGGGTCTGCACTAAAAGGAGTCTGCCAAATGCTCCAAACAGCTTCTGTATCTGCTACTTAAACTTTAGGCATCACTGGATTTGCTGAATCATGTGGTCCAAGTGGCAGAGCAGCTTGCATGGCAGCCTGGACCTGTTCAAGAGTCTTCTCTTGTTCTGGGCTCCATTCAAAACCAGAGCTTTTCAGGTAATTCAGTAACTGGGCTAGAATAACGCAGCCAGATGAGGACTGTGTTGTCTCAAATCCATAGAGGCCTACCCACATTATGAAGGATAATCTGCTTTACTTAAGGCCAGCTGATTTAGATGCTAATCACATTTAAATACCTGATAACAACATGTAGACTAGTGTTTGACCAAGCCAAGTTGGCACATAAAAATAAACCATCGGAGCAGTTCTACTCTGCACACATTGGGTCTCCGTGAATCAGAATCAACAACAGGTATCAGAGACTCAAAGAAATAAACAGTTAAAAGGACCTTTCATGTGGAAAGAGGATGTCAGGAACTTAATTGTATGTTTTTTGTGTTCTTGGTTTTATTAATCAAAAGTAAAGAAAATGTGAGAGATTGGGGTAAAAAATAAATTGAAGTTAATTATTAGGATAGAAGTGCTTAAGCCATCAAGGAAGTCAGATGATTGCTTCAGTGAAGTCATACCAGTAAAATGTAGATGTTGAACAGGACAAGAATGACAAGTGCCTCAATAATGCAAAGGGAGTGTTTAAGAGAGAAAATGAAATATATGAGAGGCATGAATGAAGAGTCCCAGAGTCAAAGGTGTTCTTAAAGAGGACAAAACAATAGTAATAGAAGCAGTAATCAAAGATAGAAGAAGCTTTCTTGAGCAGAAACTCCTACCTGAGCTTAAAAATCTGAAGAGCTTGTTATATTTAAGCAGCATAAAGGGGAAAACACAGCACTTAGATAAATTAATTGTGGCAGATATTTACAGGCCATAGATAAAGGGACAGATGTTTTCAAAATAATGTTACCTACAAAGGAGCAAAGAAGAGGTGTGGCATAGACTTTTGTTCATAGCAGTGAACAACAGAGGAATTAAAATGTTATGCAGAGTTTTGAGGCCGAAGTTGTTTTTCAGGCTCAAAGGCAAGGCATTCTCAGATGCACAAGGTTTCAGAAACTATATCGTGTGTGTCATACCTTCCCTGAAACATTTACTGAGAGGGAGAGAGGCATTCTTGTCTAACGAGGCACATGTCAAAGTCTAGTTGTCAACACTGGAAAAAGTATTTTTATAAAAGAATTGGTATGGAACCAAATTAAACATACAATTAAAAGCATATAATGACCATTGTAATGATGGTTATAAGCATGAATGTAAAAGGCATAAAAATTCTTAAAACCCAAGGTCTAACTAATATCCCCTCCCTGTTAGGTAATAAGTAACTGGCTTTATAATCCTCAGATTAAACTAACAAATACTGAAAAATGGGACTAGAAAAGAAATCAAAGATAGTAGTAATCCTAAATCTCTTTTACAGAGGAGGAAATCCGATTTTGTATATGCCATGTGTAACCTCCTCTTTGCATTTATTTATATTTTACAATCTGAAGAGCTCAATTTCCTGGCCTCACGTTACTGATGGATTTCAGAACACCTGTGACCTAAAATACACCCGTGCAGTACAGAGAAGTTTCCATCCTTAGAATTTGTCAGCTTCTCAAGCTCCTAGAGGGTCTTCTGGACCATTTTTGGACCTTCATGGACTGTTGTTACTTTTTTTCTCTTCCCTGCTCCGTTTCCAGAGCCCTGGTGGTACAGTGGTTAAAGCACTTGGCTGCTAAACAAAACGTTGACAGTTTGCACCCACCAGCCGCTCTGTGAAAGAAAGATGTAGCAGTCTGCTTCTGTAAAGGTTTATAACCTTGGAAACCTTATGGGGGCAGTTTTACTCTGTCCTGTAGGGTCGCTATGAGTCAGAACGCAATAGCAGTGGGTTTGCTCTGTTTTCAACATTGTCACCATCGACTTCATCCACTCTGGTTGCAAAAACTAACTTGCTTAAAGTATCAATAATGTGTTATAACCTTGTTCTGTAAAAAATTGTTCTTAGGAGCCCTAATACATGGCATAAACAGTATACAAAACATTACTAACAATGCAGAAGAAAAACTAGATAACTTACATACTGGGAAAAAGTTTTTAGCTATGACATTTCCGATCAGTGCCTGATCTCTAAAATCTATGTGATACTGCAAAAACTCAACTGCAAAAAGTGGTTGTACCGTTTTACATTCCCGCCAGCAGTGTATCAGTGTTCCAGTCTCTCCACAGCCTCCCCAACATTTATTATTATGTGTTTTTTGGATTAATGCCAGCCTTGTTGGAGTGAGATGGAATCTCATTGTAGTTTTGATTTGCATTTTTCTAATCGCTAATGAACGTGAGCATTTCCTCATGTATCTGTTAGCTACCTGAAAGTCTTCTTTAGTGAAGTGCCTGTTCATATCCCTTGCCAATTTTTTAATTAGGTTGTCTTTTTGTAGTTGAGTTTTTGCAGTATCATGTAGATTTTAGAGATCAGCCGCTGATCAGAGATATCATAGCTAAAAACTTTTCCCAATCTGTAGGTAATCTTTTTACTCTTTTGGTGAAGTCTTTGGATGGGCATAGGTGTTTGACTTTTTAGGAGCTCCCAGTTATCTAATTTCTCTTTTGCTGTTTTTGCAGTTCTAGTAATATTTTGTATACTGTTTATGCCATGTATTAGGGCTCGTAGCATTGTTCCTATTTTTTCTTCCATGAACTTTATTGTTTTAGATTTTATATCTAGGTCTTTGATCCATTTTGAGCTTGTTTTTGTGCATGGTGTGAGATATGGGTTTTGCAGATGGATATCCAGTTATGCCAGCAACATTTATTAAATAGACTGCCTTTTCCCCATTTAACAGACTTCGGGCCTTTGTCAAATATCAACTACTCATAGGTGGATGGATTTATGTCTAGATTTTCAATTCTGTTCCATTGGTCTATGTATCTGTTGTTGTACCAGTACCAGGCTGTTTTGACTGCCGTGGTGGTATGTTCTCAGGTCAGGTGGTGTGAAGCCTCTTACTTTGTCCTTCTTTTTCAGTAATGCTTTACTTATCCAGGGCCTCTTTCTCTTCCATATGAAGTTGGTGATTTGTTTCTTCATCTCATTAAAAAAATGTCACTGATAATTAGATTGGGATTGCATTGTATCTATAGATCGCTTTGGGCAGAATAGACATTTTTACAGTGTTGAGTCTTCCTATCCATGAGCAGGGTATGTTTTTCCACTTAAGAAGGTACCTTTTTGTTTCTTGCAGTAGTGTCTTGTAGTTTTCTTTGTATAAGTCTTTTACATCTCTGGTTAAATTTATTCCTAAGTACTTTTTTTTTTTCCTTAGGGGCTATTGTAAATGGTATTGATTTGGTGATTTTCTCTTTGTTGATGTAGAGAAATCCAACCGATTTAGTCTCATTTCGTTTTACGGTCCTGTCTAATCTTTGGCTGAAGGATGAACTTCAGGAGTGGCTTCATTACTGAGCTAAAAAGGTATCTGGGGACAATATTCTTGGGGTTTCTCCAGCCTCTCTCAGACCAGTAAGTGTGGTCTTTTTTGTCTGTGTGTGAGTTAGAATTTTGTTCTCCATTTTTCTTCAGCTCTATCTGGGACCCTTTATTATGATACCTGTCAGAACAGTCGGTGGTGGTAGCTGGGCACCATTCTAGTTGTGCTGGACTCAGTCCGGTGGAGGCTGTAGAACTTGTGGTCCATCAGGCATTTGGACTAATTTTTCCCTTGTGTCTTTGATTTTCTTCATTCTCCCTTGCCCCTTGGGATGAGCTCAGTGGAGTACCTTAGATGGCCGCTCACAACCTTTTAAAACCCCAGATGCCACTCACCAAAGTAGTTGAGCTAGATGTTCTCTGAGACCATGGTCCCCACAGCCCTCAACTCAATAATTTGTTCCCTTAGGGTGTTTGGAAGTGTCTATGGCGCTTCCATGACTTTGCCTTGGACAAGTTGTGCTGACTTCCCCAGTATTGTATACTGTGTTACCCTTCACCAGAGTTACCGTTGATTATCTATTTAGTATTTTTCTTAACCATCAGATATTGTTTCTTTTTGTGTGTAAACCTTTTCATGAGTTTTATAGTAGTGGTCTCATACAGTATTTGTCTTTTCGTGATTGACTTATTTCACTCAGCATAATGCCTTCCAGACTCATCCATGTTGTGAGATGCTGCAAAGATTCATCACTGTTCTTTATCGTTGCATAGTACCCTATTGTGTGTATGTACCACAGTTTGTTTATCCATTTATCTGTTGCTGGGCATCTAGGTTGTTTCCATCTTTTTGCTATCGTGAACAGTGCTGCAGTGGACATGGGTATGCATATGGCTATTTGTGTGATGGCTTTTATTTCTCTAGGATATATTCCTAAGAGTGGGATTCCTGGATCATATGGTATTTCTATTGCTACCTTTCTAAGGAAGTGCCATATTGTTTTCCAAAATGGTTGTATCTTTTTCTGTTACCACCAGCAGTGCATAAACGTTCCCAGCTCCCTGCAACCTCTGCAACATTTGTTATTTTCTGTTTTTTTTTTTTTTTTATTTGTGCCAGTAATGCTTGGGGTGGGATAGTTTCTCATTGTGGTTTCAATTTGTATTTTTCTAATGGCTAGTGATTGAGAGCCTTTCCTCATGTGTCTGTTAGCCACTTGAAAGTCGTGTTTGGTGAAATGTCTGGTCATTTCCTTTGCTCATTTTTTAAATGGATTATTTGTCTTTTTGTTTTAGAGGTTTGGCTTTTCCTATAGCTTTTAGAGATTAGACCTTTCTCAGATTTGTCATGGCCAAAAATTTTTTCTCAGTCTTCTTTTTTACTCTTTTGTGAAGTCTTTTGATGAGCGTGTTTAATATTTTAGAAGATCCCAGTTGTCTGGCTTATCTTCTGGAGTTTATGTGTTGTTAGTTATGGTATCCTGTTAATGCCATGTATTAGGCCTCTAATGTTGATCCTAATTTTTCCTTTATGATCTTTATAGTTTTTGGTTTTATATTTAAGTCTTTGATCCATTTTGAATTAGTTTCTGTGTATGGTGTGAGGTATCGGTCTTGTTTCAATTTTTTTAAGATAGACATCCAGTTTTGCCAGCACCATATGTTAAAAAAGACTGTCTTTTCACCCTTCGGTGGACTTTGGACCCTTGTCGAAGATCAGGTGACAGTAGGTGGATGCATTTACATCTGGGTTCTCAATTCTGTTCCATTGGTTGTTGGACCAGTACCAGGCTGTTTTGACTACCGTAGCTGTATAGTAGGTTCTGAGGTCAGGTAGTGCAAGTCTTCCTACCTTATTTTTCAGTAGTGCTTTACTTATCCAGGGCCTCTTCCCTTTCCCTATAAAGTTAATGATTAGTTTTTCCATCTCTTTAAGGAAGTTGTTGGTATTTGGATCGTTATTGCATTGTATTTGTAGATCGCTTGGTTAGAATTGACATTTTCACAATGTTGAGTCTACCTATCCATGAGCATGGTATGTTTTTCCATTTATGTAGATCTCTTTTGGTTTCTTGCAGTAGTGTTTTATTGTTTTCTTTTGTAGATGTTTTACATCTCTGGTTAGATTTATTCCTAAGTATTTTATTTTTTTAGGGGCTATTATAAGTGATATTGTTTTCCTGATTTACCTATCATTGTTCTCTTTATTGGTATATAGAAATCCACCTTTTTTGTATGTTTATCTTATATCCTGTTAATCTGCTAAATCTTTCTGTTAGTTCCAGTAGTTTTCTCATGGAGTCTTTTGGGTTTTCTATGTATAGTATCATCGTCCACAAGTAGGGACAGTTTAACTTCTTCATTACCAATTTGGATGCCCTTGATTTCTTTTTCTTGCCTTATTGCTCTAGCTAGGACTTCTAGCAAAATGTTAAATAGGAGTGGTGATAAAGGGCATCCTTGTCTTGTTCCTGCTCTCATTGACAGTTTCTCACCAAAGCATCTCCTTTAACATGAAGTTATATTTATAGAAAAAAACCCATAATTTTCTCACTAATTTAATAATGGTGCTTTCATTTCATACTAAATTCCTTTACCTCAGTTCTATTTTTTAGTTACTATTTTTTAATAATATTTTATTGTGTTTAGGTGAAAGTTTACACAGCAAATTAGGTTCCCATTTAACAATTTTTCACAAATTATTTGCCACTCATCTGTCCATTTGTTGTACTGTGGTGGCTTGTGTGTTGCCATGATACTGGAAGCTATGCCACCAGTATTTCAAATAGCAGCAGGGTCATTCCTGGTGGATAGGTTCCAGCAGGGCTTCTAGATTAAAAGATTAGGAAATAGGACCTGGCAATCTACCTCTGAAAAAAATTGGCCAGTGAAAACCTTATGGATAGGAGTGGAACATTGTCTGATATAGTATCAGAAGATAAGTCTCTCAGGTTGCAAGGCATGCAAAATACAGCTGAGGAAGAACCATCTCCTCAAAGTAGAGTCAACCTTAACAACGCAGATGGAGTAAAGCTTTTGGGACCTTCATTTGCTGATGTAGCCTGACTCAAAAGGAGAAGAAACAGCTGCAGATATCCATTAGTAACTGAAATGTAGAATGAACAAACTATAAATCAAGTAAAACTGGAAGTTGTCAAAAAATGAAATAGTATACTTCAAGATCAATATCCTAGGCATTAGTGAGCTGATATGGAGTGGTATTGGCTATATTGAAACAGAAAATCTATTGTATACTGTGCTGGGAATGACAAATTAAAGAGGAGCGCGGGGTCACATTCATTGCCAAAAAGAACATTTCAAGATCTGTCCTGAAGTACAGTGCTGTCAGTGACAGAATAATATCCATATGCCTATAAGGAAGACCAGTTAATACAGCTATTATTCAGATTTACACACTAAGCCCAAAGATGAAGAAATTGAAGATTTTTACCAACTTGTGCAGTATGAAATTGATCAAACGTGCAGTCAGGATGCATTGAGAATTATTGGTGATTGGAAACAAAGAAGGATCAGTAGTTGGAAAATACCGTCTTGGTGATAGAAACAGTACTGGAGATCACATGATAGAATTTTGCAAGATCATCGATTTATTTATTGGAAATACTTTTTTCAACAACATAAACAGCAACTCAGAGAGGCTCAAGATCATCAGTCTGAATAATGCCAAGGGCCGACTACAAAATAGATCGTCAATTGCTTATATGCAAGTTCAAGTTGAAGTTGAAGAAAATTAAAACAAGTCCATGAGAGCCAAAGTATGACCTTGAGTATATCCTCACCTGAATTTAGAGACTATCTCAAGAATTGTATGGTGTAATAGATTGCTTTTGTGTGCCTTTCTCACCATGGTCTTGTAATTCCCTCCCAGGCGATTGGGTGGGACTGTGCAGATAGGGTAATTGTAGCCCACCAAGGGGGATTGGTCAGTTCTGCCATCCCACTGGGCTTGAAATAAGCCAGCCCAGAGGCAGGAGAGAGAAGACCCCACCACTACCAAGGAAGGAGAGACATGGCAGCAGAGACCAGGCAGCAGGAGACGTCACAGTGTGCTTTTTGGCCTATGGGGAGAGAAAGCTAAGTGTCTTTGGGCAGAAACTGAGGGCCAGGGAGAGGTGTGCCTGTGAGCAGAGCTGAGATGAGGCTTTTTTGATGGAAGAACTGTATCTTTGAGTGTTACTGAGCTTGAATTGTAACCTGTTACTTCTGTAATAAACCCCATAATCATAAGTATGGTCTGTGAGTTCTGTGTGGCCATTGCAATGAATTACTGAACCCAGCAGAGAACTAGACAGTGCTGCAGAAGGACAATTGGTGTCAGAATTGGTAAAGATGGCAGAGAGAGGAGGCATGTATGACCTCTGCCTTGGGCTGTTGATCTTGGTTCTCCTTCCTCCTGGTGAAGTTAGAGGAGACACTGCCCACATGCTGTTTGTACAGTTGGTATCAGGAGTAGGATTCTTTGCAATGGCTCCAGACTCTATGGAAACATGGAACTTTGTGAAAGAAAGAACGAAGGGGCTTGGGAAGCGAAACTTTTGATTCTTGGGTGGCTGCTTTGGTGGTTGTTAACTGTAATGGCTGAAAAGCTGCAGCTGAAGTGACCTGGGGCAGAAGCCAGGCCTGATAAGCAGGATGATTGATAAGGGGCCAGGGTCTACTGGTTCTACCCAACCAGAGGCCCAAGACTGTATGCATGTGAATGTGAAGATAGTGTGTTTAGGATTATGTGTGTATCTGAATACAGTATGGATATTGAATTTTTCTCCTACTTAGTGTTGTAAGGCAGACCTAAATGTGTGACTACATTTTTGCACATGATTGGAGATGCTAAAAGGGGAACTAGGATTTGCCTGAGGGAAACCAGGCTGTTTGAATACAGTAGCCCTGTGTATAGAGTGGGAACCCTGGTGGCACAGTGGTTAAGTGCTACAGCTGCAGATCAAAAAGTCCGCAGTTCACATCTACCAGGCGCTCCTTGGAAACTCTATGGGGCAGTTCTACTCTGTCCTATAGGGTCGCTATGAGTCGGAATCTACTCAATGGCACTGGGTTTGGGTTTTTTTTTTTTTTTTTTTTTAAGAGTTGGGGCTTAGGTTGAAAACCTGAGCTCTACCCAGATTTGCATTTGAGAAGATACACAGAACCACTCAGAACTGCAGAGAGAACAGGAGATTTGCATTTGAAGGCAGGCCACAGAGAAGCAAAAACTAAATAGCCTGTTTTGCTTTTTGAATTTTGAGCAAGTGGTTTGCTGTTGGATGCACCAAGGCAGGAAAAGTCAGTGCCCAGCAGAAGAAATGCTCTTCCAGGACCGAAAGTTTAAAGGGTTCCGGTGAGTAGACAGCTTGGTCTGCTTGCTTGTGGCGACCACTTGGTTCCACTCACGAGTGGAAATGGAGGAAGTGCAGCAATGAAAGGATGGGCTAAGATTGGACATTTTCCACTGGCACCCATTGACCTAACCCAAGGGAGCTAGGGATAAGAGAGAGAGAGAGGAAGGGCTGGCTGGTCAGAAGTAAAGGGAGTTGTGTGTGGACTGCTAAGTTTATGGGTGGAACCCCTTGACCTAGGCCAAGGGGGCTAGGGATGACAGTGTGTGAAGGGGCTGTCTGAAGCGCTAGAAGGTTTGTGTGAACTCTCAAGCCTGAGGCTGCTGTCTATTGTGATCTAACTGGATGGCTAGGGATGAACTGACTAGGATGTGACTGAATGAAGAGGAGGATATTTGACACCATAAGCTGGTGTAGTTTGCTGCAATTTGAAGGCTTGCTCTGGACTGGACTTTACTTATGAATGCAGATACCCAAAGTTCCAACAGGAACAGAAGATTCATCAAGACCAAGAAACGTGCTGATTTGATAGAGTTGAGCAATTTAAACATTGGCTATCTAAAACGGGGGAAGATAAAGGCATGAAGTGACTGGCTTATGTGCTTTCGTGAACATGGTTACATAAAATGAAGGGACCAGGGAGCATCCCTGAAATAGATTCCTCTTTTCCTGGTGTATCTAGTGAAGAGGGGATGGGAGAAGATGCTGATAGGATTATAGGATTCAGCTGTGAGGGTTGATTGTTAACAGGGTTAATTGTGATTGTAAAAACTAATTGTAGAAGCTGTAAGTGTGGAAGAGTAGACTAAGGGGGAGGCACTGCTGGACTGGAGTACAGTGGCCAAACCTAAAGTCCCTTAAAGGCTTTGTTATGCCGATACCTTGTGAGGCTCAGAGCAAGGGAATAACCTTCTCTCAGTTAAATTTTATCAGGCACCAGAAAGTATGAAGACAAGGCAAACTATTGGAGAACCTGATCATATCAGATGGAAACATGCAGCAGACCTGAATGAGTGATACTTGAGTAACCTCACCCCAAAGACTGTATGCCCTATTGGAGGACTAATTGTTAATGACTGTTTTGGACTGGTAAAATGATTGGGAGAGGGAAGTTATCCTCCAAGTATAAAAGAACTGTGACTGGGAGAGCCAGGGGGTGGCCTCTGGTGTAATGGATTGCATTTGTGTGGCCTTTCTCGCCATGGTCTTGTAACTCCTACCCAGGCGATTGGGTAGGACTGTGCAGATAGGGTAATTGTAGCCCACCAAGGGGATTGGTTAGTTTTGCCATTCAGCTGGGCTTGAAATAAGCCACCCCAAAGGTAGGAGAGAGAAGACCCCACCACCAAGGAAGGAGAGACATGGCAGCAGAGACCAGGTAGCAGGAGATGGTGTGGCAGGCTTCCTGGGCCATGGGGAGAGAACGCTGAGTGCCTTTGGGCAGAGACTAAGGGCCAGGAAGAGGTGGGCCTGTAAGCACAGTTGGGAAGAGGCTCTCCTGATTGAAGAACTATATCTTTGAGTGTTCTTGCACTTGAATTGTAACTTGTTACTTCCCTAATAAACCCCATAATCGTGAATATGATCTGTGAGTTCTGTGTGGCCGTTGCAATGAATTATTGAACCCAGAAGAGAAGTAGAGAGTGCTGTGGGAAGGACAATTGGTGTCAGAATTGGTAAAGATGGCAGAGAGAGGAGGCATGTCTGACCTCCGCCTCATAGGAATCCGTCTTGGGCTGTTGATCTTGGTTCTCCTTACCCCTCGTAAAATTAGAGGAGATTGGACACCGCCGCCATGCCATTTTTACAGATAGATATGACACGTGGAACACTAATGACCAAAGACCAGATGAGGCGTGTGATGACATCAAATACATCATACATGAAGAAAGCAAAGAGGTCATTAAAAAGACAGGAAAGAAATAAAAGACCAAAATGAATGTCAGAAGAGACTTGAAACTTGCTCTTGAATATAGAGTAGCTACAGTGAATAAAAGAAATGAAGTAAAAGAACTGAACAGAAGATTTCAAAGGGTGGCTCTAGAAGACAAAGTAAAGTATTATAATGAAACGTGGGAAGACCTGGAGCTAGAAAACCAAAAGGAAAAATATGCTCCGTACTTCTCAAGCTGAAAGAGCTGAAGAAAAACTTCAAGCCTCAAGTTAAATGTTGGACGAAGTATTGAACGACACAGGAAGCATCAAAAGAAGATTGAAAAAATACAGAGTCACTGTACCAAAAAGAATTGGTCAACATTCAGCCATTTCAGGAAGTGTAGGATATGATCAAGAGCCAATGGTATTGAAGGAAGAATTCCAAGGTGCACTGAAGGCATTGGCTAAAAATAAGTCTCCAGGAATTGATGAAATACGAATGCAACACTGGAAATGCTCACTTTTCTGTGCCAAGAAATTTGGAAGACAGCTAACCTGGCCAACCGAATGGAACAGATCCATATTTGTGCCCACTCCAAAGAAAGGTAATCCAACATGATGAGGAAATTATTGAACTCTATCAATATCACATGCAGTGAAAATTTTTCTGAAGATCATTCAAAAATGGTTGCAGCATTACATCAACAGGAAGCTGCCAGAACTCAAGCTAGATTCAGAAGAAGACATGGCACGAGGGATATAATTGCTGATGTCAGATGGATCCCGGTTGAAAGCAGAGAATACTAGAAAGATACTTACTTGTGTTTTATTGACTGTGCAAAGGCATTTCACTGTGTGGATCATAATAAATTATGGATAACATTGCAAACAATGGGATTTCCGGAGCACTTAATTGTGCTCATGTAGAACCTGTACATAGACCAAGAGGCAGTCATTTGAACAGAACTGGTAGATATTGCGAGGTTTAAAATCAGGAAAGGTGTGTGTCAGTGTTATATCCTTTCACTGTACTTATTCAGTCTGTATGCTGAGTAAATAATCCAAGAAGCTAGACTGTACGAAGAAGAACATGGCATCAGGATTGGAGCAAGACTTATTAACAACTTGTGATATGCAGGTGATACAACCTTGCTTGCTGAAAGTGAAAAGGACTTGAAGCACTTACTGATGAAGATCAAAGACTACAGCCTTCATTATGAATTACACCTCAACATAAAGAAAACAAAAATCCTCACAACTGGACCAATAAGCAATGTCATGATAAACACAGAAAAAATTGAAGTTGCCAAGGATTTCATTTTATTTGGATCCATATTCATTGGCATGGAAGCCAAACCAAAAAGCAAACTCTTTGCCACCAAGTCCATTCAGACTCACAGCGACCCTATAGGACAGAGTAGAACCGCCCCGTAGAGTTTCCAAGGAGCAGCTGGTGGATTCAAGCTCTGAACCTTTGGTTAGCAGCCAATCTCTGAACCACTTGTCTCCAGGGCTCCCCAGGGAAGTAGCAGTCAAGAAATCAAATGACGTGTTGCATTGGCTGCTGCAAAAGACCACTTTTTAGTGTTGAAAAGCAAAGTTGTCACTTTGAGTACTACGGTTTTCCTGAACCAAGTCATGATATTTTTATTTGCCTCATATGCATGCGAAAGCTAGACGATGAATCAGAAAGCCCAAAGAAGAACTGATGCATTTTAATTGTGATGTTGACAAAGAATATTGAATATAGCATGGACTTCCAGAAGAACACACAAATCTGTCTTGGAAGAAATACAGCCAGAGTGCTCCTTGGAAGTGAGGATGATAAAACTTCATCTCAAGTACTTTGGAAGTGTTATCAGGAGGGACCAGCCCCTGGAGAAGGACATCACGCTTTGTAGAGTAGAGGGTCAGTGAAAAAGAGGAACATCCTCAAGGAAATGGATTGACACAGTGGCTGTAATAATGGGCCAAAACCTAGCAAGCATTGTGAGGATGGCACAGGACCGGGCAGTTTTTCATTCTGTTGTACATAGGTCGCTATGAGTCAGAAGTGACTCATTGTCATCTGTCTCAGACTGTGTTCTCTAGAGAAGCAAAACCAGTAAAGCGTATAAATGTGTATTGAAATAGATTTATATCAAGGAAATGGCTCACACGGTTGTGGATGCTGGAACATCCCAAGTCCATGGGTCAGAATAGAGGCTTCTACTGATTCACATAGCCACAGGGGCTGGCGAACCCAAGATCAGCAGGTCAGACAGCAGGGCTCTTGCTCACAGGCTGCAAAGATTGACGAATCTCAAGATCAGTAGGCAAGACAAGCAGGTAAGCTGTTACCTCAAGTCCCAAGAACCGGAGGTCGGATAACAGGAGCCAGCTGTAGGATCCAGAGTGAGCAAAAGCCCACAAGCCTTGCCATAAAGTCCACTTACATTTGACCCCGGCCACACCCCCAAGGAAACTCCCTTTCAACTGATTGGCTACTTATAGCAGGTCCCATCATGGAGGTGATTGAATTATATCAACTCTCATCATGGAAGTGGTCATATCACCATAGGACTGCCAGACTACATCCTAACTGCTAAACCACTGAGAATCATGACCTAGCCAAGTTGACACAAAACCTTAACGATCACAACACCTAACAACAATGCACAAATTATCCAGTGATAATAGGTTACATTTTTCACAAGGTGCCATCTTCATTCATTCGGTTTTGGTTATATGATTTCTTGTATTCTAGTTTCGCTGCCCCCTTCTGTTTTTAAAATATATAAAATATAGAGCCTCTGCTCTAGAGTAATTTTTGCCTGTTTGGTCTTCTATAGATGATTTTTCAAAGGAGCTGATTACTTATGGGTGATAATTCTGTATTTCATGAGCCAATCTGTTATTTAGCTAAAAGGTGACCTCAAGAGATAATTTCAATATAAGGTTTAGAATGTATCTCAGGGCAGTAGTCTCTGGGAGTCCTCTAGTCTGAATCATTCTAGTAAGTACGGACTTCTTAAGAACTTGAGTTCTGTTCCATGTTTTTCTCCCATCCAGTAAGGACTCATCTATTTTGGCCCTGATCAAAACAGTACTGGTAGCCAGGTACCATCTAGTTCTTCTAGCCTCAGCATAGATGAAGCCGTGGTTCATGTATTTTTAGTTATTATTAAAAGGTAATATTTTCATTATAGACGTGTTTTAACATCGGCTCCTACCCTTATTTCTCTTTTAAAAATAATTTTGGATAGTCTTACATATTTATGCTTCTGTGCAAACCTTGTCAATTTGTCAAGTTTCCCTTCTCCAAAAAATTTGTATTTTTAAGTTGCACTTAATTTAAAAATTGAGGAGAAAGGAAAATATTTAAGAGTAAGATTTCCTATTAAGGAGCATTATATACCCTTACCTTTATTCAAGCTTCCATTTACTATATACTTCACTGAAGTTTTTTAGTTTTCTTTATATGGATCTTGCCATTATCTTGTTATATTTATTCCTAGATGTTTTACAGTTTGATACCACTATGCCTGGGACTCTTTTGATTATATTTTTCTTGCAAATATAAAGGAAAGTAACTGATTTTTGTATCTGGCCATCTTACTTGACATTTTTTTGAATTCGGGAAAATTTTTATGATGTTGGTTTTTCAAAAAATAATCAAGTTTTCATTTATTTCTTTTCACCATTTAAAAAAAAATTTTTTTTTTCACTATTTAGATGAGTCTTAACTGTTGCTGTGACTAGAGATTCTAAAACAAAGTTGAATAAAACTATGATAGCATGAATTCTTGTTTTGATACTGGTTAGCGTTTTACTTTTCATTTTTAGTAGTTACCTTCTGGTTTGTGATGTAAGGGTTTATTTCAGTTTAAACAGGTATGCTTTAGGAGATGGTGTGTCATTTCTAAAGAGACCATTAATGAACACATGGGTGCCTCATAGTGCGTTTGCACACAAGTGTTGCTTTTCAATATTGTGCAAGGTGGCCTCCAATGAATGGCAGGCATCCCCTCTTCATCCTTGGGGTTTCCAAAATATTTCCATTGTGTTTGTAGTGTTTCCACATTCTTCCTCATTACAAAGTTTATTTTATAACCTTAAATATTTGTGGTTTGGCCTTGCGTCACATCAGATTAGCTTCCATGTTAAAATTTAATGGAATGGTAGCTTTTGTGCCCGGAAGCCTTAAAAGCATTGCTGGCACTGCTCTTAGTCATCTGCCTTTCACAGCACAGCAGCAGTAGAAGGAACGGGTGGAGACTGTATGGTGCCTTTGCGTATCCCTCTGACTGCACTCCTGGAATCCTTCATAAAACTGGAGGCCAGGCCTCGCCAGTGGCTTAGTTCAGGCTATAGTTAGGTAGTAAACCAGTTGCCCCAGACCTGCACATGGAATCATGAATTCATTCGTTTAATTCTGATGGGGAAATTGGTTTTGATATATACCCTTGGGGGTTGCATTGCTTTTTGAGAAGTATATTTCTAATGAATATCAAAAAGTGTACAAAAATTCTTCATGTTAAAGAAGTTCCTTTCTATTCTTCATTTTCTAACAGTTGGATTTCTTCTGTTTTTTAAAAAATATAATAAACCCATTGCCAGCAAGCCGATTCCAATTCATAGCAACAGCTGTTTAATTTCATCAAAAGGAGCCCTGGTGGTGCAGTGGTTAAGCACTCAGCTGCTAACCAAAAGGTTGGCGATTTGAACCCATTTAGTGGCTCCCAGGGAGAAAGACTTGGTGATCTGCTTCCGTGAAGACTACAGCATAGAAAACCCTATGAGACGGTTCTACTCTGTCACATGGGATCACTATGAATCAAAATCGATTGAGTGGTACCTAACAACAACAATTTCATCAGTGCATATTTTTTTTTTTTGGCATGTATCCAAGTAATCAGATACGGTTTTCCTCCTTTAAGCAATTTATGATAATCTCCACTTTAATGTTATATCACTCTTGGCATTGGTGAAATTAAACCTTCTTAGCTATTGTTTACTATTCTTTTGACTGCATTATTACTAACAAGAGCTAACATCTATTGAGCAGTTACACTGTTCCAGGCTCTGAGCTAAACAGAATGTGTTCGTAATCTTATTTAATCTTCTGGACAACTCTATGAGGTAATTCTTCATTTTACAGACGAGGAAACTGAGGCACAAAGAATTAAGTAACTTGCATAACATTACACAGCCCATGAGAAGGTGTCACGACTGCTAGTTGAACCCAGCTCATTTTGACCCCCACATAAATGGTAGTCAGAAAGATGTTTGATAACATAAGGGAGATGGTGCATGACCTGATTTTATGGCTGATGTCATCCAGTTGTCATAGCTGGATGTGTCATTTACCAGTATAGGATATGTCTGTCACTGAAAACAGATTCTCATGTTCACAGATCAGGGTACCCCTTTCTTAGAAAGCCCTACAGAAGCGGCTAAATTTTTTGCTTCCCTGAGTCCCCCTTATTTGGATGCTCTGGAAGTCACCCTCCCTCTTTAGACAAGGTCTTGAGGTTACCATGCTGTCCGCACCATGTACCCCATTTAGACTGTCTTGTGATAGAGATAGATGGATGGAAGAGAACTGATTTTTCAAGGAAAGTGAGGGAAGAAGAGGGGGTTGCACACACCAAGTAAGTATAAGTACAGATTTGGTTCTGATAGAATTTGAAAACCTGATAATTTTTAAAAATTCTGCTTGTGCTTGTTCAAATAATTGGTACCAGCAACAAATAAAAGTGTACATACTGTGTTTTCTGTCCTTCCTATATCTCTGCAGAAATTATGGAATCAGGATCCAGGGAATTCACCAGTCTCTCTTTTGTTTCTGTTTTCAAGTACAATAATGAATAATGTCCACTGTCCTGACTTTACCCTGTCCCTAGAGGTCTGTGACAGGAGCCAGATGCTGGGGTTTGAATGACATTTGTATTGTCTCATTCTTGCCTGTTTTTCTCAGAACCAGAACATCTAATCAGCACTTCATTCCTTGCCACCCTTCCTCCCCACACTGGTCACGTGAGATGGCTTCTTGAATCCTTAAAAATCCCCTTTTGATTCGCAGTCCCTTTTCCTGTCTTTTCTCATAAACCTGTTCTCCATTTGTGGCAGGCAGAATAATGCCCCCTGAAAGAACAGATGTCCATTCCCTAATTCCTGGAACTTATGAAGATGTTACCTCATATGGCAAAGGGAATTAAGATTGTAGATGGAAATAAGGTTGCTGATCAGCTGACCTTCAGGTGAGGAGGGCGACCTGGATTATCCAGGTGGGCCCAGTGTAATCACAAGCATCCTTAAAAGTAGAAGAGGGAGGCAAAGAGAGAGAACCAGAGAAATGGCAGCATGAAAAGGACTCAGCCCAGACTTGCTGGCTTTGAAGATGAAGGAACAGAGCCACAAGCCACGGAAAGCAGGCTGCCTCTAAAAACTGGAGGAGCCCTGGTGGCGCAGTGGTTAAGAGCACGGCTGCTAGCCAAAAGGTTGGCAGTTCGAATCCACCAACCACTCCTTGGAAACTCTATGGTGGCAGTTCTACTCTGTCCTGTAGGGTTGCCATGAGTTGGAATCTACTCGACAGCAACGGCTCCCCTACAGCTTCCAGAAGGGAATTCAGCCCTGCCTACACGTTAATTTTTGTCCAGTGATACTCATATTGGACTTCTACAGAGCTGTGGGATAATGAATTGTTTTTATTTTACTTTTAACTCACTGAGTTTGTGCAGCCATAGGAAACTAATGCACCATGCTCATCATGACGTCATTCTCCCAACCCCTCCAACATCTCACTAACATCCGCCACTGGTCTGCCGTCAGCTGCTCTGCTATGCGCATCATAAATCTTATGGTGGCCATTTCGGCAGCGTGTTTGCTTAATCTGTAAATGACCTGGCACCCTAGTGTTGAGACCACATCCCTGGATGAACTCTTCTTATTGCTACTCTTTAATATTCACATATGGAAACCTTACCTTTTCCGTAGTAACGCTTTCAAATTTCACTACTCTTTAAACCTTCAGTCCTGTCCTCACCCCATTACATTTTAGTAGACGACCTTACTTTACTGATAGGTTAATAGCATCTGTCTTGAGCTCCCTCAGTTTCTCCACTTTTCACCTCAGAAACAGTCTGTGACCTTTCAGTTATCCATTCTCAGGTTTCCATCTGTTAGCCTCCCTGTAGCATTTGACACAGTCAGTTCCGCCTTCCTTTGATTAACTCTCTCCTGTTGGCCTCTGTGGTATCACATTCATTCTTCTATTTTGTCTGATTGCTTTTTTTTTCCCTTTTCCTGAACCACACTTCTCTTTACACCCCAAATCTAAGCCTTCCTGAGGTTCTAGCCTCAAGTCTCTGAACTTCTCTTTAAATTTAGTCTCTTGGTGGTCGTGACGTAATCCAAGACTTCATAGATCACCACGTAAATGATTCCTTCATGTTTAGCCTTCACCTCCCTCCAGAACCTGGGCGTTCTGCGGAACATCAACTTCTTTTAGCCCATTAATACCTTGAACTCAGCACCAGCACAATTGAATTCAGAAGCGTTCACCAGAAAAAGATCTTCCTCCTTACTTGCCTATTTCTGTCAATGGCACTAGCTTCTTTCAATTCACAGTGGCTTGAAATCTCCAAATGATCCTTTATACCACCCTTGGTCTCTTCTTCCTCACCTGGTCAGTGGCCAAGTTTCTGGCAGCTCTGCTGCATTTCCATCCCCTCTGCCTCCGTTTTAGTAGAAGCCTTGATTACCCCTCCCCCGGACTAGTGCCGTGATTCCATTACTAGTCTTTATGCCTTGAGTCCCTCTCTGGGTCTCAGTCAATCCCAAGCTCTGCGCCAGAAGGCTCTTCCTAATGTGCATCTCTTAGAATGTGCCTTCACTGCTGAAAAAAAGACTCCCTAGTGTCTACCAAATGAGGTTTGTTGGTGCTGGCAAAACTGGATGTCTTCTGCAAAAAAATTAAACAGGACCCATACCTCACGCCATATACGAAAACTAACTCAAAATGGATCAAATACCTAAATATAAAGCCAAAAACTATCAATTTCATAGAAGAAAAAATAGGATCAATGCTAGAGGCCCTAATATACAGCCTTAACAGGATACAAATCACAACCAACAACACACAAGCTCCAGGGGATAAGCTAGATAACTGGGATCTTCTAAAAATTAGACACTTATGCTCATCAAAAGACTTCACCAAAAGAGTAGAAAGAGAACTTACTGGGGAAAAAAAAAATTGGCTATTACAAAACAGACAGTGGTCTAATCTCTGCATCTACAAGAAAATCCAACACCTCTACAACAAAAAGACAAATAATCCAATTAAAAAATCCATTTTTTTTTTTTTTTTTACCATGGCGGGGCCATGGTAGCTCCATAGACACATCCAAACTCCCTGAGGGACAGAATTGCTGGGCTGAGGACTGTGCGGACCATGGTCTCAGGGAACATCCAGCTCAATTGGCATAACAGAGTTTATAAAGAAAATATTCTGCATTCTACTTTGGTGAGTAGCGTCTAGGGCCTTAAAATCCGGTGAGCAGCCATCTAGGATACTCCACTAGTCTCACCCCTTTGGGAGCAAGGAAGAAAGAAGAAAACTAAAGACACAAGAGAAGGATTAGTTCAAAGGACCCATGGACCACATCTACCATAGCCTCCACCAGACTGAGTCCAGTACAACTAGATGGTGCCCGGCTACCACCAGTGACTGGCCTAACAGGGATCACAATAGAGGGTCCTGGACAGAGCTGGAGAAAAAACTTGGAACAAAATTCCAACTCAAAAGACCAGACTTGCTGGCCTGACAGAGGCTGGAGAAACCCTGAGAGTATGGCCCCCAGATGCTCTTTCAGCTCAGTAATGAGGCCACTCCTGAGGTTTACCCTTCAGCTAAAGATTGAACAGCCCCATATAAAAACAAAACTGAAAGGGCTCACAAGCCCTGGGGCGGGGACTGGAGGGTAGGAGGGAACAGGAAAGCCGGTAATAGGTAACCCAGGATTGAGAAGGGAGAGTGTTGACATGTCACAGCGTTGTTAAGCAGTGCCGTACAACAATGTGTATACTAACCATTTGATGAGAAACTAGTTTCTTCTGTAAACCTTCATCTAAAAGCTCAGTAAAAAATAAATAAATAATAAACAAATGAGGTTTGTCTCCAAAGATTTCCACTTTAGGGTCTCAAATTATCCTTCCAGGCTTCTTCTTCTTATTAGGTGCCATTGAGTTGGTTCCAACTCATAGCGACCCTATGTACAACAGAACACAACACTACCTGGCCCTGTGCCATCCTCACAGTGGTTTTATGCTTGAGCCCATTGTTGCAGCCACTGTGTCAGTCCACCTCTTTGAGGGTCTTCCTCTTCTTTGCTGACCCTGTACTTTACCAAGCATGATGACCTTCTGCAGGAACTGATCCCTCCTGACAACATGTCTGAAGTGCATGAGACGTAGTCTCGCCATCCTCGTTTCTAAGGAGCATTCTGGTTGTACTTCTCCCAAGATAGATTTATTCATTCTTTTAGCAGTCCATGGTATATTCAATATTCTTTCCAATACCGCAATTCAAAGGCGTGAATTCTTCTTCGGCCTTCTTTACTCATCGTCCAGCTTTCATGTGCCTAAGAGGCAGTTGAAAAGACCATGGCTTGGATCAGATGCACCTTAGTCTTCAATGTGACATCTTTGCTTGTCGACACTTTAAAGCAGCCTTTTGCAACAGGTTTGCTCGGTGCAATGCATCTTTTGATTTCTTGACTGCTGCTTCCATGGGTGTTGATTGTGGATCCAAGTAAAATGAAATCCTTGATAACTTCAGTCTTTTCTGTATTTATCATGATGTTGCTTATTGATCCAGTTGTGAGGATTTTTGTTTTCTTTATGTTGAGGTGTAATCCATAGTGAAGGCTGTGGTCTTTGATCTTCGTCAGTAAGTACATCAAGTCCTCTTCACTTTCAGCAAGCAAGGTGTGTCACCTGCATAACGCAGGTTGTTAATGAGCCTTCCTCCAGTCCTAATGCCCGTTCTTCATATACTCCAGCTTCTCGAATTATTTGCTCAGCATACAGATTGAATAGGTATGGGGAAAGGATACAACCCTGACATACACCTTTCCTGACTTTAAACCACACAGTATCCCCTTGTTCTGTTTGAATGACTGCCTCTTGATCTGTGTACAATTTGTTCGTGAGCACAATTAAACGTTCTGGAATTCTCATTCTTCACAATGTTATCCATAATTTCTTATGATCCAAACAGCCTTTGCACAGTCAGTAAAACACAGGTAAACATCTTTCTGGTACTGTCTGCTTTTCAGCCAGGATCCATCTGACATCAGCAGTGGTATCCCTGGTTCTGCGTCCTCTTCTGAATCCGGCTTGAATTTCTGGCAGTTCCCTGTCGATATACTGCTGCAGCCCCTTTTAAATGATCTTCAGCAAAATTTTACTTAGGAGTGATGTTAATGATATTGTTCAATAATTTCTGCATTCAGTGAAGTCATCTTTCTTGGGAATAGGCATAAATATAGATCTTTCAGTTGGTTGGCCAGGTAGCTGTCTTCCAAATTTCTTGGCATAGATGAGTGAGTACTTTCAGTGCTGCATCTGTCTGCTGAAACATCTCAATTGGTATTCCTTCAATGTCTGGAGGCTTGTTTTTTTGCCAGTACTTTCAGTGCAGCTTGGACTTCTTCCTTCAGTACCATCAGTTCCTGATCATATGCCACCTCTTGAAATGGTTGAACATCGACTGATTCTTTTTGGGATAATGACTCTGTGTATTCCTTCCATCTTCTTTTGGTGCTTCCTGAGTCATTTAATACTTTCTCCAAAGAATCCTTCAATATTGCAACTCGAGTCTTGAATTTTTTTCTTCAGTTCTTTCAGCATGAGAAATGCAGAGCATGCTTTTCCCTTTTGGTTTTCCATTTCCAGGTCTTTGTACATGTCATTGTAATACTTTACTTTGTCTTCTTTAGTCACCCTTTGAAATCTTCTGTTCAATTCTTTTACTTCATCATTTCTTTGTTTTGTATTAGCTACTCGACGTTTAAGAGCAAGTTTCCATTTTGGTCTTTTCTTTCTTTCCTTTTTAATGACTTCTTGCTTTCTTCATGTATGATGTCCTTGCACAGCTTGTCTGGTCTTCGGTCATTAGGGTTCAGTGTGTCAAATTCTTGAGATGGTCCCTAAATTCAGGTGGGGTATACTCAAGGTCATACTTTGGTTCTTGTCTACTTGTTCTAATTTTCTTCAGTTTCAGCTTGAACATGCATATGAGCAATTGGTCTGTTTCCAGTCAGCCCCTGATATTGAGCTTTTCCATCATCTCTTACCTCCCATGAATCCCCTAATTACTCTACACTTAACAAATGTTGTATAGCTTGCCTGTGTCTTGTTGTGGCCTATGCCTTTCTGCCCACCTATGTGCCATTGGTCATTGTTTCCGCCCGTGTGGAACTCCCCACCCACCATCTCTGATAGCCAAAGCTTACGCAGCTCCTCTAGGCCTGCCCCAAATGCTGCCTCCATAACCAGTTAACCAGCTACATTAGAGTTGATTCCTACTCATGGTGATCCCATATGCGTCAGAGTAGAACTGTGCTTCATAGTGTTTTCTTTCTTTTTAAATTTTATTTTGTTTTTGTTTTTGAGGATATCCACAGGAGAACATACATCAATTCCACAGTTTCTACATGTACCGTTTAATGATATTGATTGTACTCTTCAAGTTGTGCAACCATTCTCACGCTCCCTTTCTGAGTTGTTCTTCCCCCATTAACAGATTCGCTGCCCTTAAGGTTCCTATCTAATCTTTTGAGTTCCTATTTTCAGTATGATCCTGTATAAATAGTTCTTAAAGAACAAGATGCTCAAGGCAGACAGTTTTTACTAGTTAAGCAAAACTATTATTTGCCCTTAAGACTTCACGGGACATTTTTGGTGTAAGGTTTAAAGATATTTCAGGGCAGTAGTTTCAGGAATCATCCAACCTTCAAGGCTCCTGAAAGTCTGGAGTTGAATGAGAATTTGAAATCCTATTCTGCATATTCCCCTTTTCAATCAGGATTCTTCTATGGAATCTTTGATCAAAATATTCAGTTATGGTAGCTAAGTACTGTCCAGCTCTCCCAGTCTCATGGCAAAGGAGGCAGTTGTTCATGGAGGCAATTAGCCACACATTACATATCCTCCTCCTGTCCGTCACTCTCCTTCTTCCTCTGTTGTCCCAGGAGAATAGAGACCAATTGCTGTGCCTTAGATGACCACTTACAAGCTTTTAACACCCCAGACACTCCTCAACGAACTGGGAGGTAGAACAAAAGCACTAAACATGTTATTAGGCCAGTTAGCTGGGATGTCCCATGAAACCTCCAAACCAAAAAACCAAATCTCGTAAGCTGTGTGGTTGTACATAAACAGCCTCAGCACCCACAGGGTTTTCAGTGGCTAATTTTTCAGAAATAGATTGCCAGGCCTTTTCATCCGAGGGGCCTTTGGGTAGACTCAAACCTCCAGCCTATCAGTTAGCAGCTGTGTGTGTTAACTGTTTGCACCACCCAGGGACTCCTGCCTTCTCAGTGAAACTTGAAATAAAAATACTAAAAGTGAGCCTGAGATCACTTTTTAGCAAAATAGGCCGGCACACAAAATAACGGATATTACCCATAAGAATGGTGCTCTGCTAAAAAGCCATCCGTATGAGACCAAAAGGTCAACATTTACCCTAACGCGAAGATGAGAAAATCAGGGGGCAGGGAACCTAGAGTACTGGAAATGGAACAACCAGAATACAATTAAAGAGAATGTTGACATATTGTAAAAAATGTAACTAGTGTCACTGAACAGTTTGTGTGGAAATTGTCAAAGGGGAATCTAACTTACTGTGTAAACTTTCACCAAAAGCACAATAAAGTATTAACACACACACACGCAAAATACTAGAAGTGCCCAAGCTAGTTAATCCCTCTGTGACCTGGTTTACTCACCTATAAAATAGAGATAATGATGGTGCTTACCTCTTAGGGCTAAATGGGATAATGCATGTAAAATACCACATAGTGCTAGGCGCAGAGTAAGTAGTCAATAAAGGACAGCTTTATTAATTTTCATCATCATCACCACTATTTTCTGTTTAGAATGATTACCTTGTTTTTGTCTTATCGGTGCTATTAAGCCAGTGGTTCTCAGCTGGGACAGTTTTGCCCCAATAGAACATTTGTCAACGTCTGGACACATTTTTGGTGCAGTGGTTAAGAACTATGGCTACTACCCGAAAGGTTGGTAGTTCGAATCTACCAGACACACCTTGGAAACCTTATGGGACGGTTCTCCTCTGTCCTATGGGGTCCGTATGAGTTGGAATCGACTCTGTGGCAACGGGTTTGGGTTTTTTGGAGACATTTTTGGTTGTCACAGCTGGAAAGAGGGAATGCTACTGGCATCCAGTGGGTAAAGGCCAGGTGCTGCCAAACATCCTGCAACACACAAGACAGATTCCCCCACAACAAAGAATTATCCAGCCCAAAATGTCGTAGTGCTGAGGTTGAGAAACCCTACGTTAGAGTGTAAGGTCCTGTAGAGTGATCACTCTTTTACCATGTCTGTCTCTCTCCTACTCTGCCTCTACCAATACCCAATACATAGCAGATAGACAAATAGCTATTTGAATTTAATAGCACACGCCCTTCCATTACTATCAAAACTTTTGGCAGTTTTGTTGACTTTGTATTTTTGGTCTAATTTTTTGTCTTTTCAACTGTTGGTTGCCACTCATTATTTTAAATCTGCCAGTCACAGATAACTAGATTTACATTTTAAAAATTGCTGGTAAAACTTAGATTATTTGTTCCTCTTTATTTTCCTCTCAAAAAGAAAAAGAAATTGTTAGGTTAACTAAGATAGTGTTGGTTTTTCCCAATTCTATGTAATATAAAATTAGAAAGCAACTCCTTCTAGGTTATAAAGACTTAAGTACTCACATGGCATCATGTCTTCTGGTCTTTATGAGGAAGAACAGCCTTAGCATGAGATGAACAGAATGGTTTTAGGAAACCCTGGTGGCGTTGTGGATAAGAGCTATGGCTGCTAACCAAAAGGTTGGTAGTTCAAATCCACAAGGTGCTCCTTGGAAACCCTGTGGTGCAGTTCTGCTATGTCCTCTAGAGTTGCTATGAGCTGGAATTGACTCGGTGGCAAGTTTCTTTTTAGAGTGGTTTTAAAGCTCTTTTGTTTACCCCAGATCAATTTGGAGGCCCTTGTTTGAAACAGCTACTCATCTCAATGCTCTTTTGAACAGCAAGAGGCACTGGTGAAGACCACTTTATGTGTTTTAGGCTGCATTGTGCACCATTCTAACCTCACATGCCCTGAGTGGCAGGACTAAAAGTGGACCCTTAGAAAGAAACTTCTTGTACATACAGACTCATTCAGCTCTCACCACTCTGGAGTGAGGTGTGACCCTTTTCAAGCAGCAGCTTCAGCAGATGTTTGAAGGTGCTTTGCCATCAGCACCAGCAACACAGGAGGTGCTAGAGCAGCCACAGCACAGTTGGCTACATGTAAACAGCAGTGCTGTAGAGAGCTAGGGAGAGCTTAAGTTAGAGTTATGTGCAGGTTTACGTGCAAAACCAACACCTGCAGTTTCCACTTTATGTCTAAAATGCACATTTTAGTTATTTGTCCTACAGTTGGAATCATCTGCTTCCACAAGTGGTTTTGATTAGGTATTCTCTAAAGGGAAAAAAGAAGGAAACCTAAAGTTGTAGGGAGTTCTTTTTCTCCCCTTTCTTGGGCTCCCAGTGCTTGGGGAGAGGGGAATGTTTCTTTCAGTAAATGCATGCCTGGGGATCTTCTCAGATTCAGGAGTTCAGAGTCTTGTGTTCCCGACACTCCTTAGCCTTGTATAGGGTTGGGAGGGAGGAAGCAAGATTTGTAGGTAGGACACCAGATCCGCCTGTGTTGAAGTCAACAAAGGTACCTGTACCCCACCCCCAAATTTATGCAGAACAAGGTAGCCTAGGCTAAAGAGCCTGTGTTTCATTCCCCTAGGAATTTGTCAGTTTTGTCACATGTACTTCCTTAACTGAACTGGGAAAATCCCACTCTGAAGACTTCATTTTAGGGGTGGAGCAGTTAAGAGGCTCAATTGCTTTGCTCCAAACGCTTGGCCAGCTTTCCCCTCTGGCAGTAGACCTTCCACTACATTCGCCTCAAGTTCCTGTAAAGGAGGAGGGAGAGTGTCAGCCTTTGGGTAGATACAAAGGGCTCTGAGGAGGCCTGAAGCTGGAATCAGTGTCAGTGGGAGACAGTTCCACCCTTGGAGATGGTCCTGGGTCCTGGCCTGAAACATTGGAGTTGGAACCTTGTCCCAAAACCCAGAAGAACAATCCTTCCCTGCCTCAGGTCAGGTCTCTTCACAGCTCTCTCCAGGGCCAGAAACCTCACCAGTACATTGTGGACTAGGTGCTGCAGAGTCCGGCTTGGTAAGTTATACAGGACTTCACTTACTGAGAGACCTAGATAACCGCCTTTAAAACTCACCGCAAAAAAAGTTTAGGAAGTAATATGAAACCTTACTTTGTGCCACAATGATATGAAGACAATTAAATTAGATCCTAAGAATTTTCTGATTGTTCTGCTTTCTGTATTGAATCAACTTTAAAATGTAGTAGTCATTTTGGGGCTTTGACAGGTGATTGTGATTTGATTGGTGTAGTGTTGCCCCACAATCAAACTCATCAGGCTCATTGACTTTTATTGGGAAATCCTTTGAACCATAAGTACGGGGTATCATATTAAGGCACAAGACATTCAAAAACGGGCACATCACGGTCCTAATCTCAAGTATCTCAAAATCTTAGACTCTGGAGGGAAAGGCTGGAAAGGCTTTTTCTTTTCAAGTAATATTACCATGTTTGGCATTTTTCTAGCCTATCCACCTGTGTCAATGGAAAGCAGTTTGATTTTTTGTACTAATTCAGGTGTATCTAGTTGAGATTGCCCTGAAAGCTTCATCCAGCACATATTTTTCTTTTGCAGTTGGATAAAGAGTTGGTATCTTGTAATAGTATTCCCTACTGGGGGCCAGGGAACATGGTTTACAGCTTATGGAAGCATGTGGACCAGAAGCTGCCCCAGATGGGAAGGGGGAGTCATATCTTAGGTTCTAGAAAAAGGAAGCGCCTACAAAGGGATATGAAGAGGCTGTTTTGAAAGCAAGAGGATCTCAAGTGACAGCTGATTATTGCGACAGTGAGAAGGGATAGGAGTGCACAACAAAGAGAGTGCAGCTGAGATATTAAGAGGAGTAAACAACATTTAACCTCATGCCGGAGAGTCCCTTGAAAGAATGTGTCTGGGAATATAAGCCTCGAGTATCCACCTTCCATGTGTATAAAACAAAAACAGTTTTTTTTCTGATTCTTTATAAGGGAAAAAGAAGGAAGAGTGTTGCTAACATTTATTGCTTACCTGCCCAGAACTATGCAAACCAGTTCTTATAAAAGAGCTGGAAAATACAAGTGATTGAGTTTCTGGGTAGGCCGTGTAGAAATCTCCTTATTTGGAAATCTGGGTATCTAAAAGACACAGTCATTAGTTCCATCTTCCTGAAATAATTTAGATGTGACCACTGGAAGGTAACGAGGTGGTTTTTTATAGTCTAGAGGAATTTTCAGGGTCTCTGGTTCTATGAATAGTCTTATTTGAATGTACAGATGTCTCAAACATGATTCTTAATGGCAGCATCTACTGAAATATTTTTCTGTCCTGTTTTTTGTTTTTAAACAGTATGAAGGAAATTTTTAAGTCAAATACTATCCCACATGAATTAACTCTTTTCATGTTTCTGTGTTACCTTCCAGGTCTCATCCAGTACACCTATATTTTTTATGTAAATGAAATTATACTATTGATATATTTGTTCGTGTAGAACCTCAGGCGTAGAGGGCTGAGTTAATCACATTTCTCAGTTCATGGCATGTCACCACTGGTCAGAGCTGAGTCCTTTGTTATTTATTCATAAATCCCTTTTTATCCTTATTTCCCACTCCCATTTCCTTCCTCACCCCACCCCAATCTGTTATATGTAATGTATAGCCTTTTATTTGGGTATGTTCTTGAAAAATGTGTGTGGTTGTTTTGTGTGCATACATTTTGAAGGTACATAAATGATATTGTTTTGTGGCTCCCGTTCTATTTCTCTCGATCTAAGATGTCACTGTGTACACTTCTGATCTGCTATTTCTCATTACCGCCTGGTGCCCCAGAGTGTGTACCCACCATGTTTTGCTTACTCTCCAGCTCCACATTGCCATAGGTGACACTGATGAACAGCCTCAAGCTTGTCCCTGCATGGTACACATAAATTGTATACCTCCTAGGGAAGATGTACATCCATGAGTTAGGCTGTTGGCACATCCAGGGTCTGTACTTAATTTGCTGGAATGGCTGTACCAGTTTCCATTCCTAGTTGCAGTTCACATCTCTACCAACGCTAAATTATCTAGGTTTTTTTATTTTGCCAGGCTAATAGATGTAAAACGATACCTTGTTTCAATTTGCGTTTTTCGGATCACACGAGTTGGAGCACCTTTTCATAGTCAATTTTATATCCTTTTTGTTAAATTTTTATCCATTGGAATATGTCTCCATGGTTTTTTAAAATCTGGATAACATGCTGTTAGATTACTATATCAGGATGCATTTAGCCATAACAATTAGGTTGACTCATATGCAGCTGCCAACAGTTGACTATTTTTGACCTACACAAACAGCAGAAATCTATGGTTCAACTTAATATGTTTTGGGATATGTAAGTGTTTCTAGCTGTTCATTGGTATAAATAATATTGCACTGACCACATGCTGTGACGTACAGCATTTTTCTTCTTTTGAATTTTTCATTAGGATAAATTCCTAAGAGAAGGGTGACTGAGTCAGAGAACACTTTAATGGTTATTGCTACATATTGCCAAATCACTCTCTAAAAGGGCTGTGCTGATTTGCAATATGTATCATTTATATCAAGACTGCACTGGTTTTACTCTAACCTTATCATCATTATACATTCTCCTTTTAAACTATTACGTTAATAACTAATTACCTCATTGTTTTTATTTGTATTATTTTATTACAGTTATCATTAATCATTTATTCATATATTCATTGTCTAATGATATGCTTTTCTAAGTATGGTGTACTTGTGCCCTTGCTCCACTTTTTTATTGGTATTCTGATGCTTTTCTTTTTTTTTTTTTTAATCAGTTTGAAAGCGGGGGGTCTTGTATACTGCAAAATATCCCTATCTTCAGTTGCTTAAAATGAATTTACTCATTTACATACAATTTATTCTTCAGATGACAATCAGAACAAAACACATGATAAAAAAGAGAAGAAGATGGTGGTTCAGAAGCCACATGGTACTATGGAATACACCGTAAGTATGAACAAGATGGTTGGAACACTCGTTAATACTAGTAGATTTGCATAATGTTGCTCTGTGACACGTCCTGCCTCTTACCTGCATTCCTCTTGGGTACTGATTAAATAATGAACTTTAAGGCCTGTTGTAGATCGTTTCTCTTCTGTCCATACTTTCCCCCAGGTAATCTCATGTACACCTGTGACTGAAAGTACCTTTAATGTGACAGTGGCTACCAGTTTTAGGTCTTCATACCAGACATCCTTCTGAATTCCCAAACCATATATTCGTCTGCGTACTCAACATATCCATTTGGACCTCCATGCTTACTTGGCCCTTTACAAGAAGCCATGGCCCCTTCGTCCACATATTTGTACAAGCCAGATCCTTTATCCTTGACATCTTCCCCTCACTCACCATATTCATGCCTACCTTCTGTGACCATCCTACAAGTCTAGGTCAAGTTTCTTCATTTTACTCTCTCCTAGAATCATGTTCTTTTACATATTTTATCTCAGCTTAATATTAGTGGTTCATTTAGGGGGATTGTTACTTTAATATTAGTCTTATGCCCTAATTCATAAATCCGTGGAGAGAGACTGAATCCCTTTTTGTTCACCATCATATTCCTGGCACCTAGCAGGGTGTAGGCACTCAATATTGTTGCATCAGTAGATGAATAATGCTATAAATGTGTCCATTATTTTACTTTCACACTGTGCATCATGTGTTCACGTCCCAGAGGCCAAGAGCTATATCTTATTTATTCAAGGCCTGGCACAGTGTGGGCACTCAGTTATAGATCTGTTTCAATTCACTATGAAATAGCATTATCAAGGAGTGTTCTCTTTGACTTCTAAGTAGAAAGCAAGTGGTATTTCTAAAGTCAGTTTGTTTTTTATTTGTTATTCCTGTGCCACGCCAGGCGCTCATAAAGCAAGCAGCAAGACTTGATCCCTCAGTAGTGTTTCTTTTGAAATGGTAAATCTTCTCCAGGCCTCTGTGGGGTCACACTGAATAACCGGGGCACAGAGATTTCCTGCTCAGTGCTCTGTGAACATCTCTAGGCATCTTTTTGTGGTTTACACGCCCACTCATTTCCCGAAAGGATTTGGGGTGATAATCTCTCACATTTCCACTATCTGAAATATGTTGCTGATGTCTATAACACTGGCATAGTGCATTACCTCATAGTAGGCACTCAAGGATGTTGGATTAAATTATTTATCGACGATAACAGTACTCATTCTAAAGTCATAATTCTTAAGACCTGTGTGTGTCCAGTAGTGACTCACAAGCCCCTTCAAGAAGTGAGTACTATTTACTAGGTGTCCCTTCGTATAGTATATACTAAAGGATGCAGTTAGAGTGGTAACCAAACCCCAGATTAATGAATATAAACAAGTAAATCAGTGATAATAGATATGCCTCCCTGTTTGATTTATATGTTAGGGAGACTAGTTATGCTTGCCAGGTTATTTCGCGTACCTGTCATTGGAAATAAAAGGTTCGTATTTAGAGAACCGAACTAGTGCTTTCCAGATTGCTTACACTGCCCACAGGCTGTGGATGTTCAATCATCTGGCTTAGTCACGAACATTGAATGATTCCGACATTCCTCTCAGGGCCTGTGGCCTAATTCTATATGTATGTCCTACACTTATATAATGGCTCAGTTGTTAGATTGTTTCTCCTTCCCTGAGCCATCCATGCGCAGTATCTTTCCCAAGCTTTACTTATAAAAATATGAAGCAAATTTATTGATCACTGACCGTGAAGTAAGTGCCATGAAGCAGATATTACAATTCACTTTATTTGATGGGTAAAGGAACCGAGAGAGAGAAGTTAAGCAAGGCTCACACAAGGTCACACAACTAGCAATTGACAGGCTCAGAATTCAGATCCAGAGACTGTATTCTCAATTTGTGTCTTGTACTAACTCTAAACCCTGAAAACTTCTGGGTTTGAATATATTATGTAAATATATAATATTGAAAGAATGTTAAATTTTGTTTGTTTTTACTAGAGATGATTTTGCTCAGGGCAGACGTAAGGGCATGCATTGTTTATTTAAATTTACAGTGATTTAAAAAAATATATCTATAAAGGCCTTGAAGCTGCCTCAGTGGTATCTGTAACTGAAAAGCTATAAATGGTCACCAATTGCCATGGAGTCAGTGCTGACTCATGGTGACCCCATGTGACCCATACGTGTTAGAGTAGAACTGTGCTCCTCTGGGTTTTCAGTGGCTGTTTTTTCAGAAATAGATTGCCAAGCCTTTCTTTCAAGGTGCCTCTGGGTGGACTCGAAACTCCAACCTATTGGTTAGCAGCCAAGTGCATTAACCATTTGTACCACCCAGGGACTCCTGTAGCTTAAAACAAACAAACAAACAAAAACAAACCCTGTTGCCGTCAAGCTGAATCTGGCTCATGGTGACCCCATGTGTTACAGAGTGAAACTTCTCCATAGGGTTTTCTTGGCTTTAATCTTTATGAAAGCAGATTGCCAAGCTTTCTTCTGTAATGCCTCTGGGTGGGTTCTAACTACCCACCTTTAGGCTAGTAGCCAAGAGTAAACTATCTGCACCTCCAAAGAGTTTTTCTGTAACCATAAAAAAACCATAGCGTGTCATTATTCTGAGACAGTTCAACTAGTTGATGCATTTAATTCCACTGCTATGTCTCCACCTTCTCCCCAGTCAGTTCACATCCTCCTGTGGTCTCCCCATATCTCTGCCTAACTCAAGACTCAGGTGGCGTAGCCAGTTCCACTTACAGGGACAGCCACCAGTCTTGACCCAAGACTGTAGATGGGAACTTCTTAATAACATTGACCAAAGTGACCTACCGCTAGCAAGGTCTATCTGGTGGCCCTGGATAGGGAGTCCATCCTGGGTTATTGATCTGACCATAGGAAGTAGACTTTTTTTCTGGGTGGAGCTTTCTGATTATAATATTTCTTATCTTCTCACTGCCCTCTTTGTTCCTCTTTCTCCTCTATTGTAGAAAAAAAACAAAGTGTATAACTGGGATGTATATCACAGGTTTTTATAGATTTAGAGAATAATACTAAATTTGGCTGGCCATGGGAAATTGTCATCTTAATGGCAATGAACAATTATTGGTAGCTAATCTGAATTTCTTTCAGATTTCCCTGGCTTCCACAGTATGCATCCCTCAAGTGTTTGAGTGCCTCCATGCATCAGGCAGTGCTGAGCACTGAGGAGAACAGCCATGAGCAGGCCTCCGTCCAGGAGCTTAGAGTGCAGTGAAGGGATGGGCAAGTAGACAATTGAAATAGACAAATTAACCCCACTCCCCCGTTACTGTATGTTTATATGCCTCTTTTCCTCTTATAGTTTTTTATTATACCTCATGGACATCCGCTCCATATTCCTAAGTTGTGCCAGAGTAAATTTAGAAATCTATGACCGGAGAGTGAAATTTGAAGATGAGAGAGCCCAGACATGAATTGCATTTAAGAATTTGCTTTAATGTGGTTTTCTTAAAAATCAAGAACATATTCTCTCTCTCTTTCATAATATGTCTGGATGGAGCTCTTTTTATTCACTTATATGGTAATAGATTAACATTGTCTACCAAAAGGAATTTTTTTTTTCTTTAATGAATCTTGTTTGTTTGATTTTTATAGGCTGGAAGCCAGGACACCCTCAACTCCATAGCACTGACGTTTAACATCACTCCCAATAAACTAGTGGAACTGAATAAACTTTTCACTCATACTATTGTTCCAGGCCAGGTAATTATTTTATTGTTAAATATAACTTTCGAAATTCTACATTTATTTTTTTGTTGCCATTCTAATGCTTCACTATTAGTGTCACAGGATTGTCATTAGTGATAATGTGTATTGATCAACCTTTCCTGTGAATCCACATATACTGAAATTTGAGCTGTTCAAAGATGAGTACTTTGCAAAGCATTAGCAGAGATTATTATAGTGACTGCTAGTATATATTTTTTAGTTTATATAGCAGGTGTTTTCGAGGGTGTTAAGAGAAGTTCTAAATTAATGTGTGTTTTTTTTTTTTAATTAACACAGATGTTCTTAGAATGTTTAATTCAGAATAGCAAGTTTCAGTTTAGTCCACTCCTGAAATATATTCTGATCATTGTTTATTTTAGATTAGGCAGAATTTTCATCTTTTTTGTGTTGTTTTGGTACAGAGGTTACCAGGTTGAAAAGAGTGGTCAAACTGACCAAAGTCAGAGACAGAGTCAGCTGGACCATCACCAAAAGACCACACACAATTTTTTTCTAGGCTTTTAGTGTTTTGTGAAACTGAGTGAAATTGACAAAATGTATAATTTTGCCACTCTGGATTAATCCAGAAAACTTTTTTAGTACCTTCTTTTTATGTGATAAGATATACTTTTTCCCCCTTTTTAAATTTTTGTTGTTGTCAGTAAGAATATACATAGCAAAACATACACGAATTTCAGTTTCTGCGTGTACAATTCAGTGACATTCTTTGAGTTTTGCATCCATTCTCACTCTCCTTTTCTGAATTGTTCTGCCCCATTGATATAAACTCATTGCCCCCTAAGGTTCCTATCTAATCTTTCAAGTTGCTGTTGTCACTTTGATCTCATATAGATAGTTCTTAAAAGAATATAATACTCAAGGCAGACAGTTTTTACGAGTTAAGCTAGACTATTTGGTTTTAAGAAGACATCAGGGGACATTTTTGGTTTAAGGTTTAAAGATTATCTCAAGGCAGTGGTTTCTGGGGTACATCCAGCCTCCATGGCTCAAGGAAGTCTGTAGTCCATGGAAATTTTAAATTCTGTTCTGCTTATTCCCCCTTTTGATCAGGATCCAAAATGTTCTATAATGGTAGCCAGGCACCGTCCAGTTCTTCTGGTCTCATGGCAAAGGAGGCAGTTGTTCATTAACCACACATTCCGTATTGTCTTCCTATTCCTGACTCTCTCTGTTGCTCCAGGCAAATGGAGACCAGTTGTCATGCCTGGGATGGCCACTTGCAAGCTTTTAAGATCCCAGGTGTTACATACCAAGCTAGGAGGTAGAACAGAAGCGCTAAACATGTTATTAGGACAAGTAATTGGGATGTCTCATGAAACCTTGCCCCTAAACCTCCAAACCAAGGAACCAAATCCCATGAGGTTTTTGGTTGTACCTAAGCGGCATCAGCTACTACTCTTTTTATTTTTGTCATTGATGTAAATATATCTATCAGACAACTTTTCCAATTCAACTTTTTACAGGTGTAAGATAAGATATTCTTATATTTCCATTTTAAAAAACTGTGTTCCATCAATAAATTTAAATGATTCAGTCTTTGGAAGATCTTAGTTCAGGCCACGCTTTCCAGTCCCATCCGTAGAGTTCTTAGGTCGCCATGAGCAGGTTTGGGTTCCATTGTTGACTTACTAGAGCACCGGTCTTTACACTATGTTGTTATCATGTGCTGTCAAGTTGGTTCTGACTCGTAGCAACCCTGTAGGACAGAATAGAACTGCCCCATAGAGTTTCCTAGGCTGTAATCTTCACAGAAGCAGATCATCAGGTCTTTTCTCTCACAGAGCCTCTGGCGGGTTGGAACTACCAACTGTTTGGTTAGCAGTTGAGTACTTAACCATTGCACCACCAGGGCTCCATTCTCAACATTATAACCCAAAACCCCACAACCATCAAGTCGACCCTGGCTAATAGCAACCCCATAGAGTTTCCGAGGCTGTTAATCTCTACGAAAGGAGGTTGCCACAACCTTCTGCTGTGGAGCCACTGGTGATTTCAAACTACCAACCTTCGGT
Source organism: Elephas maximus indicus (assembly GCF_024166365.1). Classification (NCBI taxonomy): domain Eukaryota; kingdom Metazoa; phylum Chordata; class Mammalia; order Proboscidea; family Elephantidae; genus Elephas; species Elephas maximus. Next base: position 193,636,426 of record NC_064819.1, read on the forward strand.
TAACAGTCGTTTGCTTTAACCACTGCGCCACCAGGGCTCCTTCTCTACACTATAGTGGCATTTAATTCTTTCAGGGTGGAGATTGCTACTTTTAATCACAACATCATTCAGACAATAATGATGATGTTCTTTGTATTTAAGATCAGCACATGCAGCCAGTAAAGACACAAATTGGCCAGTTTGTACTACAGTGCTTTTGGTATTTCTGTTCTTGGCAAAAGGAGGAATTAGTACACAGTACTATCAGTGCCAGGTAATGGGAGAAAATATGCATGAGCACTTTTCAAAAATTAATAACTTTTCATGTCTAGAAAAATTAACAAATTCTTGTCTCTTTCATTGTTGGATTTATCTTATAATTTGAAGTATTGCTGCGTAATGCATAATATTCATAGAAAAAAGGCTAGACTTTTTCTAATTCAAGGCTAAACACTGTTGTCACTGAAACTTAGTAAAATAATTTCTGGTGATGCCTTGTTTTTTGGCTATATCTATAAACAAAATGTTTTATTGGCACTGGAATAAGGTCCAATAGCAAATAAGAGCTATAAAAACTATTTTAATATGCTACCTGAAGACAAACTGCTGTAATGGCAAAAATACCAGAAACAGGAGCCCCAAAGTTTTGTTTCCATTTGACCCTGTAGCAGCTATGTGGCCTGGGCAAGTCACTTTCATTTTTGGACCTCAGTTTCCTAATCTCTGGAATTAGGTGTTGGGCTGCATTATCTCGGATATCCTTCCAGTCTTTACAGTGCTGTCCAACCCCTAAAGAACTAAATAGCTATGTACTGTTCAGTTGTTCAGGACCCTTCTGTATTCATGATTTTGCTGTCAAAGATAGGGAACAAGAAGAGTGAAATAGATTGAGGGGCTTTCAAAAACCGTAGATGACCTTTTGCTTTTCAGATGGCCTTTTGCTTTCCAGGATTTTTAAATACTCTGTCTTGATACCTGGAGGTGTAGGTATCCTTCTGATTTCATTAGGTCTGATAAGTCAAAATTCACTTTATCTACTCTGATTCTGGAAAGCTTAAAGCTCACCCTTGTAGAGACTGATTTGATGATCACCTTGAGATAGGAAAGAAAACTGGTCTGGCCAGATCAGTGGCCAAATGTGAGAGGTGATTTTCAGAGGAGGTTGCCGGGGAGCTTATTGAATTAAAATCTTACTCTAAATTTTTGATGCTTTAAAAGACAAAAAACAAACTCAGAAAAACTTAAAGAACTGAGGCATAAAAATCTTTTCTTCAGGAGGTCCTGAGTTTGGCCATCAGTTCTCATACTTACATCAAACTTGAGGATATACAATATGAGTCTTTTTGAATTTAAGAGACAAAGAATATACTTTTACAAGTAGTTTATATTGAGCACACTAGAAAATTACCTTGCTAATGGATACTTTACGGTTTTTTAAATATTCATGTTACCCAATGGCTAAACAATTTTTGTAGGGTAAAATATTGACAGCTTTTGCTTTATGGTAAAGAACTTTGGAACCTCAAATCCTCATTTCCCTGTGTTGAAACAAACCTGGAAATAGTTACTGAAGATAGTAAGACAACTTCACTCATACCCATGACCCAGGCTCACTTCCATGTTGAGATGGCACGTGTTCTGGTTGAGCTTCCCAGGTTTCAAGTGTTACCTCTATCTCAAGTGCAGTTAACTGTATAAGCATAGGAATCAACCCTTTGATTTGCCATTTAGAATGCGTCTGAGACTAGAGCTTCAACCTGTGTTGCCCAATATTTGTCAAGAGCTCAGATGCAAAAACAGTATTTATGGAGAATTACTTGAAAGAAATGCTGTCCACACATGGCTTTAGTCAAGATATGTAAATAAGAGAGCTACATACCAAGATTAAACCATTTTAGTCATTTGTAAAATGGCTTTTACAAAAGAATTAAACTTGGGCAATTATTTTATTCTTGCCACCAGAATTGAAGATTTTATAAAGAACGGTCACCCAAATTGGTTATTGTATTTACTGTGAGTATGTTGAGGACGAATTGTTAGTTTAGGACCCTCTTTTTTTTTTAGTGAGACCTCATGGGAGAATGCTTGTACTTCTTCTGAGAAACTGACTTGTTTTTATTTTATGGAAACTGAATTCTGTAACTAATTGGATGATGTAACTAATTAATTACATCTCTTTGTATTGCTCGTTTGGAAACTCAGCCAGTTTTATGACCCACTTCTCAGGGAGCGTTTAGTGATTTTGGAGCACATATTTTCAGTAGTAATCAGACTTCATCTTATTTGCCTTTGACTGTAACTTTCTCACCTGTATTTTAATGTGTCTTTTGTTGTTGGAAACCCTGGTTGCGTAGTGGTTAAGTGCTACAGCTGCTAACCAAAGGGTCCGCAGTTCAAATCCGCCAGGCGCTCCTTGGGAACTCTATTGGGCAGTTCTACTCTGTCCTATAGGGTCACTATTAGTCGGAATTGACTCAATGGCACTGGGTTTTTTTGGTTTGTTGTTTCCTCAAATTTTTTCTGGGTTGAAGTCAAATTTAAATGACTAATGTTAAAACAGAGGTAAGACTGGAAGGATGAGAGACAGTGAAAAACAATATTGATCAGCTGTTATATGATTAGCTTTGAATTCTGTTTTATAACGTTAGAGGTCAACATTTGAAGACTGTATGTGATGTATGCCTAAATGTAACATGTCTCATTAGAGTACTAAATGACGGGCTCATACTAACATTTAGGGAACTGAACATCTTTTAGAAGGAGACTGTTTTAAATAATTTGTTGAATTTTTATTTTTGTTTTTAGATAACTCAGAAATTGATGGAGAAGGTATTAAAGATTATTGTGTTGCAATTATCTTGTGCAGTTTCTCACTTAGGGACCTTACTTTAGCACTCAGAGCCTGCTTAGAATTCGCAAGCCTGGATTTGTTCCATTTACACCTGGCATAGGCGTTATGCTTAGAAGCATGCCATCCTTCTCTTTCTTCTGTTCTCTTGTGTTGTTAGCCCCCTTCCTTAGAAGGTTCTTCCCTCCCTCCCCATCAAATCCTACTTACTCTCCAAGGCTTCACTTGAGCACACTTGCTTTACATGGCCTGCCTGAATACTACCTTGCTGTCTTCTTTGTGAGCTTCTGCAGTGTCTACAGGCGTGTTCAATAGTTTCCAACAATATGTACACTTTCGTATTGCTGAGTATTGTTTCATGGATTAGTCTAGAAGACCACATAGCTTATGAGTTTCATAAAAGCCAATTAGGTTTTAGACAATCATCTAGCATCATACTGTGGACAGAGTAACTAACTGCCCTAAACGCTGGCTCCTGGTTTGCCTGTTCCTTCTTACTCACCCAACACTGCTCTCCCTTTCAGGTCCTTTTTGTGCCAGATGCCAACTTTCCTTCCAGTACCTTAAGGTTATCATCATCCAGCCCTGGTGCTACTGTCTCTCCATCATCATCAGATGCAGAATATGATAAACTGCCTGTATGTATGCCCTTCATGCACTGAAGTTCATATTTATCAGAAAGATTTTTTGTGATTTAATAGAATTCTACATGTTATTTTTTTATAAGGTTACATCTAAAATTTCCCCCAAATAGGCAGGATAAGTAATTTGTCGTTATTCTAGGGAACACATCCTATCCAAAAGAAGCCTGTTGCCATTTAAACTCTCAAAGTCATATCATATGTGCACAACTTGGATAAAATTATGGAGTTAAATGTTTGATGAGACCGATAGTTTATTTGAACTCATCCTTTTTCTAGAGAATTTTAATCATGAGTTTGATATGCAGTATTTCATATTAGTTCATTTTCTAAAGATGTTTAATGAGTCAGTTTTGTAGGTTCATACATATGTACTTTTTTTTTAATCTTAGCGTGATTTGGGTACTTATTGTTATATTTGTAATATTTTCGAAGGACGAAGGACTTTTGCCTTTTTTTTATGTTCAAGTTAAAAAGTTTACTTACAGCAAACTGATAGCATGTGCTTTATAGAATTACTTTGTTTTAAAATGCTGCCTGTATTTATTTTGGAAATTTTTGCTTTCTAAAGGATGCTGACTTAGCAAGAAAGGCCTTAAGACCTATTGAAAGAGTCTTATCATCTACGTCTGAAGAAGATGAGCCAGGCGTCGTAAAATTTTTAAAAATGAATTGTCGATACTTCACTGATGGAAAGGTATATGGTAGTGCAATTTGTTTCCTTTTCTGGGAATCTGTGGAAAATTAAATGTGGCTCCAAATTACTGGAAGGCATGTTACATTAAAATATCTTACCCAACGTTTCAGCTTAAGATTTGACAAGTGTCCATTAGGCTTCCTCTGTTAGATGTGTGGCATTTTACTTATTGAGGCAATGTGATCATTGAATGAAAATGCGATTCTTTGTGACCTTGGGTTTATTTAATCTTTTAGTTCTTAACCTGTAAATTATTAGGGAGACCATATTGTATATATTTAACAGCAAATTCTGGAGTCAGATTCAATGAATTTAAATTCTGGCTCTGTCACCCACTAGCTCTGAGTCCAGGGGCAAGGTGTTTATATTTTCTAAGCTTACATTTTTCTAATCTATAAAATAAAAACAGTAATAAGCTTAAAAGAGATAATTCATGCAAAGAGCTTAACACCTAACCTGGAAAATGATAAGTTTTCCCCTGTGTTTGCTGCGTATGGTCTGGTATTAAAATGATGTTTTATAAATGCAGCTTAGGGTGAGCCTCTCGAAGAGGGCTTTGTTGTGTAAAGTGAAGTCCTGTGCTCATATAGAGAGCTCATGTCAGGTTCTAAATAATAGGAAAATAAGTTACTGAAATGCCCTTATAACTTTTGCACCCAAAAATAAGTAATACCTGAAATGCAAAAATGATCAATAAACTCATTAAGAGTACAAAATAAATTATTTACCAAAAGAGAGTCATCTGTATTCTGCGCCCCTGGTAGATAGTATCCCCCTGGACATCAAGGTCTGTAATATAATCTAATCAAGCTTCAGATTATTTAGATCCCACGAAGTTACTGCTTTTTGCCTTTAATTTCCATAGATTATTGTTAGCTGCCATCGAGTTGACTCCAACTCATGGCAACCCTACGTACAACAGAACAAAACATGGCATGGCACTGCATTATCCTCTCAATTGCCAGCATATTTGAGTCTGTCATTGCAGCTACTGTGCCAGTCCTTCTCACTGAGGGTCTCCCACGCCCTTGTTGGCCCTCTTCTTCACCAAACATGATGTCCTCCTCCAGCAATTGATCTCATCTGAAGACTTGTCCAAAGCAAGTGAGTTGGACAGTGTTCTGTTGTGATCTGGAAGGTTTTCATTGATTGATATTCAGAAGTAAATTGCCAGGCCTTTCTTTCTTTTTATTTATTTATTTTTATTATTGTACTTTAGATGAAGGTTTGTGGAACAAACTAGCTTCTCATTTAACAGTTAGTACGCATACTGTTTTGTGACATTGGTTAACAACCCTATGACATGTCAACACTCTCCCCCTCTCAATCTTGGGTTCCTTATTACCAGCTTTCCTGTCTCCTCCTCCCTTCTCTTCCTTGCCCCTGGGCTGGTGTGTCCATTTAGTCTCGTTGTGTTTTATGGGCCTGTCTAATCTTCGGCTGAAGGCTGAACCCCAGGAGCGACTTCATTACTGAGCTAAAAGGGTGTCTGGGGTTCATACTCTCGGGGTTTCTCCAGTCTCTGTCAGACCAGTAAGTCTGTTTTGTGTGTGTGTGTGTGAATTATAATTTTTCCCCAGCTACATTTTTCTTCAGCTCTGTCTGGGGCCCTCTATTGTGATCCCTGTCAGAGCAGTCGGTGGTAGTAGCTGGGCACCATCTAGATGTGCTGGACTCAGTCTGGTGGAGGCTGTGATAGCTGTGGTCCATTAGTCCTTTGGACTAATCTTGCCTTTGTGTCTTTGGTTTTCTTCATTCTCCCTTGCTCCAGATGGGGCAAGACCAGTGTTGTATCTTAGATGCAGGCCTTTCCTTTTAGTCTTAGTCTGGAAGCTCCACTGAAACCTGTCCACTGTGGGCGACCCTACTGGTATTTGAAATACTGGTAACACAGCTTCTGGCATCACAGCAACACACAAGAAGCTACCACAGTACCAGAAAACTGACAGACGGGAAGTAGTTAATTTCCATATTTCAGCTGTATTCACTTTTGGCTGTAAAAATCTGGTAATCTTCTTTGTGTTGAATCTTTGCTGGATTTGTGCACTTTAAACATTTTAAACAAAGATACTAGGACCCCAAGATAGCTGTTTCATTAGCACAGGACCATGCACCTACCTGATCGACTCTTAGTGATACTTGTTGAGTGAATTGTAAAGCACGGTGTTCTCAACTGGGAAAACGTTTAGGATATTCCCTCTCATTTCACAGACAAGCAGCTGGAGAATCTGAGGTACACATGAGTAACCCGAGGTCATACTGTTAATTGTGCTGTTGTCTGTGCTCGAACCAGCGTCAGTATGATTGCCAGAGCAAGGCCAATGTGTTGTCCCTGCCCCACCACAGAGAGCTAACATTGCTTTTCTTTCAGCACTCATTGAGGAAATGTGATTGTCATGTAGGATATTGATACTCTGGGTCATAAAACAATTGGACTGGCACCATCAGCTAGTTATAAAGCTTTTATGGTGGTTGTTGAAACATACCTCTCTGTAGTGATTCTGTCCTGTCCCTTTCTCCTGCAGGGTGTAGTTGGAGGCGTCATGATTGTCACTCCTAATAACATCATGTTTGACCCTCACAAGTCTGATCCCCTGGTTATTGAAAATGGGTGTGAGGAGTATGGTCTCATCTGCCCCATGGAAGAGGTGGTTTCCATTGCCCTCTACAACGACATTTCCCACATGAAGATCAAAGATGCCTTGCCCTCGTAAGATACATTTCTTTGTTAACCAGAAGGAGGGGGTCTGGAGAGAATTAAAGGCAATTAAAAAATGAGGGCAGTTTGTAGGAGTGAGGGATTATATAGAGGTAAATTTCATGGTGGAAAATTTGCGTTCTAAATTTTTAAAAAAATAGGAAAATGAGAGGAAATGAAAATAATAAAGTCAGTGATAAGGAAAAGTTGGACATGAGAAGATATTCTCCTCCTCCCCCTCACCCTCACTCCTTGCCCCTTGCCTTGTCTTCTCCTCCTTTTCTTCCTTCCCTTTCTCTTCTCCATTTAAATTCCAGAATAGGCAGTCTTCCTAAATTGTGTCTTTGCCTCCTCCTGCATAGAGAGAGGTTTAGTGGACAGTGCAGTAGCCTCGTTCCCTGTAGCTGGACTACCTTAAGTGGATTGAAGTGGAAATAATAGTGGTGGTTTGTTTTTTCTCTGAAATGTAGATGAATATTCATTTTGCTTTATAATGCTGAGTCTATTGTGAAAAAGAAAAGCTCCCCATGAAGAAAGAGAGTTTATAAAGCTTAGGGAACTCTTCCACTTATAGGGATAATCTGATTTTTACTGTCATTTTGTCAGTGTGCCTGTTACTCTACACATGCTAGCCATAAAAATCTTTAGAAGCCCTCAATGATAGGAAAGAAGAGGCAAAACAGTGGTCCTAACAGTACAAAGAGAAAATAGCCTTGGGGGTTTCAAGAGGGGAAGGTAAGTAGGGAACTAACCCAGGCAGAAAGTCCCTAGTGGTGTAGTATCTGCTCCACTTAGTACTTCCCATCCCCAAACTACCATAAGAGCATGGAGACTGAGGCAGTTTCTAAATTTTGCTGCTAGAAGTATTCAAAGCTAGAGGTTAAGAGGCAGGATTACATGATGACTGAGTCTGAAACCACACTACCTGGATTTCATGACTCTGCTACTTATGACTTGCATGAGTTACTCAATCTCAAGCCTCAGTTTCCTCATCTGTAAAATGGAGTTAATAGTAGTCCCTAGGTTATAGGGTTGTATAAGGACTGAATGAATTGATATATGCAAAGCTCTTAGAAGATAGCCTGGTGCTCGATGTATACCAAAACCAAACCCAGTGCCGTTGAGTTGATTCCGACTCATAGGTTTTTGTTATTATTTGAACCTTTAATTCATAACTGAAACTCTGAATGTATTGTCCCATGGAAATTCTGTTATCCTGGTGGATCAAGGCTACTGATGTACTTTAGTGCATGCCTCTTGTGTGCCAAGGGTATAAAGACGAGTGGATTATGACCCCTGCCCTTGAGGAGCTTGTAGTCTCTTGGGTGTGACAGACACATGCACAGAAATGATAATCCAACAGCACTGTAAACATAGAAGTGTATACATAGGACCCATGCGAGGGAGTGTCCAACTGTCTGGGACATTTTGGAAATCTGAGATGAGGAAGAGGAGAGGAAGTAAAAGAGCTAGTTTCAGAAAGGAGGAATGAACACAGTGTTCTCTGTGACAAGAGGAAAGAAGATAAAAATAGTTATAAGGTGTAGGTAAGTTTGAAAGTGGATGGCTAGACAAACAGGGCATTTTTGGCCAACGGTGGCTTCTAACAGTAACATTAATGCAGGTCTTTTTTTTTCAGGCCAGGATGCTAAGTATTCTGCTTCATAATAGAAATGGAAGGCACATCTCTACAGAAAGATTCCTCTCAACCTGAGATTATATTTAATGACCTGGAATGGGGATAATGCTGGGCCTGGGAGGAGAGAGGAGAGTTAGGAATTGACTCCTAGTTTGTTAAGATTATTTCAGGGCTGTGCATTGATTGCTGCCTTGGATGCAAGTACATAAAGAATTTTTAGTCTGATGAACACCGTGTGCACTAATGGGCAAAACAGAATGTACGAGTGCAATCTGTGTGAAATGAACTTTGTACCGTCTTCAGAATTCCATCAGTTATAGAAAGTTTAAAAATTGCTTTACAATTTAATTATTACTAAAAGCACGTCGTAAAGTAATAAGTACTACTTACCTGACTGCATTGTGTAAATTGTGGGGGGTGTGTATGTGTAAAACCTCTCCAGCCTCACCCTCAGGTTTCGTATCTTTTGTGTAGGACATCTTGTGACTCCAGCTGCCACAGAGAATAGGAAGGGAACAATTGAAGGGATTATTGATCATCATTAGGTGCCTGGCTAAGTCTAGAAAGCATTAATTAGCAATGGAGCCAGTTGGCACTGTTACGTACTTTGCCCCCGCAAAGCTTGGCAGCTGCAGTGCAAAGAAAGCAAATGATTAAATTAATCCCAAGTAGGGAACTGGCAGCTTGGATTAGGTAGAAGAACAAGAGGGGTAGGGTGAACAAGGTAGTTTAGGTGGCTGTTTAGAGTGCAGATGAATGTGTTCTTTGGAGGGGACAGGCTAGGTAGGGTAGAGATGAGGAGAAGGGACTGGATGTTCATGGAAGAAAGTACTGCTTATTAACCAAGTCTGTGAAAAGCTAGGTTTCTTTGTTGCAGGACTTCTTATGGCCTTTCCCCACCCAATATGCCAAATTAAAATTAGAGTCCCAATATGGGCGTTAAGCCATACTGCAATAGCTTATTTGACTCTAAGATTAATGCATCCTGCACGTCTCCTGGGATGTGAGTGTTGGACAGTACATTTTGTGCGTGCTGCTCCAGGTACTTGCAAGGTCATGCAAAACAGAGACAACTGTCACGATCGTCTTTCAGCATGTGGCACTTAGGGGATCAATGAATGTTTATTGAATTGAAATGAATTCTGAATTAAAGGGACTTTTTAGAGTATTTGTCAGAGCCTAACAATTATGTAGGCTTTTATTTTTTATTAGAAAAAGCATGGACGTTCTATTCAAGTGACTTATAAAGTAACTTTGAGACAGTCTTCTTATAATTTAAGAACTGTCTGGTACAAAGTAATAGAGAAAGTATAGCCTGAATATGATCTGATCTTTTTAGAAAATAAAATTATTTCTGAAATGTGAACGTGTTATTTTTAAAAAGGGGTTTTATATCCCTATTTTTAATCCAGTAATAGTAGTAAGTAGAAATATGGGTCGCTCAAGGTGTTTGTAGTCACAGTTTTAAAAATATTTGTGCCTTGACAATTTATTTTAAACTAGAAAAACATGTATAATCAATATTTCTTTGTAATTCAAGTCTGGGTAGTGAAGCATCTGTTATTATTATGTTTCAGCTGATAAACCAGTTTACTTTTCTGTAGATTTAAAAAATTGTCGAATGGTACAGGCGCTATATATTTACATAAATGGTACATGTGCTATGTATTTCCATAGATTGTGCTATATTTACATAAATGCAGGGGTGGGAGAATATTTGTTATTGGAAGCATTATATCCTAAGCCATGAAACCCACAATGAGGGTTCAGGGCCAGTAACCTAATAGAGCTATTAAAAGAGTAGTTGCTAAGTAAATGAGCCATTCAGAACTAATGTAGTTGGTCTCTAGACTATTTTATGAAAAGGAAAAGTTTTGAATATTTAAGGAATTTTAGCCACTGGTACTAAAATATTTTCCCTCCTTTGTCCTTTCCTTCATGAAAATCAGAAACATTATTATTTCATCTTTAAAAATCTGGTGGGTGACATCTCCATGTTCATACATGACTTCAAAACCATTCATGTGCTTCTAGTGGGGTTTGCAACATCATAATTCTTTCTTTTGCCACTTCTTTTAGTTGACTTATGTTTTCTTTTGAAGTCAATTTATTGATTTCACTTCCTTATTCTGAAATCATTTAAACATAAATTTAAGTTGCAGCACATTTATGTTGGTTTTTAGTTGGGTTTTGTTTTGTTTTGCCTTTCCTCCATTTTGTTTTTGGTTTTGTTTTTAACATTCCATGTGCACCCACCATTTTTCCCCAACAGTGACCTACCTCAGGATCTTTGTCCTCTGTACAGGCCTGGAGAATGGGAAGACCTGGCTTCTGAAAAGGATATAAACCCATTCAGTAAGTTCAAATCTCTCAACAAGGAAAAACGGCAGCACAGTGGAGAGAGAACCATCAATACAGATTCCAAGTCAACAAGACCTCTGGAGAAGTCAAGCAGTGATACACATACCAAGCCCTCAGGCAGCCCTGTGTCAGAAAAGTTGAAGAAACTGGAATCCTCTGTTGAGGCAATCAGTAGGTCTACCACAGTGACTGGGGTCAGCAAGGAACTTCCTGACACTGCGTTTGAATCCATAGCCAAAGAAAACTCCCTTTTAGTGGAAGATGATGACTTTGTTGACTTAGAGGAACTTTCTTCTCAAACTGGAATGGATAAAAGAGACAACGCAAGGGAGTGCTTTGATCCAGAGGACCTAAGGAAAGCTAAGTCACAAATAATCAGTTCTGCTACAGAAAGACATGTGCAGTCAGTCCTGAGCTTTTCAGGAACAGAGAATGATGCTGAACTGAAGGGGGCCCTGGATTTAGAAACCTGTGAGAAGCAAGATATAATCCCAGAAGTGGACAAGCAGTCTGGTTCCCCGGAAAGCCAGGTGGAAAACACACTGAACATACATGAAGATCTAGATAAAGTTAAACTCATTGAATATTACCTTAATAAGAACAAAGAAGGATCACAGTTACCTGAAAACTTACAAAAGGCAGAATTAAGTGATGATAAAAGCATTGAACCCATAGGAATAGACATCACCCTTAGTAGTTCTGTTCCCCAGGCAGGTGATCCCTCAACTGAGGGCAATAAAGAGCCAGATAAAACCTGGGTGAAAGAGAGCTCACCCCTTCCACTGGAACTGGGCCCTTCTACAGAGGAAAATATGATTAAAGAGTCTCTAGACTCCTCTTTGGAATCTTCTTTAGACAATAGCTGCCAAGGTGCACAAATGGATAATAAATCCGAAATTCAGTTATGGCTATTAAAGAGAATTCAGGTACCCATTGAAGGTAAGTCATTTTTCTTTAATATCTTTTTAACCTGTTGTATAATTGCCTTTCTAAAAGGCAATAGCAATGGCAGTAAAATTATTTTAGGTCAGTGTTTTCTCAATAGAGACTATCCTTGCTGATTATTAATAACTGGAAAAAAATTAGCAATATATGATATCTATTACAGAACCTGACCTATGATAGATTTCTACTTCAAAGACAGTTTGCTTTTTAAAAAAATCTTTCAAGTGACTTCCTTTTTTTTACCTTGAGTTTCAGAATCTACAAGAATTTAAAATCTTTTTTTGAAGATATTTCAATTCTAAACTGAATTGTATTATGGTGTTGGTTTTTATACTTATGTCCAATATGTAGCTTCTCACGTGAGGTAGACCAACCTGAAACATCCAAAGCTTTTTCCTTTTGTGCTAAAGAAGGCCTGGAAAATTTATTCAGCCTTAGTGAGATGATGCTGTTATATGATGTTTCTACCATATATTTTGTCTTTCCATTACCAAGAGGGGATTGGACACTATTCCTGATAACTTAAAAAGTTTCATTGTCACCAAAATTGTCAGTATTGAGGACAGTTGTTTCATGTGTGATTCAGATATACTTCCTTCAAAAGAAGAGAAAAGCAAGACTCCGCCCATGTTTCTGTGCATCAAGGTGGGAAAACCAATGAGAAAATCCTTTGCCACCCACACTGCTGCCATGGTCCAACAGTATGGCAAACGAAGAAAGCAGCCAGAGTACTGGTTTGCTGTTCCTCGGGAGAGGTGAGTGCGGGGTAAAATTGAAAATCTGTTCATCAGTTAGATTCTAATTGCGTGCTAATTTTTTTTTGTTGTTGTTATAAAATAGTTAATTTTCTTCTTGAATAAGGATTTTCTCTTAAATGTACGTTTTAGACTTTCTAGATGGATGTTATTTGAGTGACTGTCTATTAAAGGGTGATTTTAATACAGTAGATGTGACCTCTTCATAGCTACTGTGTGTTGACCTGCTTTCATAACTTTCTACTCAGTTGATTTTTAAATGGAGGAAGATTTAGATGTTCTCAAGTGCCAGTAATTGAAAGTGCTTTTCCGTTGATATTAAAGGAATACTATGGAATAGATCCAAACCCTCTAAGTGCAGTAGAGGGGCAGGATCGTAATTTTTAAAGTGCTTATAAATCTGGCGAACAAAAGATTACTTTGGTCTTATGGAAGGAGCATCAGTGACTCAGCAGCATGAGAAATGGAGCATGTGATCACCTTGCTGGGTTTGAGGAGCAGCATACAGCTAGAGAGATTTGTATTTTTAAATTGCCAGAGAAGACATTTTATTAGTTATGTGAAGTCTAGGATAGCGGGGGCCGGGGGATTCAGTTGCTATTTGAGCGGATTCCAACTCATGGCGACCTCACATGTTGCAGAGTAGAGCTGTGCTCCATAGTTTTTTCAAGACTGTGACCTTTCAGAGGCAAATTGCTAGGTCTTTCTTCCAAGGCACCGCTGGATGGACACAAACTGCAAACCTTTCGGTTAGTAGGCAAGTGCTCAACTGTTTGAGCCGTCAGTGACCTGACATCAGAGATAGTGGCATAAAAATTCTTCAACAGTACATCAACCAAGATTTCTTTATAATAAAAATAGGAAATGTTATTTTTGGAAAAAAATTAGAGCATTTCCTTCTGTATATGTGGTGGAATAAAAATATCTTTACAAAGGCCTTGCAATTAGTTTTCGAAATGGCTAGACTCCCCGTGTTTCCTTCTTCTGACTAGTTGTTGAACATCATCTTCTGGGCAGACCTTGTCGCCAACACACCTGCCAAGAGGAAGTACACTCAGTGAGCTTCCTTAAGAATGAATTCTCAGTAAAGCAAAATTAAATCCCAAGCAAAGGTGCGCCATCTGGCTGATTATTGCCCGGGGTGACGATTCTCATTAAGAGAGAAGTCTCATGTTAATAGAAAATAATTTAATGTGAAAAGTATTTAACAGAATTATTTTGCTAATTGCTTTTCCCTATCATTAGACAAAAACTGAAGTTAATATGGACATTAAACATCGTTTGTTTTGCATTTGTGTAATGGACTCTTCTACCTGTGCCTGTAACCCCCATTTCTCATGCAGCTGGGTCACTGATACCCCACAATATCTCACTGAAGCCTTAAACTTGGGATACTGGGGGAAGAAAAAAAGAAGTATGCCTTTTCTTATCATGTAAAAATGTTTCAAGAGAAGCAAGATAAATTTCTGAAGGCCTGTTTGATTGAAGTCCTAACAGCAGAATTTCAGAGCTGAGTAATACCTAAGAGATTCAGGCGAGTCTCCTGGTTGATTGATGAGAAAAACAAAGCGCCAATACCTTCAGCCACAATGTGGGCTTTGTGGACTTTCACGGTCTATCTAGAAAAATTACCTATCGTATATGGTTCCCCCCCGCCGCTCCCTGCCTTTGGGAGGATTTAATGTTTATAACATAAGGAAATTTTTTTTTTCAGTCTTACCTCTTTAATGGGACTGTGTGCACCAAAAACTTCTGTAGAATAATTACAGCAGTCCCACACATGTAGTTATTTTACTGTCATTCTTTAACCCAGAAAAAAATCTCTGATGTCGAAAGGGTGCTTGACTTTGACCTCTTATACAAGTGATTTTTTGTGAACTTTAAAAAGTAGGTCACTTGCTGAATTCCATTAATACTGTATTTTATAATATCCATGACTCTTTGGCCAGCAAATATTCCAGCATACTTAGTTTTTTTTGTTTGTTTGTTTTTTCTTGAACTAATTATTATCTAACTGAAGATTTTCTTGGAGGCATCATATGTCACCGTTTTAATGGTGATAGATTTTCTGTGTAGGTGTTAGGAAGTTTTGTTTTCATTGCTCCTTTACTTCCATTTCTGCCTAGCCTAGAGGAGCCCATGTTTGAGTTTAAGTTGGGGAAAGATGGAGTAGTCCAGTAGCTAATTCCCACTCAGGCCTCTTACTGCACAGTAAGAAGGGAGAGACTTTTTTTTTTTTTTTTAAATCTCGTTTATGAAATTCTTCAAGACCTCAGGCTCAGCAGCAGTCCTGAAGGAGCATGTAATGCTTTACCCACCCTGCTGATATTCTGGATTCCCTTTATACGTCAGACTGAATGTTCTTGCCTTTCTATTTTTTAATGGTTAGAGGTTGTTCATGCATCCATTGGAGTTTCAGTAGCAGAGGGAAGTCATTCTAGCAGTGGCTTCCTTCTGGGTTACAGTGCTGTCTCAAAGACCTTTTAGATGCTGCAGCTTGTTTTTTTTGCGAGGCACCTTTGGCTTATCCAGTGCACTTAAGGCTTCTTGTCACAGGAGGATAACACTTTGATGTTTGTGTGGCAGAACTTCACAAATGTCGGTTTCTTTTTTCCTCACCATTGTTCCTAATACTTTATTTTAAAGCTTACCTCTTCCTTTCATCTTGTTATTACCAAGAAATTAACTCTCTTAAAAATTTCCTTCTTCATTTACAACGTGCTCTATAGCTTTCCTAGCCCTATCGTCAAGTGAATAATGTACAAAGTAAGAAAATGGTGGCGTGGGGAGTGGAAGTAACAGTGGAAACCTTGCATGTAGTCCTTAGTTATTTATCTTCTGTTGTTGTTGTTCCCCCTTCGCAACTCTTGTTATTGAATTTTAGACATGGGAAATTAGAGATGAAAGGTAATTAAACGTTGCCTAAATACACAATAACCTGTTGCTGACAAGTCAATTTCGACTCACAGTGACTCTGTAGGACACAGTGGAACTGCCCCCAGAGGGTTTCCAAGGCTACAATCTTTACGGAAGCAGACCACCACATCTTTTCTCCTGCCATTGGGTTCAAACCACAGACCTTTGGTTAACAACCGAGTCCTGAACAGCTTCACCACCAGGACTCCTTAAATACACAATAAAACCAAAAAACCAAACCCATTGCCATCGAGTCGATTCCACCTCATAGCAACCAGAGTAGTTGTATGTAAGTTGGTGGTTGTCAGAAACTTCAAAATCACCGTGAATCCAGGGAATTTGGGAGTTTCTTCTTGTACTCCTATACACTGCCACTTGAAACATGCTCACATTCACTGGGTCCTAAGCACATGTCAGTTCTCAACCCTCCCTTGTCTGCACTGCATTCTGTAGAGTGATGGCACTTCTCTCAAATCAGCTGAGGGTGATAGTAGTGTGCTTGGGAGATTTGCAAAGTGTCCAGAACTTGTTTTACAAACCCAGAAGACCCTGGATTTTCCTTTTATCATCCTTGCTCCTAACTTAAACATAAGGAGAGTAGATAATTCTACCTTATTTTAATTGTCTAAATAAAACAGTATTTTCCAGCATTGGCGCAGATCGTTCTTTGTTGTGGGAGGCTGCCCTGTGTACTGTTAGATGTTTATCAGTATCTGTGACCCCTACCCACTGGATGCTAGTAGCACTCCCCAGTTGTAACAACCAAAAATGTCTCCAAATATTGCCTAATGTTCCCTGGAGGACAAAATTGCTCTACATTGAGAACCACTAGTCTAACCCAGTAAACCCAGTGCCATCGAGTCGATTCCAACTCATAGCGACCCTATAGGACAGAGTGGAACTGCCCCATAGAGTTTCCAAGGAGCGCCTGGCAGATTCGAACTGCTGACCCTTTGGTTAGCAGCCGTAGCCCTTAACCACTATGCCACCAGGGTTTCCAACCACTAGTCTAGTGTTAGATATTGACTACATGTATATATACCATTCTGAAAGTAGTTGTGAGCCATAATAGTAAATAATTTGGGGATTTGCCTATTTAAAACTTCATTTTACTTGATTGTTTTCACAGTAATTACTCATCTACATATATTTTATTTCAAGTACTAAACGCTATTTCATTAAATTGACACAGTGGCTGCAACAGTAAGCATAACCAACAATTGTGAGGATGGCGCAGGACCGGACAGTGTTCTGTTGTACATGGGGTTGCTATGAGTTGGACCCGACTTGACAGCACCTGACAATGACAACAATTCTTTAAAACCATTTTTGCAAAGAGTTTCATTAAAAAAATCTTTTAATTGCCTTATTGATCAATAGTTTTGTATCCATAAACACTAGATATACCTTTAGGAGTTTTGGTGTTGTCTGGAGGGTAACCCTAAATTGATAAAGAGTTCTACAGAAAATGTGGTGGTTGGTATGACAAGCATTTATTTTTGTACCTTCATTTTGCACAAGCCTATGCTAGATGCTATCTGAGTTGTAAGAAGACAATACTTTCCCCTCCCCTGGAAGATGTATGGCATCTTGGACTGCTCATTGCAGTGGGATGATGAGCCCTGAATTGGGAAGATCTGATGAGAATCCCAGTCCCCTAGGAATTGTGGGGCTTAGTATGAGTTGGCTTAATCTACTTGAAAAATAATTTCTTCATTTGCAAAATGGGTCACTATGAGAGTTAAGTAATTAGATCATTGTTTGAACAATTATTGAATGCATGCTTCCTGACAGGCATTGGGCCAGTTCTAGATAAATAAGACTGGGTCCCTATCCCAAGGAGCTTATCAAAAACTGTTGAAAATAATGCCTAGCACTTTCTAAATACTTAATATATAATTATATTACATGATTTATCTTTTTCTTTCTTTTCTTTCTCAATACTCAAAGACTATTTCCTTTTTTAGAAAAAGAACAATTCCTGTTCAAATTAAAACATTTCTCTTTTCCCATTTTTTATGGCTTCTTAATTTCTGAAATGTTTTATGATAGTTAATTTTATATTATTCAGCTTTTAAAATAAATATGGTAGAAATGGAATTAAATAGCAGGAATTATGTAGAATTTGCCAAACCATGCATAAATGTTTAATCCAAGCTGAATTAATTGGCTAGTGTGATTTGTATAATAAGTAAACTAGTTGGGCAGAGGGAGAGGGGCAGGGGGAGAGAGATAAAGGTACCCATGCATACTATAAAATTTTTTTAATTTGAAGATGATTATGCTAGGTGATTTTAGCAACACTTGACCATGCAGATAAGCAAAACAGGAGGGCAGGAGGAGAAATCTTGTAATTCCATCACCAAGAAATAGCCACTGCATTTTTTTTATTTTTCATTCCAGACATTATTCTATGCATATTTAGCATTTGTACCTAACAAATATAGCATCATCCTGATCCATTTCGCAATCTGCTGTTTCCACTTAATATGTTGTGTACATTTTCCACATCAAATTCTAACTATGTTATGTACAGGTAAATGATAATGTTCATACCCAATTATGTTTCCTCATTAATTTCATCATGTCCCTACTTTGGGTATTAGTTTTGAATTTTTTGCCATTATAAACAATGCTACAGTAAACATCTTTGTAAAATTCTTAGGGTGGTCTTTACTAAGTCAAAGGATATATTTGTGGCTTCCAATTCATGTTGCACTTGAAAGGGTGTGGCAGTATATACACCCACCAGCAGCTTATAGAGCGCCCTTGTCCCCACAGGCTGGGAAATCTAAGTGCTATGATTCTTTATCTTTGTCAATTTAGTAAATGAAAAATGGAAGCAAAATGTAGCTTGAAAATACTTGTTTTAAAGTTAAGCGAGCATTTATTATATAACATTTGTTTAATGTAAGGAAAGGCTAGTAGTAGCCTGAGGGTTTTTATTCTTTGTAACCCCTTTAATAATAGAAAATGTATTTATACTTTGACATGCAAATACATACATTTATCTAATTATTAAAAATTATCCTAAAAAATTATTTGATATGTTTCTCATATCAGCTTCTAAATAAGATTAGCAAGCCTTTTGGTTTATATAAAATAGATAAACAAACCAAACCCAGCACCGTCGAGTCAATTCTGACTAAATAAATAAATAAAGTCATGTATAAATTGATTCTGTTTTAGAAAGCATGGTATTTTCTTATATACTTGTCAAGAATAATAGAAATTCTCAAGCACTTCATAAAAGCTGGGATCATTTTGTACTTTCAAAATAAAAACAAGTAAGGTACACATGAGCACAGAGGGATTTGTCCTTTTTACAGGTGTTTTCTGTGTTGTGTGTGTATCACTCAGGTTCCAATTGGTGACAAACAGTAGGACTTCTTTCAGCCTCTCTAGAGGTCTTCATGGTTGCCTAGCCCAGGATACAACCAAACATCAAAGGCCCCACTTTTACGAAGAGTGCCTTCTCTTTAGGGTTTATTTCTCCAAAGATATTCAGTGGAAAGGTAGACCCAGAGGCAAGTAATAGGTGTTTCATGTTAAATATGTTCCATAGTTAATTCTTCTGTCTAGAGTAGAGTTTTGGCTCATAGCTTCTGCTCTCTTAATTGATTTCTGTAGGGATTTCTTAGTTTTATTTTTAAGTTTCTACTATTTTTCCTATTTTCCTACTGGTGCAATAGAATATATTTTTATTTATCTAGTCACATTTTAATTTTATGAAATAGATTTGGATGTCCATATATATTTAGAAACTATTTTAGCCTCATTGATTTTGGATTTAAATTCTTTATTATAGTAAATGCAAATTGGGATTTCTTTCCTTTTTACGTATCTGGTAGTAGCAGCCCTACATACAGAGACCATGTGTGTAACCTTTTGGCCACCAAAGCTATATTGTATTGTTAGAAGTGATTACTGGCAGATGACAGATCCTCCTCAGGATCTACTTTGGACTCTCTTTGTGTCTTCTTTTGTCTTTCAAAAGTGCCCACTGTTAGCTCTGAAATATTAAGAGCAAAGCCTGAACATCCTGAGTAGTACTGAGCTTTGCATGATGTGCCACCTATCTGAAATTTTGTGTTTTAAAGCTGTGGGTGCTGAGTTTCACTGTATCCTGATAGAAGTCTGGTACCTGACCTGCAGCTTTATGAAACACATCCTAATACTCCAGTTGAGCACGTACTTTTACAAAGATGCTCCTATGATATCTTCATCACCCAAAGTGGGGTTGCCACTCTTAAAAACTCAAAGGGGAACATCAAAGAAATTGGCCTACTACTTCAACTCTCAGTTTTCTCAGACCTAAGCCAGAATGCTCCTTAGAAGCAAGGATGGCGAGACTACGTCTCACATACTTTGGACATGTTACCAGAAGGGACCAGTCCCTGGGGAAGGAAGGACATCATGCATGGTAAAGTAGAGAGGGTAAGTGAAAAACAGGAAGAAGACCCTCAACAAGATGGATTGACACAGAGGCTGCAACAGTGGACTTAAGCATAACAAAGTTTGTAAGGATGACGCAGGACCAGGCAACGTTTCGTTCTATTGTACATGGGATGGCTATGAGATCAGAACCAACTCGACAGCACCTAAGAACGATAATAAGTCAGAGAGAGACGAGAGCGCACAGGGCACTAACTTGACGCTTTCCGTGGCTCAGTGCTAGGCACAGTGGTGCCAGGTACTTTACATGAGCTGTCTCGTTTCGTTCTCAGGGTAGTCCTGTGAGGCATGTGTTGTTATTCCCCATTATACAAATGAGGAAACTGAGACACACTGAGTTTCAACACCTTGCTCAAACTAGCACATACAAAACCCAGGGTTTATACCCCAGTCTGTTTGATTCCAGATCCCATGCTTATAAACCTGCACTAGAACAGGCTAATACAACTGAATTAATTATACTGTTTATTTAGGCTGATAAAGCTCTGAAATAGGGGTGGGGAAAGGAGATGTTATACATGCAGCCATTTCTTGGCTACTGTGGGGATGAAGATTTGGAGTGTCCCCAAATTTTTTCATTTCCTTGAGCATTGCTAAAGTGTCTGCTATCTGGTCAAGTGTATTTCCGCGACTATGGGAAGAATAGCTCTGGTGGCGCAGTGGTTAAGAGCTATGGTGAGCTATGGCTGCTAGCCAGAAAAAAAAGATTGGCAGTTCAAACCCACCAGGTGCTCCTTGGAAACCCTATGGGGCAGTTCTACTCTGTCCTTTAGGGATGGCTATGAGTCAGAATCAACTCGACGGCAACAGCTTTTGTTTTTTTATGGGTAGAGTGATTGATATTTTATGGATGACATCCCATGAGTGCTCATTAATTGAATTGAGGAGGTCTAATCAGAAAATTTTATGGAAATAAGAAGCACGACTAAAATTTCCTCTAGGTTTATTCCTGCTTCTCGTCTCTCAGATATTCTACCGAAGTTGCAGGGTGGTTCTAGTGCTGACTCATTACTAGAATGAAGAACTTTTATGTGGCACAGTGCTTGCCTAGCCAAAAACAAAAAATGCAAACAAAATCCCCTCTTCCAAAGCTAGTATCCCAAAATCCAGGTACCTCATTTTACATTACTGTTATTGTGCACATAGTGTCTTATACCTAAAATACTACAATTTCCTATTCTCTAGTTCCTCCCCTTAAAATTTATTTTCTACCTGACAGCTATGATAATCTTCTAAAAAAGTATTTTGATCCTGTCATATTGCCGCAAAAATATCTTAAATATTTACTAGAGTACCTTCAGGATTAAAGTCTAAACTCCTGGGGAGGGGGGAGGGTTGTTTGTTTGCTTTGTTTTATTGAGGTAAATATATATATGTAACAAATCATTTGCCTTTTCAGCATTTTTCACATGTACAATTCAGTATCGTTAGTTGTATTTATGATGTTGTCCCACCATTACCATTGCCCATTTCCAAATTTTCCCATCACTCTTAAAAGAAGCTCACTGTTCCCAAAGCAGTGAGTGTCCCTTTTCCCCTGTCTCCCACATACCCCTGGTAACCACTGAGAAACTTTGGTCTGTATACACTTGCCTCTCCTAAATGTCTGGACCTGCCTTTCCAGAATTTTCTTGATCTCACTGCTACTTTAGTGAGATTGATCTTGCCAAACATATCTAATACTTTTTTAGCTTGACATCTTTTTTTTAACACAATATACCTCAGGTAGTTGCCCTCTCATCTTTACCTGTGCAATCCTATGTTTCCCAAAGCAATATATTCTAGAGTGATCTTTCCTTGGACTGGCAATTGCAGTCCTATTCCAGCCTACACTTGATGGGTGAGCGACCCACAGACACATAGACAATCGAAGTCTGGTGTCCTTTCCCTTTACAGCAGCAATTGTTTTTAGTTTCTAAAGTCAGAGACGCTGGGGGCTAAAGCCTGTAGAGGAGTGTATTCTGTTTCACTGATATTAAAGTGTATGGCATTAACAAAGAACTTGTGGCCTAAATCAGTGGGTGCCAAACTCTGCTTTGGATACTAGAATCTGTTGCGTATCCTCTATTTGTGTAAAGTTCATATTTTACTTTAACACTCTACAGCATGTGACACCATTGCCCATTCACCGTTTATTGGTACGCTGTTTCCTCCTTTCCACCATTCCCTCCTTTCCACCATTCCCTCCCAGTCTTCCTTCTTCTGCTTCCCCATTAAATGTTACTCTTTAAATATCCCTCTCTCTTTCTTACAATATATATATGTGTGTGTGTGTATACACACATATATATAACCACCCATACACATTAATTCTCTTATATGCCAATTATTGCTAACTATCTTCAGTCTAGAACTTTCTACTGAGCCCCAAATATATACCTCCTATCCTTCAATATTTGGATCATTCATGGATCAAACTTAAAACTGACAATGTTCCAAATTGTTTTTTTTTTCTTATTTGCATCTTTATCCCTGGCCCTGGCCCCACACCTCATGCCTCTCGTTTTCTCCATCATGGTAAATGGTAGCACTAGCCATTCAGTTCCCAAAGCCAGAATGTGGACATTACCTTACCTTTCAGTCATCTCCGCATATCACAGGTCAGTCACTACATCTAGCTTACTCTCTTTAATATCTCTCCATCTTCGCTTCCTGTCTTAGTCATCTAGTATTGCTGTAATGGAAATGCCACGAGTGGATGGCTTTAACAAAGAGAAATTTATTCTCTCAGTCTAGTAGATCATAAGTCCAAATGCAGGGCGTTGGCTCCAGAGGAAGGCTTTTTCTGTTGGCTCTGGAGGAAGGTCCTTGTCCTCAATCTTCCCCTGGTTGTGGAGTTTCTCAGGTGCAGGGACTCCATGTTCTTAGGACATGCTCTGCTCCTGGTGCGCTTTCTTGGTGGCATGAGGTCCCCAACCCTCTGCTTGCTTCTGTTTTATCTCCTGAGAGATAAAAGGTGGTGCAGGCCACACCCCAGGGAAACTCCCTTTACCTTGGATCAGGAGGTGACCTGAGTAAGAGTGGTGTTACAATCCCACCCTAATCCTTTCAACATAAAATTATAATCACAAAATGCAGGACAACTACACATGGCCTAACCAAGTTGATACATATTTTGGGGGGCCACAATTCAATCCATTACACTTCCGTTCTGCCTCTGTCTGTAGACAACTGGCCGTGTTTTAGCTTTGAGATATGTAAATCAGAATTACAAGATGGCTTGCTTGGTATGCCTGACTTCCTCCCCCATACCCACCTCACCTAAATTCATGTATTAGCTCAAATGTTTCCTCCAAGAAACATTTTCTGTCTGGTTTAGATACCTCTCCATTGTATTCCACCTCTGTTTTAGCACTTACCAGACTTTAACACAGGTGTGGATTACCTGTGGATTTTTCCTGCTGGATTTAAGGTTTCCTCAGGGTAGAGGCCAAGTCTTATGATTTTGTGTCCTAGAAACAGCATGTTGTTGTTGTTAGGTGCCGTCGACTCATAGCGATCCCTAGTACAACAGAACGAAACAGCGCCTGTCCCTGCACCATCTTCACAGTCGTCGCTATGTTTGAGCCCATTGTTGCAGCCGCTCTGTCAATCCATCTAGCTGAGGGTCTTCCTCTTTTTCACTGACCCTCTAGTTTATCAACCATGATGTCCTTCTCCAGGGACTGATCCCTCCTGATAACGTGTCCAAAGTACGTGAGATGAAGTCTTGCCATCCTCACGTCTAAGGATTATTCAGGCTGTACTTCTTCCAAGACACATTTGTTCGTTCTTCTGGCAGTCTATGGTATATTTAGTATTCTTCACGAGCACCATAATTCAAATACATCAATTCTTCAGTCTTCCTTATTAATTGTCCAATTTTTGCATGCATATGAGGAGATTGAAAATACTATGGCATGGGTAAAGTGTACCTTAGTCCTCAAAGTGACATCTTCGCTTTTTTAACACTTTAAAGAGATCATTTGCAGCAGATTTGCCCAATGCAATATGTTGTTTGATTTCTTGACTGCTGCTTCCATCGACATTGATATGGATCCAGATAAAATGAAATCCTTGACAACTTGAATAATTTCTCCGTTTATCATGATGTTGCTTATTCATCCATAAACAGCACAGCGTCAGTATATAAGAGATATTCCTAAATGTTAGTTGGATGGATGCAGGAATAAATGAGCTTACAACCTAATAGATAAAAAATTTTAAATAACTTGTTTCTTAAAACAATAGATGCTGTATAATATTTAGAAAATACAGAAAAGCGAAAGAGAAGAAAATTAAAATTTCATTTTCTTTTGTCATACAGAGCTAATTACTATTCATTTTTATTTGCATAGCCTTTCAGCCTTTTGTCTGTATATGAATTAATGTAATAATACTATGTAGGTTGTTTTCAGGTGCCATCGAGTTGCTTCCGACTCCTGGTGAGCCTATATATAACAACAAAAGGTTCCTTAGTCCTGTGCCATCCTTATAATAGTAGCTATGTTTGAGCCCATTGTTGCAGCTACTGTATATGTGTGTGTGTGTGTATGATGTACACACACATACATAACATATGCACACATACGTATTTATGTATCTATAAATGTATATATATGTGTGTATGTATACACAAACACACACTTTTGTAAACTGATTTTTCATGAAAGAGCATCTTTGTCTGCCATTAAATACTCTATCTGCATATATTTAGTGAGTGTGTATTACTTTTTGGGGGGTGTATTACTTTTATAATAAGCAAATCATTAAAAAAAATTGATTCTCCTATTAACTCATTTTACAATGGGAGGATGTCCAAGTCCTAAGGACCCTCATGAAGACTAAGCAAAATGGCCTTAATTGCACTCTCCTTAGAGAATAAAGGGCAAATTAAAGGAACCACAAGCTGACCTAGTTTTCTAGCATGAAACCGTTAGCCATAGGTAATACTAAATTTTCTGATCAAAAGTTATCTTGCTCTTAGTAGAATCAGGCTAACTTGGAATCTTTAATGACATTGGAGGACTGAGTGGCAAGATGATGACAGTGTTGAATAGTCTTTAAAATGTTGTACTTTCTGGAACAACTTAGGTCCTTAAACCAAAAACCAAACTCTTTGCCGTTGAGTTGATTCTGACTCATGACAACCCTGTAGGACAGAGTAGAACTGCCCCATAGGGTTTTCAGGGAGTTGCTAGTGGATTCGAACTGCTGACCTTTTGGTTACCAGCTGAAGCTTTTAACCACTGCACCACCAGCACTCCACTTAGGTCCTACTTGGCTGAAAAATGGCATGATGGGGGCATCTGACTTTAACTTCATGAGGGAGAAGGGGAATCAAGAGCAACAGCCCAACGCTGATTCCTGTGAGGCAGAAGTCAGACATGCATCCCCTCTCTCCCCTCTTTACCAATTCTGACACCACCCATCCTTCTCACGGCACTCTCTACTTCTCTCGTGAGTTCAGTAATTCATTGCAATGGCTACACAGAACTCACAGACCATACTCACAGTTATGGGTTTATTGGGGAAGTAAGAGGTTACAGTTCAGGTTCAGGAACATTCAGGATATAGTTCTTCCATCAGGGCACCCTCTCCTCAACCCTCTCTGGACCCTTGGCTTCTGCCCTACTCAGGTAAGTGTTACAAAGCTCTTTCACTCTGCCTGTAAGTGCCCCGAGGCACCCTACTCTGCCAGTAAGCCTCGGGTCAAAGATGTTCAGACGGGCAATCCTAGCTCCACCAAGTGCCTGAGGGCCCTACTCTGCCACCAAGCCTCTTGCCAAAGGTACTCAACTTCCTTGCTCTGTGCGCTGGGAAGCCCACCATGCCATCTCCTGTCAGTGTCCTGCCGGTCTCTTGGTTCTGCCACCTTTGCTGCTGCTTCTCACCACCTTGCCGTCTTCAGTGTTACAGCTCTCTGTCTCCTGGGTCTAGGAGGATCTCAGCGCAGGGATCCCAGATCCAAAGGACACACTCTGCTCCTGGTTCTTCTTCCTCGGTGATGGTGAGATCCTCTCCTCCCACCTCTGGTATAGCTCATTTTAAACCTGCAGGATGCCAAAACTGACCAATCCTGTTGTTAGGGTTCCGTAGACCTTACTTGTATGGTCCTTCCCCCACATGGGTGCCGTGAAATTTATTTGCATTATTACCAAGCTATCCAGTCCCATTGGTGGGCCATAATTACCTTATTTATATGTTGTTGATGGAAACTCTGGTGGCATAGTGGTTAAGAGCTACGGCTGCTAACCAAAAGGTCAGCAGTTCGAATCTACCATGTGCTCCTTGGAAACTCCATGGGGCAGTTCTACTGTGTCCTATAGGGTAGCTGTAAGTCAGAATCAACTAGACGGCAATGGGTTTGGGTTTTTTTTTGTTGTTGTTGTTGTTAGGTGCCATTGAGTCAGTTTTGACTCATAGTGACCCCATGAACAACAGAATGAAGCACTGTCTGGTCCTGGGCCATGCCATCTTCACAGTCATTCCTATGTTTGAGCCCATTGTTGCAGCCACTGTGTCAATCCGTCTCATGCAGGGTCTCCCTCTTTTTCTCTGACCTTCTACTTTACCAGGCACACTGTCCTCCAGGGACTGATCCCTCCTGATAACTAACATGTCCAAAATATGTGAGACAAAGTCTCGCCGTCATTGCTTCTAATGAGCTTTCTTGCTGCACTTCTTCCAAGACAGATTTGTTTGTCTCCTGGTAGTCCATGGTATATTCATTATTCTTTGCCAACACCACAATTCAAAGGCATCAATTCTTCAGTTTTCCTTATTCACTGTCCAGCTTTCACATGCATGTGAGGTGATTGAAGAGACCATGGCTTGGGTCAGAGGCACCTTAGTCTTTGGAGTGACATCTTTGCTTTTTAACGCTTTGAAGAGATCTTTTGCAGCAGATTTGCCCAACGCAATGTGTTGTCTGATTTCTTGACTGCGGCTTCCATGGGCATTGATTGTGAATCCAAGCAAAATGAAATCCTTGATAACTTCAGTTTTTTCTCTGTTTTTCATGATCTTTGCTTACTGGTCCAATTTTGAGGATTTTTATTTTCTTTATGTTGAGGAACTCTATGGGGCAGTTCTCTGTCCTATAGGGTTGCTATGAGTCGGAATCTACTCGATGGCACTGGGTTTATTTATTTATTTATTTATTGGTTTTACGCTGAGGTGTGATCCATACCGAAGGCTGTGCTCTTTGATCTTCATCAATAAGTGCTTCAAGTCCTCTTCACTTTCAGCAAGCAAGGTTGTGTCATCTGCATATCGCAGTTTGTTAATGAGTCTTCCTCCAATCCTGATACCCCGTTCTTCTTCATATACTCCAGCTTCTCGGATTCTTTGTTCAGCATACAGATTAACTATGGTGAATGGATACAACCTTGATGTACACCTTTCCCGACTTTAAACCATGCAGTATTCCCTTGTTTGGTTTGAGCAATTGCCTCTTGGTCTAAGTACAGGTTCCTCCTGGACACAATGAAGTGTTTGGAATTCCCATTCTTTGCAGTGTTATCCATAATTTGTTATGATCCACACAGTCAAATGTCTTTGCATAGTCACTGAGACCACGGGTAAATACCTTTCAGGTATTCTCTGCTTTCAGCCAAGATCCATCTGACATCAGCAATGATATCTATTTGGTCCCACATCCTTTTCTGAATCCGGCCTGAATTTCTGGCAGTTTCCTGTCAATGTACTGCTACAGCTGCTTTTGAATGACATTCAACAAATTTTTGCTTGTGTGTGATATTAGTGATACTGTATGATAATTTCCACATTCGGTTAGGTCACCTTTCTTTGGAATAGGCGTAAATATGGATCTCTTCCAGTCATTAGGCCAGGTAGCTGTTTTCCAAATTCCTTAGCATAGATGAGTGAGCACTTCCTGGGCTGCATCCATTTGTTGAAACATCTCAATTGATATTCTGTCAGTTCCTAGAGCTTTGTTTTTCACTAGTGCCTTCAGTGGAACTTGGACTTCTTCTTTGAGTACTGTTGGTTCTTGATCATATTCTACCTCCTAAAGTGGTTGAATGTCAACCCTTTAACATTCACAGTGACTGTGTATTCCTTCCATCTTCTATTGATGCTCCCTGAGTCGTTCAGTAGAATCCTTCAGTGTTGCATCTCGAGGCTTGAATTTTTTCTTCAGTTCTTTCAGCTTGAGAAATGCCAATCATGTTCTTCACTTTTGGTTTTCTATCTCCAGGTCTTTGTACATTTCATTATAATATTTTTACCTTTGTCTTCTTGAACTGCCCTTTGAAATCTTCTGTTCAGCTCTTTTATATCACCATTTCTCCCGTTTGCTTAATTATTACTACATTCAAGAGCAAGTTTCAGAGTCTCTTCTGACATTGATTTTGGTCTTTTCTTTCTTTACTGTCTTTTTAATGACCTTTTGCTTTCTTCATGTATGCTGTCCAGGGAATAGTCCTTGGAGTAGGACATCATGATTGGCAGAGGGTTAGTAAAAAAGAAGATCCTCTACAAGATTGATTGACATAGTGGCTATAACAATGGGCTCAAACATACCAATAATTGTGAGGATGGCACAGGACCAGGCAGTGTTTCATTCCGTGGAACATAGGGTCGCTATGAGTCAGAATCGACTCGACTGCACCTAACAACAACAACACAAATCTTTTCATTCCTATTTAAAAAATACTTTAATATGTTTTGAAGTGGTATTATTCCCTGTCATTCTTTTCCTGGAGATTTTGCCTTTTGTTTTATAAATTGATTCTAGATGATTCTAGAAAATCATCATCACCTTTTGGAAGCACCTTATTAAGCAGCCACCCTTTAGTAAGTAACTGTTGTAACCAGCTTTGGCAAATTTCTGGGTTAATTGGTGACTCTGTAGCCAGAGCTGAGCTCAAAAGTAACTCCCTTTATTAGTGATCTCTTTCTTGTGGTGGCCGAGCTTTCTGGGAGAGGAGCGCCAGCACTTGGCAGAGTTGCTGAGGGCCTACTTCCACTGCAGGCTATTCCCTGCCAATGGGTGCTGCACACAGTATCTGGGAGTAAGTATATGCAGAAACCCTGGTGGTGTACTGGTTAAATGCTGCTAACCCAGAGGTCGGCAGTTCAAATCTACCAGGCCCTCCTTGGAAACAATGTGGGGCAGTTCTGGTCTGTCCTATAGGGTCGCTATGAGTCGGAATCGACTCGGCGGCAGTGGGTTTGGTTTTTTTGGTTATATGCAGAAACAGTAATTACACTGGGGATCCAAGTGAGTGTTACAGGTTGCAAATCTAAATGCCTGTGGGGGCCAGGCTGAGAAATGGAGGCGAATAAAGGAGACAACCTGTTTTAAATATGGAGCCTTGCTCAAGGGAACAGTTGCTGCACACCACCAGGCAATTGTTGCTATGTAGGAACATGAGCCTAGTGTTGCTAGATCTTCGATCTTTTTCAAAGGGAAGGTGAAATACAGATTTGTGTGTAAAATCTCCCCAATATTTAAGTATAGGCTACCATGTACTTAAAAAAAAAAAAAAAAAGTGTGTGGGCTAAACAGAATACTTATCTCCTAGCTGAATATAGAGTATGGGCTGCCATCCTAAGGCCTCTGGTATTGGTTCTAAAATAAACTTTTGTTGTTTTTAGGTACCATGGAGTTGGTTTTCGACTCAGAGACTTCATGGGACAGAGTAGAATTACCCCGTAAGATTTTCTAGGCAGCAGTCTTTACTGGAGCAAATCCCCAGGTCTTTCTCCTGTGGAGCTGCTGGGTAGGTTTGACCCGCCAACCTTTTGGTTAGCAGTTGAGCAATTAACTGCTGTGCCACCAGGCCTCCTAAGTTTTTACTTATGTTTGAGTGATCCTTAACCAAAGATGTTGGCAGCTCGAAAACCATATAGGAAAGAGTAAAGCATGTTAGATAATATCTCAGACTGACCTGAGGTTGATCCCAGGTCCACCCCTAACTTGCTGGGTGGCCTTGGATGAGTTAGCTAATCTCTGTAAACACCTGCTTCTTCATCCATTAAACAGGAATTATAATGATTGTGCCTGCCCCATGGGGTTATTATGAGGGGAAAAAATGAGCTTATCCTTACACTACATGAAAGTTAGTTGTTATTGCTGCTACTGTTAATTCTTCTTCTATAATCTGCAATGCTTTGTTGCCTCTGAGATGAGGCTGCTGCCTCCCGAGAGCCTGTATTGTTTCACTTCTTTGAATTTCTTCTTCAGAGATAGCAGATTTATCTGCTAAATGGGGATTTGTAACTTGAATATGGTGTCTACTTGGTAACATAGTAGTTAAGTGCCAAGGTTGCTAACCAAAAGGTCAGCAGTTCAGATCCACCAGGCGCTCCTTGGAAATTCTATGGGGGCAGTTCTGTTCTGTCCTGTAGGGTCACTATGGGTCAGAATCAACTCAACAGCAATGGGTTTGGTTTTGGTTTGGTGGGGTGAATCCCTGAATGAGCCTTGTGTTAAAGATAAAGACGCTTGAGGTTTATGAAGAAATCTGATGAAAAGCAAATTTGTAATTAAACAGGAAACCTAAATCGAGCCTGAGTGCCTGGTTTTGATGTTAACTGTTGCTAGATAGGTTTTGTGCAGGAGTGTGTATGCAGGCTCCTTCCCATGCCTCTGCCCTGCCTTGTGTCTAGCCTGGATCATCTCCTACCTGGATCAGTGTTGTAGCCATCTCAACAAAGCCTTTGTTTGCAGACGTATCTCTTCCTGACCCTTCCTACTTGGCTCCCCAGCATTCTTTCTAAATGACTGACCTGGCCATGTCTCCTCCCTGCTGCTGCAGCCCTTAGTATTGCCGTCCCAGTGCTCCAGCAGTGCTTCTCAAGCTTCAGTCATTTCACATACCTCCTTCTAAAATATCCCCATATTTTCTTACCATCTATACTAGGATTTATTTAATAGTTTTTTTTAAAGGACTTAAATCAACTTATCATTTTTTATTTTACTTAGCTTTTTGCTTGAGCAGTGTTACAGTTAGTTGCTGTCGAGTTGATTCCAGGTCATGGTGACCCCATGTATGACAGAATGAAACGTTGTCCAGTCTTCCACCATCTTCATGAACATTGATATGCTTGAGTTCATTGTTGCTGCCATTGTGTCAGTCCATGTCATTGAGGGTTTCCGTTGCCTTCGCTGGCACTCCACTTTGCCAAACACAAATGTCATTCTCCGGTGATCAGTCCCTCTTGATGATGCATTCAAAGTAAGCGAGTCAAAGTCTCTGACAATGTTCTGTTGTGATCCGTAGGGTTAGCATGAGCTGATTTGCAGGTCACCAGGCCTTTCTTCCTAGTCTCTCTCAGTCTGAACTCTCCCCTGAAACCTGGCCACCACTGGTCACCCTGTTGGTATTTGAAATAATGGTGGCATAGCTTCCAGCATCATATCTCTGAGCAGTAATATCTGTGAACTCACAGGTTTAATATGGTAGCTGTATTTTTTACTAATGCCCTTTAAATAATTGTTTAACTGTTAAAATATGTACCCTTAAAGTCATTGGAGGTGCCCCTGCCACACTTTGGGAAACAGTGGCTTCTGGATAAAGTTTAAGCACCATTTCTTGTGCCCGGAGCCCTCTGTGACCCAGTTACCCAGCCCCACCAGCCCCAGCAGCTCCTTCATTCCCATCTCCTGCCATTCCATTAAGCAAAAGTGAAGTCTCACTCTTTCATTCCTCGTGTCAGGAATTCCTCTCCTGCCTGATAAGTTCCTGTTCAATACAAATACCCAGCGCAGATGCCCACTTGCTTCTGTCACTGTGCTGTTTGTGCTGTTAGGATTGTTTGGGCCTGGGTCTCCTACCTACATCTCAGCAGCCATCTTCAGCAGCCCCGTTACAGAATCCTCTTTTCAAAATCACGATAGACCTGGTAACTTTGCCCTCCTTCCTGTCTGCAGTGTCCTTACTGACTTGTATATAGCATCACCCTGATCTTAAAATGCTGTGTCTTTGCATGTGTACCCTCCAGTAGAATGCTATTTTTCCTTTCTTGTGTAACTGTCTTGTGCGCCTCCCTCAACTCTAAGCTTAGCCGTGGTCCCTGGGGAGCCTTCTCTGACCCCAGCCTTAAATGCTTCTCCACTGGGCTTGCCTTTATCACTTCTCTTATTTTATATATATATGTATGTATGTATATATTCTCTTATTTATTATATATATGTGGCAGCAGCATAAGCACAGAGGCCTGAATGATGTGTTGGAGCAAAGATCCATAATGCATATGGCTGGAATAAAGAGTTCATTTGGGGGAGTGGCAGGAAACAAAGCTCCCAGGCAGCCCCAAGATGTTTGACCAAAAAACCAAACCCGTGACCCTCTAGGACAGAGCAGAACTGCCCCATAGGGTTTCCAAGAAGTGATGGATTCAAACTGCCCCCTTTTCAGTTAGCAGCCATAGCTCTTAACTGCCGTACCACCAGGGCTCCTTTATCCTAAAACCTCTGAGGAGACATGGAAAGGATTTGAAGCCAGCTTGGTGAAGTGATCTGATTTGCATTTTATTCTACCTCTCTGCCATTTCTTCTTGGGCTCCTTCCAGGATCACTTCTACTGCTTCCTCCTTAAATATTAGCATTTCGCAGGACTCAGTGCTTGACTCAGTGCTTGACCCGTTCTCTGTTCACGTGTGTTACCACACCCATTACTTCATGATCAGCTAGCAGACCAGTGTTGGTTCAGCTATATGCCCTGGCTAGTGCCGTGAGGCAACCGAACGCCAGAGAAGCTCAGTGACTCATGGGAGACCATACATAAGTCATCAGCAGTGTCAGGCATTCAGAAGTCAGGACAAATGATGTCTGAGACACTCTTAGTTTGACAGGTGATGACTTTTGAGAAATCAGCTTCAGTGACGTGGTGTGGGAGGTAACAAGATTTAAAAACTCTCCCTCCTTCAGAAAATATTCGAGTCAGGTTTAACAAAGAACGTATACTAAAAGGTAATCAAAATGAAATAATTCAGGAATGAAAAGGAGCTGGAAAATTTAGTAACCCCAAGTATTAACAATATTCTCTGAAGGGAAGGTGAGATTTGGGAAAAGAGCTTTTAGGCAGAAACAAAATCCACAGCCTTTTTATTTCTTAAGGATGAGGAAATGGCAAGCAGGTTTATGGATCAAGATGAAGGGGATTGAAGGGCTGGGAAAGGTGGGGACAGAAGTAGTAAAAGAAAGTGACCGAAAAATAAGACTATCAAAAGTACAAAGAGGAGGGTTACAGTGGGTAGAAGAGGAGTTATTTCTTTTGAAGAAAAAATTGCTAAGAGGGATGGCCAAAGGGAGTGCATTATTAGAATAGTACAGCAGCGAGATCTATTCAGAGAGGGGATGGATAGGACAGGGTTTGAGAGCTTGAGAAAGTAGAGGTCTGGAATAGCTCCCATGTGGATTGATACAGGAAATGAGCTAGAGGGCAGTGTGAAGCCGCACTGGAAAAAAAAAAAACAAACCCAAGCCCACTGCCCTCGAGTTGATACGGACTCAAAATGAGCCTATAATAGAGTTTCCAAGGAGCACCTGGTGGATTCGAACTGCTGACCTCTTAGTTAGCAGCCATAGCACTTAACCACTACACCACCACGGTTTCTGCCATGAGGGAGGGCTTTTTCTAGCTAAGGTTAGGCACCTTTGATTTGTAGTGGATCTATTAAGCATGAATAAGCAAGCCCGGCAACATTTATCATTCCAACAGAGGAGTTAGAAAAATGATGTTTTTATTTCTTTGGTAGGCTGCTTAGAAGAGCAGATGTAGTAGAGGGTCAAAGTTGCTGGCCTCTAGGGGATGCCAGTGAGCATGAGATGAAAACTTGGCCTGGATGTACATGAAACCAGGAAGGACTAATGGCTGGGGAAAGAGGAGGAGTCAGGGTCAAGGTGAGAGCAAAATTGGCAGAGTCCAGAGGAAGAAGTGGGCGAGGTGGCAGGCACAGACAAGGAGGGGAATTTCTGAACTTGAGGCCTGCTTCAGAGGGCAGGTTGAGTTCTGGGAACTAAGCACTAGGAAAATCCAGTTGCCCAAAAGAACTATTCCAGGAATTAGGTTAAATAATCTAAAAAAAAAAAACAAAAAATTTTGTTTAAGGCCACCCTTATCTGGAAGAAAAAAGATGAAGTCATATCCTCTTTCCCTCTCTCAATTAAAATAGTAAAAATAGTGGATGAAGGCTAGGGAATTGAACAGAAGTAGAGCTGGAAAGAGAGTCATAGATTCTTTCCATTTGGCCTCTAATGGCCTTAGAACTTAAGCAAATTGATTCCAAATGAATTTTAACTCTCCCTTGTGGGACAGGCTATTTTAATTCTTCATTTCTTCCCTTCTTCTAATCTCTCTGCATGAGAATATGAGGGAAAATTAGGTGGGAGGCTATTGTTGAGGAAAATCACAGTGTGCCACTGCCCTGCATGTCTGAGAGAAAAGACATGAACAGTTCCTGTCAGGGTGCCCCATTGCAGAATGTACTTTTGAGGTTTCCTATTTAACCTCACCTGATGCTTCCTAAAGTTGGTATGACCCTGCTGACTGTAGAGACAGCCCAGGACTGGGAAAGGAGAGAGGCAATTCAGGGTAACTGCCCTACCTGCTGCAGCCAGAAGAGAACCATTCCCAGAAGCGTGGCTGGCCTCACCACACTCTCCAAGCCTAGAGCACAGTTCTGGCTGGCTGGATCCCAAGGCCTGAAGATCAGTACAGTAGTAAGCCTGTGGGTGGAAGGTGCAATAGCAGGAATGGGGATTGGGCAGGATGTGCCTTAAGGGCCACGCAGGATAGCCCACTAATATTACTTTGGCTTCATTAATAAAATCCGAAACCAAGGAAGTATTGACACATCCTATGAGAGCCCTGACTGTGGACAGGTATAAGAACGTACGTGCACCCCTTGGAGTTCAGCATGCAGCTTGGATTGGTTGGAACATTTCTAGGGATCAGGTGGTTGAACACGTTATTTGTTCTTAGGAATCTGATTCTCAGTTTCCTCGCCCTTGAATTGGGCTTAGTAGT
This sequence comes from Elephas maximus indicus, assembly GCF_024166365.1. Lineage (NCBI taxonomy): Eukaryota > Metazoa > Chordata > Mammalia > Proboscidea > Elephantidae > Elephas > Elephas maximus. The sequence goes on from NC_064819.1 coordinate 193,671,341, forward strand.
ACCTGCCTTGTCGAGTTGTTTTACAATGCAAGGTTCTTGAAGGCAGGGAATCACATCTTTTCTTTTTAGGTAGCTGGTATGTTATGTCTCACCAGCATGGGTTAAAACATAAGGTTGCTTCTCTTTTTAATATTAAAATTTTCATTACTCTGAGCCTTTATTCTGTCGTATTTTGAGAATACCTTTTTTCCCTCTCTCCAGAGACCTTCCTTCTGTGGTAAGTCAGAGGACCCCACTGCTTACTCATTTTAAAAGGCTGGCCCTGGCTGCTATTGACTGTTATAGAATAGGTCACTCTGGCCACTACCAAACCCAGAAGCCTGGTTCACCGTCACTGAAAACCCAGCAGTCATAAAAGAAGAGGCTTGGGATAAGCCTCCTTATCTAGCCACCCCCAGGCCTGCAGGTGCAGATCCCCGCCCAGGCTGAGGGGTTCAAGAGAGGATGGCACATTCAGGCAAGAATGCTTTATGCCAAAATTGACCTTGCAAAACCCAACCCCCTTGTTACAGCTGCTCAGGAACTCACATATATGCATATGACATAAGCAATCATTTCCTTCCATCCCATGCCTAAAGTGGCAGGGGCTTGGTCTAAGTTTCAGCCTCAGCAGCACACCATGCCCAAGTTAGCCTGCTCCTAAAGCAGTCATGGCATTGATGTGGACCCAGTTCATCAGTTTAAACTGTAATCTCCTCCCACTCCCTTGGAGAGTTTCCCTTTAGGAAGATTGAGATGGAATGAGAGCTGGTATCTTTTCTTGTGGGCTTACCTTTGTCAGGACCATCTCAATTCATCAGAGATGGCCAAATAATCTCGAATTTCAAAAGAGAAGTTATTAGGTACTAGATTCTGCTGTCCCAGGAAATTCTTTGGACATTATGCAAATCTTCCCTCTCATCCACCATCCACTGCCTTGCCAAGGGATTGTAGGAATGAGTTGTTATCTTCAAGCAAGAAAGGTCCAATTATATTCTCCCACCCAGAATAGTAAGTCCCACTTATTTTGGACTTATTTCACAATTAAAAAGGACTGCTTAAATGATCTCCACAAACAACATAATGTCTTCATCACCAGAAATAAAATTGACTGGCAGTTATTAGGTAGGTTCTTTCACTAAAAACTTTATTGAATTTTATTGTTTTGTTGAGTAAATTATTTTCACGATTTACATCTTCTTGTAATTTTTTGTAATGGCTAAGGAGAAATGAAATCTTAAGTCCGAATTCAGCCTCTTCTGGAGGGGCTGTGCTGCACAGTTTGGTTGCAGAGTGACTGCGCGCGGCCTCCTCGGGTCTGCACCGCCGTCACCGACCAGCTACCTCAGCGCCATTTTATTTATTTATCGTTTGTTTGTTTTTTGGGTTTCTTTTTGTTGTTACTGTTTCTTCTCTCTCTCTATCTCCTTTCCCTCCTTTCCTTTCTCCCATCCACCCAACCCCATGCACTGCCTCTGGCACACGACCTCCCCAGGTCTGCGCCAGCCCTATGGGCCGGCTCCCTCAGTGCCATACTTTCTATTTTTCTTTATCTTTCCCCTTCTCCTTTTCCTCCTCCCTCCCACCTAGGCCCTGTGCTGCCTCTGCCACTTCCTTACAGGCTGTGCCATGCCGCCCGGTGAGAGAGACATCAGCTTGCCACCCGTTTAATCCCACCCCTCCCAGTGGACAGCGCCTCCACCATCACCTTTTTTTGTTGTTATTTTTAGTATTTTTTGTTTATTTTTATTTCTTTGTTGGTTTCGTCTCCTCTTTCCCCTCTTTCCTTTCATTTCTCCCGCCCACCTAGCGCTGCGCAGCACCCATGCCACTTCTTGACAGGCTGAGTCACACCACTCAGCTAGAGAGCCACCAGCACATGGCCTCGCTGGGTCTGCCCTGCCCCTATCTGCCAAATCCTACCACGCTGCCATTTTATTTCCTTTTTTTCTTTTTTTTTAAACTTCATTTTTTTTACCTATTTCTTTTTCACTTTTTCTTTTTTTGCCTTTGTTTCTCTCTCTTCCTTCTCTTCTTTTACCCACCCACTTGGCTCTGCACATCACGTCCTCTCCTTTCCCTCCTGTCTATCTGCACTGTGTGTTGAGTGTCATGCCCCCAAGCAGTAATGACACAGTTCCCCGGACCTTGCCCTGCACTGCCCCCCAGCTGCACCTTGTCACACCAGTTTGTGCTGCAAACTACTCATCCCCACCTCTCCACCTCCACTGGATCCACCCTGCTGCACCAGAGCTCAGAGACCAGCCCTGCCCACCTGGATAAGGTGATGAGAAGTATCCTGTCCACAGGCTAGCAAGCAACAAAAGCACCCAGCCCACCTGCCCAGACATAACCAAATAAAATAAGGAAGCAGCATGAAACAATCAAATCTACAATCAATAAATGAAGAAAATAATTCCTGAATATCCTAGACATGGCAGACAATATCAAAACATATTAAAGAAACAAGAGAGGATGACTTCAGAACGTGACCAAAATAAAATACCAAATGACCTTCTGCTAGAAGAAAAGGCATTGGAGCTACCTGATAGGGAATTCAGAACTCTAATATTCAGGGCTCTCCAACAGATGAAGGTAAATGCAAACAAAAATAAGGAAAAGATAGACAAAATCATGGAAAATATGCACAAAATTGTGGAGAAGACAGATAAAACAATGGAAGAAGTCAGGAAAATAATTCAGGAACAAAATATCAAAGTAAACAAACATAAGTCATACAAAAACAGCAATTAGAAATCTGAAAGATAAACAAGATTTCAGAAATGGACAGTGCAATAGAAGGCTTTAGGAACAAACTTGAAACAGTGAAAGACAGGATCAGCAGAATTGAAGACAAATAGTGGATACTACTTTGAAGAAAAATCAGAGAAAAGAATGAAGAAAACCTGAGAATGATGTAGGATATAATCAAAAGCAAAAATTTGCATGTGATTAGAGTTCCAGAACAGGGGGGAAAAACAAAACACGGGGTCATTGCAGATTTGCTGACAGAAAACTTCTCTAATATCATGAAGGATGAAAATCTAAGAAGCTCAATGAACCCCATATAGGATAGACCCCAAAAGAAAAACACAGAGACATATCATAATCACACTCACTAAAACCAAAGACAAGGAAAGAACCCTGAGAGCAGCTCAAGAAAAACTAAAAGTCACATACAAAGGGGAAACAATAAGACTAAGCTCTGATTACTTAGCAGAAGCCATGCAGGCAAGAAGGCAATGGAATGACATATATAAAGCTTCAAAGAAAAAAACATCCAAGAATTCAGATATGATGGGAAAATTAGGACATTACCAGATAGATAGAGATTAAGGGAATGCACTAAAAACCAAGGGAAACTTACAAGAATTATTAAAGCAAGCCTTTTGGTTAGTGAACCAACACCACCAGCCGAAAACCTGAATCTAGCACATAAGACAGCATCAGCCAGATACCAACCTAGATAATGAGCTCTCAAGGATAAAACAAAACTAAAAGATTTACAACAGGAAACCAAAGAGCTTAATCTGTCAGTGACAACAACGTCAGAACAATAAAAGAGGGAATAAGCAGTGTATATATAGAACTTTCAAATGGAGAGGAAGTCAAGGTGTTATCAAGTAATAAAAAACTGGTTTAAACTTAGGAAGATAGAGGTAAATTTCAAGGTAACCACAAAGAAAGTTAGCAAACCTCGTTAAAATAAAGAAGAAAAACAAAGTCTCAGTAAACACAATATCTACAAAAATGAAAGAAATGAAATAAAATACATAAAAGAAGGGAATTCGGCACAGAAGAGTAAGAGGAACAAAGAAAATGTCAGCACCACAAAATGACAGCAATAAAGTCACCTATCAATAATCACACTGAATGTAAATGATTTAAATGCAACCATAAAGAGACAGAGAGTGACAGAATGGATTAAAAAACAGGTCCCATCAATATGGTGTCTACAAGAGACACACCTTAGAAACAAAGACATAAATTTACTAAAAATCAAAGGATGGAAAAAAATATATCAAGCAAACAGCTATCAAAAAAGAGCAGGAGTGGCAATGCTAATCTCAGATAAAACAGACTTTAAGACACAATCCACCATAAAAGACAAAGAAGGGCATTATATAATGATTAAAGGGACAATCCACTGTGAAGACACAACCATAATAAATATCTACGCACCCAACGACAGGGCTCCAAAATACATAGAACAAACCCTAACAGCACTGAAAAGGGAAATCGATAGTTCTACAGTAATAGTGGGAGACTTCAAAAAACTAGAAGAGTGCAATAGGTAAGTGGTAACTTTTGTGAAGGGTAAGACAGTATACAACACTGGGGAAGCCAGCACAACTTGACAAAGGCAAGGTCATGGAAGCTCCAAAGACACATTCAAATTCCCTGAGAGACCAGATTACTGGGCTGAGGGCTAGGGACCATGGTCCTCAGGGGATATCTAGCTCAACTGGCGTAACATAGTTTATAAAGAAAATATTCTACATCCTACTTTGGTGAGTAGCGTCTGGGGTCTTTAAAGCTTGTGAGCAGCCATCTAAGACACTCCACTGGTATCACCCCATCTGGAGCAAGGGAGAATGAAGAAAACCAAAGATACAAGGGAAAGATTAGTCCAAAGAACTAACAGACTACCACAGCCTCTACCAGACTGAGTCCTGCATAACTAGATGGTGCCTAGCTACCACCACTGACTGCTCTGACAGGATCACAATAGAGGGTCCTGGACAGAGCTGGAGAAAAATATAGAACAAAATTCTAACTCACACACACACACACAAAAAGACTACCTGGCTTACCAGAGACTAAAACCCCTAGAGTATGGCTTTGGGACACCGTTTTAGCTCAGTAATGAAGTCACTCAGGTTCACCCTTCAGCCAAATATTAGACAGGCCCGTAAACCAAAACAAGATTAAAGGGGCACACCAGCCAAGGGGCAAGGATGAGAAGGCAAAAAGGAACAGGAAAGCTGGTAACGGCAAACCTAAGGTCAAGAAGGGGAGAGTGTTGACATATCATGGGGTTGGCAACCAATGTCACAAAACAATATGTGTATTGTTTAATGAGAAGGTAGTTTGCTTCGTAAACCTTCATCTGAAGTACAATTAAAAAAAAAACAAAAACTAGAAGTTAGAATGAATTGTATACATCAAACCTCACTGGAGTGGTGTTTTATTTCTTGCTTTCTAAATTAATCTATATTCTTAAAAGAACATAGTAAAAATAGTTCTAAGGCCCAAAAGAGTATACATATTACTAGTGGGAGGTAAAAAATAATATAACCCCTATTAAAGGAAACCTAGTATTATACGTCAAAAATACAAGTGAATTGATCCTTCGACAATGCAGTCCCACTGGGAATTTATTGTACCTGTATTTCTGTACTTGTGTGAAATGACTCATGCCTGAAGTTATTCGCATAGCATTGTTCACAAAATCTTGGAAATGATCCAGTGCCTAATTATAGAAGATGGTTACATAAACTATGGCAAATCTACAGAGCAAAGTACTATGTGGTTGTAAAAGGAAGTATGAGGAAGCTGTCTATATACTGATGTGAAAAGATTTTTAAGATATATTATGTGAAAAAAGCAAATAGAGAATAGTACTATCTTTTGTTTAAGGAAGGGCAGACAAAAAGAATATATATTCATACGTTTTTGTATCTGCATACAAATACACAAAAGAAACAAAAAAACATGGTCACCTGTAGGAGCCAGAGGTGGGCACTGTATGGGGTGGGCAGGGATGTGGGTGAGAAGGAGACATCGCATTAAATGCTTTTTTAAATATAATGTTTATGTTTGAACCATGTGAACGTACTACCTACTCCAAAATTTAAAATAATTTACAGAAAGATACATACAATGTAAAATAAGTTGCCCACCCAATTCCATTTCGAGAGGTAACCGTGTTAACCAGTTTCTTTTGTAGATGTTCAGAGTATTCTGTGTATAGTAATAGCATATATGTTTTGTTTTTAATAGAAATAGTAGCGGATCATACACACTGATCTGCACCTTGTTTGGCGTGATAACTTTCCATGTTTTGAAGAGTAGAAGAAATCACAAAGGATTTCTACCTTTAAAGTGTATGAAAATTAGTCATTTTGTACTATGGGAGGAAAGACATGATTCATATAAAAAGGAAAACAACAGCATAGAAATATACTTGATAATGGTGAATGTTTGCATTACATAAAGTCTCCCACAGACCGAAAAGAAAAACACTGACTCCACAACCACAAAGAGCTAATTTCACAAAAGAAAAACTGCAACTAGGAAGAAAACATTGAAAAATGGTCCACCTGCTCACACTCCAAGAAATGCATATTGAGTCAGGCCAAACTTCTGTGCATTAAACTCACTCATTCAAAGAAGAAAAAAGGATCAGCAAGGTTATGATGAAACTAAGACACTGCAGTGCGGGTGGCGGAGGAAGCTAGCCAGCCTTTCAGAAGCAGCTTGGCAGGATGAATCATCAGCTATAAAATCATGCCCTTTGGCCCAGTAATTCTTTTTCTCGGAACTGTTCTTGAGAATGTAATTCAAACGATGGTGAAAGATGTAGACCATAAGGCTTAGACATTGCTGCATTAGTACAATCAAAGAAATGAAACAAGCTAAATACCCTGACAATATAAGAATACAAGCTAATTATGGTTTATTAATTTCATCAAATATAGGCATTAAAAATAACTACAAAGACTAACAATATGATCAAGTACATTATATAATGTTACATATGAAAACCAGTTGTGTCTTAGCTCTGATAACAAGGATAAAATGTGTATACGTGTGGATAGGGACTGGTAGAAATGTGGAAACCTAAAAGCAGTTTGATCCATTGAAGCATCAGAATTGTGGGTGACAATTTTGTTTGTTTTGTTTTATTTTCAAATTAGAAGGGGCTTTAAGAATCATTTGATTCCACCCATCCTACTCCCCTACTCCAGTGGTTACAGGTATGGAATTTGAGATCAGAGGGCTTGTGTCTTGTGTCTTGTGGTGGTCTCATACCTGGGGGTGAAGGGGTGTAACTTAGGCATGGCACTGAGAGCTCACATCCTCTGCTCAGGAGCTAGCCATCTCTCTAGTGATTAAGCCTTAAAAGATGCATCAGCACCTTGCTATATGAAATATGTATAAGAACAGAGAAACTGGAAGCAAACTGCAGTACTATTACTATGTCAATAAAATTAGGTCTCTTTCTAATATTAAAATAATAACTAGTATTATTCTTGACATTTTCTAGTTATCAAGATGTTCTATTAAAATGATAATAGTGCTTCAGTCTAAATAAAGACCCATTGGAGTATTGTTTATCTTTGTTTCCAACTAAAGCCTCAGTTCATTTTGTTTGTTTTCTATGAATACAAGTGCCCAGTAAAAGACCAATGAGAAAAACATTTGGCGTAAATATTTCATTGTATTTTTCAGATTTACATCCCATCTTTTGATCTTTTCCTAAGATTGAAAGATAGTTTAACAGGTCCTCATTGCCTGGGGACTGGTAGTTTCATTTCTTGACTCAGATCCAGAGTTTGAAAGGTCACTGGTAGAGGTAGTCTTCACCATGAGAAATTTCCCAATTAGCAAAACAGATGAGCCAAGCAGGAAAAAGACAATTTTATGTGCGCATGTCCCCACTAGTGCCTGCCAGGAAAACCGATGTGATGTTAACCCCTTTTCGTATCATGTTTTTCAGGGTGGATCACTTGTACACATTCTTTGTACAGTGGTCTCCTGATGTCTATGGGAAAGATGCCAAAGAGCAAGGCTTCGTGGTGGTGGAAAAGGAAGAACTGAATATGATTGACAACTTCTTCAGTGAGCCCACAACCAAGAGCTGGGAGGTGAGCACTTGAGGTGGGAGTCGACTGTGCCCATCCTAACAATAATGTGCGATTGCAGTGTTCTCATCTTCAGATTCCAAGTTACTGGCTGTTAAGAAGTTAGATTTCCTGTGCAACTATGAAGTTACGGGGGAAAATAACTTTACCCTTCTGTTTGAAGTTAGTTACATGTGCTAGAACCACGCATATACACAAACAGTTCTCTCTGACCACACTGGACTGATCCCCTTACATTGTCCATGCCTTAGTTGAGAAGCCAGCAAGCATTTTCTATAAAAGGACAGATAATGTATATTCTTGGCTTTGGAGGCTGTTTGATCTCTATTGCAACTATTCAACTCTGCCATTGTTACACAAAAGCAGCTGTAGACAGTATGTAAATAAGTGGGCTTGGTTGTGTTTCATTTCATATAATTACTATATGTTACAAAATATATCCTTTTTTATTATTATTTTACTTTTTTCAACCATTTAAAAATGTAAAAATGATTTTTGGCTCACATGCCACACAAAAACAGATGGCAGGCCAGATTGGCCCATAGGCTATAGTCTGCTAACCTCTGGTTTATACTGATCCCTTTCTCCAATCATGCAAGCATGTATCAAGCATCTCTTTTGGGCAGAGCCTTGGAAATATGGTTTTGAATACGCTTAAAAAGTTTACAAAGTTGGGAGGCTTGGGGATCAGACAAGCAGAAATATGTCTCCTCCTCCATCTTACCACTAAGCTGGTTCTTCATCGCCATGGAGCGCTGTAGTGTCTCATTCCTCACACTCTTCCTATTCTGCTTATCTCTTAGACCCCGTATAGCATTTCTTCTTTCCCACCTTGGGCAGATGGGTAATGAATTCAGAATCACAGTTACTAGAGCTGACAAGTTTCTCAGCCCCAGTCTGCAATCCTGGGAAATCCACCCTCACAATTTTATCTGCTTCTAGGCTAAACATTGATGGAGAAAACCTCTCAGCCAGGAAGAATGGGCTATTACAAATATCTGACCTCTTCCCAAACAATGAGATTTCCTTCATCATCTTGCTTTTGTGGCTGAGATCAAAGAGCTCGAGACCAAGGTTCCTCAACATTCCTGGTCCTCTTCCTCTGAGTGACATCTAATGTGTCTTTGTCCTTCTTAAATATGATGCACAGAAGATAACACCTACTTTAGATGGGATAACTCCTCCTTGTTGTAGATGCTATGCTTTTATTAATGTGGCCATCATCTTCTTTGGCTTTTTAAGTAGCCACAGGACAATTTTTGCATCATTTTTAGTCTTGTAGTTAATTAAAGCCTTCAAGTCCTCGCATATGAATGGAAAAATATTTTTAGTGGCACTGGGTTTTAGTCATCTCCCTTTTTTGAACTCTTCTTAAGGAGCCTTGGTGGTGCAGCAGTTAAGTACTTGGCTGCTAACCGAGAGGTTGGTAGTTTGAACCCACCCAGTGGCTATGCAGAAGAAAAGATCTGGCGATCTGCTCCCATAAAGATGACAGCCTAGGAAACCCTATGGGGCAGTTCTACTCTGTCACATTGGGTCAGTTTGAGCTGAAAATCGGCTCAACAGCATCTAACAACAATAACAACACTCTTCTAAAGCTCCCTAGCCCACTTCATACTCGTTGAATCCCAGAGGTTGGACTTTCCTTCCTTTTGCAAAGAAAAAGCAACTGGACAAGGTTTTCCTTACCTTCTCTCTTCTCTACTCCATTGGGTTACTTCTCAATCCAATCCATCCGCCACACCTTAGCTAGAGTCATCTTCCTAAGAAGACGTTATTCATTTATGTATTCATTCAATGAATATTTGAGTGGCTAAAAAACCATGTGCCAAAAAATACTTGATTCTCTGCTGGATACTTTGTATACATTAGTAAACAAGATAAAATTAGTCCCTGTCCTTGTGATGTTACCTGTTTTATAGTACCCTTCATTTTTGACTCAAGGAAAGGCTGTTTATTTCCCCTCACTAAGACTGATTCTTTTTTTGTCAGTTATAATTGTCCTCTCTTATGTCATCACTCCTTCCTCCCTGGGGCCTTCTCCTTTATCAAGACATGATCAAGATTTTTAAAAATGAAGAAAGAAAGAAAAAAAGAATCCTTCTCTTCACCCTTAACGGGTTCTTCCCTGACATCCTCCTTTCTAGCCCTACCAAAGTTTTTAAACAAATTGGTTCAGGGCCTTTTATTCCTCAACATCTTACAGTCAACTTATTCTCTACAATCACTACTGAAATCACCCCCTCTGTGGTCACCATAGACCACCTAATCTCCATTATACATGAACTCACCTCTGCATTTGACACTGCTGACCTCACCCACACTCTTAAAATTATTCCTCCTTGGCTTTTACGGCAGCATTCTCCACTTTCACCCTACTTTCTCTGACCATTTCTTTGCTCTTTCCTTTCTTTTGCCTTACCCCATAAATGTTTTCTTCCTCCAGGCTTCTATTCTTGTTCTATTCTGTCACCCCTAGAGAACTTTGCATTATTTTCAATGTCTACCTGAGCGATCACCATGCCCAGGCCTTTATCTCCATTTCCAACCCATGTGCCAAGTCGGCACATCTACCTGGTGCTCAGGGTGCATCTCCAAGTCAACACTTGTTTTTTAGGGTTCTGTTCTGCACCATGTTTTTTTTTACTTAGGTTAAGGTAGCCTGCCTATCACCCAAACTGAAGAGGTTTGCAACATCAACTTTCTCCATCTTCAAATCCATCTTTTCAGTTCTTTCTCAGGAATGTCTCTTAAATCCAGCCTCTGTAACCTTTTTCAATTGCTCCTTCTTTACTTTGCTTTTACTTTTACCATATTTTGCTGATTAATTTTGCCAGAGTCACCCTTCCCTATCCAATCCATCCTCCATATCTTCTTTCTGAGAAGGCTTCATTCATTTATTTATTCAGTGAATATTTGAGTGCCTGTTATGTGCCAGTAAACACGATAAAGATGGTCCTTGTCCTCATGATGTTTTCAATCACTTCGTATCACTCACCTGTTTAGAAACTGCTGCTGGATCCTTTTTACCTGTGGGATGAAATTTATCAGAATTGACTCAATGGCAGTGGGTTTAACTTGATCATAAAAGCCTGTCATAATTTTTATTAGGCACTTACCAAGCCCTCACCTTGCTAGGAGCACAGTGATGAGACAAGTAGAATTTAACGTTGAATACAGAAACATTAAGGAGCCCTGGTAGCACAGTGGTTAAGCGCTTAGCTGCTAACCGAAAGATCCATCATTCGAACCCTCTAGTCTCTCCATGGGAGAAAGATATGGCAGTCTGCTTCCTTAAAGATGTACAGCCTTGGAAACCCTATGGGACAGTTCTACTCTGTTCTGTAGGGTCATTATAAATCAGAATTGACTCAAGAGCAATGGGTACAGATACATTATAATATAATGATATAATTGCCATTGTAGATGAAGTGCCAAATGCTGTAGGAGCATGTAGCTGGGCACCTAAGCCAAACCAAGGGACTCAGGGAAGGCTTCCAAGAAGAACGGATCTGAAGAAGTAGAAATATAGGTGGTTGGGGTGGGGCCAAGGCATGGAACATGTTCTGGACAGAGAGATAAGTTTGTGCAAAGAAATGACCCGCAGGAGAAAAAGAGTGCACGGGGCATTGGATGAACTAAGGCAAGTTCAGTGTGGCTGGAGCATAGAGTACACGGCTGAGAGAGAGGCAAGAAATGAATCTGGAGGAGCAAGCAAGGGCAGGTCTTGAAGGACCTTATGATCCATGTGTAGGAGTTTGGCTATTTTCCTAAGGGAAATAGGAAGCCATCGAACTGTTTTGAGCATGGAGAAGTGCACACAGATATGCATTTTATAGAGCTCTCTGTGGCTGATAAATGCTTAGTGAACTGGAGCTGGACAACAGTTGAGGCACAAAGAAAGACCCTTTAGGAGGCTCTTGTAGTAATCAAGGTTGAGAGATAATGGTTACTGAAAGAGAGTGGCAGTGAGGATAGAGAAAATTGGATGCCTTTGGAAGACGGTTAGAAGGTGGCATACACAGGAATTTTTGAGGAATTAAATGTGCCATAGTATAATAAAGATGTTGAGGTTGATCTCCTGGTTTCCAGAGTGGGAACTGGGGGGATATTGGTACCTGTCCTTCATGGCGATAAGGAAGATAGAGGATTACATTTAGTAGAAAAGGCTCTGTTTTGGTTTTAATCTGAGTTTAAGAGGCCTGTGGAATGTTCAAGAGACTTGAATATCAGTCTGAAGTTTAGGGAAAAGATCTGAAGATACGCTTTTGGAAATCATTAGCAAAATTGAAGTTATGGGTGTTAATGAGGTCATCCAAGGAGAACATGTAGAGGGCTTAGAATAAAACCCTGAGGAATACCCACATTAAAGGGGCAAACAAAGAAAGTAGAGACTGCAAAGATGACTGAAAAGGACCATCCAGGGGAGGGAGAGAGAAACAAGGGAAGTCATTCAGGGAAGATGTTTTCAGAAGAGAATGATTGGTCAAAAACGATTAATGCTGCAGAGAAGTCAAAAGATAAGAACCGAGTTACGTCTTTTGGATTTAAAATCAAGACGGTAGTTAGTGACTTTGACAAAAACAGTTTCATTAAAGTGGTAGGGTCAAAATTTAGATTCTAGTAGGTCAAAGAATTAGTAGGAGGTGAGAAAGTGGAGCTAGCAAATGTGGATAAACAATTCAAGAAATTTGGTTGTGGAGAAGAAAAACAAGGTAATAGGATAAGCTGGAAGAAGGGATAAGGTTAATAGGGGGATTGCTTTGTGAGAGAAACTTGAACCTTTTAGATGAGGTGAGAAGGACAATAGACTGGGAGATATGCAAGATAAAGGAATGAAGAAGGGAATGATCAGGAGAGCTGGTCCCTGAGAATCTGCAGGGAATATTGGGACAGGGGAACCCTTAGACAGGAAGTTGGACATTGTTGTTGTTGTTGTTAGGTGCCATCAAGTCAGTTCTGATTTATAGAGACACTGTGTACAACAGAACGAAACACTACCCGGTCCTGCGCCATCCTTATAACCATTGCCATGTTTGGACAGTAGAAAAGGGCAACTCCAGTTGCCGTGGAGTGGACCGCGACTCATGGCAGCCCCATATGTGTGTCAGAGTAGAACTGTGCTCCATAGGGCTTCCAGTGACACATTTTTCAGAAGTAGATTGCCAGACGTTTCTTTTGAGGCACTCTTTGTTTTTTGATGTTGCCAAGTTGGTTCTGATTCATAGCAACCCTATGTACAACAGAATGAAACACTGCCCAGACTTGCTGCATCTTCACAATCGTTGCTATGCTCGAGCCCATTGTTGCAGCCACTTTGTTAATCCCTCTCATTGAGAGTCTTCCTCTTTTTTTGCTGACCCTGTACTTTACCAAGCATGATATCCTTCAGGAACTGGTCCCTTCTGATAACATGTCTACAGTACATGAGACGCCACTGTGTCATTCCCACTTGTTGAGAGTCTTCCTCTTTTTCGCTGACGCTCTACTTTACCAAGCATGATGTCTTCTCCAGGAACTGGTCCTTTTGATAACATGTCCAAAGTATGTGAGACATGGTCTCACCATTCTTGCTTCTCAGGAGCATTCTGGCTGTACTTCTTCCAAGACAGATTTGTTGGTTCTTCTGGCAGCCCATGGTATAATCAGTATTCTTGACCAACATCACAATTCAAAGGTACCAATTCTTCAGTCTTCTTTATTCATTGTTTAGCTTTTGCATGCAGACGAGGTGATTGAAAATATCATGGCTTGGGTTAGGCGCACTTTGGTCCTCAAGGTAACATCTTTGCTTTTTAACACTTTAAAGAGGTCTTTCGCAGCAGATTTGCCCAGTGCAATATGTCATTTGATTTCTTGACTGCTGCCTACATGGGCATTGATTATGGATTCAAGTAAAATGAAATCTTTGACAACTGCAATTTTTTTCTCTGTTTATCATGATGTTGCACCTCTGGGTGGACTCACACCTCCAACCTTTCAGTTAGCAGCTGAGCACATTAACAATTTGCACCAACCCTGGACTCCACAAAGGAGGATGTTGTTGTTGTTGTTGTGTGCCATCAAGTTGATTTAGACTCACAGTGACACTATAGAACAGAGTAGAACTGCCTCATGGGGGAAATTTTCCAAAGCTGTAGTCTTTACAGAAGCAGACTGCTACATCTTTCTCCTGGAGAGCTGCTGGTGGCTTCCAACTGCCAACCATTGATTTAGCAGCCTAGTGCTTACCACTGTGCCACCAGGGCTCCTTCCAAAAAGGGGAAAATGTGTGTAAATTAAGCATAGATTCACTGGTGGTAAATCAAGGCATTTCTCATCCAATGGGTTCTCTTTTCTCTGAAGCAGAAGGGGCATTTCTTAGAAATGGAGGAGGAGTTAGAGGAGTATAGAGAAGGTGTAAAATAGCAACTGTGGAGACTAGGGAAAAAAGCTAAATAAGGAACAGTAGTAGGATGGCTTTCTGGTATCGAAGGCCCAGTTGAAACCATGCGTTTATAATGGCACTGGGCTGCAGTGTGGAGCAATTTTTTCCAGCAGCACTCACAGCCTGGTTTTAGATTCGAGTGGGCAGTTGGATTCTTCACCAGATTGGAATGACCAAGGGTGATGAAGCCTGCCCCTTAGGTCTAAGTCCATCTGGGATGCCAGATCTGATCCTATGTATTGGCACTCTCTGTTCCTTTTCTCATTCACTACCCCCCAGCCTGAATGTGCATGTGCACGGGCAGAGCTTTCTATGACAAACTCCTACTGCCCTGCAAGGTCCAGCTTATTTGTCACTTCAGTGATGCTTTTGTGCCTTTCACAGGCAAAGTTATTTCTCTTGTCACCATACAGCCCATTGTCTATAGCTTTGGAACATGTTGTCTAGTAATTTACTCGTTTGTGTGTTTGTCTCCCCAAAGTACATGAGCTCCTTGTTTGAAACTGTTGTTTAAAGATATTTAAGCCTATCGATCAGGCTTCCCCTCGCTTGGGTTCTTTATATCTTTTTTTTTTTTTTCCCCTGTTTTTTCCTCCTGTCTCTGGCCAGTCTTTCCAAGTCTACTTTGCTTGTTCCTTTTTCTTGTGATGCTCCCTAGGAGTTTGTCCTTGACCCTCTTCTCCTTATTTGTTACATCTTCCTTGAATGAGCTTATCAACTCTCATGGTTCATGCTGCTAACTCCTACATCTGTCTCCACCACACACCTCTTTTTTCAAGTTGCTGCTCTAGATCTCATAGGTGCCCCCCAGGCCCTGCTGAAAGTCTCCATGAGATAGAGGTATTTTGTCATTGATCTTCTGGCCAAGGGACCCAGGAGTATCAAGTCCTTTCCTCATAGAGTCATTCTTCTCCAAAAGGCCCCCATGATATATGTGCACAGAAGAGGCAAAGCCAGAAAAGTTACATTTTCTTACTGAGACTGTGGCTTCTTGCCCCAACATGCAGTTTTAGGGGAAAGTTTTAGACCACATGAGGGACTGTATCCTTTCCCTACTAGGCCTGAATATCTTAAGTCAAAGCAAGCCTCTTAAGGCCTATTTTTGTTTCTTTCCACTAACCCCAGACTTGGATTCCAGTTCTTGATAACTCCTCCCATCCCCAGAGGAACAGGATCTAGAGAGGCATGCAGAGAGAGAGATCTGGTTCAGGATCTAGAGTAGAATAGAGTGGGCCTGGGCAGCCTTCCCCAGGCCTTCTCAGGCCCAGCCACTGAAGAAAATGTAAGAGAGAGCAAATCCATCTGGCCAGTAGTCTCTACACTTGAAGTGGAAGAGGGAGAAAAGGAGGATTGAAGAAGGAGGAAGAAATGGGTTGGCCTGTTCCAAGCTCCTAGCACACTAGGAACGTATGGAAAGAAGAAAAGATAACTAGAGAGAGAGGTGACTGGATCTATTCAGGCCACCTTATCATTGCTTTCTCACCACGTGGAAAGGAGAGTACAAAAGTCCTATTAGGAGAAAAATACTGGCCAAGCTTCCTCCTATGCAAGAGTAAGCTCTGCCTGCTAGCAATACTTTAAAACCATCCACCATAACAGCATTTCTCCTCCTTGTGGATGAAGTAGGGGATTCTTGCACTCCTCTAGAATCTAACATCCTCAGCCTGTCAATATAACTCATCATCTTTCCCCAAAATTCTTTCTCCTCCTGTATTCCCATTTTAATTAGCGGTTCCTCAAGCCAGAAATCTGGTCGTCATCCCAGGTTCTTCTCCTCCGCCTACCATACCTAAGTCGTCACAGGTTCTTGTTGATTCTCTTAAGTGGTGCAGAGGCCTCCATAACCCTCCACCTCCACTGCCCTGGTCAGGCTCTCGGCACCTTTCACTTGGACTCCCAAGGACCTCCCAATTCCATTCCCAGCCCCAGCCACAGTCCATCCTCCTATGTTCAAGCTCTTTTAATAAACCTTACCTGCTCATTTTATAAAAATAATACCTACCTCTTTATTGTAGGAAATTTAGAAACAAAAAAAATGTACAATGCAGACAATTTTAAAATGACATCTAACCACTTTTGTACATTTTCTCTGACTTTTTTTTTTGGTATTTTGTTTAGGGTGTTTTTCTTAGTTCTGGTGGAGGGGAGAATCTTGTTTTTTATTTTTGCAAATATGGAATCATGCCATGTGTACAGTTTTGTAACTTGTTTTTCTTACCTGACATATTGTGAGAATCATATTATTAAAGATTTTTAAGAGCCTTGTTTTTAATGATTGTGTAATAGTTTTATCTCTATTATAATTTATGTAATGATTCCCTTTAAGAATTGTTTTGTTGGTTCAAGTTTTACATTTGATCTGCAGCTCTTATTGTTCCCTTAGAATAGTTTCCTGGAAGTGGAATTACTTGGTATAAGGGTACTTTTTTAAGGCTCTTAATTTTTCATTAAGTCTCTACGTGGGACAGATGGTTTGCACTCAACTGTTAACCTAAAGGATGATGATTCAAATCCACTCATCAGCACCGCAGAAGAAAGGCCTGGCAATCTGCTTACATTCAGATTACAACCAACAAAACCCTGTGGAGCAGTTCTACTCTGTAATACATGGGGCTGCCAGGAGTCAGAGTTGACTTGACAGCAAAAGGTTAATTTTTAATTATATTATATAACTTAATTGCCAGTAATGTGTGAAGAATAGCCTTTCTCACTGTACTGCTGCCAGAGAAAGTATTGTTACTTTTTTTCTAACTTGGAAGTTGAAATTGTTGTTAAATTTGCTAAAATGATTGATATATCTTCATTTTCTTTTCTTTGATTACTATTGAGGATACTCCACACACACACCCACACGTGCGCATGCACGCACACACACGTGTTCCCTGTGTTGCCAACTCATTTCCTTTGCCCATTTCCCTTAAGCAGTCTTAACTGTATTTTATTCAATTAACGTGGGTGTGATATTTTCTTGCCAACTGCACAACTCCCTCGTGTATTACTTTCCTGGGTGTGCATTATATGTGTGGGTGTGTTATTTTGAAAAATACAGTAATAGTTTTATCACTTGTTTGAATACTTTAGTATTAAAGATATTATTTGTTTCCTATATTTTTGAGAGATTTTCCTCAGTTTGTTCTTTGTCTTAATTTTGTTTATAGTTTTTTTCTAAGTCATGGATTGAGTCGTGTCCCCCAAAAATATGTATATCAATTTGGTTAGGCCATGATTCTCAGTACCGTGTGATTGTCTACCATTTTGCCATCTGATGTGATTTCCCCATGTGTTGTAAATCCTATCTCTATGATGTTAATGAGGCATGATTAGTGGCAGTTAATGTTAATGAGGCAGGACTCAATCTATAAGATTAGGTTGTGTTTTAAGTCAATCTCTCTTGAGATATAAAAGAGAGAAACAAGCACAGGGACAGGAGGACCTCATATCACCAAGAAACAAGAGCCAGGAGAATAGCACATCCTTTGGACCTGGGGTCCCTGTGCTGAGAAGCTCCTGGACTGGGGAAGATTGATGAGAAGGACCTTCCCCCAGAGCCAACGGAGAGAGAAAGCCTTCCTGTGGAGCTGGTACCCTGAATTTGGAGTTTTAGCTTCCTAGACTATGAGAGAATAAATTTCTCTTTGTTAAAACCATCCACTTGTGGTATTTCTATTATAGCAGCACTAGATGACTAATACACTATGTAAAACTTTTCTTCTAGTACTTTTTATATTGGAGGACCTGTAGTTTTTTTTATAGTATCAATTTAAACTCTTTACTCAATCTAAAGTTTATTTTGATGTATAGTATAGATTTTTAAAAATAGCTTAGTTTTCTAACTCTATTTAATGATTTGTAATGTTTTCCTCATTATGTTTAAAGGTCTTTATATATACAGGATATCTCTTTGTCATTTAAATATACAAATATGATCACATACTCCCATGCTTAAAACCCTCCATGGCTCCTCATTGTCTATAACAGTCATTATTACGTGCCTGATTCATCAGAATCACTACCTGGGGAATGTTTATTTATAATTGAATCTTAAAGTAGGTCTGGGGGAGGAATGTCGGAATTCGTATTTTAAAATGCTCCTAGGTGATTTTGAAGAACAACCAGCTTTTAAGAACACTGGCCTATAAGGATAAATTCTAAGCCCATTCATGGCATCAAGGTTCTTCATTGTCTTAGCTCCTGCTGCCTCTCAGGCCTCATCCACCTCTCAATCTACTTCCCTTGCTCTCTCTTCTCCACCCATAGTGAACTGAGAAGCTCTTCCCTGAAACCAGCATGTTGTGTCATATCTCTGTGTACCTGCTATGCCTTCCACCTGGAACTCCCCACCCCTATACATAGACACACCTCACTCTTCCCTCACCACCTCCTCTGTGAATAAGCTACTCTGAACTTCCCAGGTGGACCCAGCCTACTTTGAGTTTCTGCTCTAGCTTTTAGCATTCGTATCACAAGGAAATGACATTCATTTATTTATAAATGCTTCTCTCTACTCTCTCCCCTTCAGCCCTCCCCCTCATTGGGGGCTGTGGACTGCTTTGTGTCCTTGTGCCTGGCATAGCACCTGACACTCACCATAGCCTAGGAACACTGGATAAATGTTAGCTGTCATAAAGTGTGGAAACCCTGGTGGTGTAGTGGTTAAGTGCCACGGCTGCTAACCGAATGGTGGGCAGTTTGAATCCGCCAGGCACTCCTTGGAAACCATATGGGGCAGTTCTACTCTGTCCTATAGGGTCAGTATGAGTCAGAATCAACTTGACAGCACTGGGGTTTTTTTTTTTTCTTTTTTTTGTCATAAAGTGCTGAGTCCTGAAGAAAGTGCTGTCCCGCTAGCACAAAATCTGGGTGGTTCTGTCTTAAGTCATATGCATGCTGTTGCGCTGAGAATGAGTTCTGGCGGACCTGGACTGGTCACTAAGGGTATCTGAGAGGCCTCTTTATAATTGAGCCCCAGGATGAGCTATGCAGCCACACTCCAAACCCTGCAACAGTCAGTCCTCAAGATCAGATAGTCATTTCACATCCAGAAAAGATACAGAGAAGTCACTGAAAATCGGTACAGTGGGGATCTACATTTCTTTCCAATACCCTGACATCCAGTCTGGGAAGTAGAGAACGACTCACCATGTTCATCAGTCATTAAGACTAATTTTCTAAAATGTAGGAAGGTGGTCATTACTTTGCTGTTTTATAAAGCCGCCTTCCAAACTAAAGCGACATCCCCTTCTGCCTCACATAAACCAGATGTTCTCCCATTCTTTTAATTCTTCATATCAAACAAAAATAACTTGATACTGAAGTGAAATGCTATTGTTCTTATGTAATGAACCGACCTGTTTGAAAAGGCTCCTTTTCTCTTCTGCAGTTTTGCCTTTTCTGTTTTTCATCCTTCCTTTGAGGTTCAAACATCAGGGAATATGCATAACGTTTAGTCTCAGAGAAGGTGCTGAAAAGAAACTCTGAAAAGCTGAGCTAAAAAGCTAGTAGGTGAGCCTCAGGACAATTAGGATGGAAAGTGTAAGAAGAAAAAAGAAAAAAAAGAAAAGCACAATGAGGTTTTGTTTTTCTTCGGCTGTTAGGAAATCACCCTTTCAAAGGTGAAAGTGTTAGCTTACAGCCTCACAGCTTTGCCTGACAGGAAGTGTGTGTTTGCTCTAAATCCTAATTTGGGTGTGTTCCTGTACAAATGCTGAACCTCTCCTAAGGGAAACAGAAACTCTATCACACAGGAAACTAGATAGAGTAAGAACAGTTGTAGCTCAGTGTGGCCACAAGTATCTGTGTTGTGGAGGCAGATAGGAGGTCTGTTCTTCATTAGAGAGCACGCAGGCAGCCCGCACTGGTCACAATGAGAGTTCGAAGATTGCCCGTGGACATTCAGATTTTCTATTGTGCCAGACCTGACCAAGAGCCTTTTGTGAAGGTATGTGGGAGTAAGTCCCTGAGGGATGGTAGGAACCGGTGAATCCTCAGCCATCTGCCCTTTGGTAGGTCTTGAAATGCCTACTAATTAGAAAAGATCCTGCTGACGTTTCAACTGGTGCAGGTATTTTATTGCTTTTGGAGATGTATGATTGAGGGGTCCACTCAACAGCAGCTAGTAGCAACAACAATATGGTGTGGTTTGCACTTTCCCTTTGGAGTCAGAAATCCCTATTTGATTTTTTTATTATTATTATTATTTTATAGCCTCATTTTATACCTCTGGTAAATAGAGAGTTCAACAGAAGAGTGGTGCTTTACTCTGCATTTAAAGTGCTGGATTTGTGATTCTTGGACAGTGTTTTCTTTAGGTAAATACTGCTTGAGGAGATGATAAGATTTATAAGCTAATTACCTGTAAGTGTGGCTCAGACAATGGCATGTACTTTCTATTTGTCACTGTGCATTTTAGAACTTAGGACAGCTCTTACTAGATGTCGCTTACTTGTTACACTGGTTGCATTAATACAGGTACCGAGGAATTCCAGTGAATTAGTTGCCTAATATATCCCTCAATTTCAAAATAACTTAGTGATTTATACTGACTTAAAAAAAAAAAAACAAACTTTAGGAGGGACAAAAAATGAATTTTAAGGTGACATGGACTTTGGCAGTTCATGAGCATAGCTACAAAATAATAAATGTGTACGTCATAATATTTCTCAGCTTTGAAGGAAGGGATACATTGATCATTTCTAAACTGTATGTAAAGAATCGTGACTTAGTTGGAATTTAAACTAAAGTTTTGTGCCTCTTCGTCATGTTGTTTCTGGTAGTGTTGTTACCATTCATCTTTTCTATCAGTGTTGGTTGCTGTGTTCACAGCTTTGAGAGAAAACATCAGGAGCTTTGACTAGGCAACTATCTTTATCTTCCTTAACTCCCTGTTTCTAGACTTACTGAATAAGCTCTGATTAGTGCCTTACCAATTCAAATGTAGATGCAGGCTAAAGGAGAATAATTTAGAGCTTTAGAGCATTTCAGAGGTGAGCCAGAATCAACCTGATGGCACACACCACCACCACGTTGGTTGTAGTTATACATAGTTTTCACTCAGTGACTGAGCAAACGGCAGCTATACTAAAAATGAAAAACTTGTGACCTTAATTTGTGTATATTAAGTGCCTCAGCTGTACTGTGTTAACATCTGCATTTGTCCAGTTTACATTCTATGGAGCCAAAGCACCACATTTTACAGGCAGCTGTATACCTGAGGGAGTTTTGAGCCATCTGAGGAAAAACAAACACATCATTTTTTTGGTTGGTTGTTTGCTCCATTTCAGATCATCACTGTTGAGGAGGCAAAGCGCAGGAAGAGCACGTGCAGCTACTATGACGAGGATGAGGAAGAGGTGCTGCCCATCCTGCAGCCCCACAGTGCACTCCTGGAGAACATGCACATAGAGCAGGTGGGCTCCCCCTGGGTCCTCGGGAAGGGGTTTTCTTGGCTTTAAAAAGTACTTTCCATTCCTCACTACATTTGCTCTTCTCCCTCTGGGTGAAGAATGAACCAGGTTGGAAAGGAGTAACGGTTGTGGCTTTACCAACAGTGGTCACAGCAGCATTCCCCGCTGCCTTCTCAGGAGTATAAGGAGCTGGTCAGAGACTGACATCCCTCTCCCAACAAACCCAAAGAAAAGCCTTTTTTTTTTTTTTTTCATTGTGCTTTAAGTGAAAGTCTACAAATCAAGTCAGTCTCTCATACAAAAATTTGTATATACCTTGCTATGTACTCCTAGTTGCTCTCCCCCTGAGACAGCACACTCCTTCTCTCCACCCTGTATGCCCCGTGTCCATTCAGCCAGCTGGAAAAGCCATTTCTTGTCTTACAAATTTTTTTTAAGTGTCCTATTTTTTTTTTTTAGCATAGCCTTGGAAACCCTGGTGGTGTAGTGGTTAAGAGCTAAGGCTGCTAACCAAAAGGTCTTCAGTTCGAATCCACCAGGCAGTCCTTGGAAACTGTATGGGACAGTTCTACTCTGTCCTATGGAGTAGCTGTGAGTCAGAATCGACGGCAGTGGATTTGGGGTTTTTGGGGGGTTTAGC
This sequence comes from Elephas maximus indicus, assembly GCF_024166365.1. NCBI lineage: Eukaryota > Metazoa > Chordata > Mammalia > Proboscidea > Elephantidae > Elephas > Elephas maximus. Next base: position 193,693,658 of record NC_064819.1, read on the forward strand.
ATGGTCTTGGAGTCTTCAGCTGGTCCAAGTGGTTAATGCATTCGGTTGGTAACCAAAAGGTTGGAGGTTCAAGTCCATCCAGAGGCATCGTGGAAGAAAGGCCTGGAGACCTATTTCCAAAAAAATCAACCATTGAAAACCCTATAGAGCACAGCTCTACTTTTTTTTTTTTTTAATAATTTTTATTGTGCTTTAAGTGAACGTTTACAAATGAAGTCAGTCTCTCACTTAAAAACTTATATCCACCTTGCTGCATACTCCCAGTTACTCTCCCCCCAATGAGACAGCCTGCTCCTTCCTTCCACTCTCTCTCTTTGTGTCCTTTTTGCCAGCTTCTAACCCCCTCTACCCTCGCATCTCCCCTCCAGGCAGGAGATGCCAGCATAGTCTCAGGTGTCCACCTGATCCACGTACAGCCCTACTCTTGACACACATGGGGTCGCCATGAGTTGGAATTGACTCAACAACAACTGGTTTATCCTAGTTCGAATGTGCTTAGAAATGCTCCAAATTTATCCTAGTGATTATTGCAGCCTTCCAATGACTTTAATTTATAGGGCCCAATAAACGTCATACTGCAAATGTACTTTACTTGCTTTATGAAAAATATCTGCCGCTATGAAGATATTTCCTTTTTCTTTAATTTTTTTTGTGTATTTTATATTTTCTGAAAATCTCTATTACTGTTTTTATGAACTGATAAAATACTATAATGTACTTTTTTTTTTTTTTAGCTATAGGGTCGCTCTGAGTCGGAATCGACTCGACAGCACTGGGTTTGGTTTGGTTTTTTGATTTGGCTTTCCTCACCAAATCAGCTTAGAAACAATGAATTTAGAGACCTTAAAGGGTCATCATAGTCGCTATGTAATGCAAACATTTAGCATGCTCTGCTGCTAACCTAAAAGTTAGAGGTTCTGCTGTGTATATTCGCAGCAATAACAAAATAAATATAATTTTATATGTATATATAACGAGGTTTAAGTCCATCCGGAGGCACCTCAGGAGAAAGGCCTGGTGATCCGCTTCTAAAAAATCAGCCATTGGAAGCCCTTTGGAGCACAGTTCTACTCTGACACACATGGGGTCGCCAGGAGTCTGAATTGGCTCTATAGTAACTAGGTAAAGGATCGTCCAGTTCAACCGCCTCATTTTACAGGTGAGCCCACGAAGGCCCAGGTCGGCCGAGAGACTTGACTGAGCAGTTACAGAGATGGGGTTAATGATGATAATAGAACTGATTTTAAGCACTTTGAAGAATTCGGCACTTTCTAACCTCCTTTGTTAATATTTTAAAGAGATACACATTGATATTTATGACAACCAAGGTCAAGGTAAATCTTAACGTAGATGAAAGGTACAGGTGACAGTGAGAACAGACGACAATCTAACTGTTGTTGTTAGGTGCTGTCAAGCCGATTTTCAACTCATAGCCAGCCCATGTGACAGGGTAGAACTACCTCACAGGGGCTTCTAGGCTGTAACCTTTACAGGAGGGGGTCACCAGGCCTTTCTTCTGCAGAGTCACTGGGTGGATAATACAGCAAATACACTTTACTTGTATTTCCATTAGCATCCAACCGCTTAGCCATTGCGCTACCGGGGCTCCTTACATCTAATTACTGGCATAAAAACACTCGTGTTTTCTTGCCATCACTGCTACAGTTCTCATTAGCAGCTCTGAGCCTATGAGGCTTTAGAAAGAACAGTTGGAGAAGCATATGAACTGTTTGGTGAAAGTCCAGTTAAAGTGAGAAAGGAAGAGCATGTGTCTAGTTCATACCTGTTTATCAAGCTGGATACTGTGTCTTTAAATACACAGTGGCATCGCACACCGCTGTCAAGCCCCTGAGGGGGAAAACATGCCCTGGGCCTCATCCCTGCCAAGGTAAATACTGCCAGAGCAATGATTTTCTTCTCTTCCCTCTCTTGGTTTATAGTGGCAAATACTCGCCAGAGTAAAGGAGAGCAATGTGTAAGTAACTGTATCATTTTGAGTTTGAGCCACAGGCAGTTGCTTTGTGCCAAGGTTCATGAGTGATTTGTGGGTGCATGTATATTTACATCTCCATCTTTGAATTTGCAGCTGGCCCGACGCCTTCCAGCAAGGGTGCAGGGGTATCCATGGAGACTTGCATATAGCACGTTAGAACACGGCACCAGCTTGAAAACTCTCTATCGGAAATCAGCATCTCTAGATAGTCCTGTCCTATTGGTCATCAAAGATATGGATAATCAGGTGAGGCCTGATCCTGTCACAGAAAACCTTTTTTAATGAAGATCTTCAGATTTGCATACTAGTAGACAGATTAATAAAATGAACCTGCATTGCCCAGATTCCACAGTTAGCAAGATTTTGCTACATTTGCCTCATCTGTCTTGCCTCTCTTTGCCTTCTGTGTTGTTCTTTGCTGAAGTATTGTAATAAACCCCAATCATCCTATCACTTCACCCCTATGTACTTTAGAATGCATCTCTAAAGAGAAAATGGACATTCTCTTAAATAATCACAGTGCTATGGACCTAACAAAATTAACAGTAATTCCTTGGTATTATCCAGTCCCCAGTTGTTAAACAAAGCTCCCTGATTGGTAAGAAATGACTGTTTAAGAAAGCATGTAATTATTTAGAATCATCCACAGAATGAGAGCAAGGGTGACTGTTCCTATCTATTGATCATAAAGGGGCCACTTTCCTCCTCTGATGGCCGTATGCCTTTGTCATATTTTAGTACCAGGCTTTTAAAGAAAGATGACTGTCTGAGTTGTATTTTAGTTATTTTACTCAAAGATAACCAGAAGAAGGGAAAAAGATTTTTGATGTTTTTGTTCTTAGCAGCTCTAGGGAAAAATTTGGTAGCAGGAAGTACTATGAACATTGGTTAGAGTTTCTAGACTTATATTCTGCCTGAGATTAGTATTTCAAGTAATCAGAAACTGAGTGTAATCGGAGAGAAAGAGTACCTACAGTGATTAAAATCCAATTGTAATTATTTTGAAAAAGTCTAAGACTTTTCAGATAACATCCATTTTTAAAGCATTGTTTCTCAAGTGGGATTTGGAAGAGGGCATGTCAGAATCACCTAAGGACATTTTCAAAATATATATGCTCATGACCCCCCTGCCCCATACATACACACAAGTATTGATCAGGATCTGAGCCGAAGGACAGGAAGCTGAAGCAGTAGACAGGCTTATTCTGAAAATGCCACTTCTCAGGTAATTTGGCTCTCTTTCCCACCTCCTAACAAGAAAAAAAAAGAATCATTGATGTAAACACGTATAAATCTATTTTAAAGCTCATAATATTAAGGAATTTTTTTTCCTTGAAAGCTGTTTCAAAGTAAGATACACTGGATCAGCCATGTTAAGGACAGAATTATTGACAAGTATAATACTTCCATTTTTACGAATCAAAAGGGAGGAAAGTTTCTCTGGGGAAATGTCTCGCCCTGGTCTTTTAAAACACATAAAACTTTGTTCTCCCAAGCCCTCATTTCTGTGTTCAGGGTACATTTTCTTGCTGTTTAATGTTCCCAATACATTGTCTGTATTCACTAAAGGAAATTTGTCCCCATAGTGGATTTTGGAAGCCTTTTAAATTGGAACAAATTGTTGGCCTTTGACAAACAAGTTCTCTAAGGTTCGTCTGATGGATTTTCCATGCACCAGGGAGCCTGGCTACTTGGGTTCCAATTAGAGCTAGGGACATTTTGTTTGCTCCTTTGTTGGTGGTCTTTTTACTTAAGCGCTCCAATTTAGCAATAATCCTTATTAAAAGAGGTATAATGAGATCTCAGAACAGGATTGTGTCAGAAATATTTCAGAAAGCCTTTCTTTGGGAGATTTGTCTTTGAAAGTAGGTAACGTTTCTGTTTTCTTTTGACAGATTTTTGGAGCATATGCAACTCATCCTTTCAAGTTCAGTGACCACTACTATGGCACAGGCGAAACTTTTCTCTACACTTTTAGCCCCAATTTCAAGGTACCTAAATGTGCTTTTTTTAAAATGTGTACATATATCTGACCTCCTGATGTCATCGTGTTGGGGTTGGTGGGGGCTCAGGGTGGGCACTGGACCAGCGCCTGTCACACAACCTCAACTTGGAATCTCTAGCCATAAACCGCACTCCAACTTGGGTCAGCACTTCCTGACAGTAGCACACGCACTGCTTAGAGTCCCCAGGCGGTGGGAACGCCACTTCTGCATAGTCTGCAACCCAGGGAGGGGGCGGGTGTGGCACCCGAGTGCCTGAAAGGCCTTTATTTCATAATCCCTTCAGAGAACTGGTCCTGCTGTGGCTCAGGTCCAGTAGTCAGGAACCTTCTCAGCCAATGGAGTGGTTACCTTCCACAAACAAATAAAAAATCCTAATATTCCCTCTTTGCTAATTCTCCAGATTAAAATGCCTGTTCTCTGTTTTGTGTTTCTACCTCAAGGTCTTTAAATGGAGTGGAGAAAACTCATACTTTATCAATGGAGACATAAGTTCTTTAGAACTTGGTGGTGGAGGGTAAGGTTTTATTGTTTTGTAATTTACCACCTGACCTGAGTAGATCTGTTTTGACGCAGGTAAACAAAACCTAGGTGTTAGGTGATTTTAACTAGTCCATGTGTTTAACTAGGACAGTGGCCTAACACATGACACTAAGAATTAAAGATAAAATTACTTATTTATAGGTTTAAATGAGGGATTACTACCATTTGTCTTTTAGGAAAGATGGGTCATCTAAATGAAATAAAGGGAATATATCCTTTGTTTTGGAGCCCTGGTGGCACAGTGGGTAAGAGCTCGGCTGCTAACCAAAAGATCAGCAGTTCAAATCCACCAATTGCACCTTGGAAACCCTGTGGAGGCAGTTCTACTCTGTCTTACCGGGTTGCTATCAGTGGAAATCAACTCAGTGGCAACATGTTTGGGTTTTCTTTTTTTTTTTAATCCTTTGTTTTACAAAACCCTGGTGGTGTAGTGGTTAAGTGCTATGACTGTTAACCAAAAGGTCGGCAGTTCAAATCCACCAGGTGCTTCTTGGAAACTCTATGAGGTAGTTCTACTCTGTCCTATAGGGTCGCTATGAGTCAGAATTGACTCGACGGCAATAGGTTTGGTTTTTTTGGTTTATTTTACAAGCAGTTTAGAGTTTAGTCTGTTTATAGAATAAAGGAAAGAGGAAGGGGCAAGGGAAGACAGAAAGTGTGCCGCATAAGATTAGAATGTTTTCACCTTTTTTTTTTTTTTTAAACCTTCTCCAGGGGAAGATTTGGTTTATGGCTAGATGCTGATTTATACCATGGACGAAGCAACTCCTGCAGCACTTTCAATAATGATATTCTTTCTAAAAAGGAAGACTTCATAGTTCAGGACCTAGAGGTATGGACATTTGAGTGATATTGAGAATGCCTTGAGATAAGATACCTTGAGATAGAACGTTAAAAAGACTGGGTTCGATAAGCCTCACTCAAGCTTGCTGGAAGACGAAGCTCTGGCCCAGGCTGCTTCATCCTATCGTAACGCTTTCTTTCTGCCATCATCTCAGAGCACGATCCCATTGCAGAAAGATTCGGAAAGGTACTTGTGGAGGGCAGACACTGAAGAAAGAAATTTGAAGTTCAGATTATACCCCACCTCCTTCAAATCCATCCAGTGAGGAATCAGAGTCTTTATAGATGTATGAGTTGAATGCAATTTTTATTTTTGGTAACGGGGCGGGGGGAGCGGAGGTTGTGGCAATATATACATGCGCTGGGTATTTATCAGTGTAAATTTCATCACGAAAGTGTACAGCATACTATTGTTTGCCATGGAAGAGGTCTTATTTAGAAAAATGAAAGTGCACAGCACTTAAAGGGAATATATGCTTTTTTTAAAACTTATTTATTATTTTGAATACGTTGTCTGAAGTGTGTTAGCAGTTGTTTTATTTTTTCTTTTATTGTGTCAAATCTTAAAATACATGTATAGATTTTGTGCTAAGTTTTGGCAACAAATCCATTTGATTTATATAATTTTATATTGAATTTTTTTTTTTTTTTTTTTTTTTGCCCTGATTGTTTAGGGTGGTATGTCTTAAGCAGGATATGTATATTGAGTGCATAATTCTGAGTATTTTTAAACTCGTTGTCAGTGTTCATTGATTTGACTAGTATAGGCCATTGAAAAGGTAAATTTTTAGTTACATACCTTGAACATATTTATATACGTGTGTAAAGAAGAAAGAACCATTTTTCACAGATGTAAGTTGATGTTTATATAAATGGATACCTTTGTGAACCTAAACTCTGCTTCTGAGAAGAAAGTGTTTTGTTTCTTATAAGATCATGTGTCTTAAACAAAAATTTTATGTTTATGGTTGTTTGCATAATTTTCCCCAAGTTTTCACATTTGCAAGCAGGCTTCTGCTTTAAAAAGAATTGAGTGTTTTAATTTCTACAATTTTTAAATCAAATGAAAAATTTTTAATGAGCCCAATAGTCTTAATTTTAGACTCTTTTATATGAGAAAAAGAAAAGCATTCATACAAAAATTGGAATAAAAAGGAAAAGCTTTGTTTATATCAACCCATTTTCACATCACTAAACTACTTCTTTATTAAAAACAATTAATCATAATAAAACCTTGTCAAAAACTTAACCAATGTTATTGATTGCCTGAATCTGATGAAAGCCAAAGACTGCTAATAGAAAAAAAACTTCAAATAATAGCCAAAGCTGAGAAGTGGTCTGTCCTGAATTGTATCCCTAGTGATCTTTGAGGAAAAAAAATTAGTAAGTACTATTTACCTACCTGTGAATTTTTTTTTTTATTAGGCTTAATATTAGACTTAAGCTGGCAGAATATTTCATTTAGATTATTCTCTTGTTTTAGACTGTTCATAAAAGGGAACAAACAAATGGCCAGGTGGTCTCCAGGCAAATCATCAATTATTGGACTCTACTCACGGTCCATGTGATTTTAAGTGGCTGCTATAAAATCTTAAATCGGTAGCCCGGGTGTACTTTTCACCTCCTATTGAGAACTCTCCATTAACAAGATACTGGCAGTTTAACCTTAATCTGCTCCTTAAATAATGTTTTCGTGTGAGATACCAGGAATGTCTCGTGATGATCACAGTTACCATTTATGCCATTTGCAGCCATGTGCTATTAGCAAGCATAATGGTCATTTTGCATATAGTTCACTCTTATCTAATTTAGTCCATGGTACTATCCTTGTGAGAGCATATCCAGATGCTGTGTTCTCTATTTAAAACAGTATTGTTCAATCAGAAATGCGTGACCCTTCATTTATGGATATTGAATATATGTAATGCAATGCTATCCCAATATTTTCAATAAAGGAATTTATGCATTCAGTGTGATTTTCTTTTTTATTGGGTGACAGAATGATGAAATATTCAACGATAAGCAAAGTGCAATGCTTATGTTTTCATTGCTGCCCTGGCAACTCCCACTTCATTCCCTGTAGCCAGTCTCTTATTCTCTTACTAGTTCATAAAAACTACCCCTGTTACAGTTACTAGGGAAACCCTGCTGGCATAGTGGTTAAATGCTATGGCTGCTAACCAAAAGGGGTGGCAGTTCGAATCCACCAGGCACTCCTTGGAAACTCTGTGGGACAGTTCTACTCTGTCCTATAGGGCCACTCTGAGTCAGAATCGATTCCACAGCAATGGGTTTGTTTTTTTTATAGTTACTAGAGACCACTCTTGGCTCTTTTACCACCTTCTTCTCTGTTCTTAATCCTTCTAACCTTTCTGTGAATAGTGGCTTCCTCCTTTTATCATCTCTGTTGACCCACTTTCTAATTTCCACAAGGAGATCTTACCAGCTGATAAATTTTCTTTGTCATCTTGTTGATTACACTACACTACCAGCTTGCCACCAAGCTCCTAAAGATGAAGACCCCCAAACAGTCTTTATTGTTTCTCCATTCTTCATGTCCTAAGTTCATATCAAAGAATTTGGATGGGAGGAGTCAGCCAAATGTTTCCTCAGCCTCTGCTGAAAATTATTTAGACATGTAGTGGTTAAGAGCTATGGCTGCAAACCAAAAGGTCAGCAGTTCGAATGCACCAGGCGCTCATTGGAAACCCTATGGGGCAGTTCTACTGTGTCCTATAGGGTCACTATGAGTCGGACTTGACGGAGGTAGGTTTGGTGTTTTTTTTTTTTTTTTTTTTTGGCTTATGCTACAAGCCACCAGGGGCACCCTAAACTACCGTGAGAAGTTCTGATTGCCCTTCATTTGATTTCCCTTTCCTTGATTAATCCAGTTCTAAAGGCACATGAAACAAGGCTGATAATGAACTACTCTCATTCTGAGGAAGGCATTGAGAACCTTGAAAGACAGAACGGAAAGCTGAGACTCATAACCTTCTTAAGATGCCTAACCCATTTTTACCAGTATAATCAGATGAAGCAAGATAAGGAGGTCAAAAGCCAAGGGAAGTTCCAGACAATTTAAGATAAAGGCAGCCACACTCAATTCTTGTGCAAATATCAAAAATGGCTTTAACCACTTCCTTCTGCCATTGGGTCACATACCTTTTCTCACTCAGGGGAAGCCCTAACCACATCCTTTGCTCCCACCTCCTTACCTATAACCATTATCCATAGTAATTCTTAAGAGTCGGTGTCTTTTCCTGGAAAATCAAGCTTCACAATGCACACCAAAATTTGAGGTCTTCCTCCCTCTCTGTTTCAAATCTCTAATGGTTCAAACTAAAAACTAGACAAGGCCACCCTAGTACGGTCAACAAGGTCATCAAAATGGTGTTTCTTCCCAGACCTGTTAGCCCAAGGCAGGAACCATTCCTAAAGCCAACTCTTCAGACAGGGATTGGACTGGACTATAAGACAGAAAATGGTACTGGTGAGGATCGGGCTTCTTGGTTCAAGTAGACACATTAGACTATGTGTGCAGCTCCTGTCTGGAAGGGAGATGTGAAGTCCAAGGGGGACAGAAGCTGGTTGAATGGACACGGAAATGCAGGGTGGAGAAAAGAAGTATGCTGTCTCATTAGGGTGAAAGCAGCTAGGAGTATATAAAAAAAAACCAGTGCTGTCGAGTCGATTCCAACTCATAGCAACCCTATAGGACAGAGCAGAACTGCCCCCTAGAGTTTCCAAGGAGCACCTGGTGAATTCAAACTGCCAACCCTTTGGCTAGCAGCCATGGCACTTAACCACTACACCACCAGGAGTATATAAAAGTATATAAGGTTTTGTATGAGAGACTGACTTGATTTGTAAACTTTCACGTAAAACACAATAAAGATATATATTTAAAAAAAGAAAAAAGGGTGTTTCTTCAGGGACCTGTTGATTATCTTCCAGATCCAATGGAACTTTCAGCAATGATAGAAATGAACCATGAATCTGCACTGTCCAATACAGTAGCTATTTCCCACATGTGGCTATTGAGCACTTGAAATGTGACTTGGGTGACTGAGGAACTGAAATTTTAATTTTACTGAATTTTAAATCAATTGAAATAGCCACATGTGGACAGTGGCTACCATATTGAACAGCTCAGCTCTCAAGATGTTAGTGCCAAATCGTATTTTCACTAGCGATTAACTCGGGCTGCTACTCCCACACCAGAAGAAAACCTTTGCTTCCAAACACTTTGGCATTACGAATCTTCACACAGCTTGGCACCTCCTAACGTGTCCCTATGTAGGTAACAAAAAACAAACGAAGAAAACTCATTGCAACCCCATCTGTTTCAGAGTAGAAGTATTGCTCCATAGTGTTTTAAATGGCTAAAATCTTACAGAAGTAAATTGCCAGAACTTTCTTCCACAGTGCCACTGGGTGGATTTGAACCACCAACCTTTCAAAGCTCTTTTGAGCCACGCAGGTAATAAAGAGAGCTGAGTTCCCCCATAGTCTTTCCATACTAAAAGTGTGGCTCTCTATAGGATTACTTATTTCCGTCTCTAACGAAATACATCTTCTAACCAAAGGTAATGTAAACCTCTCTCAATGCCTAGGCCTTGTCACATAAAGCTTTGCTGGCTTGGCCGTTAACACAGGCTTTCTTCCTACAATGAACATTCCACTGCTCATAGCAGCTCTGTAGAATGCCATATCCCTCACCAGGCACCCATCTACAACCCACGATGGACAACAGGAAAGAAAAAAAAGTCTGCTTCCTTCTACAGAATTATGCATATTCAGAACACGCAGGAATAATGGAACCACCAAAAATGTCTTAGTGCTATTCAGTGACCAATCTTCTTATGCCAGTTCGGATGCCCACTAGCCACATGCCCACCCAGAGAATCTGACTACACATAGTGAAAGTTTTCAGTATCAACCGTTAGAGTGAAAGTTCATCAAAGGCCATCAAAGAGAGACCATTAAAATAGCTTTAGTGTCCCATTAGCCATCAACATGGGCCCCATCATTTCATCAACTCCTCTACTTCTAGGGTTACTTTTTGCAACCCTGATCTAGTTTGACATAATCCTTAGGAGAAATGCTAAACAGGAAACACCCAGCCTTGTTCATGTTCAACAAGCTTGGATGCCAAGGCGTGTTTTCTCATGCCTCTTTGGCTAAAAAATTCTACTTGATACCATCTTGAAAACATTGAAATTCTGCCAATGTCAGTCTTTAGCTCCCATAGCAGCCCTTCCTGGCTTAACATCACCCTCCACTGGCTAATGAACCAGCCACATTTTACCTAAAAACTGACTGGGATCAGCACTTTGAAGACTCCAATTAACAATAAAAATATGCCTACAGACGTGCTGTGTTGAGATATTGACACTGAGTTTGAGAGCTGTTAAAAGTCCCCATTATTTCTCCACACCCAACAAGGCCCAGTCTTGTTCTTTTGTAGCAGTCTTGTTTCCCTGTTAGATCCCCGAAAGAGACAGAAAAGTGTGTAGGTTTGGCATGGAGGTCCCAGAGAGAGTTGGCATAGATCCCTTTCAGCAGGTTATGTGATCAGATCACCTGGTTATATGATTAGGTGATTCCTCCATTAGAAGTTATTTATTTATTTAACAAATATTTAATATAACGCTTACAGGAGCCCTGATAGTACAGTGGCTAAGAGCTCAGGCTGCTAATCAAAAGGCTGGCAGTTCGAATCCACCAGCTGCTCCTTGGAAACCCTATAGACCTACAGGGTTGCTATGGGTTTGGAATCAACTTGATAGCAAGGGTTCAGTTTTTGGTTTACTTTATGCCAGCTACTGTTTTAAGTGCCTTAATCATCATACCAATCATATGGTGGTTATTATCTTTATCCCCACATTACAGATAAGGAAACTGAGGCACATAGATGTTAAATAATTTACCAAAGTTCACATAACTAGTAAGCTCCAGAGCTGCAATTCAAACCCAGGGAGTCGCTCCACAATCCATGCGTTTAACCACCATGCTTTGCGCCTCTCAGTCTTTAAAAGTTTTGAGCCCTACCTGGGTGATAAAAAAAAAAGATACATAAGCTTATTTATATCTTTTTTTTATGTAAAAAGAAGCATCCTATGTACCAATACTGTTTGCCGTTTCCCCTTATAATTTATATAAATTAACAAACAACATTTTATATCAGTGTATGTGGACTTACTTCATTCTTCATTGCATAGGTCTATCATTTACTTTTTCATAATGAACTTTTTTTGGAGGGGGGCTATTACAAACAATTCTTAAACAACCTACTGTGTAGAACTTTGTGCATTTATAAAATACATATTTATAGGACAATACTTAGCAGCGAATCAAAGAGTGTGTGCATTTCTAATTTAAAAAAAAAATTTAAAGATACTATAAATTATTCTTCCACAAATGTTAAGATTATGCTAGTTTATAGCAACTGTGTATTATCATGCCAGTTAGCAGTTACCACACACCCTCATAAATACTGGTTATTGGTTATTGACTGGTTATTGTGAATCTTTTAAAAATCTTTGCCAAAATAATATTTTGCTTTAATTTTCATTCTTTAATAATGAATGAGCTTAAACATTTTCTCACATGTACTGTCTATTTGTATGTCTTCTTCTCTGGATAGTCTGTTCATGTCCATGGTACCTTTTTCTACTGAGTTATTTATCGTTTTCTTACTGATTGGTAAGTGTTACTTTTGTATAGTCACAAAATTATCCCTTTTCATGTGTATTGTTGTTAGGTACCATCAGGTTGGTTCCAACTCAGTAATCCTGTGTACAACAGAATAAAACACTGCCTAGTCCTGCACCATCCTCACAATCTTTGCTATTGTTGAGCCCATTGTTGTAGCCACTGTGTCAATCCATCTCATTGAGGGTCTTCCACTTTTTGCTGACCCTCTACCTTATCAAGCATAACATTCTTTTACAGGGACTGGTTCCTCCTTATAACATGTCTAAAGTACATGACACGAAGTCTTATCATTCTTGCTTCCAAGGAGCGCTTTGGCTGTACTTTCAAGACAGACTTGTTCTTCTGGCAGTCCATGGTATATTCAATATTCTTCACCAACACCATAATTCAAAGGCATCAGTTCTTGTTTGATCTTCTTTATTCACTGTCCAGCTTTCTCATGCATATGAAGTGATTTAAAATATCACGGCTTGGGTCAGGTGCACCCTTAGTTCTCAAACTGACATATTTACTTTTCAACACTTTAAAAAGGTCTTTAGCAGCAGATTTGCCCAATGCAGTACGTCTTTTGATTTCTTGACTGCTGCTTCCATGAGCGTTGCTTGTGGATTCAAGTAAAATGAAATCCTTGATAACTTCAATATTTTCTCCATTTATCATGATGTTGTGGGTGTAGTGGGTTTTATCATGATGTTGCTTACTGGTTTAGATATGAGGATTTTTGTTTTCTTTATGTTGAGGTATATCCATACGGAAGGCTATAGTCTTTGATCATCATCAGTAACTGCTTCAAGTCCTCTTTCAGCAAGCAAGGTTGTGTCATCTGCATAATGCAGGTTTTAATGAGTCTTCCACCAATCCTTATGCTGCGTTATTCATGTAGTCCAGCTTCTTGGATTCTTTGGTCAGCATACAGATTGAATACGTATGGTGAAAGAGTACAACCCTGACACACATCTTTCCTTATTTTAAACCACACAGTATCCCCTTGTTCTGTTTGAACAGCTGCCTCTTGGTCTATGTAAAGGTTCCTCATGAGCACAGTTAAGTGTTCTGGAATTCCTATTCTTCACAACATTATCCGTAATTTGTATTCTTTGCTTTCATCTAAGATCCATCTGACATCAGCAATGATATCCCTTGTTCTATGACCTCTTCTGAATTCAGCTGAATATCTAGCAGTTTCCTATCGATGTACTGCTGCAACCATTTTTTAATTATCTTCAGCAATATTTTACTTGCCTGTGATATTAATGGTATTCAATAATTTCTGCATTCTGTTGGATCACCTTTCTTTGGAATGGGCACAAATGTGGATCTCTTCCAGTCAGTTGGCCAGGAGCTGTCTTCCAAATTTCTTGGCATAGATGAGTAAGCACCTCCAGTGCTGCACCCATTTACTGAAACATCTCAGTTGGTATTCTGTCAATTGCTGGAGCCTTGTGTTTTTTTTTTTTTCTGTTCAGTGCAGCTTGGACTTTTTCCTTCAGTACCGTCGATTCTTGATTATATGCTGACTCCTGAAATGGTTGAACATTGACCAGTTCTTTTTGGTACAGGGCCTCTGTGTATTCCTCCCATCTTCTTTTGATGCTTCCTGTGTCATTCAATATTTTGCCCATAGAATCCTTCAATATTGCAACTGGAGGCTTGAATTTTTTCTTCAGTTCTTTCAGCTTGAGAAATGTCGAGTGCATGTTCTTCCCTTTTGATTTTCTAACTCCAGATCTCTGCATATTTCATTATAATACTTTATCTTCTCGAGCTGCCTTTTAAAATCCTATGTTTGTCTTTTTTACGCCACCATTTCTTCCATGCGCTTTAGCTACTCAAAGTTCAAGAGCAAGTTTCAGAGCCTCTTTTGACATCATTTTGGTCTTTTCTTTCTTTCCTGTCTTTTTAATGACGTTTTGCTTTCTTCACATATGATGTCCTTGATGTCATCCAACTCGTCTGGCCTTCAGCCATTAGTCTTCAATGCCTCAGATCTGTTTTGAGATGGTTTCCGAATTCAGGTGGCATATAATCAAGTTCATACTTTGGCTGTCATGGGCTTCTTTTAATTTTGTTCAGTTTCAACCTGAACTTTTGTATGTGCAATTGATAGTCTGTTCCACGGTCAGCCCCTGGCCTTGTTCTGACTGATGATATTGAATTTTCATCATCTCTTTCCACAGATGTAGTCAGTTTGATTCCTGTGTATTCCATCTAGCAAGGTCTACATGTACGGTTGCCATTTATGTTGTTGAAAAAAGGTGTCTGCAGTGCAGAAGTTGTTGGTCTTGCAAAATTCTATTGTGCAATCTCTGGTGCCATTTCTATCACCAAGGCCATATTTTCAAAATACAGGTCCTTCTTATTTGTTTCCTACTTTCCCATTCCAATCACCAGTAATATTCAATTATCAAAATGAGAAGAAATAGCTACAAGCATCCATTAGTAATCAGAATGTGGAATACGCAGTATGAATCTAGGAAATTTGTAAGTTGTCAAAAATGAAATGGAATGCATAAAGACCGATATTGCAGGCATTAGTGAGCTGAAATGGACTGGTATTGACCATTTTTAACCCAATAATCATATGGTCTACTCTGCTGGGAATGACAGATTGAAGAGGAATGGCATCATAGTCATCATCAAAAGAACATTTCTAGACCTATCCTGAAGTATGACACTGTCAGCGATAGAATAATATCCATATGCCTACAAGGGATACTGGGACAAGGAATACCAGTTAATATGACTATTATCAAATTTATGCACCAGCCACTAATGCCAAAGATGAGGAAGTTGAAGATTTTTTACCAACTTCTTTTTCATATGTGTTGCAAATATTTTGCGCAATTTCCATTTTTAAAATACATAATTTTTTTCATATAAGAGGAATTTTTATATTATTTGCTTGTACTTAGATTAATAATCATTTGTATTATGACTTCTGGACCCTAATTTTTAAGATCAAGCCAAGTTTCTTAATAATGATTTTCATTTCTCCTTTAAACACCTCCCAAAAGTATGTATTAACACCATCCTTCACCTTATCTAAAATGTATCCTTTTGCTTATTGTATGCTAAATTATACCCCCTCTTCTTCAGAACATTTAGGAACAACCTCTTTCACGGTCAATTTCAATTACGCTAGCCTCTGATCATGCTGTCAACACAGGTCATTATCTTTAGGAAAGGTCCTAGGACAAGGATGTTCTAAGTAACATCCTCCAGGGAGTAAGCTTGGACTCAAGTAAGGTTGATATACAGACTTCTGGCCAGATCTCAAACTCTGTCAGGATGCCTTGCTGAGGAACCACTTGTATATTAAGAGTAATAATACTGATGAAGAGGAGGAGGAGTACATGTAACTTTTATATAGCATGACAATTGTCTTAGTTATCTAGTGTTGCTATAACTGATATACCACAAGTGGATGACTTTAACAGAGAAATTTATTCTCTCACAGTCTAGTAGGCTGAAAGTCCGAACTCAGGGCATCACCTCCAGCGGAAGACCCTCTCTCTCCATCAGCTCTGGGGGAAGGTCTCTGTCATCAATCTTCTCCTGGTCTAGAGCTTCTCCACATAGCAATCCCGGGTCCAAAGAACGTGATCTGCTCCTGGCACTGCTTTCCTGGTCGTTTGAGATCAACTTTGTCTCTCTGCCCGCTTCTCTCTTTTATATCTCAAAAGAGATTGGCTTAAAACACGATCAAATCTTGTGGATTGAGTCCTGTCTCATTAAAATAACTGCCACTAATCCCATCTCATTAACATCAGAAAGATAGGATTTACAACACATAGGAAAATCATACCAAATGAAAAAATGGTGGGCAATCACAATATTGAAAATCATGGCATAGCCAGGTTGACAGATATTTTTGGGAGACACAATTCAATCCATGACAGCTATCCACCCTCATCTTTTATATGCATTATCTTTTTTTGATTCTCAAAATGAAGACAGTGCAATTATTATCTCCATTTTAGTGATGAGGAAACTGATTCTTCAGGAGGGCAGGTAACTTGCCTGAGATCACAGAGCTAAAGAGGGTTAGAGCTAGGATGTCTTCAGCTATGACTAACCACAGAACTGAGCCCTAAATCACAATACTATGCTAGCGTTGTCCAGTCTTTTCAACATCTCCACCACATGGCTATCCACACTTTGCTTAACTACCTCGGTCACCAAGATCCACAGTCGTCTATTCTAGAAAGAAAGCTCTTTGGCTGGGAGCCCGTCAATAGCTAGAACCACGTTATATTTATCTTGATATTCCCCGGCACCTAGAAAGCACTCAATAAGTACTTGTTGAGTTTAGAAGAACTGACATGCACAAATGAGGAAAGCGAGCCCAGAGAAGTTAATGGATTGCCCAACATTCCACAGCTAGTGGCAGAGCGGGGACAAAAACACAGGTTTGAGATTCCTAGCTCTCCTCCTCCCTCCCTCCCTCCATGCCTCACCTTCCCCAGCACTGATCCCAAGTTTACAGGCATCTTTTTTAATCCGGACTACGGTGATGCAAGAAGGGATGGCCCTCTCTCTAGCAGCTTGCATTCTTCCTTTGTGTCTTAGGGGTTTACACAGTAAAAGAAGACTGGGTAAGGATTTCTGGAGGATGATTCCCTTAGAAGGGGAGGCTTCCTTCATTTTCAGGTTCAGTATTGGCATTCTTAAAAATGCAGACTGAAAAGCCATCGTAGGGCCTCGGAGTTATAGGGCATTGTCAGTGAGTCACAGTCTGGGTTTCCAAAAGTGAAACCCCCAAAAAGGATCAGAAGGCCATTTAAATGAAGATCAAACTATGAATTGATTATGCACTTAGGTTATGGGGTGATGGGAGAGTGCAAAGGCATGAGGTATATTGGATTCTCCAGTCCTAGACTTTTGTGTTGATTTAGGAAGGAAAATTGTAACAGGCAAAAAATTCAAGAAAGTCGTCTTGTAGAGAGCATTTCTCATAAATCAGATAATGTCTGTAATTTAGTCACAGTGCCTGGTACCGTGAACTCATGGCAATAAATGTTAGCTGGACCCTGTACCTACATTTTTTAGCACAAATTGCTTAAACTCTCTGCGCCTCAGTTTCCTGTAAAATGAGAGCAATGGTACCTACCTCAAATGGATGTTATGAGGAGTCGTAAAATACTTAGACAAGTGTCTAGGAATAAATGTTGCTTGTTATTATTATTATTCCCTTTCCCAATAAGACTGAATATTTTTTCTAAACGTCCCTGCTTCTTACAGAATATTGTATTGGATTATTTAATAAACATTTGCTGATCTCCTCCTAAATGCTAGACACCATACTAAAATGGGGATCTTCTAGTTCTCAATAAACGTGTATTTTTATTCCTTGATTATCTTTTCTATTCATTTATTAGTTTTTCCAGCACAGCCCCTGGTAGCAATGACTGACAAAGGCATACTTGGAGGTGTATAAAATGAGGATAGAAGGAAATGATTCTTCCCCCTCCCTTCAAGTTGGTTTTGAACAAAATTTAGACAAATAGAAAAGAGAAGGTAGAGGAGAAAGAACTTCAGAGTCAGAGATACCAGACTCCAATGCTGGTACTACCACGTTGGAACTGTGTGCAGAACTAATCCCTGAGTGGTGCAAATGGTTAAGTGCTCAACTATTAACCAAAAGGTTGGAGGTTCAAACCAACCCAAAGGTGCCTCAGAAGAAAGGCCTGGGGATCTGCTTCCAAAAAGTAACAGCATTGAAAATCCTATAGAGCAGTTCTACTCTGCATACATGAGGATGGCAGCTGGGTGTTCTGTAGGATGGCAGCTGGGTGTTCTGTAGGATGGCAGCTGGGTGTTCTGTAGGATGGCAGCTGGGTGTTCTGTAGGATGGCAGCTGGGTGTTCTGTAGGATGGCAGCTGGGTGTTCTGTAGGATGGCAGCTGGGTGTTTGTAGGATGGCAGCTGGGTGTTTTGTAGGATGGCAGCTGGGTGTTTTGTTTTGTTGGGTGGTTGTTGGGAGGAGCTATCCTGAAGGATTTTACCTTATGAATAAAGAAAGAAATGTTCAGATAATGTTCAGGTTTGTTACACATAAACTCGTTTAGGTTATTGCAAGGTAGTCATGGCTCGGCACCCAAGTAAGACCTCAAGATACTCGTTTAGCATTAGAGAATCAGAATTAACAATTATAATGTTGGTTTAAATGTTAAAGCCCAAATATTTAGACTTCGGGCTTTTACCTTTAAAGAGTGTCTCAGGGAAGAGACTTGACACCCCTCAAACTCAGGGGAGGTCCACTGTAGCGAGGGTCCGAGGTTGGTTGTGGCAAGAAAAACCTCAGCAGGCTCTTCAAAGACCAAGAGAGAACTTTCGCTTCTGTCCTCTCCAAAAATGAGCAGAAATTCCCAAGTTTATATACCATGTGCGCTGTCACGTCCAACTATAATTGACATGCTTTACTGCCAATTAAGGGCATTATTGTATGACATATTTATGTTTTGTTAATTTATAGAGATTTGAATTATTGCCAAGTAGAGCATGACTTTTATGTTCTTATTTACTACATATGTTTCAAGGCCCAGTTAATTAATTAGAAATTATGGGAGTTGTTTAGTGACATGTTTATATTTTGCTAATTGTTACATTTCATGATGATGGAGTGCAGGTGCACAGGTGCACAATTTACGGATGTTATTTACGACCTACTTCACGTATTTCTATTACCTATTTCTAAGATGAGAACAACTTTTTAATGACTTATGGTTAATGGTTAAAGAGCATTATAGAAAGACATATGTTTCTATTTCTAAATTCTGAAATTCCGTATTTCTAACTTCACATTATAAGTGACTGTCTTAGTTAGCTAGTGCTGCTATAACAGAAATACCACAAGTGGATGCCTTTAACAAACAGAAATTTATTCTCTCACAGTTTAGGAGGCTAGAAGTCTGAATCCGGGGCCCCAGCTGCAGGGAAATGGTTTCTCTCCCTGTTTGCTCTAGCGGAAGGTCCTTGTCATCAATCTTCCCCTGGTCTAGGAGCTTTTCAGTGCAGGGACCCTGGGTCCAAAGGACAAGCACCACTCCCAGCTCTTCTTTCTTGATGGTATGAGGCCCCTATCTCTCTGCTCACTTCCCTCTCCTTTTATCTCTTGTAAGATAAAAGGTGATGCAGGCCACACCCCAGGGAAACGCTCCTTACATCTGATCAGCGCTGTGATGTGAGTAAGGGTGTTGCATCCCACCTTAATCCTCTTTAACATAACCTAATCTTGCCTCATTAACTGAAGGCAGAGATTAGGATTTACAATAGATAGGAAAATTACATAGATTGCAAAATGGAGGAAAACCACACAATACTGGGAATCAGCCTAGCCAAGTTGACACACGTTTTGGGGGGGCATGGTTCAATCCATAACAGTGACTGTCTTAGTTATCTAAAAAAAAAAAAAAAAATAGAAATACCACAACTGATGGGTTTAACAATCAGAAATTTTTTATCTTATAGTTTAAGAGGCTAGAATTCCAAATTCAAGGTGTCAGCTCTAGAGGAAGGCTTGCTTTCTCTGTCAGCTCTGGAGGAGAGTCCTTGTATCCTTTCGACATCTGTGGGCCTGGTGTTCGTTGGAGATCTCCATGGGTTTTGGCATCAGTCGTCCCCTGGGTCTAGGAGGTACTCAGCACAGGATCCCTGGGTCCAAAGGACACACTTTGCTCCAGGGTCTTCTTTCTTGGTGGTGGTGAGGTCCTTCCTCTCTCTGCTTACTTCTTTCTCCTTTTATCTCTTGTAAGATAAAAGGTTTGAAGGGTGTGACTTAAGTAAGGGTATGACTTGAGCAAGGGTGCAACTCGAGATACACCCCACACTGATCCTGCCTCATTCATGTATACCAAAAAAAAAACCCAAACCCAGTGCCGTCAAGTCGATTCCGACTCAGCGACCCTATAGGACAGAGTAGAACTGCCCCACAGAATTTCCAAGGAGCCCCTGGCGGATTTGAACTGCCGACCCTTTGGTTAGCAGCAGTAGCACTTAACCACTACGCCACCAGGGTTTTCATTCATGTATAGAAAATGTATAGAGGTTAGGATTTATAACACATCACAAAATGGAGGATAATACATCAGTTCACAAAATGGAGGACAACAACACAATAGTGGGAATCATGGCCTAGCCAAATTGACACATATATTAGGGGAACACAATTTAATCCATGGCAGTGACTTATACATAGGTGTTTAAAAGCATTATAAAAACATTATAACAGTGTAAAAAGCATTATAGAAGCATACATAATAGTGTCTTACACGTACATGGTTTAAGAACATTACAGAATCAGATGTGATTTGAGAGCATACAGAAAGCATACATAACAGGAGCAAATAAGGCAGTGCCTGGCAGTGGGGGCCCTCAATAGATGGAATGAAATACCTAAAAAGAAAATTTCATTTTCAAAATGCCTGATTTAAAATCAACTTGATACTAGAATAACATAATCATTAAGACAGATGGTCAGCCCCAGCAGCTTCTAAGGAGCCTAAAACCATGTTCTGCCCTTAGGACCTCTCCAAACACATCCTCCTTTTCACTTCAAGGGCAAGGCACCTGGGGTGGAAGAGGATGCAGGAATGAGAGGAACAAAGAGATGTGAACAGAAGGACAGTCTGATTCAAGACACTTCTCTCAAAACAGTGATTCAGCAATTTTTAGATTTCAAGCTGGAACTTAAAAAAAAAAAAAAAAAAAATTTTTTTTTTTTTTTTTTTTTTAAGATCGCCTAATTCAACTTTCTCATTCTGAAATGAAGCCCTGTGGTCTATAGGGATTACAGAAATTACATAGATTGCAAAATGGAGGAAATAATTTGTATCAGCTGCAAGACTAGAACCTGAGATCCTAGATTGGCACGTTTAGTCCTTTTTTTGTGACCACAATGTATGACAATGATGATTTCTAAAAAAAACAATGCTCTATCTAGTGATTTTTGAATGTCCCTCATTGCTAAACAAATTTGGATTAAAATAAAAAATGGCAATTGAGTCATTCAAGTCACTCTTCCCAAACTCTTCTAAACGCTAGGAGAAGCAAACTGAATAAAAGTTAAATGATTGTTATTCTAATTATATTGATTTTAAATCAGGCATGCTGAAAATGAAATTTTCTTTTTAGGTGTTTCATTTTAAACTTTGTGGTACTTGGAATCTTTTACTGTTCAATGAATCGCTGACCTTGGATAGGACTCAGCAAGTGAACCAGCTAGTTTAGAGGCCTTCTGCTTAGAAGTACTGGAGTTTGGTTTACTCATGTAACCATGACTGAGCACTTTAACTTCTCTGAGTCCCAGTTTCTCCACCTTCAGAATGAAGGAGTTAAACAAGGTGGCCTCTGAAGTCCCTTTTGTCTCTAGCAATCCTATTACACTGACTGTTAATTAGAGTGATGAATAAAGCTAATCATCTGTTAGTCTGTGAGTCCTTCTTTTATAATATAGCAGGAAGCAATAAGAATAAGCATTCATTACTTCAATTCTTTCTTAATGCCAGCTCCGGGCAAGGCCCAGTGTTCTCCTCTGACATTATAAAGATTACAAAGTTATAGCCTGTGACTTCTGTGAGCTCACACACTCCTGTGGAGCCAGACATGTAAACACCCAGTTACAACTGAGTATGACAAGTCTAGAATAGTGGTATATATAAGGTTATGGGAACATGAAGGAGGAAGAGCATAACTCCTCCAGGGACTTGGAGCAGTGAGAGAAGACCTCAGAGAGACAGAAGCTGTAGAGTTAAAGGCCAGATAGGAGTTTTCCATGTGAAGAAAGCAGGAGGAACATTGTAGGCTGCAGAAAGAGCCAGGGCAGAGATGTAAAGGCAGAAAACTGAATGCAATCTTTAGCAAACTGTAAACATTCCACCTCACTGAGTCCAGGGCATGTGCAGGAGTGGTGGGAATGTGGTTGGAAGAACAAAGAGTGGCCTTCTTAGCAAGGGCCTTTTGTGCCAAACCAAAGGGTTTGTAGAAGAAGCAGTTTAATGTGGTGATTGATAATACGCTGTGAAGCGAGACTGCCAAGATTTTGGCAGGTTGCTTACCCTCAGTTTCCTCTGGTAAAATGGGTATAAAATGATACTTTTGTGAGGCCTGTTGTTGTTGGGTGCTGTCAAGTTGTTTTGACTCATGTACAACAGAACAAAACACAGCCTTACCCTGCACCATCCCCACAATCATTGCTATGTTTGAGCCCATTGTTGTAGCCATCTTGTTGAGGGTCGTCTTCTTTTACACTGACCCTCTACTTTACTAAGCATGATGTCTTTCCCCAGAGACTGGTCCCTCCTGATAACGTCCAAAGTACCTGAGATGAAGGCTCACCATTCTTGCTTCTAAAGAGCATTCTGGCTGCACTTCTTCCAAGACAGACTTGTTTGTTCTTCTGGCAGTCCATAGTATATTCAATAGTCTTCACTAACACCATAATTCAAAGACATCCATTCTTTTTTTATATATATAATTTTTATTGTGCTTTAAGGGAAAGTTTACAAATCAAGTCAGTCTCTCACACAAAAACCCATATACAACTTGCTACATACTCCCTATTACTTTCCCCCCCATGAGACAGCCCGCTCCCTCCTTCCACTCTCTCTTTTCGTGACCATTTAGCCAGCTTCTAAGCCCCTTTACCCCCGCATCTCCCCTCCAGGCAGGAGATGCCAATGTTAAGACATCCATTCTTCTTCGGTGTTCCTTATTCATTGTCCAGCGTCTGCATGAATATGAGGTGATTGAATATACCATGGCTTGGGTCAGGCATACCTTAGTCTTCAAGGTGACATCTTTGCTTTTTAACACTTTAAAGAGGTCTTTTGCAGCACATTTGCCCAGTGCAATATGTCATTTGATTTCTTGACTGCTGCTTCCATGGGTGTTGATTGTGGATCCAAGTAAAATGAAATCCTTGATAACGTCAATCTTTTCTCCATTTATCATGATGTTGCTTACTGGTCCAGTTGTGAGGATTTTTGTTTTCTTGATGTTGAGGTGTAATCTATACTGAAGGCTGTCATCTTTGATCTTCATCAGTAAGTGCTTCAAGTTCTCTTTACTTTCAGTAAGCGAGGTTGTGTGATCTGCATAAGGCAGTTTGTTAATTAGTCTTCCACCAATCCAGATGCTGAGTTCTTCTTCATATACTCCAGCTTCTCAGATTATTTGCTCAGAATACAGATTGAATAAGTATGATGAAAGGATACAACCCTGACACAAACCTTTCTTGATTTTAAATCATGTAGTATCCCCTTGTTCTGTTCAAACTACTTCATGTTGGTCTACATATAGGTTTCTCATGAGCACAATTAAGTGTTCTGGAATTCCCATTCTCTTCAATGTTTTTCATAATTTGTTACGATCTATGCACTCAAATGCCTTTGCATAGTCAATAAAACATCTTTCTGGCATTCTGTGCTTTCACCCGGAATCCATCTGACTGGTTCCATGCCCTCTTTTGAATCCAGCTTGAATTTCTGGAAGTTCCCTGCTGATATACTGCTACAACCGTTTTTTAATGATCTTCAGCAAATTTTTACTTACATGTGATATTAATGATACTGTTTGATAATTTCGGCATTCTGTTGGATCACCTTCCTTTGGAATGGGCACAGATAGTAGATCTCTTCCAGTTGACTGGCCAGGTGGTTGCCTTCCAAATTTCTTGGCATAAATGAGTGAGCGCCTCCAGCACTGATCTATTCACTGAAACATCTCAATTGGTATTCCGCCAATTCCTGGAGCCTTGTTTTTCAGCAATGTCTTCAGTGCAGTTTGGACTTCTTCCGTCAATACAATTAGTTCTTGATCGTACCTCCTGAAATAGTTCAATGTCAACCAGTTCTTTTTGGTACCATGACTGTATATCCGTTCCATCTTCTGTTGATGTTTCCCCATAGAAACCTTCAATATTGCAACTTGAGGCTTGAATTTTTTTTCTTCAGTTCTTTTAGCTTGAGAGATGCCAAACGTGTTCTTGCCTTTTGATTTTCTAACTCCAGGTCTTTGCTCATTTCATTATAATACTTTGTCTTCTCAAGCTGTCCTTTGAAATCGTATGTTTAGCTCTTTGACTTCATCATTTCTTCCTTTCACTTTAGGTATGTTTAAGAGCAAGTTTCAGAGTCTTTTCTGATATCCATTTTGGTCTTCTTTTTTTTTTTTTCTTCTTCTGGTCTTTTTAATGACTTTTTGCTTTTTTCACATATGATGTCCTTGATGTCATCCCACAACTCGTCTGGTCTTTGATTAATTAGTGTTCAATGCTTCAAATCTATTTTGAGATAATCTCTGAATTTAGGTGTGATACACTCAAGGTTGTAGTTTGGGTCTCATGGACTTGTTTTAATTTTCTTCAGCTTCGACTTGAACTTGCATATGAGCAGTTGCCACAGTGGGCCTCTAGATTTGTTCTGACTGATGATATTCAACTTCTCCATTGTCTCTTTCTACAGATATAGCTGGCTTGATTCCTGTATATTCCATCTGGTGAGGTCCATGTGCATAGTTGCTGTTTATGTCATTAAAAAAAGGTATTGGCAATGAATAAATCACTGGTCTTGCAAAATCCTATCAT
Source organism: Elephas maximus indicus (assembly GCF_024166365.1). NCBI lineage: Eukaryota > Metazoa > Chordata > Mammalia > Proboscidea > Elephantidae > Elephas > Elephas maximus. The sequence continues at coordinate 193,718,340 of NC_064819.1, forward strand.
GTGATCTCCAGTGTGAGGAATAAGAATGTTAACTTATATCGTATATAAGATGCGAACCAGAAAATGAGACCATTTCAACTCTTTTTTTGTGCTTTTCAGAACTACCTCTCTGCTTCAATCCTTTCTCTTTCCTCAGACTAGCTTTCCATAGGCTGAAGGTAGCCTCCCTCCCCACCTTCTCCTTATATCACGCCGTTGTGTGATGTACTGAGATTTACTGGAACATGGGGTAGCTGCTCTTGTTGTCCACTGTCCATTTTGAAGTGACGATGAGCATAGTTGATCTAGAAGGTGACTTGGACAGGTTTGCTAAAATTGGTTGTAAAAAGTGAAGAGGAAATGACATTTCTTACCCTTTTTTCCCCCATAGTTGTATCATACATGCATGTATTCCTAGACAATATATAATTTAGTCATGTTTGACTTTGCCCACTAAAACCATCATATATAGTTACTTGTTCAGGAGACACGTTTTTCCCCTTCAACATTATGTCTAAGATTTGTTCATGTTGTTATCGAAGCTAGGTTTCATTTATATCCATCCCTCTATCAGCGGACAGGGTTGCTTCCAGTTTTTTGCTTTAATAATCAGTGTTTCTCTGACCATTCTTGTATGTATCTTCTGAGTCCGTGTGAAAGAGTGTCACTGGGATGAAACTGCTGGGTCAAGAAGTGTGTAAATGTTGACTTTACACACCATTGAAATCTGCGAAAACTAGGCTGACAATATCAGGTATTGGATAGGGTGCTCTAATGGTGTGCAAATGATGCAATCACTTTGTGAAACAACGTGGAGTTATTTTGTAATGTTCTCTCATTGTATTTAATTTGCATTTATGTGCCTACTAATGAGAATGAGCCTCTATTCATATGTTTCCTAGCCATTCATATTTTCTCTTCCGTGAGATGTCTGTTCATGTCTTCTGCCTGCTTTTTCTAGTCTGTCTTCTGGGAAGTGTTCATGTGAAATACTGGCAGTTCCTGGCTTAAGAACAATAGTCAGTCTGTTAATCCTTTCTACTTCTGATAATATCAGAGGGTCTCAGGCCTTGCAAGAGTATTTTCTCAAGACTGTCCCCTTAAACTGGCAATATCTAGAGTGAGGGTTAGAAAAGAGGATTTTTATTGGTTTGTGTTTAGCATTGCTTTGCAGGTTTGGGCATGTATTGGCACTTACTAATTTGGCTATGTGATTGTTTTTTTTTTTAGAAGCAGCATCGAGCAGTTAGTTCAGTTGTGAGCATAGTAAACATTTGAGCCCTTGCGTTCTTTGTACTATTTTAAGCATTGTACATATGTTATCTCAGTTAATCTTTGTAATAACTTGTTATGGTCAATAAATATGTTATTGGACCCCTGGTAGCTCAGTGGTTAAGAGCTCGGGCCGCTAACCGAAAGGTCAGCAGTTCAAATCCACCAGCCGCTCCTTGGAAACCCTATGAGGCAGTTCTACTCTGTCCTATGGGATCGCTATGAGTTGGAATCCACTCGATGGCAATGGTTCATTGGTTCATTACTATTGTTATTTTCCAGAATGGGAAATCAGTGCCCTGAAAAATTACTTTCCCGAGGGGAATCACTATGAAATGGTAAAAATAGGATTTAAATTCAGGCAGGCTAACTCCCAGCCTATGCCTTTGTTGTTATTGTTGTTAGGTGCCATCGAGTGGGTTCTAACTCATAGCGGTCCTATGTACAACAGAATGAAATGCTGCCGGGGCCCGCGCTATCCTCACAATGTTATGCTTGAGCCCATTGTTGCAGCCACTGTGTCAGTCCATCTCATTGAGGGGCTTCATCTTTTTCGCTGACCCTCTACTTTACCAAGCTTGATTTCCTTTTCCAGAGATTGGTTCCTCCTGATAACGTGTCCAAAGTAGGTGAGATGAAGTCTTGCCATCTTTTCTTCTAAGGAGCATTCTGGTTGGACTTCTTTTAAGACTGATCTGTTCTTCTTTTGTTAGTCCCTGGTATAATCAGTATTCTTTGACGACACCACAGATCAAAGGCATCAATTCTTCTTAGTGTTCTTTATTCATGGTCCTGCTTTTGCATGCATATGAGGCAGTTGGAAACTCTGTGGCTTGGGTCAGGCACACCTTAGCCCTTAAAGTGACATCTTTGCTTTTTAACACTTTAAAGAGGTCTTTGCAGCAGATTTGCTCAATGCATGGCTTCATTTGATTTCTTGACTGCTGCTTCCATAGGTGTTGATTGTGGATGCCTTTAGCCACTGGGTAATCATGGGAGATGTAGTTGGGAGTGTAGCAAAAAGACAGAGGGAGGGCACAGTGGGTGTCCAAAAGCAGTTCAGGGAATTGGTAAGCTTTGGGGTATAAAAGGTCCCTGGGTGGTGCAAAAAGTTTGTGCTTGGTTACTAAATGAAAGCTTGGTGGTTCAAACCCTCCCAGCAGCAGTGCAGAACAAAAACCTCGAGATTTGCTTCCGTAAAGACTACAGCCAAGAAAACCCTGTGGAGTGGTTCTACTCTGTAACATACAGGGTCAGCATGAGTAGGAATCAAGTCAACAGCAATGGGTTTGGAGCCTAGAGGAAAGGAAGTGAAGATGGGGGGGCAATTGAAGGAGGTGAAGAGGGAAAGATCAAGGCCAGAAATTACCAAGAAGTCAGGGGAGTGTGAAAACTGCTGAGACAGGTGCTTGCAGTGAAATGGAGGGTCAATGAAGTTCAGGTTTCAGAGGTTCTGAGCAGGGTTTTGAACTGGTTCATTCCAGTTTGAACCACTTTTGAGAATTTGCATTTCTACCTCAGATATACTGAATGAGAAGAGTCACCTGGGGATCTTGTTAAATGTAGATTCTGTTTCAGTATTCTGTATATCTGGGGTGGAAATGCAAATTCTCAGCCGGGTTCAAACTGGAATGAACGAGTTCAAAGCCCTGGTTCTGAGTGAACCTACTAGTTAGGACTTTGCCCAGGTGTAGGTTGTTAAAGAGGAATGGAGGCAAAGGGCATTGGAATCCAGGTGTTTGAGAAGTTGTGAATCATGGACATTGAAGTTACCAGAGATAATGGCATGGGTTTGGCAGCATTTGAGAGCCAGGTGCTGAAACTCTCAGTGAATCTGAGGGCGTGACCTAGAAGCTGGGAAACGATGGTGATTATGCTTCATGCTATAGCATGAGACTCAAAGAGGTAGAGGGCGGGAAGTTGCATGTACGTAGGAATGGAATCACCTGGAACTGACAGCAGTGAGGAGACTGCCAATACGGCTTCCATATCTCTCAGCATGTTGGGAAGTGGGGAGAACATGCAGCTTTTGCCTGTCAAGGCCCAAGGGAAATGATGTCCTTGGGGGAAGCCAGGTGAGGAGGTGGAGAATAGAGGTTTGAGTGCTTACAATGAAATTATGGTTTTTATAGTGGAAAGACTTTCAAAGGACGTCACCCGTGGAAGAAAAGTTTGGGGAAAAGAAGCATAGGACAATTTCAGTACGAGTAAAGACAGAAATTTTTACTCTGAGGGAGACTAATTAGGACAAGGACAAGTGGTGTCCACCACAACTACCAGTTGCCATTGAATTGATTCTGACTCCTGGTGGCCCCATTGGGTCAGAGCAGAACTATGCTCCATAAGGTTTTCAATGGCTGATTTTTCAGCATTAGATCGCCAGGCCTTTCTTTTGAGGTGCCACTAGATGGACTCCATCTAATCTTTCAGTTAGCAGCTGAGCCTGTTAACCATTTGCACCACCCAGGAACTGATCAGTGGGTAGATGAGATTTATTGGTTTTGAGATGATGAAGGTATACGGGTGTGAATTTGAAGTGAAAACTTACAGTAACTTCAAGGTGTTGGAGATGTGCTGATTTACAAAGCAGCTGTTTTCCTTTGCTTTGGAGAAGACAGGAAGTGCTTCTGACCTTCAGGAGTCCAATATGTGTCAATCTAATATGTTGTTCCTGGTAAAGAATAGGATTTACTTTCAATGATTTGTTTGAGGACATGGCTTAGAAAGCATTATGGCAAAAAGCCTAATGGTCTGTATTATGCTCCATAGGCAAACAGAATAATTTCTCAAGGAAATAACAGGGATGGGGAAGTAATCATAAGAAGAGATTTTTTCTTTTGTTATTCTCTCTATAACTAAAGATTTACACAGTTTCCACTTAAGAACAATAGGTCAGGACTTCCCTTAAAGTCCTTTATAAAGCTGGCACAGCCATCTGCCAATATTTGTTCAAAGAGAGCACTAAGTAAGGCAGGTTAATCATCAGAAACTGTAAATTTCTCTCTTTTCCCACACACGAGTACTCCTCCCTCCCCTTCCTTTGCCCAGGCATTTCACAGGCATTCCAACAGACGGAAGCCAATATACATGCAATGTTTAGTGCCAGGCAATAGTCACTTTAACCTTTAGTATTTCCTTTCTATTCCCTTGTTTTTCTTAAGGAGGGAGAAATGTGTTCATGCTCATTTTTCTTTTTGGCCATCACAAAAATCTAATATTCTTGAGACACTGGCTTGTGAAATAGCAATGTTATTCCTACATACTAAATATAAGCCAAGGAAGGTCTTTGTACTCATCTTCAGGAAATTTCTACTTAGGAAGTGGAAAGGGCAGCGCCTCTTATAGAGATGATACTTTATCAGATTAGGACAAACTCACCAACACACTTTTCACATCTTCATTATAAAATGGAAAGAAACACCATACAGTATCAGACATGCTGTCATAAAGGCTCAATTGCCCACCTCTACCAGAAATCCACCTAAAATGCCCTGTATCCTTGACATGAGGGTTGAACAACTCAAAAATTTATGGTTTGAGGTTACTTATGAAGCAGGGAATTATTAAAGGAAATGCAATTCATCTAGAATCCTGAATTTTAAAAAATCTGTTAGAATGCTTTTCTTATGTAAAAGTAATATATTTTCATGGTTAAAATGTAAAATATTCAGATAAATGAAAAGAATGAAAAACATTAAGCTGTAATTTGTCTGTCTAGAGATTGTGCTGCTAACATGTTTGGTATACATGCTTTCAGGCATTTTCTTACAAGTTCATAAGTAGGTTTAACAAACATGGAATCATACTAGACATACTTGTAACCTACTGAACATATGCATGTGTCAAAGTGCTGGGTAAGAGCACAGGCTTTAGTCAGATCGCTTGAGTTTGTGGCCCAGCTTTGTCACAAACTAATGGGGTGACATCAGCCAAGTCATTTAATCACTGCTGATGGGAATGGAAGTTTTGAGCAGAAGAATGACAGGATCTAGAGCTGGAAAGATTACATTGCCATCAGCCAAGATCAGAAGTCTTTAATAGGGAGAGATAAGTAGTTCAGTCTATTTGGACATCCGAGTGGAAATATCAAATAGGCAGTTGGATTTTGATTTTGGGAAGGGAATTAGAAATATGGGAGTCATGGGCATATAAATATTTAAAACTACATGATTGGATGAGGTCACCAAGGAAGTAGATGTAGACAGAGAAGAAGACCAAGGATTAAGCCCTGGGGTACTCCAACACTAAGAGTTTAGAGAGAATATAGAAAGAAAATGGAAAATAAGTTTAGGAAAGAGGAATATAATCAAGAGACTCCAGTGACCTGGAAAACAAATGAAGAAGGCCCATCAAGGAGGGAGAGAGTGAAAAAATGTGCCAAATGCTGCTAATAGGTCAGATAAGACAAGAACTAATTATTGGCCATTGAAATTGGCACTGTGGAGGTCAGTTGTCACCCAGACGAGCAGTCTGGATGAAGTGGTGGGATGAAAGCTTGAAAGAAAAATGGGTTTAGGGGAAAATCAGAGGAGAGACTTTACTAGGGATATTTTTTCAAGGAGATTTGCTGCAAAGAGCAACAAATAAATGGGGCAGGCCCTGGTGGGGAAAGTTGGCTCAAAAGAAAGTTTCTTCTTTTTTTTTTTTTTTAAAGGTAGGAGGAATTATAGCACTTTTAAAGGTGAATAGTAATGATTCAGTACAGAGAATAAAATTGACAATGTAGGAGATAACGAGCAAATTTCCGGAGCTGTGTTCTTGAGTGGGTAGGAGGGAACGGATCTAATGTACAAGAAGAATTTAGCTTTGAGATGAGTATAGTTTATCTTTGGTAACAGGAAGGCCAAGTATATGGGTAGTCATTTTAGAGGGAGTCTGTGGAAGTTCTTTTCTGATTGTTTCAATTTTCTTATTATGCACTTTATCCTTGTTCATATCAGTTATACAGAAAGGCCCAGAGTCCCAGGTCACCCCTTACTTCCAGCTCTTTAATCCTGAGAAAGCTCTGTATGACGTCACATAGCTGGTCTTCACCCATCCTTACTCCTAAAACAATTCCACTGTATCATCTGGAATGTTTTTTTTTTCCCTGCACCCTGACAAAACTGAATGCTGTTTTGTAAAGGAATCTTTGCCAATTTGATAGTAAAAAATGCTATTTCGTTGTTTTTAACTTGAACGTCTTTGATTTCTAGTAAGGCTGAACCTTTTTTAGAAATATTTGTTAACTGTACTTTCTCTTTTAATAGATTGTTTTCATATCATTGCTTATTTTTATACTGGGGTCTTCAAATTTTTCTAATTGTTCTATAAGAATTCTTCTTATATTAGGATTATTAAGCCTATGATGCTCATGCTGCAAATATTTTTACCCAAATTGCCATTGGTATTTCAATCTGGCTTATGACATTTATAGATAGAAAAAAATGATAAAAAGTTATAGATAGATAAAAAAACTCTACTTCAATCAGTCACTTGTTTTATGGATTCCATTTTGGGCACTTAGTAAAAGTCTTATCTCTCCACCTCAAGACAAAGTAAATGTTCATGTACATTTAAAATGTCTGTAATAGTCATTTGGAGCCCTGGTTGCACAGTGGTTAAGAGCTACAGCTGCTAACCAAAAGGTTGGCAGTTCAAATCCACCAGCTTCTCCTTGGAAACCCTATGGAGCAGTTCTACTCTCTCCTATACGGTTACTATGAGTCAGAATCAACTCAACAGCAACAGGTTTTTTTTTATACTAGTTATTTGGTTTCACTTTTACATTTAAATACTTAATTTCATTTGGGGTACACACAGGGACAAATTAGTCAGTAAGCAAGCTATGCACAGTTTTACAACAAGCAACATACGCACAGGCTTACTTACTAATCTGTAGTGCATGATTACTAGTCTGCAGTGAAATTGTGCACTACAGATTAGTAAGTAAGCACAAGTAAGCCTGTACCTACCTTGCCTATTGGGTAATCTGTCTCTGGGTGCATGGTGTGAAGAAGAGAGCTAATTCCCTATGCCGCAATGGTGGCCAGTTGTTGCATCTCCTTTTATGAGCCAATCCTCTATACTAGACAGGTCCATTGTCTCCTTCTAAGAATACCACCCAGGCAGGAGCCTCCTGCTAAGAGAAGGTGCTCTGGGATGCTCTTGAGAAAGAATTTGATTGTCAGTAGAGTTAGGCCTCTTACCCAAGGGCAGCCTCTGGGGTCTATGACATCTTTCCAGGAACAACGCTGTCTAGAAAAATGATATTGCTTATGTGGTATATGAAGCAGCAAATAAAAAGATAATTATTCATTTGGGATCAGGAAGAGAAATGAGAGCCCAAAAAAAGAGAAGTTGAGCTTGAAAGGACAATACTAGCAGCTATGCCATCAGTGGTACCATTAAGAACATGGGGATTTACTCTTATTTACTAATTTGTACATTCTATCCATCCATTAATTCACACAATTAATGTTTTTCTATCACCTAATGTATGCCAGATACTAGATACTAGATTGGATGTTACAGTAAAGAAGGCCATATCCCACCCATCAAGAACTTGTATCCTAATTGGCGTAAGACCAGCAACATCCCAGACAAAGACTGTTTCCTCAGCCTGAGTCGTGAGATGAAGTCTGAAAATCCATAGCCAACATGCAATTGACATGAATATGAGCAAGAAATAAACTGCATGCAGTAGAAAAAATAGAGCAGGGTAAAGAGGATGAGAGTGTTGGTGGATGAGAGTAAGGGGTGGGTTTTAAGAGTGGCCAGAGTAGACTTCACTGAGAAAGAAATGTTTACGCAAAGACTTGGAGAAAAAAGTAATCTGCGTGACTTGTAGTGGAGAGAGTATTCCAAGAAGAAACAGCCAGTGCAAAGGCCTGAACGTGGGAGCCCACATAAGTGAGCTACAAGAAAGAGCAAAGAGTCCAGTGTGGCTGGAACAGAGTAATTAATGGAAATATTGGTAGCAACTGGTGACAGAATGTTGTGGATTAGTCAGGTGACATACGAAGTAGAGACTTACAGACCCTTACAGGTAACTAGCTTTTACTCTCAGTGGGATGGGGAATTATGAAGGATGTTGAACAGAGGAGTGACACGATCAGACTTAATTTTAAAAGAATCAGTCTAGCTGCTGTGTTGAATCTAGATATTAACAGGTAAGATTGGAAGGGGGCCCAGTTAGGAGGTTACTGGAATAATGTGAGGTTATTGTGGCTCAGCCAAGAGTGATAGCAGTAATATTATTCGATTTTGGATATGCTTTGAAGAATTTCCTGATGGATTGAACATAAAGCATGATCTCAATGTTTTTGGCCTAAGCAACTGGCAGAATAAAGTTCCCCTCAATTAAGATGGTAGCAGGTGTTGGAAGAACTCTCTCCAAAACAGCTCAATTTCAGGCATGTTTATGACATTTGTTAGACGTTTATATGGGGTGGTTGAGTAGGCAGTTGTATATTTGTCTGGGATTCAAGGAAGAGGTCTCTACTAGAGATTTAGATTTGTGAGTCATCAGAATATACATGGTGTTTAAAGCCATGGGCTGAATGAGATCACCACAGGAGTAAGTGTAGCCATAAAGAGAAGATAGCCAAGGATCAAAGCTCTCCAATGATAACAGGTTTGGAAGAAGCAAAGGAAGCAGCAAAGAAAACTGAGAAGGAATGGTCAATTGAGTAGAACGAAAACTAAGAAAGTGTACTGTTCTAGAAACCAAAAGAAGAAAAATTTGTCAAGGAGGAGAAAATGATCAACTGAGAAGATAAGGACTGAGAAGTGACCATCAGATTAGGAAACATGAAGGTCATTGTTGACTCTGACAAGAGCAGTTGGATGCAATAATGAGGGGAAAAGATTGATCGGAGGCAATGTAAGAAAGAATGGGAGGAGAAGGTTTGGGAAGAGTATGGACAACTATTTTGAGGAATTTTGTTACAAAGGGGAGCAGAGAAACTGATCAGTAAGTACAGGGGAAAGCAAGGACAACTGTAGGTATGTTTTAGATACGACATTCAAAGTTGGCTCTGAATAAATGTTTGCTGTTGATAACAGTAAAGTGATTTACAACCATATCCTTGTTTTCATGCAAGGTGATAAAATTCTGACCTATCATTCTACATGCAACACAATTGTGATTTTTTCAAATCGTGATTTTAACCAAAAAAATTCCTAAAGAAATGAGAGTGACTATTAATACAACATAATTTCATCTAAAACCGTTATTGAATTCATAATAGGATTTGTCACTACATATTTTCTTAATCAACAAGTACCAAGTATACAACTACTATAATGAGCTAGTTCAGGAGATTTACCGGTGCGTTCTGTGCTCTAAAAAGTCTGGTGGGTTCTAGAGTTAGACAAACACTTATCTGAATTCTGGCATTATCAATAATTAGTTGTGTGATACTGGGCAAGTCTTTCAGAGTTTGCTACTTTATCTCTATAGTGAAGATTATAAAGCCAACTTTGCGTGACTGTTTTGACAGAGAAATACATGGCACATTTTAGGTGCTCAGCGAATGCTAAGTATTATAAACTTTTTCATTTTATAATGAAGTTGAGATCAGATCATAGACTTCACCTGGAATCCCAAGCTAAGAAATCGGTATTTTTTCTTCGGGCATAGGGAGTTACTGAAGGGTTTTTTAAATGAGTGATGGGAGAATCAAAAGAAGGGAAACTAACTAGAAGTTTATTGCACTAGTCGAGGTGAGGCATGATGCACTGATAGTGAATTTCTGGAATATTTCCAACTATAAACTACAGGGCTCGGCACTTGCGTAAGAGAAATTTGAGACAAGAAACGCCACTATTTTGATCTAGGTGATGCCACTAACACAAAAAAGTAAACAGAAAAGACGTTAATTGGCCATTTTGCTTAAGCACCTAACATTATTGTGCCAGAAAGCGCACACACAAAGCACCAAAAATGACCTATGTTGAAAACAAGGTTCTATAAATTGTTCATTCCCTTCATTTTAGTAAGTTCTAAAATATTTCTGTTTTAAAACAAGAGTGTAATAAACCGGGGAAGGTTATATTACGGGCTACAGAATATTTTAAAATAAGAGATAGTTCAGAACACCCAACAGTTTCGATTAATCTGGGCGCCAGAGTTCCCGGTGACGTTATTAACACGCGCGGCGCGTTTCTGCGTCACGGTGGACGTCGAGCGTTTTTATCAAGAAGGCGCAGGGCGGCGGGACGACTCCCACCACCGCTGCCGGCTCCTCCTTGCAGCGCCTTTGCGCGCCCCCTAGTGGCTGCTGGCTTCGAGTCCCATCACCACGTCGCCCACCCTCTCGCGTCAGCCTAGATCGGCGCATGCGTCCACCTGCTTGCCCAGCCCAGCTCCCCGCGAGGGGCGACGCCTCGAGGTGAAACCGGGTTAGGTGTGGGAGGTTGACCCTTCGCGGGGCGCAGTGGTCCTAGAGAAGCCGCGGCTCTCCGCCGCCGGGAGCGGGTGCGATGGCGGAGGAGCAGGAGTGCTACAGTACTGAGCCAGACTCCAACCGTGAGCCAGCGACGAGTGCAGAACCAACAGTGTCCCCAACGCAGACCTCTGAGGTCGCTGCGGGGTCACCGGAGCCTGAGGACTACGACAGCAAGTGCGTGTTCTGTCGGATTGCGCGGGGGCAGGAACCGAACACCGAACTTCTGCCTTGTGAGGTGGGCTGCGTTGCGCTGCTGGGGTGGGTTCGGGTTCCGACCGCCACTCGGAGCTCCTCTAGGGAGGCCTCGCCAGTGTGACCGGGGGCGGGGGTCCTGGCCGTCCCTCAGAGTTCCCAGAGGGAGGCCTCGCCCGTGTGGACGGGAGCGGGAGTCCTGACAGCCCCTCAGAGCTTCCCGAGGGAGAGCCTGGGCTGTATGGACCGCGGTGAGGAGGGTCCCGATTTGCCCCCAGCGCAGGCGGAGGGAGTCCTCGGCAGTGTAGGCGGGGTGCGGAAACCCGCTCGCCAGCTCGGGGGTGGGAGGGGGATGTGCAGGGGGGAAGGCTCCCCGGTGTGGCTGGGAGGGAGGAGAAGCTGGATGCTCCTTTCTGCTGGAGTCCTAGTGTTAATGACAGGCAGGCTTCTCTCAGGGGGCGGGAAGTGTCTCCAGCGATATTTGTGCTGTTTGGAGGGGATATAACGTAGCGATAGAGCCAAATAACTGGGCCACTCTCTGAAGGGCTTGTAGGAAAATAGCATTTTTCGACTTCTGCTTTTATTAAAGTTTTTTTTTCCCTTCTGCACATTCTAGTATCAATGCCTAAGAGAAAACTAGTAGAAAATAAACAGTGGTAATTGTGAAAAACTTTATTAGATTGTCTGAAAATAGGCTGGGAGGAGTGGGTCTTAGGTCCAACTAGTAACAGCCTCTGATTTCCACTAAAGGTTGCAGTTCATGGAAGTGTTACCACTTGGGATGTGTAGAAAATTTAAGGGCACTAAAACTTTGCCCAGATATTTTAAACAGGTATCTGTATACACATTGCTCTACTGGCCTACTTGTCTTTAAAGAAACCACCTTTTGATTCCGCTCCAGAGGTTTCCTTGGATGTTTACCCGTTGCCATCGAGTCCATTCCGACTCATAGTGACCCTGTGCATGTTGTTGTTGTTACGTGCCCTCCAGTCAGTTCCGACTCATAGCAACCCTCTGCACAACCCAACGAAACACTGCCCGGTCCTGCGCCATCCTTACAATCGTTGTTATGCTGGAGCTCATTGTTGCAGCCACTGTGTCAGTCCACCTCCTTGAGGGTCTTTCTCTTTTCCGTTGACCCTGTACTCTGACAAGCGTGATGTCCTTCTCCAGGGACTGATCCCTCCTGACAACATGTCCAAAGTATGTAAGATGCAGTCTCGCCATCCTTGCCTCTAAGGAGCATTCTGGCCACACTTCTTCCAAGACAGATTGGTTCGTTCTTTTGGCAATCCATGGTATATTCAATATTCTTTGCCAACACCACAATTCAAAGGCGTCAACTCTTCTTCAGTCTTCCTTATTCATTATCCAGCTTTCACATGCATATGATGTGATTGAAAATACCATGGCTTGGGTCAGGCACACCTTAGTCTTAAGGGTGATATCTTTGCTGTTCGACACTTTGAAGAGGTCCTTTGCAGCAGATTTGCCTAGTGCAATGGGTCTTTTGATTTCTTGACTGCTGTTCCATGGCTGTTGATTGTGGATCCAAGTAAAATGAAATCGTTGACAACTTCAATCTTTTCTCCGTTTATCATGATGTTGCTCATTGGTCCAGTTGTGAGGATTTTTGTTTTCTTTATATTGAGGTGCAATCCATAGTGAAGGCTGTGGTCTTTGATCTTCATTAGTAAGTGCTTCAAGTCCTCTTCACTTTCAGCAAGCAAGGTTGTGTCATCTGCATAACGCAGGTTGTTAATGAGTCTTCCTCTAATCCTCATGCCCCGTTCTTCTTCATATAGTCCAGCTTCTCATATTATTTGTTCAGCACACAGATTAAATAGGTATGGTGAAAGAATACAACCCTGACGCACACCTTTCCTGACTTTAAACCAATCAGTATCCCCTTGTTCTGTCCGAACAACTGCCTCTTGATTTATGTAAAGGTTCCTCAGGAGCACAATTAAGTGTTCTGGAATTCCCATTGTTCGTAATGTTATCCGTAACTTGTTATGATCCACACAGTCGAATGCCTTTGCATAGTCAATAAAACACAGGTAAACATCCTTTTGGTAATCTCTGCTTTCAGCCAGGATCCATCTGACATCAGTAATGATATCCCTGGTTCCACGTCCTCTTCTGAAACCGGCCTGAATTTCTGGCAGTTCCCTGTCGATATACTGCTGCAGCCATTTTTGAATGATCTTCAGCAGAATTTTGCTTGCGTGTGATATTAATGATATTGTCCTATAATTTCCACATTCGGTTGGATCACCTTTCTTGGGAATAGGCATAAATATGGATCTCTTCCAGTCAGTTGGCCAGGAAGCTGTCTTCCATGTTTCTTGGCATAGACGAGTGAGCACCTCCAGCGCTGCATCTGTTTGTTGAAACATCTCAATTGATATTCTATCAATTCCTGGAGCCTTGTTTTTCGCCAATGCCTTCAGAGTACTTGGATGTCTTCCTTTAGTACCATCGGTTCCTGATCATATGCCACCTCTTGAAATGGTTGAATATTGACTAATTCTTTTTGGTATAATGACTCTGTGTATTCCTTCCATCTTCTTTTGATGCTTCCTGTGTTGTTTAATATTTTCCCCATGGAATCCTTCACTATTGCAACTCGAGGCTTGAATTTCTTCTTCAGTTCTTTCAGCTTGAGAAACGCCGAGTGTTTTCTTCCCTTTTGTTTTTCCATCTCCAGCTCTTTGCACGTGTCATTATAATACTTTACTTTGTCTTCTTGAGAGGCCCTTTGAAATCTTCTGTTCAGTTCTTTTACTTCATGAATTCTTCCTTTTCCTTTAGCTGCTCGATGTTCAAGAGCAAGTTTCAGAGTCTCCTCTGACATCCACCTTGGTCTTTTCTTTCTTTCCTGTCTTTTCAGTGACCTCTTCCTTTCTTCATGGATGATGTCCTTGATGTCATTCCACAACTTGTCTGGTCTTCGGTCGCTAGTGTTCAATGCATCAAATCTATTCTTGAGACGGTCTGTAAATTCAGGTGGGATATACTCAAGGTCATATTTTGGCTCTTGTGGACTTGCTCTGATTTTCTTCAGTTTCAGCTTGAACTTGCATATGAGCAATTGATGGTTTGTTCCACAGTCGGCCCCTGGCCTTGTTCTGACTGATGATATTGAGCTTTTCCATCGTCTCTTTCCACAGATGTAGTCAATTTGATTTCTGTGTGTTCCATCTGGCGAGGTCCATGTGTATAGCCGCTGTTTATGTTGGTGAAGGAAGGTATTTGTAATGAAGAAGTCGTTGGTCTTGCAAAATTCTATTACTCGATCTCCGGCATTGTTTCTATCACCAAGGCCATATTTTCCAACTACTGATCCTTCTTCTTTGTTTCCAACTTTCACATTCCAATCGCCAGTAATTATCAGTGCATCTTGATTTCATGTTCGATCAATTTCAGACTGCAGCAGCTGATAAAAATCTTCTATTTCTTCATCTTTGGCCCTAGTGGTTGGTGTGTAAATTTGAATAATAGTCATATTAACTGGTCTTCCTTGTAGGCGTGTGGATATTATCCTATCACTGACAGCGTTGTACTTCAGGATAGATCTTGAAACGTTCTTTTTGACGATGAATGCAACACTATTCCTCTTCAAGTTATCATTCCCAGCATAGTAGACTTTATGATTGTCCGATTCATAATGGCCAATACCAGTCCATTTCAGCTCACTAATGCCTAGGATATTGATATTTATGTATTCTATTTCATTTTTGACGATTTTCAGTTTTCCTAGGTTCATACTTCGTACGTTCCAGGTTCTGATTATTAATGGATGTTTGCAGCTGTTTCTTCTCATTTTGAGTTGTGCCACATCAGCAAATGAAGGTCCTGAAAGCTTTACTCCATCCACGTCATTAAGGTCGACTCTACTTTGAGGAGGCAGCTCTTCCCCACTCATCTTTTGAGTGCCTTCCAACCTGGGGGGCTCATCTGCCAGCACTACATCAGACAATGTTCTGCTGCTATTCATAAGGTTTTCACTGGCTAATGCTTTTCAGAAGTATACTGCCAGGTCCTTCTTCCTAGTCTGTCTTAGTCTGGAAGTTCAGCTGAAACCTGTCCTCCATGGGTGACCCTGCTGGTGTCTGAATACCAGTGGCATAGCTTCCAGCATCACAGCAACACACAAGCCCCCACAGTAAGACAAACTGACAGACACGTGGGTGACCCTGTGGATAGTAATCATTAATTAATTTGTTAAAAATAAATTGAATTCTTTCTAAGTACTTTGTTCTGGAGGTTCACTCGTGAACAAGATAAAGGATAGTCCCAGTCCAGATTTTATAGTCTAAAGGGAGAATGAATACAGACAGAGGAGTCAGCCAATTACAATTCCTTGCAAGGTGGTTTTACAGGCTGGAGGAAGGGGCACCTGACCCAGATTTGAGGGATTAGGGAAGGCTTTTCAGAGGAAGTGAGACCTGAATAAGTAAGTAGGCGTTAACCAGGTGAGGAGAAGAATATTCCTGGTAGAGACAACCTGCAGAGGTTTAGAAGACAGACAGAACTTTGTGCCATAGAACTAAAAGAAATTCATTCTGACTGGAACATAGAGTTTGAGGGGATGGGAGGGGCTTGAGGAGTGACATGAAGGGATTTGCTCTTTGAAAGACTGTTCTGACACTGTTGTGGAGAATGATTTGGAGGGGGGCCGGTCTGGAGGCACAGAGATCTTTTAGGGTACTGGAGCCCGATGATAGCCTGAAATAAGAATATGGCAGTGGAGCTGAAGAAAAGTTGATCAATGTAAGACATATTTAGGATGTAAAACCCACCACCTTTCTGTCAGTTTGTTATAATTTGGAGCTTGCGTTTTAATACGATGCTGGAAGCCGTGCCACTGGTACTTCAGATACTAGCAGGGTTATCAATGGTGGACAAGTTTCAGCAGAGCTTCCAGACTATGATAGACTAGGAAAAAGGCCTAGTGATCTGTTTCTGAAAATTAGCCAATGAAAACCCTAAGGATCACAACAGAATATTGTCTGGTATAGTGCTGAAGGTAGTAGGTATAGTGCTGAAGGTGAACTTCACTCAAAATTGTTTTTTGTGAAATGGACTTTATAAAAAGTTTTTATTCTTTGGAATAAATGAGGATCTCATGAAGGAAGCTAAAGCTTGTCTTTATAGACTTAATACATAATCACGAAATATTTGAGTTTCCCAATGGTGCTTAGTTGCAACATAAATTGTTGTTCTTTTGTGGTATCAAGTCAATTCCAACTCATAGCAACCATACAGGACAGCGTAGAACCGCTCCATGGTTTCCTAGGCTATAATCTTTATGGGAGCAGATCACCAGGTCTTTTCTCTGGCAGAGCAGGTGGTAGGTTCGAACCATCCACCTTTCAGTTAGCAGCCAAGCGCTTTAACCATTGTACCACGAGGGCTCCTTGTAATATAAGTACCATTCCCATATCACTCTGGGATTTATGATGCTTAAGTCATGCCAGAACAACATTAGGAAATTCTTCTAAAAAACTCATTGAATAACAAATGCTATGTTTTTTCCTTTAGAACGAAGACCTAGTTTGCTTCAAAGATATCAAACCCGCAGCACCTTATCATTACCTTGTGGTGCCAAAGAAGCATGTTGGAAACTGCAGAGATCTAAAGAAAGATCAAGTAGAACTGGGTAAGATGACGGCAGTATCCTTTGTGGGTGTATCATCTTGAATTGGCATCAGTGATAACAGGGAAGATAAAGTCTGTCCAGGTTTTTAATTATGAAAAAGGAGTATTATGACTTTTTAGAACTTTTATTATGAAAAATTTCAAATATACAGTCGGCCCTCCATATCCACAGATTCTGCATCCATAGATTCAAACAACCAAGGATAAAAAATATTCAGCAAAAAGAAAGTTCTGAGCACTACGCTGAATCCATGGGAATGAAGTGATGTGTTGGCATACCCTGCTATAGCTTCCCACCGTTTCACAGATTCTCAGTCTCTCTCTCTAGCACTCGTTGCTTGAGCATTGTTTGCCTCTCGTTTTATCAGTATTTCCTAAACAATATGATATTACAACTATTTATGTAGCATTTATAATATATTAGGTATTATAGGTAATCCAGGGATGATTTAAAGTATATAGGAGGATGTGAGTAGGTTATATGCAAATACTATACTATTTATAAAGGAACTTGAGCATCCGTGGATTTTGGCATCTGAGGGGGAATTCTGGAACCAATCCCATGTGGATAACTGAGGGATGACTGTACACAAAAATAAAGGAAATAGTATAATCCCTATGTATTAATCACCCAACTTTAACATTTATTAACTAATGGCTGATCTTATTTCATATATTAGCCCTCTACAGGATTACTCTGAAGCAAATCCAAGACACCGTGTTATTTAATTTTTAAATAATATGTAGCTGTAAAAGATAATGCTTCATTATTACTTTTTAAATGATGGCTTTTTGTGACTTTGAAAGGTGCTATGAATAATTATGAACAAGTAGATGTGGCATTGTCTGGTACTAAGGCCATGTTGTAGGTTCTTAACTGTGTTGATGAAGTTAATTAGCACCAAAACCTATTTAGGGGATTTTAGTGATGAAGTTTTAGCCTCTAAAAAGGAGATTCTGAATCCTGTCTCTTACAGGATTATCTCATATTTTCCTTTTCTTGCCTTCTGTGACTTGTCAGCTATCATTTCCTAAGACATTTCTAAGTTTGCTTCAAATCTACTTCGGTAGCCTTTTCACCAGAGTTTGGGATTAGTTTGTTCAGTATTCCAAGGCAGCCTATAGAATAGATAAACTGGGCCAGATTTTTTGAAGGTGAATAAAAAACCTCTTTGGTGGAAAATGTTGATGTGTAGTTTATTAGTGTTTAGGCTACTGAATTACCAGTTTTTAAATTGTTGTTTCTGGGTACTATAAAGCTCCTTAGTCATCTAAAGTTCTATGAGCACATTTCAGAACATATCTGATTCATAACTTGAGGGTAGCTTTTGAGCTTGTAAAAACTGGATCCAATTTAAATTTAACTGGCAGTGATTGAAACACTCTAGTATTTCTTCTTTCTTAAAAAAAGTTCCTGTTTTCCTTTTTGTAGTTATTTCTTAGAGGTCATCTTTTGGCTTCTTAGGAATTCTTAAACATTTATCTTCAAGGTAGAGTTGGATTTATGGAAAATGGAGGCTGTTGATGTAACTAGTTTTTTTTTTTTTAAATCGTTGCAAATCAAATGTTAATAATTTTGAAGCAAACATGGTGGTTGTATGGTATTTCATTATATTATTCTCTGTTTTGTGTATATTTGAATACCTCTATAATAAAAGCTTAAAAATTGTTGTAATTTATTGCTCAAAACAGGGAATCATTGAAGTCAATAAGTAAAAGATCACAATAATCAAAAAGGGGGACTAAATACAGGAGGCATAGAACTGCCATATGGAGAGGGAAACAAGGCCGTATAGGACAATACAAGTTAGGTTTTTACTTAGAAAAATAGGGGTAAATATTAAGGTAACCGCAAAGAGGTATAACAACTCCATAACTCAAAATAAAAACCAAGAAAAACATAACAACTCAGCAAACATAAATTCAACTACTATGAAAATGAGGAACACACAATTTACAATGAAAAAGTCTCAGCACAAAAAAGTAAGTGGAAAAATGAAATTGTCAACAACACACAAAAAGGCATCAAAATGACAGCACTAAACTCATAAAAAAAAAAAACTCATACTTATCTATAATTACGCTGAATGTAAAAGGACTAAATGTACCAATAAAGAGACAGAGAGTCTCAGACTGGATAAAGAAACACGATCTGTCTATATGCTGCCTACAAGAGACACACCTTAGACTTAGAGACACAAACAAATTAAAACTCAAAGGATGGAAAAAAATATATCAAGCAAACAACAAGCAAAAAAGAGCAGGAGTAGCAATATTAATTTCTGACGAAATAGACTTTAAAGTTAAATCTACCACAAAGGATAAAGAAGGACACTACATAACGATTAAAGGGACAATAGACCAGGAAGATATAACCATATTGAATATTTATGTACCCAATGACAGGGCTGCAAAATACATAAAACAAACTTTAACAGAACTGAAAAGTGAGATAGACACCTCCACAATTATAGTAGGAGACTTCAACACACCGCTTTCGGAGAAGGACAGGACTTCCGGTAAGAAGCTCAACAGAGACACGAAAGACCTAATTGCTACAATCAACCAACTTGACCTCATAGATTTATACAGAACACTCCACCCAACAGCTGCAAATATACTTTTTTTTCTAGCGCACATGGAACATTCTCTAGAATAGACCACATATTAGGTCATAAAACAAACCTTTGCAGAATCCAAAACATCGAAATATTACAAAGCATCTTCTCAGACCACAAGGCCATAAAAGTGGAAATCAATAACAGAAAAATTAGGGAAAAGAAATCAAATACTTGGAAACTGAACAATACCCTGCTCAAAAAAGACTGGATTATAGAATACATTAAGGAGGGAATAAAGAAATTTATAGAATGCAATGAGAATGAAAACACTTCCTGTCAAAACCTCTGGGACACAGCAAAAGCAGTGCTCAGAGGTCAATTTGTATCGATAAATGCACACATACATAAAGAAGAAAGAGCCAAAATCAGAGAACTGTCCCTACAACTTGAACAAATAGAAAGCGAGCAACAAAAGAATCCATCAGGCACTAGAAGAAAACAAATAATAAAAGTTAGAGCTGAACTAAATGAATTAGAGACCAGAAAAACAATTGAAAGAATTAACAAAGCCAAAAGCTAGTTCTTTGAAAAAATTAACAAAATTGATAAACCATTGGCCAGACTGACTAAAGAAATACAGGAAAGGAAACAAATAACCTGAATAAGAAACGAGATGGGCCACATCACAACAGGCCCAACTGAAATTAAAAGAATCATATCAGATTATTACGAAAAATTGTACTCTAACAAATTTGCAAACCTAGAAGAAATGAATGAATTCCTAGAAAAACACTACCTACCTAAACTAACACAATCAGAAGTAGAACAACTAAATAGACCCATAACAAAAAAAGAGATTGAAAAGGTAATCAGAAAACTCCCCAAAAAAAAAGCCCTGGCCCAGACGGCTTCACTGCAGAGTTCTACCAAACTTTCAGAGAAGAGTTAACACCACTACTACTAAAGGTATTTCAAAGCATAGAAAATGATGGAATACTACCTAACTCATTCTATGAAGCCACCATATCCCTGATACCAAAACCAGGTAAAGACACCACAAAAAAAGAAAATTACAGACCTATATCCCTCATGAACATAGATGCAAAAGTCCTCAACAAAATTCTAGCCAATAGAATTCAACAACATATCAAAAAAATAATCCACCACGACCAAGTGGGATTTATACCAGGTATGCAAGGCTGGTTTAATATTAGAAAAATCATTAATGTAATCTACCATATAAATAAAACGAAAGACAAAAACCACATGATCTTATCAATAGATGCAGAAAAGGCATTTGACAAAGTCCAACACCGATTCATGATAAAAACTGTCAGCAAAATAGGAATTGAAGGAAAATTCCTCAACATAATAAAGGGCATCTATACAAAGCCAACAGCCAACATCACCCTAAAGGGAGAGAGCCTGAAAGCATTTCCCTTGAGAATGGGAACCAGACAAGAATGCCCTTTATCACCGCTCTTATTCAACATGGTGCTAGAGGTCCTAGCCTGAGCAATTAGGCTAGACAAAGAAATAAAGGGCATCTGGATTGGCAAGGAGGAAGTAAAAGTATCTCTATTTGCAGATGACATGATCTTATACACAGAAAACCCTAAGGAATCCTCCAGAAAACTACTGAAACTAATAGAAGAGTTTGGCACAGTCTCAGGTGAAAAGATAAACATACAAAAATCACTTGGATTCCTCTACATCAATAAAAAGAACATCGAAGAGGAAATCACCAAATCAATACCATTCACAGTAGCCCCCAAGAAGATAAAATACTTAGGAATAAATCTTACCAAAGATGTAAAAGACCTATACAAGGAAAACTACAAAGTACTAGTGCAAGAAACTAAAAAGGACCTACGTAAGTGGAAAAACATACCTTGCTCATGGATAGGAAGACTTAACATAATAAAAATGTCTATTCTACCAAAGGCCATCTATACATACAATGCAGTTCCGATCCAAATTCCAATGACATTTTTTAATGTGCTGGAGAAACAAATCACCAACTTCATATGGAAGGGAAAGAATCCCCGGATAAGTAAAGCATTACTGAAAAAGAAGAAGAAAGTGGGAGGCCTCACTCTACCTGATTTTAGAACCTATTATACAGCCACAGTAGTCAAAACAGCCTGGTACTGGTACAACAACAGGCACATAGACCAATGGAACAGAATTGAGAACCTAGATATAAATCCATCAACGTATGAGCAGCTGATATTTGACAAAGGCCCAGTGTCAGTTAATTGGGGAAAAGATAGTCTTTTTAACAAATGGTGCTGGCATAACTGGATATCTGTTTGCAAAAAAATGAAACAGGACCCATACCTCACACCATGCACAAAAACTAACTCCAAGTGGATAAAGACCTAAACATAAAGACTAAAACGATTAAGAAAAAATAGGGACAACGTTAGGAGCCCTAATACAAGGCATAAACAGAATACAAAACATTACCAAAAATGATGAAGAAAAACCAGATAACTGGGAGCTCCTAAAAATCAAACACTTATGCTCATCTAAAGACTTCACCAAAAGAGTAAAAAGACCACCTATAGATTGGGAAGAAATTTTCAGCTATGACATGTCCGACCAGCGCCTGATCTCCAAAATCTATATGATTCTGTTAAAACTCAACCACAAAAAGACAAACAACCCAATCAAAAAGTGGGCAAAGGATATGAACACGCACTTCACTAAAGAAGATAATTCAGGCAGCTAACAGATACATGAGAAAATGCTCTTGATCATTAGCCATTAGAGAAATGCAAATTAAAAGTATGATGAGATTCCATCTCACTCCAGCAAGGCTGGCATTAATGCAAAAAACACAACATAATAAATGTTGGAGAGGCTGCGGAAAGATTGGAACTCTTACACACTGCTGGTGGGAATGTAAAATGGTACAACCACTTTGGAAATCTGTCTGGTGTTTTCTTAAAAAGTTAGAAATAGAACTACCATACAACCCAGAAATCCCACTCCTTGGAATATACCCTAGAGAAATAAGAGCCTTTACACAAACAGATATGTGCACACCCATGTTTATTGTAGCTGTGTTTACAATAGCAAAAAGCTGGAAGCAACCAAGGTGTCCCATCAACGGATGAATGGTTAAATAAATTATGGTATATTCACTCAATGGAATACTACGCATCGATAAAGAACAGTGACGAATCCTTGAAACATTTCATAACATGGAGGAACCTGGAAGGTATTATGCTGAGTGAAATTAGTCAGAGGCAAAAGGACAAATATTGTATAAGACCACTATTATAAGATCTTGAGAAATAGTATAAACTGAGAAGAACACATACTTTTGTGGTTACGAGGTGGGAAAGGAGGGTGGGAGAGGGTTATTTACTGATTAGTTAGTAGATAAGAACTACTTTAGGTGAAGGGAAGGACAATACTCAACACAGGGAAGGTCAGCTCAACTGGACTGGACCAAAAGCAAAGAAGTTTCTGGGATAAACTGAATGCACAAAGGTCAGTGGAGCAAGGGCGGGGGTTTGGGGACTATGGCTTAAAGGGACTTCTAAGTCAATTGGCAAAATAATTCTATTATGGAAACATTCTGCATCCCACTTTGAAATGTGGCGTCTGGGGTCTTAAATGCTAACAAGCGGCCATCTAAGATGCATCAATTGGTCTCAACCCACCTGGATCAAAGGAGAATGAAGAACACCACGGTCACACGATAACTATGAGCCCAAGAGACAGAAAGGGCCACATGAACCAGAGACTTACATCATCCTGAGACCAGAAGAACTAGATGGTGCCCAGCCACAACCGATGACTGCCCTGGCAGGGAGCACAACAGAGAACCCCTGAGGGAGCAGGAGAACAGTGGGATGCAGACCCCAAATTCTCATAAAAAGAGCAGACTTAATGGTCTGACTGAGACTAGAAGAATCCCGGTGGTCATGATCCCCAAACCTTCTCTTGGCCCAGTACAGGAACCATTCCTGAAGACAACTCATCAGATATGGAAGGGACTGGACAATGGGTTGGAGAGAGATGCTAATGAAGAGTGAGCTACTTGTATCAGGTGGACACTTGAGACTGTGTTGGCTTCTCCTGTCTGGAGGGGAGATAGGGTAGAGAGGGTTAGAAACTGGCAAAATTGTCACGAAAGGAGAGACTGGAAGGAGGGAGCGGGCTGACTCATTAGGGTGAGAGTAAGTGGGAGTATGGAGTAAGGTGTATATAAGCTTATATGTGACAGACTGACTTGGTTTGTAAACTTTCACTTAAAGCACAATAAAAAGTATTAAAAAAATTGTAATTTATAACTTTTATACAGTAAAGTATATGGAGAAGCTCAATAACACTATCAACTACTGTCACTTAGTTGACTTTTATAGAATTCCACCTAACTACAGAATATATACCTTTTTAAGAGAATGGAATGCTCACCAAGATAGACCATATTCTGGACAAGAAAATAAGGCTTAATAAATTTCAAATGATTGAAATTTTAATATATGTTCTCTGATGACAGTGGAATTGAATCAGAAAAATAGCAACATCTAGGTAAACCTGTTGTTGTCTAGTTGATTCCAACTCATAGTGACCCTATGGGACAGAGTAGAACTGCCCCATAGGGTTTCTGAGACTGTAAATCTTTAGGGAAGCAGACTGCCACATCTTTCTCCCGTGGAGTGCATGGTGGGTTTGAACCTCTGACTTCTCAGTTAGCAGCTGAGCACTTAACAACACCAGCATCAGGGTAGCCCTAAATACATTAAAGTCAAACATCACACAGAAATAAGTCCTAAATAAATCACTCAAAAAACCAATCACAAGGGGAGTTAGAAAATATGAGTTAGTTAGTAATAAAAATATAGTATATCAAAATTCGTGAGATGCAGATGAAGCAGTGCTTAGAGGAAAACTTATAGCTTTAAATGCTATAAATCCTATAAAAAGGAAGGTTTAAAGCCAATGACTTAAGTTTACATATGAAGAAACTAGGAAAAGGCAAGCAGATCAAATAAAAATAAAAACCAAACCAAACCCATTGCCAATGAGTTGATGCTGACTTATAGCATCCCTATAGGACAGAGTAGAACTGCTGCATATGGTTCCCAAGCCTGTAATTTTTACAGAGGGATTTGTTCTCCCATGGAGCACCTGGTGGGTTTAATGGTGGGTTTTGAACCGCTGACCTTTGAGTTAGCAGCTGAGTGCTTCTCCACTGCATTACCCAGGCCCCTGAATACAAAAAAAAAAAAAAGAAAACAATCAGAGATTTCAGTGAGATCTAGAACAATCAAAAGTTTTTGCTCCGTGTGTGTGTGTGTGTTTTTAATTGTACTTTAGATAAAGGTTTACAGAACAAATTAACGTCTCATTAAACAATCGATACACATATTGTTTTGTGACATTGGTTGCCATTCCCATGACATGTCAACACTCTCCCCTTCTCGACCTTGGGTACCCCATTACCAGTTTTCCTGTCCCCTCCTGCCTTCTCATACTTGCCCCTGGGCTAGTGTGCCCATTTAGTCTCATTTTGTTTTATGGGCCTGTCTAATCTTTGGCTGAAGGGTGAACCTAAGCAGTGACTTCAGTACTGAGTTAAAAGGGTGTCTGGGGCCATACTCTAGGGGTTTCTCCAGTCTCTGTCAGACCAGTAAGTCTGGTCTTTTATTGCGAGTTAGAATTTTGTACTACATTTTTCTCCAGCTCTGTCTGGGGTCCTCTATTGTGATTCCTGTCAGAGCAGTCGGTGATGGTAGCTGGGCACCATCTAGATGTGCTGGACTCAGTCCGGTGGAGGCTGTGGTAGTTGTGGTGCGTTAGTCCTTTGGACTAATCTTTCCCTTTTGTCTTTGGTTTTCTTCATTTTCCCTTGCTCCAGATGGGGTGAGACCAGTGGAGTATCTTAGATGGCCATTCACAAGCTCTTAAGACCCCAGACGTTACTCACCAAAGTATAGTATAGAACATTTTCTTTATAAAGTGTTATGCCAGTTGAGCTAGATGTCCTGTAAGACCATGGTCCCTAGCCCTCAGCTCAGTAGTACTGTGTACTACCCTGCTCTTCACCAAAGTTACCACTTATCTATTGTCTATTTAGTGTTTTCCCCTCCCTCATAAAAATCAAAGATTGTTTCTTTATATTTGTAAACCTTTTCATGAGTTTTTACAGTAGTGGTCTCATACAGTACTGGTTCTTTTGTGATTGGCTTATTTCACTCAGCATAATGCCCTCCAGATTCATCCATGTTGTGAGATGTTTAGCAAATTCATCATTGTTCTTTATTGTTGCCTAGTGTTTCATTGTGTGTGTGTACCATAGTTTGTTTATCCATTCATCTGTTGATGGGCACTTAGATCATTACCATCTTTTTGCTATTGTGAATAATGCTGCAGTGAACTTGGGTGTGCATATGTCCATTCATGTGACGGCTCTCATTTCTCTGGGATACATTCCTGGGAGTGGGATTGCTGGATCATGTGGTATTTCTATTTCTAGCTTTTTAAGGAAGCACGATCTTGTTTTCCAAAACGGTTGTACCATTTTACATTCCCATCAGCAGTACATAAGAGTTCCCAGCTACCCACAGCCTCTTCAAGATTTGTTATTTTCTGGTTTTTTTAAATTTGATTTGTGCCAGAAATATTGGGGTAAGATAGTATCTCACTGTAGATTTGATTTGCATTTCTCTAATGGCTGATGATTTCGAGCATTGCCTCATGTGTCTGCTAGCTGCCTGAATGTCTTCTTTGGTGAAGTGTCTGTTCATGCCCTTTGACCATTTTTAATTGGATTATTTGTCTTTTTGTTGTAGAAGTGTTAGATTTTCCTATAGATTTTAGAGATTGGACCTTTATCAGATTTGTCATAGCCAAAATTTTTTTCCCAGTCCATAGGCTTTCTTTTTACTCTTTTGATGAAGTCTTTTAATAAGCATAAGTGTTTAATTTTTAGAAGAGCATGAATGTTTAATTTTAGAAGATCCCAGTTATCTAACTTATCTTCTGGTGTTTGTGTATTGTTGTTATGGTTTGTATCCTATTTATCCTGTGTATTAGGGCCTCTAGTGTTGACTCTCTTTTTTTCTATGATCTTTGTAGTTTTTGGTTTTATGTTTAGGTCTTTGATCCGTTTTGAATTAGTTTTTTTTTTTTTTTTTATGGTGTGACGTATGGGTCCTGTTTCTTTTTTTCAAGGTAGACATCCAATTTTGTCAGCACCCATTGTTAAAGGGTGTCTTTTCCTCATTTAATGGACTTTGGGCCTTTGTTGAAGATCAGGTGACCTTAGGTGGATGGATTTATATCTGGGTTCTCGATTCTGTTCCATTGGTCAATGTGTATGTTGTACCAGTACCAGGATATTTTGACTACCACAGCTGTATAGTATGTTCTGAGGTCAGGTAATGCAAGCCCTCCTACTTTTTTCTTCTTCTTCAGTAGTGCATTACTTATCTCGGGCCTCTTTCCTTTCACTATAAAGTTATTGTTGTTGTTAGGTGCCGTCAAGTTGGTTACGACTCATAGGTTTCTGTACACAACAGAACGAAACACTGCCTGGTCCTGCGCCATCCTCACAATCGTTGTTATGCCTGAGCCCGTTGCAGCCACAGTGTCAATCTACCTCGTTGAGGGTCTCCCTCTTTTCCGCTGACCCTGTACTTTGCCAAGCATGATGTCCTTCTCCAGGGACTGATCTCTCCTGACAACATGTCCAAAGTATGTAAGATGCAGTCTCACAATCCTTCCTTCTAAGGAGCATTCTGGTGGTACTTCTTCCAAGACAGATTTGTTTGTTCTTTTGGCAGTCCATGGTATATTCAGTGTTTTTCACCAACACCACAATTCAAAGGTGTCAGTTCTTCTCTTGTCTTCCTTATTCATTGTCCAGCTTTCACATGCATATAATGCGATTGGAAATACCATGGCTTGAGTCAGGCACACCTTAGTCTATAAGGTGAAATCTTTTGCTTTTCAACACTTTGAAGAGGTCCTTTGGTGCAGATTTGCCCAATGCAATGCATCTTTTCATTTCTTGAGTGCTGCTTCCTTGAGTGTTGATTGTGGATCCAAGTAAAATGAAATCGTTGACAACTTCAATCTTTTCTCTGTTTGTCATGCTGCTGCTTATTGGTCCAGTTGTGAGGATTTTTGTTTACTTTATGTTTAGGTGCAATCCATACTGAAGGCTGTGGTCTTTGATCTTCATTAGTAAGTGCTTCAAGTCCTCTTCACTTTCAGCAAGCAAGGTTGTGTCATCTGTATAACGCAGGTTTTCAGTGAGTCTTCCTCCAATCCTGATGCCCCGTTCTTCTTCATATAGTCCAGCTTCTCGTATTATTTGTTCAGCATACAGATTGAATAGGTATGGTGAAAGAATACAACCCTGACGCACACCTTTCCTGACTTGAAACCACTCAGTATCCCCTTGTTCTGGCGAACAACTGCCTCTTGATATATGTACAGATTCCTCATGAGCACAATTAAGTGTTCTGGAATTCCCATTGTTCGTAATGTTATCCATAACTTGTTATGATCCACACAGTCGAATGCCTTTGCATAGTCAATAAAACAGAGGTTGACATCCTTTTGGTATTCTCTGCTTTCATCCAGGATACATCTCTCATCAGCAATGATACCCCTGGTTGCATGTCCTCTTCTGAATGCAGCCTGAATTCTGGCGGTTCCCTGTCGATATACTGCTGCAGCTGCTTTTGAATGATCTTCAGCAAAATTTTGCTTGTGTGTGATATTAATGTTATTCTATAATTTCCGCATTCAGTTGGATCACCTTTCTTGGGAGTAGGAATAAATATGGATCTCTTCTAGTCACTTGGCTGTCTTCCATATTTCTTGGCATAGATGAGTGTGTACTCCCAGCACTGTATCCATTTGTTGAAACATCTCAATTGATACTCCGTCAATTCCTGGAGCGTTGTTTTTCATGCATGCCTTCAGTGTAGCTCGGACTTCTTCCTTCACTACCATCGATTCCTGATCATATGCTACGTCTTGAAATGGTTGAACGTTGACTAATTCTTTTTGGTATAATGACTCTGTGTATTCCTTCCATCTTCTTTTGATGCTTCCTGTGGCGTTTAATATTTTCCCCATGGAATCCGTCACTATTGCAACTTGAGGCTTGAATTTCTTCTTCTGTTCTTTAAGCTTGAGAATCGCCGAGTGTGTTCTTCCCTTTTGGTTTTCCATCTCCAGCTCTTTGCGCATGTCATTATAATACTTCACTTTGTCTTCTTGAGAGTCCCTTTGAAATCTTCTGTTTAGTTCTTTTAATTCATCATTTCTTCCTTTTGCTTTAGCTGCTTGATGTTTGAGAGCAAGTTTCAGAGTCTCCTCTGACGTCCATCTTGGTCTTTGTTTCCTGTCTTTTCAGTGACCTCTTGTTTTCTTCATGTATGATGTCCTTGATGTCATTCCACAACTCGTCTGGTCTTCGGTCCCTAGTGTTCGATGCGTCAAATCTATTCTTGAGACGGTCTGTAAATTCAGGTGGGATATACTCAAGGTCATAATTTGGCTCTTGTGGAGCCAAATTTCTCCACAAGAGCTCTGATTTTCTTCAGTTTCAGCTTGAACTTACATATGAGTAGTTGATGGTCTGTTCCACAGTCGGCCCCTGGCCTTGTTCTGACTGATGATATTGAGCTTTTCCATCTGCTCTTTCCACAGATACAGTTGATTTGATTCCTCTGTGTTCCATCTTGCAAGGTCCATGTGTATAGTCACCATTTTTGTTGGTGAAAGAAGGTATTTGCAATGAAGAAGTTGTTGGTCTTGTAAAATTCTATTATTTGACCTCTGGCACTGTTTCTATCACCAAGGCTATATTTTCCAACTGCAGATCCTTCTTCTTTGTTTCCAACTTTCACATTCCAATCACCAGTAATTATCAACGTGCCCTGATTGCATGTTCGATCAATTTCAGACTTCAGAAGCTGATAAAAATCTTCAATTTGTTCATCTTTGGCCTTATTGGTTGGTGCTTAAATTTGAATAATAGTCGTGTTAACTGGTCTTCCTTGTAGGCACATGGATATTATAACTGACAGCGTTGTACTTCAGGATAGATCTTGAAGTTAATAATTAGTTTTTCTGTCTTGTTAAAGAATTCTGTTGGTATTTGGATTGGGATTGCATTATATTTGTAGGTTATTTTTGGGTAAAATTGCCACTTTCACAATGTTGAGTCTACCTATCCATGAGCATGGTGTTTTTCTATTCATGTAGGTCTCGTTTGGCTTGTTTCAGTAGTGTTTTGTGGTTTTCTTTGTATGAGTCTTTTACATCCCAGGTTAAATTTATTTCTAAGTTTGTTTTTTTTTTTTTTTTAGTGGCTATTATGAATGGTATTGCTTTCCTGATTTCCTTTTCATGGTTCTCTTTATTGGTTTATAGGAATCCAACTGATTTTTGTATGTTTTTCTTGTATCTTGCTACTCTGCTGAATCTTTCTGTTAGTTCTCAGACAGGGAGCAACGTCCCCGAGATGGAAGGGTGCCTGTTAGAGGAATAGCAAAGAAACAGGTGTGGTTAGAGGAGAAGTAACTAAAAGGGAGATAGGCTATACCATAAGGGAGGTAATAGGGGATTGGTTATGGAACCTAGGGACCTTTTAAGACAAGGAACAGAAGGGCCCCCAAAGCTGCAAACAAAGTAACAAGAAATGGGCCAGGGCGCAGAAACAAAGCCATTCCCCAGAACAGTGTCAGCGTATCTAAAAGTAGCCCACAAACTTCTTTAAAGGTGCCTTTCAGAAACATCTGGAGAAAACCAGCCCCAGGGACATGCACAGAACTTCTACCTGTGACCACTGTGTAACTTCCAACAGGGGCAGTGAGGGGCTGCAGCCCCAGCCAGGGAATTGAACCCGGGGAGTGAGAGACTGCGCATGCGTGACACCCCATAATAAGTCCTGCTACCAATCCCAGAGCCCTCCGGGACAGGATCCAGCTTCGAAAGCTGCTGTGCACGCGCCTTAGCTAACATATCCCAGTCTGTGTCTATGAATAAACATGAATCTTTTCCCACCCCAAAACTTTTAAAAACTCAGTCCTGTCTTTTGTTCTGGGAGATGAGGGTAAGCGTTGCTCTGGGCTTTCCTCGTCTCCGCTTGCAGGCCTCGTCAATAAAGCTTTGCTCATGTGGAAAACTCTACGTGCCTTACCTGCTCATTCTTGACCAGTGAGAGACAAGAACCTTATTCTGGTAACAGTTCCACTAGCTTTCTTGTGGAATCCTTTGGATTCTGTATGTATAGTATCATGTCATCTGCAAATAGGGATATTTTTACTTCTTCCTTGCTAGTTTGGATGCCCTTTATTTCTTTTACTTGCCTTATTGGTCTAGCTGAGACTTCCAGCAGAGTGTTAAATAGCAGTGGTGATAAAGGGCATCCTTGTCTTGTTCCTGTTCTCAGGAGGAATGTTTTCAGCCTCTCTCTGTTACGAATGATGTTGGCTGTTGGTTTTGTATAAATGCCCTTTATTATGTTGAGGAATTTCCTTTCTATACCCATTTTATTGAGAGTTTTTATCAGGAATGGGTGTTGGACTTCATCAAATGCTTTTTATGTGTCAACTGAAATGATTATGTGATTTTTATTTATGTGGTGGATTATGTTGATTGATTTTCTATTGTTGAACCATCCTTGCATACCTGGTGTGAATCCCACTTGGTTGTGTGTATATGTATATATATGTTTTTAATATGATGTTGAATTCTATTGGCTAGAATTTTTTTGAGAATTTGCATTTGTATTCATGAGAGATATGGGTCTGTAACTTTCTTTTTTTGTGGTATTTTTGCCTGACTTTGGTATTGAGATTATACTTGCTTCATAGAATGAATTTGGAAATATCCCCTCCATTCTGAAATAGTTTGAGAAGTACTGGTGTAAGAGCTTCTGTGAATGTTTGGTAGAATTTTCTAGTAAAGCCATCTGGGCCAGGGCTTTTCTCTTGCTGGAAGTTTTTTAAATTACCTTTTCAATCTTCTCTCTTATTATGGTTCTGTTCAGATTTTTGACTCTGGCTTGTGTTAGCTTAGGTAGGTAGTATATTTCTAGAATTAGTCCATTTCCACTAGGTTTTCAAATTGGTTGGAGTATAGTTTTTCATAGTACTCTGTTAAGATCCATTTTATGTCAGTTGGGTCTGTTGAAACGCCGCACATCTCATTTCTTATTTGGGTTATTTGCTTCCCCTCCTGTTTTTCTTTTGTCAGTTTTACCAGTGGTTTGTTGATTCTGTTCATCTTTTCAAAGACCCAATTTTTGGTCTTGTTGATACTTTCTGTTGTTTTTCTGTTCTCTTATTTCATTTCTTTCTGCTCTAATCTTTATTATTTCTTTTCTTCTGGTACCTGTGGGCCTCTTTTGCAGTTCTCTTTCTATTTGTTTGAGTTATAGGGCCAACATTTTGATTTTGGCCCATTGTTTTTGATCTGTATGTTTATTGCTATAAATTGACCTCTGAGCACTGCCTTTGTTGTGTCTCAGTGGTTTTGGTATGATGTGTTTTCATTCTCATTTGATTCTAGGAATTTTCTTATTCCCTCTTGGATTTCTTCTGTTACCCAGTTGTTGTTAAGCAAGGTGTTATTCAGTTTCCATGTATTTGATTTTTTTTCTTTGTTTTTCCTGTTATTGATTTCTACTTTTATGGTATTGTGATCAGAGAGAATGCTTTTTATTATTTCTATGTTTTGGATTTTATGAGAGTTGCTTTGTGATGTGATCTGTCCTGGAGAACATTCCATGTGCGTTGGAAAAGAATGTACGCTTTGCTGCTGTTGGGTGGAGTGTTCTGTATATGTCTGTGAAGTCAGGTTGGTTGATTGTGGGCTTTGGATATTGTCTTTTTACTGAGTTTCTTTCTAGATGTTCTGTGCTTTACCGAGAGTGGTGTGTTGAAGTCTCATAGTATTATTGTGGAGCTATCAGTTTCTCTTTTCAGTGCTGTTAGAATTTGTTTTATGTATTTTGGAGCCCTGTCATTGGGTACATGGATATGTATTATGTTTATGTCCTTGTGGTGGATTGTCCTTTTAATCGTTACATAATGTCCTTTCTTTTCTTTTATGGTGAATTTAGTATTAAAGTCTATTTTATCTGAGATTAGTATTGCCACTTCTGATCTTTTTTGGTTGCTGTTTGCTTGATATATTTTTTTCCATCCTTTGATTTTTAATATATTTATGTCTTTTTTGTTTCTGTGTGTCTCTTGTAGATAGCATATTGATGGTCCTTTTTTTTTTTTTAAATCAATTCTGTCACTCTCTTGTTATGGGTGCATTTAAGCCATTTACATTCAGTGTGGTTATTGATAGGAGTGAGTTTATTGCTGTCATTTTGTAGTGCTTTTTTTGGTGATGCTGATGTTTACTTTGTTCCCCTTATCCTTCTGTGCTGAATTCCTTTTGTTTATGGATTCTTTTTTCTTTTGTTTTTGTAGATTTTGTGTTTACTGAGAGCTTATATTTTTCTTCTTTATTTTGATGAGTAGGTGTGCTAACTTTCTTTGTGGTTACCTTGAAGTTTACCCCCTATCTTCTTATGTTTGAACCAGTCTTTTATTACTTGATATTGCCTTGACTTCCTTTCAACTTGAAAGTCTGTACCTACAGTGTTTATTTCTCTTTTATTGTTCTAATGTTGTTGTCATTTACAGATTGACCTCTCTGGTTCCCTGTTGTAAATCTTTTAGTTTTGTTTTATCCTTATCATTACCTAGTTTGGTATCTGGCTGATGCCATCTTGTGTCCTAGATTCAGGTTGTAGTCCAGTGTTGTTGGTTCTCTAATGGACCTGCCTTTAATAATTCTTTTAAGTTTGGTTTGGTTTTTACATATTCCCTTAATTTCAGTTTATCTGGAAATGCCCTAATTTTGCTGGCATATTTGAGTGAGAGTTTTGCAGGATATATTATTCTTGGTTGGCAGGTTTTTTTTACTTCAAGGTTTTATATATGTCATTGTATTGCCTTCTTACCTGTATTGTTTCTGCTGATTAATCAGAGTTTAGTCTTAGTGTTTCCCCTTTGTATGTGACTTTTGCTTTTTATTGGGCTGCTCTCAGAATTCTTTGTCTTTGGTTTTAGCAAATGTGATTATCATATGTCTTGGTGATTCTCTTTTGGGGTCTATCCTGTATGGGGTTTGTTGAGCTTCTTGGATGGTCAGCTTTTCATCTTTCATGATATTAGGGAGGCTTTTTGGCAGCAAATCTTCAGTGATCCTTTCTGTGTTTTCTGTTTTCTCCCTCTGTTCTGGAACTCTGATCATGTGCAAATTTTTGCTTTTGATTTTATCCCATATCATTCTCAGGGTTTCTTTATTTTTCTTAATTCCTTTCTCTGGTTTTTCCTCAAACAAAGTGGTATCCAAGGATTTGTCCTCAATTTCACTGATCCTGTCTTTCATTGTTTCAAATTTGCTCCTAAAACCTTCATTGCACTGTCCATTTCTGAAATCTTTTTATCTCTTGGATTTCTAATTGCTGCTTTTGTATGATTTCTAGTTGTTTATCTTTATATTTTGTTCCTGTATTATTTTCCTGAATTCTTCCATTGCTTTGTCTGTGTTTTACCTGATTTCTTGTACATTTTTCCTTATTTTTGTTTCCATTTCCCTTTATCTGTTGGAGAGCCCTGAATATTAGAGTTTTGAATTCTATATCAGGTAGTTCCAGGGTCTTTTTTTCTACTGCAGTGTCATCTGGGTTTTATTTTGGTCACTTTCTGGGGCTATCCTACCCAATTTTCTAAATAGGTTTTGATATTGTTTGCTGTCTCTGGGATATTCAGGGATTATTTTTTTCATTTATTGATTATAGATTTGTTTGTTTCATCCTGCTTTTTTTCTGTTTTGTATTATTTGGTTATGTTTGGGCAGGCAAGCTGGACGTGTTTTGTTACTTGCTTCTCTGTGTGCGTGATACTTCTCACCACCTTGTCCAGGTGGGCAGAACCAGTCTCTCAGCTATGGTACGGCAGGGCAGGTCCAGTGAGGGGGGAGATATGGGGATAGGTACTTTGTGGCATGAACTGGGGCTTACAGGATGGGGCTGGGGGGTAGTGTAGGGCAGGGTCCAGGAACTGCATCAGTGCTGCTCAGGGGCATGGTGCTGAAAAGAAAAAAAAAAAGCCAAAAGAAAAAAATGAAGGAAAATGCTGGCATGGTAGGATTCAGCATGTGGGGGTGGGGCAGACCCAGTGAAGCCGTGTGTCAGTGGCTCTGTAGTCAAGTGGTGTGGCTTAGCCTGTTGAGAAGCGGCGTGGATGGTGCCTGATGCTAGGTGGATAGGAGAAAGGAAAGGGAAGAGGGGAAAGAGAGAGAAGAAACAAACAGAAAATAAAAGCTACAACAAATAAATAAATATGTTGGTTTAGGAGCTGGCCATTGGGGGCAGGGCAGAATTGGGGTGGTGGTGAACTGACATATCGCTCAAGGGCAGCATGGCATAGACCATCAGGAAAGGGTGGAGGTAGTGCAGGGCCTAGGTGGAAGGGAGAAAGAAAAGAGAGAAGGGGAAAGGTGAAGAAAGATAAAAATATGGTGCTGAGGGAGCCAGCCTGTGGGGGTGGTGCAGACCCAGGGAGGCTGTGTGCCAGAGATTCTCCAGCCAAGCAGTACAGCACAGTCCACAAAGAGGAGTGAGGCGCATGGGACTAGGTGGGTGGGTGAAAGGAAGGAAGGGAGAGACAAGAAACAACAACAAAAAAGAAAACAAGCAAACAAACGATAAATGGTGCTTGAGGGAGGTGATGGCAGTACAAACCCAGGGAGGCTGTGTGCCAGTTAACTGTCCAGCCAAGCCGTGTAGCATGGCCCTTTAAGAAGTGGCAGGGGTGGTGCACAGGGCTAAGTGAGTGGGAGGAAGGGAAGGAGAGAAAAGAAACATAAAAGAAGAAAAAAGAACAGAGCAAACAAACTAAAAATCATGGTGCTGAGTGAGCCAGTTCATGGGGTAGCACAGACCTGGGGAGCCATGTGCCAGTGGGCCCCTAGCTAAGTAGTACAGCAAAGCCAGTCAAGAAGGGGTAGAAATGCCACCCAGGGCCAGGTGGATAGGAGAAAGGAAAGTAAGGAAGGGATAAAGAGAAAGAAACAAAGAAAAAAATATGGCGCCAAAGGAGCCAGTCATCGGGGTGGCCTGGACCTGGGGAAGCCCTTCATCAGTGGCTCTCTAGCTCAGTGGTGCAGTACTGCCCTTTGAGAAGGGGCAGGGGCAGCTCTTGGGGCTAGGTGGGGTGGAGAAAAGAAAGGAAGGAAGGGAGAGAGAGAGAGAGAGAAGAACCTGGAAAAAAAAAAAATGTGGCACTGAGGGAGCCTGCCAGCAGGGGCGGTGCGAACCTGAGGTGATTGTGTGGTAGTGGCTCTTTAGCTGAGCGGTGTGGCACAGCCTGTCAAGAAGGGGAGGGGATGGCATATGGGGCTAGCTGGAAAGGAGAAAGGAAGAAAGGGAGATGGAGAGGAGCAACAGAAAACAATAATAAAACACAAGCAAACGAAAATGGCACTGAAGGGGCAGCTGGTGGGGGCGGGGCGGACCCAGGCAGCAGTGAGCTGGTGTCTCTCTGGCCATGTGACTGTGGCCCATTGGAAAGTGGTGGGGCTGTGTAGAGGGAAGAAGGGTGTGTACGTGGGGGGGAGTTAAGTGGCATCCCTGGTTACTGGGTGTTGTCCCCTGTTGGGAGCTCTGTGAAGTTGCCTCCCCGTACTGCCTGTCCATGGTCCTTGGTGGCTGGGGTCCAACATGGCGAATCCAGGTGACCATGAGCTGGTGTCTTTCCAGCTGAGCAACTGTGGCCCATTGGAAAGCAGTGGAATCCATGTACAGAGAAAAAGGGTGGAGGCTGGGAAAGCATGTATTCCTGGTTACTGGGTATTCTGCCTCTCATTGGGAGCTCTGTGAAGTTGCCTTCCTGTACTCCCTGTCTGCGTTTCTTGGTGGCTGTAGTCCAAGA
Organism: Elephas maximus indicus; assembly: GCF_024166365.1. Lineage (NCBI taxonomy): Eukaryota > Metazoa > Chordata > Mammalia > Proboscidea > Elephantidae > Elephas > Elephas maximus. The sequence goes on from NC_064819.1 coordinate 193,754,421, forward strand.
TGGTGAATCCATGCCAAGTTAGCTGGTAGGAGACCTCCACTCCCTGGCTCTCCTTGCTCTCTGTTCTGTCAGTTTCTTCTTCGCTTCAGTGCTTGATTGAGTTCTTTATTCCTTCATTTGATGCTTAGGGTTTTAGGACTGATATTTGTATCTGTTTTATTTAGTTTTTTTGTTTTTGGGTCTTTGCTGCAGAGGGATGGGCATGGTGCTTCTGTCTATCGCACCATGTTGGCGCCACCTCCTGGCTCCATGTGTTTTGAATCTCCTATTAAGTGAATAATTTTGTTTGTCATGTCTTCTCAGTGACTTGGCTCTTTTTACCAATATGAAATGACCGTCTTTATATTTGCAGGTACTCCTTGAGTCTATTTTGTGTGATATTAATTTAGCTATCCCAGCTTTCTCATTGCTTATTTACATTGTGTATCTTTTTCTATCCTTTTACTTTCAATCGAACAGAATATTTATATTTAAAGACTTGAAGCAGCACATTGTTGGGTCTTGGCTTTTTTATTAGTTGGATTTAGGTTTATAATCTTATTATTTGCTTTCTATTTGTTCCAATTTTTTTTTGTTTCCTTGTTTCTTCTTTCCTGCCTTTTTGTGGTTGATCAAATATATTTCTTAGTGTTCTATTTTAAATTATCTGTTGCATTTTTGGAGCCCTGGTAAGGCAGTGGTTAAGAGCTTGGCTGCTAATTAAAAGGTTGGCAGTTTGAATCCACCAGCCACTCCTTGGAAACCATATGGGGCAGTTCTACTCTGTCCTGTAGGGTCGTTACGAGTCAGAATTGACTCGACGGCAACAGGTTTACAGGTTGCATTTTTAGCTATTCCTTTTTGCATTTTTTTTTTCTAGTGGTTGCGCTAGAGAGGTTACAATGAGCATCTTTTAATTTTCATGGTCTACTTAGAGTTAATATTGTACCAACTCATGTAAAATGTAAGAAACTTTACAACAAGCTTTGTGCTGCTCTTGTCATATATATTATACCTACCTACTTTGTAGTTCCTTAATAGTGTTGTAATTTTTGCTTTAAATAATTATGTGCCCTTTTTTTTTTTTTTTTCCTTTTTTGAGGGCACTGGGTATGTCTTTTAAGGAAATTAGAAGGAAAAATTTAGACCTTTATACTTACCTACATATTTGGGATCTTGGGGGTATTTTAAAAGAAAACAAAATACAGTCCGGCATGCAGTAACTTGAGAGCGTTTTATTGACCTTATGGTATTGGCCTAGTCATTGCAGTCTTCTAGCTCAAGCCTGACTTGGTGAAATAAACATTAGCAGTGATTTTATATGCCTCGGTATAAAAATGGTCCTCTGTAGGTTCTTTCACTTCGGTCTCTTTTTAAACACACGATTATCCAATTCAAAAATAAAGGAGTCCTAAGATCTGACATTGTATGTTGAACACCCGAGGTTACCAAAATTTTTCTAATGGGGATGATTATTCATCTGAAGGCTATAGAGCACCGAGACAAGAAAGATGCTGAGGTAGGTATAGTTTGGAAGCTATAGTCATTTTTTTTTTTAAATGTTTGGCTGATCAAGGCTGCGCTGACTGAAGGAATATCATATCCCTGCTTTGAACTCAAAGACAAATTCAAAGCTTTCCTGTCTTTTCTTCTTAACTCATACAATATGTTTAATTACTTGGTCTTCTTATGATTAGAATTAGTCCTTAGTAGGCTCAGGTGTCCTAGATAGTCCTTAACAGCTGGCCAAAGTCAGCCTATATGAAATATTTTCTGAGAGTGATGTTACAGCTGCGGCTTCATGTGAACGTTTGTTTCAGCTGTTGATAAGCAATCTTCTGAGTCACTTAGGGCTATTGAATGTGTCTTTAAATGTTTAGCTTTTTTATATGACTTTTTACTAGAACCCTAAACATTAAGATTAGTAATGACATTAGTGGTACAGCGGTTAAGAGCTACGGCTGCTAATGAAAAGGTTGGCAGTTCAGATCTACCAGCCACTCCTTGGAAACCCTATAGGGCAGTTCTGTTCTGTTCCATAGGGTTGCTATGAGTTGGAATTGACTTGATGGCACTGTTTTTTTTTTTTTTTGGTTTAATGTCTCCTAGAGTACAAAAATTTTATAGTATAATGATAATTGTTGTTTTCTGTTTTGTAGTTGAGAACATGGTAGCTGTTGGAAAAACCATCGTTGAAAGGAATAATTTCACTGACTTCAAAAATGTGAGGTATGTTTACTTTGAGATAGAAATCAGTATTACACATTTGCATTAATTTTTTAATGAAAAATGGAAGCAAAGATGGCAGAGTTCATGGTTTAAATGCAGTTTTCCTAAAAGTGAGAATATAGTTCATTTGGTCTTAACATCTTTTAATAATCTCCACTTACTGTTTGGGCAGACAAGCATATACAACGGGTTGTTGTTGTTGTTGTGTGCCATCAAGTAGATTCCAACTTGTAGCAATCCTATAGAACAGAATAGAACTGCCCCAAAGGGCTTCCTAGGCTGTAATCTTTACAGAAGCAGACTGCCACATCTTTTTCCTGTGGAGGTCTGGTGGGTTTGAACCTTGACCTTCCAGTTAGCAGCCAAGCACTTAACCACTGCACCACCAGGGCTCCTTACACAATGGGTAGTAGGTAAAAATAGTAGTTACATGTCTACCTTGCCTTGTTTAATACATGTATTCCTATAAAATTGTGTGTAAATTGAATTTACTTAGAAAAACTTTTATGTGATTTTAAAATACATTATTATACTTCTAGCATAAAATTAGGAGCCCTGGTGGCGAAGTGGAGCCCTGGTGGTGCAGTGGTTAAGAGCTTGGCTGCTAACCAAAAGGTCAGCATTTCGAATCCACCAGCCACTCACTGGAAACACTATGGGGCAGTTCTACTGTGTCCTATAGGGTCACTCTGAGTCGGAATTGACTTGACAGCAACAGGTTTTGTTTCTTTTTGGTGGCGAAGTGGCTCAGGCTGCTAACCAAAAGGTTGGCAGTTGGAATCCACCAGCTGCTCCTTGGAAGCCTATAGGCCAGTTTTACTGTGTCTTGTAGGGTTGATGTGAGTCAGAATCGACTTGTTGGCACACAACAACAGCATGAAATTAATTTGAAGTCATTGTCTGCTGAGCTGATGATTGCCAGAGTTTGTACAAAAGCACACAATGTTCAATTTATCAACTGTTAATTAATCTGAGCAATGTTCTTTTTAAAAGATAATCTGACTTTGCTTTGTCAGTACAGGGTAGTGGAGATTACTTCTAGCATACAGTCAGAGGATCTGAATTCTAATACCGCCTGTGCTACTTGTTGTACTGGCTGTGTGACTTTAGACAAGCCGTTAAACTCTCCAGAATAATACCTACCCTGTCTACTTGTAGGCTCAAATGAGATGATATGTGCAGAAATCCTCTGAAAACTGTTAAGCACAATCCAATTATTGATAATGACAAGGAACAGATGGTATTGGAGACACTTTGGCCAGAAGCAGCACAGGTGTTCTCGCTCCACTCAGCATATGTGGACTTGTAAAACTGTGTATTAATTGAATTTTAAGTTTTTAAATCATGTTTTAATTTTTTAAAAAACTGTTTAAAGGAATTCTCTTTTAAATGCTTTGTAAAGAAAATATAACTCATCTAATTTATTTTAAGTATTAAATAAGAAACTTACGTGATGATGAAGTTTTTTTATGATTATATAATTAATCTCACTACTGAACTATTGTTGGTTGGTAAGGAAATGCCTGGCCAACTTTATTAGAGATAGGAAGAAAGAGCGCCATCTACTGGCTATGTCTTGGAGTAAATTACTTGAGAGTTCAGTAATTTTTTAAAAGATTCATTGTAGAATCATAGAAGAATCAAAGCTTTATATGTTAAGAACTGAAGTGATAAGACAGAGTAGCAATTCAGACTTCATAAATGCTGTACTGAGGCATACTATGCTGTTAAGGCCTTCTTCGATACTTGAAGAGTTTTATGTTAATGTGAACATAACATGAAATGAAGAGGGAATTGTGAATACTCTGGTATACAAAGAAAAATAGTACTATTTTGGATGTCTTTAATGTGTTTCAACCTGAAAAACAGATTTAAACTATTGTAGAACAGATACATCAATTGTCACCAACCTTTCTGTTTTAGGATGGGTTTCCATATGCCACCATTCTGTTCCATTTCCCACTTACACCTTCATGTTCTAGCACCGGTGAATCAGCTTGGCTTCATATCAAAATTGATTTATAGAGCCAATTCCTACTGGTTTATAACAGTAAGTGTTATTGTTGTATCAACAGCATACAAATATATTTAAAATACTTGTCCTTTTTGTTGTAGTTTTTACTTGGCAACAGGAGGTACTTAGAGCTTTCATAGAATTGGTCAACTGTTTTAGCATATTACTTGCATATGTCCAAAATGATATTTTTAGTTTAGGGATTTTCCAGGTCATCAGATAGGTGGGAAGAGGTGCTGTGGCTAAGTTTCACTATTGCAAACGGGATATGATATAGAAGCCCTAGACTTTGGAGTCATATCTAGATTTAAATTCTGGTTCCAGTATTTAACTGAGGGACCAGGTCCAAGTTACTTAACCTTTTTAAGGCTCAAGTTCTTTATTTCCTGCAGATAGATAATGGTACGTACCTCATAGGGTAAATGAAGGGAATGATGAGGTAATTCATATGTATAACACAATACAGAACCTGGCACACAGTAAGTGCTGAATAAATATTACCTTCTGCCTTCATCATAATAGCCATCAACATCATCAGTGCAGAAGCTGACTTTTTATGACTTATGTTAAACACCATAAAAAAGGGCTATAGTAGCAGCACCAACTGCCAGATCTGAGATTGAAGCTCTGTGCCTTAAAAGATTGCAGAGTTTTGCTTTGCTGAGGCAAAAGTGAAATGGAATTCAGCTGTTTAGAGACCTGTGGTTCTGACAGTCAAGCCTTAGTTATTAAATGACTCTGGTCCTCATAGAGCTTCTTGGACAGTAATTTACCAGGCTTTTATTTTACATCTCCATGATGATGAGGTGACTTATAGTTGCTATATCTCAGTAACCATCAAATAATACTTAGTTACCGTTAGTTAATGCATGGTATTATTCTAGTATAGTATAGAAGTTAAAAAGCATCTGATTTTCTGATTTCTAGAAATGTTATATTTCATACATATTGTCCCTCTTTTTAACCTGGTTATCCAGATGATTTTAACCAAAAAATGTATATTTAAAATATATGTGTACACATACACACATACATTTGAAATAAAAAAGTGGGACATTCTGTAGAACAGCTGGTGTAGTCTCTTTAAAAAGTGCAATATTTTCTACAAGATCCATGCTTTTGTAATAAAAAAGTAATCAAAATACATTTCTGTAATGTTTTTAACTGTATTTTCTCATACAAAAGGCTAACTTATTTTTTAATTGGAAAAAAAATGAAAAAAATTGTAAGATTTGCCAATGGTTCATCCTAGGAATCTGAACTCTTCTTAAATCTGGAACTTTGTCAGTATATGTTATGAGACTTTGAAGAAATTGATGTTTATGAGACTTTGAAGAAATTAAGATATTGGCGTTTATTCTAAAATCTTCTATATAATCTTCCAGATTCCATGATTGAGAAAAGCTTTCTGAATTGATACAATGAAGATTTTAGTTTACTTTTTAAAACTTTAGTATTATATGTATTTTCCTTTTGAAATTTTTTAGTGAATATGCAAAATGAATAGGTAAAAATCTGCCTGGTTATATACAATATAGACTTCGCTATAGTTTATAAACTGTTATAGTTGCTATTTTTTTGGCAGAATGTTTTTAGGAACAAAATGTGTAGTATCCAGCTCTTACTATGTGGCTTATTATAATGGGAATGCCAGTAGAATTATTTGATACAGGTTATCATATATAGCATTAATTTATTTTTCCCTTTTAAATTACAGGCTGATTATTTGATTGAAAAACTAAGGACATGAAAATGTCAACAGTGGAAGATTTCCCTAATCTTGGCTTAACATAAACTAATATTTTGGTCTCCTTGAGGTCAAATTGCAGTTTTTAGGTTTGTTGGGTTTTATGAGAGGCTCTTACTGAGTAGCCTTAAGTTCTTTCTGAATGAGTGTGTTTCTCGAGATCAGTGATATAATTTACACGAATACTTTGTCATTGACCTTTTTGTTTCTAGTGATTACTTACCTAGGCTATAAGATATTAAAGGTAAAATACCACTAAAACAAATTCCGTTGATAAAGAAGGGCTCTGTATTAAAGATTCAAATTTTTCATTTCTCAGTAGATAATCAAATTGTAATAGCAATATTTATTTATGTGTATTCACTATGAAGAATAAACTAGAAAGTACTTTATTGGAACCTTTATTACTATGAAGGAGAAAAAGAACTACTTACTGACAATTCTATGGATTACATGTAAATTTTCAAAATACAGAATACCATAATACACAGCCAATTTGTGATTTTGTTGGTGGAAAGAATTGTGTATGTGTCACTTCTCACCTAAATTTCAGATGTTAGTTTTCACTTCCTGAAGCCTTGTATCTTTGTCATATATTGGTCCTGAAAGCTGAGAACATAATTTCTAATGGTGAATTTTCAAAAAAAATTAATTTGGCTATCCAACAGAATTCACTGTAATGGAATCTTTACCTTTAAGAACATAAATGAGGAAGAAACATAAAATGGTTATAATTTATTAAAACTGGCTGAAACTATTGCTTTATGGCTTGTTTTTTATATCAAAGGGAAATTAGAATAAAAAGTGGTGAGACAGCTTTTATCATAAAAAAGGTCTGATTTGAAAGTGGAGATAAGCTTAGATGAGAAAATTTATTTTAGTAACTATAATAATATTGATATATCATTTCATAAAATTTTAAGGCATACTTCTTATGAATTGTCTTTTGGTGCTGAACCATTTTAATACTTCTGTGTAATCTACAGTAACAAGGGTGAATGTGAAGAGTAGGTGCTCAAAGCTAATCCTGCGTTTGCTAGTGTACATGAACATAAACAAACATAAAAATTCATGTATTGATGTTGGAAATAGGCTGTGATTACTAGTTTCCCTTCTCACTTTTTTGGGAGGGGGGCATTATTTTAAAAACATTGTTTTAAGTAATGAAATACGTATTGCAATATTTCGTTAAAACATCTGGAGTCAATATTGTTTAGTTCATTCAGCAAACATTTGTTGAATATTTAACATGTACCAGACCCTGTGCTCAGGGAATATAGAAATGAGAAAAACAGTCTGCCTTCAATTGCTAACTCTGGGGTCAGACAAAATTAGTGAATAGAATTTAGTGTGCTAAGTGCTATAATGGTTTTATGGCCACAGAAGAGGCTGTGGAGGGGGAAACAGTTCTGAGAGCAAGTGGCAGGGGAACTAAGTATTGAAGACTCAACGTTAGGCAGGCAGACAGTGGCAGTGTAGGCCAAGATCTCCACATGTACTTTTCTTAAATTCTTTTGACAATGGAACTGAATGTCAAAATTTCATTTTAATCACTAGAGGCAGGTGGGAAAGGGGATTTGGAAGTAGGTGTTATGGGCTCTCAGAATTGCATTGCGATTTTTCAGCACTGCTTTGTGAAGTAGCTTGTGGAGGACCTATTTAGGTTGACAATTACACGTTTCCATATATCAGTTAAAATCTGACCAGCTCCAGGAATTTCAACGTGTACAACCTTGCTTTCCAATGTGAACTTGCAATGATATAATTGACAATAGTGTGTGAGGTATTCAAGGTATTTAAAGCCTCATGGTTCTCTTCAAAAATGTGATGATCCCATTGATTTAATTTATATCCCCACTCATATAAATTTTTCTTCTTTATTGTAAAACCCTTGGAAACTCACATTTTTAGTCGATTCTCTGTTTTTGCTTGTAAAGATTAATTATCAAATTACAATTAAAATTCATTTAGCCTTTTCAGTAGTATCTGGTAACTTCCTAGCTATGTAATGACTAGCTAGGGAGTGGCTAATAACCTTTCTTAAAAATGCACATAGTAGTATTGAGAGCATTATTTGTGCATGTTATGATACTATTTGTAATTGCAGAATTATAAAATTATCAATAATAAGCTATTTCAAACTGTGCTTACTTAGCTAGGAGAAAGCTAAATAAAAATGGAAAAATACTGCATCAAATTTGCCTCTTGGGTTTTTTTTTTAATAGTACTACAAACAGAATTTCAAATGACAGTTTTTAATAAATTGGCTAATTGTAATATGTGATTCACTGTCAGAGGTGTTGAAATATCTTCTTTTTTAATGTAAAGATTCCAAGGTCAAGAGCACAATCTATATTGTTGTAACACTCATACACTTCTAGATTTTGATGTCAAAAGATCACCTGCAAAAGTTGATGCCCACAATTTCATTAAGTGTGAGGTCACTGAAATGAAGCTGATACCTGTTAATTCATCTGTTCATCAATTAGTTTCTATTCTAGTAATATAAATACAAAACATCAGATCTCAAATTCATTAAATCAAATCAGATCCTCATTGTATGATTATTTAAAACCACATAGGTAGAGATGGATCCACAGTCAACAATTATGCATAAATTAAACTTATCCCTAAGCCAAATAAGCTTCCAAGTAAGTGTATTATATTTTCTGATATAAAACAGGCACCTCAAGCTTAAAATGTCCCACCTCCCCTTCCCAGCCTGCCCCTCTCACAGTCTTTTCCCATCATTAATGGCAACTGCCATCTCTTAGTTGCTCAGATCAAAAATCTTGGAGTCTTCGACTTGTCTCATACTCCATATCTAATACATTAGTAAACGCTGTTGGCAATATCTTCAAAATATATTCAGAATTTGACCTCTTTTCAACACTCCTACTGCTGTCACCTTGGCCAAATCATCATCTTTTGTCTAGATTTTTGGAATAACCTCCTCACTGATCTCCCTGCCTTTGACCTTGCCCACTCTACAGTCTGTTCTCAACACATCACCCAGAGTGATCCTATTCAAAGATAAGGCAGATCATGTCACTCCTCTGCTCAAAACTTTCCATTGATTTCCCTTCTTGTTCATCAAAAGCAAAGCTCTCAAAGTTGTTTTCAAAGCCCTACATGATCAGCCCTGCCCACTTAACTCTCTCACCTCATTTCCTATTATCTCTCTTGCTTGTTGCTGCAGTCACACTGTTCTTGCCATTCCACAAACATACCAGGCTTGGGTCCTGCCGTTACACTTGTAGTTCCCGCTATGCTTATCAAAAAATCATGCATATCCTAATTTTTTATACAATTAAACATATAACTATCCTGTAACTCAGCAATTCTACTGCAAAGCAAGAGAACTGAAAATACATATCTACAAAAAAGATGCATACAAGAATGTCATAGCAACTTCATTCATACTAGGCCACAACTGGAAATAGAACCATCAGCAGGAAAATGGATGAGTGAACTGCAGTATTTTCACATGCTGCAGTACTATTCAGCCACAAAAATGGAACATTTATTCATGCAACAACATGGATGAATCTCAGAAACATGTTGGAAAAGCAGCTTTCACAACAGTATACTATATGGTTCCATTTATATGCAGTTCTGGGACAGGCAAAAATAAGGTAAAAAAATCAGAGCAGTGGGTGCTTTTGGGGGTGGTGTGAATGCAGAGATTGACTTGGAAGGGACATGAGGAAACTCTGGGGTGATGATAATATTCTATATCTTGATAGGGATTTGGGTTACACAGATATATGCATGGACAATTTGGACATTACCTATGACCTCTGCTGCTGGGACCTGTTAACTATTCATTTCTTTGCTGACTTTGTGTCGTACCAGTCTCAACACTGTAGTGGCATGTTTTAATGAGAACTCAAAATTATAACTTCTGCTGCTTACTTCCCAGGGATGGCTCTGGTTTTTGTAATCAGCAGCCTATGTTAGAGGCTCTAATGCTTGCACTATAGCAGTCTACAGGAGCCAAGCCTCCATTAGATCTGCCCTGGTAGATAGAGTATGGATGGAGCATAGATAGGATCAGTTCCCTGGAGACAGACCTTGCCCATTCCAGTACATAAAAACAAGTCTCTCTACGCTGGTTTGAACAGTAACTTTTAAAGTCCCTACTTTTCTGCAGCTCCTTAGTAATTCTAGTAAGCTCAAAATCATAGAACAGGTATGGCTGGCAGTCCCCTGAAGGCAGTTTAATTGACCTCAGAGTAGTTCCACACTAACCCTCATGGCCAGTGCAAGGTTAATCTCTACTTCCCCACATCATGCGTCTTAGTTACCTAGTGCTTTTTATAACAAAAAATAGCACAAATGGGTAGCTTTAAAGAACAGAAATTAATTTTCTTGTAGTCCTGGAGGCTAAAAGTCTAAATCAGGGTTTTGGGTGAGTCAATTCCTTCTATGGGCCTCTCTCCCAGTTTCTGGTGACTGCTGGCAATCCTTGGCATTTCTTTGTTGTAGATGGTCCTCACATGGTGTCCATCTTCCTTCTGTATCTCTATTCTGTTTTTTATAACTCAGAAGTAATTAGGTTAAAAAAAAAAGTAATTAGGTTTAAGACCCACCCTACTCTGGTATGTTCCACTTAACAAAAGGAAACGCTTATTTCCAAACAGGGTCCTATTTACAGGTACAGGGGTAAGGACTTTGACGCATGTTTTTGGGAGACACAATTCAATCCATAACACCATGATTCCAACAGTTTCAGATTCATGATGCAGATGCCCTCCTGGTAATTTCTGGAGTGGGGATTTAGCATAAGGTACAACTTGTTGAACCTTAGCTCAAAGGATCCCAGGTGAAAAACCAGTGTAATCTGATTCCATCTGGGTTCTCCTAGGCTATGCATTTTCATTTGCTACCTCTGCACAGCAGCATATTCAGTCATGAAAATTAACTCTTTTATATCTCCTAAAAAAGTGCCCTGTAAAATTTTGTTTGGAAATTTTACTGAAGATTTCACAATTTCTGAGAATGGGTCATATGACGTACTGCACATCCTTTCCCTAATATTTCATTGGTTTTCTCTTCCACCTTGGCCTCTCCTTAAAGAGGAAACAACTTCCCTGTCTCATACAGAGCACTTTTATCGCCTTCTCTGGAGCCTTGGAGCAAGAAACTTCTATGTTCCTCAGAGATATACTTATCTCAAGTGGCCTTTGTTGTTGTCAGCTGCCGACTTGTGATCCCATATATGCAGAGTAGAACTGCTCCATAGGGTTTTCATGACTGTGACCTTTCAGAAGCAGATTGCCAGGCCTGTCTTCTGAGGCACCTTTGGGTGGGTTTGAACCGCCAACCTTTTGTAGTGTTTGCACCACTCAGGGACTCCCCAAGTGGACTTATGAAGGCATCTTCCTAACTAAGGCAGATCACTTCCTAAGAGAAATTCTCATATGGCTTTGAAAAGAGAAAAGTCTCCATAAATACCATTTATTAACCCCATACACTATGCCAAGTATTATGTTAAACACTCTACTTAATCTTTGTTACAGTTCCTTGAAGGAAGCAGTATTATCCCAGTTTAGGTAAGAAAACTGAGGTTAAGAAATTTGCTCAAGAACATATAGGTGATAAATGGTGGGATTGAGAGGTCTGAACCTAGGACTGGCACCCACAGCCTACGTTCTTAATCACTACTAAGTTACTGGCGCATGGTGGTGGGGACAGAAAAAATATTCCTTTACATCACATTCCAGGCAGAAGAACCGCTAGGACCTACACTGCCTGGTTGAAACCTGCTCGGGAAAACAGTGTTGCCCCTCACACCAACTATGTCCGGACTCTGATGTCCGTAGGCGTCTGGGCTTCGGGAGCTCCAGGGGAGAAGCTGAGACGCGGCCCACCTAGCCTCTCCCACAGCGACCGGGATTCTCCGTGCGCCCGCGAGGAACCACGGGACAGCGCCCGCCTCGCACTGCTTCCGCTTCTGGTCGCTCAGGCCCCGCCTCGGCGGAAACACGGGGGGATGCTGTCCGCGCTGGCCGCGCAGGCGCATGGTGGGCGGCTGCAATGGCGCTGTCGTGCCCCTTAAACAGGTATCTGCTCCTCATGGCGCAAGAGCACCTGGAGTTCCGCCTGCCGGTGAGCCCGCAGCGCCCTTCGCAACTTTCGACCCGGAGAGGGCAGCGGGGTGGGGGTTGGTAGTGTGCGGAGGCGGCAGATGCAGGCTGGGTAGTCAGGGATTTGGAGGTCTGTGCTTGTTTTGGGGGATCACGCGTCCACCAATCCCTCGGCTCCTGGGGTAGGTCCTAGCGCAGCGAAGGGTGTGTGAAAAAGAGGTACGAAACAGACCACCTCATTGTGGCTAAGCATTTTCATTCATTCCTCTGCTCGTGTGCCAGGTACTGGAGCTATGGAGGGTCCTCTCCCTCCTAGACCCCTTGGTCTGGTGGAGGATGGAGACATCCGAACAGAGACAGTCAGTGTAGTGTTTTAAGTGTCAGATATGCGGGCCAAGATTGATGGGGGAGGAGGTGTGTTGGGGAAGTTGGGAAAAGTGCTTTACTTATTCAACAAACATTTTCAGAATACCTGCTATTGCATGTGCCAGGCATGTATACAGTGATGACAGAGACAGCCTCTGCCTTCAAGGAGAAGGAGACCTGATGGCGGAGTGGTTAATGCTAACCAAAAGGTCGGTGGTTATATCCCACTAGCCCTTCATGGTAGAAAGATGTGGCAATCTGCTTCTGTAAAAATTTACCACCTTGGAAACCCTACAGGGCAGTTCTGCTCCGTCCTATAGGGTCGCTATGAGTTGAAAGGACTCCACAGCAGTGGTTGCACCTTCGAGGAACTTACTACTGTCTGGACAAAGGGCTGAGCAAAACAAACATAATAACGTGGCAAGTGCAGTGATAGATACACAGAGTAATGTGAGAGCATATAGAGGGGGAATCAATTTTTCAAGAGCATATGTCCTGTAAACCAGTTAGAATGAACTCTTGAGGACCAAGACCATCTTTATGGTTTAGGGGCAGGTTGGCCTTTGGAGAAGGATTCCATTAGAATATGACATTTGAACTGTTACCTAAAGGATGAATTGGAGTTAGGCAGGCCAAATAGATGGCAGAGAATGGTAAGAAGAATGCAGGAGAAGTAAACTACAGAGTAGCAAAGCCTTGTATACCCTGGGGTTTGGAAGGGGAATTTATTGAAGTGTTTTAATCAAAGGAATGACAATTTGATTTTTTTTTTTTTTAAATCTCGTTGGCTACAATATGGAGGGTGGGTTTGGGATTTGAGGGGAATAAGACTGGAGCTTAGAGATCAGTTAGGAGCCTGCTGGAATAGTCTTATTAATAGACTAAGAAGGCAAGGGGTAAGAGGATTGGACAGACTGGGAAAATATTTAGGTGATAAAATCATCAGGGCTTGATGATTGATGGAATAGTGTGCAGTGGGAGAGGTACCAGTCAAGATGACTCCTGGGATGCACAGAGGTGCCTCCATTTAAGCTAGAAAACACAAGCAGACATAATACTTTAATTTTGGTTATGCTGAATTTGATGTGCTTGTGTGACATCCAAGTGGAGATGACCAGGAGACAGTGGATACGTAAGTATGCAAAGAGCATGATAAGAGTGATCTGGACTGTTGATAAATATTTGAGAATCTTCTGCATAGGAAAAGTAAAAAGCAAAAAAATCAGTTGTTGTGGACCTGATTCTGACTCATAGCGACCTTATAGGACATGGCAGAAACTGCCCCATAGGGTTTCCAAGGAGCGACTGGTGGATTCAAACTGCGACCTTTTGGTTAGCAGGCAAATGCTTAATCACTGCACCACCAGGGCTCCTTATAGGAAAACTAAGAGGATGAAATTACTTAGAAAGTGTAGGGCCAAAAAAGTGACGGGCCTAGTGCAGATGCTTGGAAACATTGATATTAAGGGAGTTCAGAGAAGAGGAGGCAGTGTGAAAGGTAAGTGTCAGAACAGGAAGGATGTGAAGCCACAGAAATCAGGAAGGTAAAATTTTAGGAAACGGAGAAATTGGTAACGTTGAATGCAGCTGCTCTTTGGTTAAACAAGAATGAAAAAGTGTTCATTGACACTCTAAATTAGAAGAAAGTTGATCAGTTTTCTTAGAGCTGTTGTGGAGAGTTAAGTGGAAAAGTGGTTTACTAGTCACTGGAAAATGAGGAGGAGGAGATACAGGGTAGAGTGCTCTTAAGAGCATAAGAAGGGGAAATACGAGATTGGTTAAAGTTTGAGGGGGATTACAGTTGTACTCTGACACACATGGGGTCGCCCTGAGTTGACTCCCACTCAACAGCAACTCATTACGGTCAAGGTAGGAACCCCTCTCTCCCCGCAAGTGTAGCAGTTGAGTATGGTAGGCTGAGGAGTGAAGGGGAGGATAGATATAAGGTCAGAGTGTCGGTTGATGGCCTTTCAGTAGAAGGGGAGATTGAGCAAAGGAGGGTTAGGATGGGGTGGGATGGGATGGCTGCCTGAGGCACTAACCTTGAATGAGCCAAGGTTATTTCTTGAAAGATGGGGAACAGCAATTGAATGTGACGCTTGGGAAAAATAGTGGGATTTGAAGTAGTCACTGAGAACAACATATATTAGAACAATGCTAAAAACTCAGCTGAGGGCGGAGATCATTTGTTTGTAATTGTGCCAAGATTCTATGATTTTCTTAAGTAGTGCTCGATCTTTTGGCTTTTAGACGTTATGAAGGAAGATTATGGCATTGATTCAGTATTAATGTTTTGCTGGGCAGATGCCTTGGGAAGATAGAGGTGCAGAGGGCATAGAGTTTCAAAGAGGAGGTAATATTTTAATTGGGTTTTAATTGATAAGGAGATGTTCTTTGGGTGAAGAGGACTGGAAAGCCTACTTCAATGATTAACAAAAGCACGATCAAAGGCACTCAGTTTAGACTATTTTAGACGTAATGGAGAGTTGATGACGATTTTTTTTTTTAAAGGCAGGAAGTGCCAAGATCATTTTTGTTTTAGAACGATAATGTTAGGGGATCAGATAAAGGAAAGCACTTAAAGGATACTGGAGTGGAACTAGAGAGAGGCCAAGAAGGATGAGTGCCTATAAAAAAATATAGTAAGGAAATGCAATGGGAATAGAGTGCTTAGGCTATAGTCTCAAGAATAGCATCCCTAGTACCTGGTAATTTTATCTGTCTCTTCCCTCTTCAATTTTTTGTTATGTTTATGAAGCTGTACTAGAGTAGGATAGATCCTAAACCTAATTCCTTCTGAGTGGTGTCACTTAACACACACACACACATGCACACACAAGGAAGATGCCGTGTGAAAACATACACACGGCAGATACATCTACAAATCCAAGCATGCTAATGTGTTTGCTGGCTACTAGAGCTGAAAGTAACATAGCTCCTCTAGAGCTATGCTCTGAATTAGAACTTTTAGCCTTGAGAATTGTGCGACAATACATTTCTGTTCTTTAAAGCCACCCACTTATGGTATTTTTGGTTATGGAACCACTTGGAAATGAAAACAGCTTACTGTGGCTGTAACTGAAATTTTTCAGAGCCCTAAGTTTTGTTTGGTGTTGAAATTTAAATACCTCAGGTTGGTCATCACCCTGCCACTCTTTGTCATATGACCCATACCTGTCCCTCTTAGTAGACATTGAGTTGCCTGTGACAAGGTCCAAGGCTTATTCATCTTTGTGTTCTTGGACTTACTCTGAACATGGGACATGGGCATTCCTTAAAATCTCATATTCTAGGCTACAGTTTCTTAACTACGAATGTTTTATCTTTTCTGATTTGACTGTCTTTCTGCAGATAGATGGAAATGATAGAAATTTGTGGTTCTCTTTTCTCTGTGTCATCTGTTAACATTACAGTTTTCCCTTCTAAAAAACCCTCTAGACTTTACGGCTTTATACCTGCATATTTTGCACTTTGAGAAATCGGCTTTCCTGATGTCTGTGATACATGTCTGTGTTTTTCATTTATCTCCTGTGTATTTTTGATTCTGGGATGTCACACCTGTGTTGTACCAAGGATCTTGTTACTTTCACATCTTCAGCCAGATTTCTGTTGTTAATGAGATGAAATTCAGTGTATCAAACTTTTCTTTTTCTCTGCTTCCTCAGAGGTGAATTTCAGTCAAGTAAAGAATTTATCAAATTTAATATGGGTCATATTTAACATGGGTCATTGAAGTTCCCCATAACTATCATTATCTTGCCTGCATTCCAATTTTGTCCAGGTAGCCTGCAGAGTACCCCAAAATCTCTGTTATTCCTCTTTTCTCTCCTTTTAGGCTTTTGCATGTGTTCTTTACTTATTGCAAACTTGTAGGTTTGTGAATTTTAATCAAGAATATACTTTTTGACTTCTAGTGGTACTGTTTCTATTTGATATATCTTTAACTATTATGTTCTTTCATTATACCATTTTTGACTTCATCCCAATTATCTTGATACCATTATCATTTTTTTCTCCTTGTGTCAAAATTTAAGTTTAATTGATTTATTATCTCCACTCTACTTTGTTTATTAAAATATACCTGAGACCCTCAAACTTCTTCCTGATCTTTTTATTGCCTTTTCCCCCAGTAATCGTTTCATAGATGATAAAACGAAAACAGAATTTAAGATCAAACACCCTGCGTGCCAGAGTTGGAATTTGACTTAAGTTTGTCAGGCTCCCTATTTCTACTGGAAGAAAATATAGGAATACTATCTGTACTTTCCGTACTAGTTACCTATTGCTGCATAACAAATTACTCCCAAACTTAGTGACTTAAAACAACAAAAATTATGCCACGGATTTTATGAGTCAGGAATTCAGGAACAGCTTAGCTGGGTGGTTCTGGCACAGGGTCTCTCCTGATGTTACAGTCAAGGTGTCAGCCAGAATAATAGTCATCTGAAGACTTGACTGGGATTGGAGGACCCACTTGCCCACTTGTAGTGCTGTCCACTGACATGGCTATGGCAGAAGGCTTCAGTTCCTTGCCTGCTCCTGAGCTGTCCTCACAATCGTTGCTGTGTTTTAGCCCATTGTTGCAGCCACTGTGTCAGTCCATCTCATTGAGGGCCTTCCTCTTTTTTGCTGACCCTCAGCTTTACCAAGCATGATATTCTTTCTCCAGGGACTGGTACCTCCTGATAACATGTCCAAAGTACGTGAGATGAAGTTTCATCATCCTCGCTTCTAAGGAGAATTCTGGCTGTATTTCTTCCAAGACAGATTTGTTTGTTCTTCTGGCGGTCCATGGTATAGTCAGTATTCTTTGCAAACACCATAATTCAGAGACATCAGTTCCTCCGTCTCCCTTATTCATTGCTAGCTTTCACAAGCATATGAGGTGTTTGAAAATACCATGGCTTGGGTCAGGCGCACCTTAGTCCTCTCAAATGTCCTGACAACATGGAGATTGTTGTCCCCTCAAGGGAATAACCCACACTGAAGTCATAATGTCTTTTATGACTCAGCCTTGGAAGTCACAAACTATCTCTTCCTTCAAGTTCTGTGCATGAATAGCGAGTCAGTAAGTACAGCTCAAGGAACCCTGGTAGCACAGTGATTAAGAGCTACAGCTGCTAACCAAAAGGTTGACAGTTTGAATTCACCAGCCGCTCCTTAGAGTCCTGCACTGTCCTATAGGGTCGCTATGGGTTGGCATAGACTCAGTGGCAATGGGTTTGGTTTGATTTTGGTTTAAGTACAGCTTACACTCAAGAGAAGGGCAGTTAGGTTAGACCATTTGAAGGGAGAACTATCTAAGAATTTATGGGCGTAATTTAAAGCCACCACACCCTCAAAATCTGTTTCTATCTCAATTCTATAGTCAGTGTACATTTCTTCTCTAGGTTTTTTCTGGCAATATAATTTTCACAGTTCACATTTGAAGCTGGGTAAAAGAGGGATGGATGCGTGCTGTCACGTTGGCTCTCTCTGATGTGAGTACATCAGAGCACACCTCACAACCACGTCAGTTTATGTTCTCTCGATAACAGTGATTCTCAAAGTGTTGTTCCCGGACCAGCAGGATCAGCATCACCTGGGAATTGTCAGAAATGCATATTCTTGAGCCGCCTCTCAGACTTACTGAATCAGACACTAGGGGTGAGGCCCAGCAATCTGGGTTTTAGCAAACCCTTCAGATGATTCTAATGCAGATGATGTTTAAGTACCATTACACTGTAGTGTTTCTTCCAGTGTTTTCCTGCCACACTTACATAGAAATCATTTTGGTTTTAATTATAATCTCTGAAAGTGGGGCCCTGGAAAATTGTCTTTTTAACTAGTTCCCCAGGAGATTGTTCTGTGCTTTAGCTTTTGGGTACCACTGCTCTAGCAAGTAATCTCAGACTCACTATTTTTCTTATTTTTCAGAATTTGTTAATGTTATTCTTTGTACCTCTTATTGTCTAGATTCCTTAATGTTCTAAGAACGAATGCTCTTTTTTTCAGAAAGTATCTTTTGTGGCATCAGTTCTCCAACTTTTTGGTCCAGGGAACCCTTAATATCCTTTAAGGTTATTGAGGACCCCAAAATCTATCAATATTTACAGTAAAATTAAAAGCAAAGAATTTTAAAAAATTAAAAAAAAAAAACAAACTCATTGCATGTTATCATGAATAAATTTTTTTTAATGAAAACTATTATTCACGACAAAAAATTTAATGAGAGGAGTGGCATTATTTTACATTTTTATGACTCTTTCATGTCTGGCTTAAGGAAAGACAGCTAGATTCTCATTTCTGGTTCTGCATTCAATCTTTGGCAATATATTGTTTTGGTTAAAGTATGAAGAAGATCTGGCCTCACACAGGTAGTTGGAAAGAGAAAGGTATTTTAATAGAATTTTCAGATAATTGTAAATATTCTTTAATACTACACCAAATTCAATGAGTGACGGTTTTTTAAAGGTTAGTTGGCAAAATGCGATCTGAACCTTTGTCAGTGAACTGTTACGTTAAAACCCATTGGTCTTACCTTGCACTTTGAATGTTTTTTTTTTAACCCATATATGATTTTGTAACATGCGTTATCATTTGGAAAATATTGGTTCGCTGAGTTATGCAGATGTTCCAAATGCTGACACATTTCTTGATGCATTATCAAAAAATCACATTTGTGAATATCATTGATTGCATGAGAAAACTCTCTTAAGTATTGGGAAGTTGTTAAGCTCGTGGTGGTCAATGCAAGTTTTCTAAAATTCTAACTTTTACTTGAGAGCTCAATTTTATCATTGGCACTTTATGTGTCAGGTGTTTTCCTTGAAGTAACAGGCTCCCTTTATTCATTTATAAGAAAATGTCTGCCAAATACCCTAGTGTGAATAGTTTGTCTTACAGTCACTCTTTCAAGTAAAAAATGGTATCCCATAAAAATTCTGTCTCATTATGCTCAAAACTTTAACAGTTGCCCAACTGCTTTTCCTTGAAGCAGCTTTTCTACTTGGATACGCAACAGAAGTGGTTTTTGTATGTTACCCATTTGTCACACAGAAGACTCAAGGGCTGATATTTTATAATTTCCAAAAGGTTGATATTTAATAAAATCAGTAAGTTTTACTTCTTTATCAAGAACATTCTTAAGTGAAACTTGCTTTATTTTTTATTTTTTTATGTGAGCTCAAGGTGATGAATACAGTGACTATTACGAGAGTTTGGTGCCACTAACTTGATTTGTGCTAAGGTACCACTGTTGCTTTTGCACTGTAACTGCAGATATCAACAGGAAACCAACAAATAGCACACTAATGTTGTTACGAAAATAATTTTGACCTTGGAGATTTTTCAGGGGTTTGTGTCTGTGGGGAAACCCTGGTGGCGTAGTGATTAAGTGCCACTAACCAAAGGGTCAGCAGTTCAGATCCGCCAGGTACTCCTTGGAAACTCTGTGGGGCCATTCTGCTCTGTCCTATAGGGTCGCTATGAGTTGGAATTGACTCGATGGCACTGGGTGTGGTTTGGTTGGGTTTGTGTCTGTGGAGCACACTTTTACAGCTGCTACTTTATGGGAAGAGCCACACACTTCTTTAGTTAAGTATTGTGAAGAATTTACTGTTCTTTATGTTGTATCAGATTTTTCCGTTAACAGTATCTTAACTCAGGGTTTGACTCTTTTCTGACTCATTAGAATTTTTTAGTTCTAGCTTTCTTTGAGCATCTTTCCATCATTATTAAAACCCATTGCCATCGAGTTGCTTCTGACTCTTAGCGACCCTGTAGGACAGAGAACTGCCCCATATCATTTCCAAGGAGTGGCTGGTGGATTCGTACAGCAGACCTTTTGGTTAACAGCCAAGCTCTTAACCATTACCCCACCCAGGCTCCATCTGTACTAAGAATTCTTAATCTTCTCTATTAAACTGTAAGGTAGAGAGTTTTCCTACAAACACTTTGAAACCTGCTTTAACTAGGAACACAGGAAACCTGGTGGTACAGTGGTTAAGAACTTGGCTGCTGACCAAAAGGTTGGCAGTTCAAATCCACCAGCTGCTGGGTGGAAACCATGTGGGGCAGTTCTACTCTTGCCCAGTAGGGTTGCTATGAGTCAGAATCGACTCAGTGGCAACGGGTTTGATTTTTTTTGGTTTTAACTAGGAACATAGCCAGCTTTGATTTATAGACTAGAAATTGCTGAGTAAGTACATTAGGCAAAGAGATCATTCATTTATTCGTTCCTTTGGTAAATATTTATTAAATGCCTATTTTGTGCTAGCCCTTGTATTAAGCCCTGCAAGTTATTGAAATAGTTTTCCAACTTTCTGCTTATGTAGGAATTTCTTTTGGGACCACTACAGAAATTCTTGAAAACTTGCTTAAAAGCTGCCCGTCCTTGTTCCTGATCTCTACCAATTTGTTAGCACAGGCACTTTGACTAAAAACATTAGCACGTACTTTCACATGGTTCTTAATAGTAATTTCCCAAAATAACTTGTTTCCTGTTTTTCTAGCCAGTTTCATTGCAGTAAACAGTTTGAGAAATTGATTTGAATTAAGAAACCTGGGTTTCAATCTCTTAGTGTTCCCTTGAGTCTTTGCGCACATTAATTACTCTTAATGTTCCATCTTTTGTTAGGAGAAATATGTGCTTAATGCTGAAAACTAGGAGCGACTAATTAATGGATTAATGATGGTTTTTCCCTCTGTAAAGTTACTGGCTGAAAGTTCTCTTTGCCTAATGTGAGATTGCCAAAATGCTTTAATTTTCTTACAAGTATTTATTGAGTGATTATTACTCTTTATACTTGCAACACTTCTTGTGAATTCTGAGGGACAGAAGGAATCTGAAAGATTGATCAGTAGCCCTTAACCAATATTTGAATCTCTTCTCTACAATGTCCTATAGCAGTTCTTTTTTTTCTTTGTGCAGAATGTGATATGTGTAACTGATATAAATGATATAAAACTTGGAGAACAATTTTCAAGTATTATAAATGCTGTTACTAAAATCTGAAACTGAATGAGTATAATGTTGAAATGTATTCTCTATAATATTTTTATTATAGGAAATAAAATCTTTGCTTTCACTTTTTGGAGGTCAATTCACTACCAGTCAGGAAACCTATGGAAAGGTAAGTTAAATTATATATTTTCATTAAACCTTATAGTATACTTACAAAAGGAAGCTTGGGATTTGAAGAGAAGAACTGAAAATCTTAAATTTATGTTTGTGAGGTTGCTTATATCTCTTTCTAGGGGTAATTGAATAAAAAGGATATTTTGAGAAATTGTAGTTATGGAAACTAATTTAGGTTTACTTCCAGTGTTTATTGATTTTATTAGTTTATAATTTTTAAAAACAGTTGTACCATAATTTGTATCTGTGTCCTTTCATTGGAAAAAAGGGCCGTCTTCTGTTGATGGGATAAATTTAGAATTAGAGTTTTTAATGTTAGAGTTTTTGAGCTTACATTGGCAATCATTTTAAACTTTGGAATTATGTATTATGTAAGATTGTGAGTTTATAAGATTTGTATTTTGTATATGATAATATATCAGTGTGTATTAGAAAAAGTTTGGGAAATAGAAAAAGAAAAAAACATTCACAATTCTTCCTCCTTGACCTGGCTTATAATTTGGTAGTACTACCTTCCAGTCTTTTTACATATGCTTTTTCTGTCTTAGTTGTAATCCCACTGGTCATGGGCTTCTGAGTTCTTTGGTTTTCACAGGCAGTATTACCATAGGCACATGGTGCTACACAGCCTTCAGCACTAACATGGCTGGGTAATATTGTTCATTGACCAGCTCTACCATAATTACCTAACCATTTCATTTTCAGTCACGTTGATTTTAAAATTTTCCTAGTAAAAAGAATAAGATGACAGCCTTTTTTCCTGTTTGGGTTATTTTCTCTAGTGTAAATATTGGAAGAAGAAAGAATGGATGGACAGGGAGAATTTTTTTGCACAAGCTGAGAGAACTTAAGTTGAAAGTGCCCTGGGCTGGACTTGTATTCCTGAGTGACTTTCACTTGAGGGGAGGCCCAGGAGAAAAGGAGGGAGAGGGTGGGTCAGATTGGGTGAGGGTACTGAACTGAGAGTGTGGTATTCTGCTGGGTTTGCTGTGTTCTGGCAAGAGGTTATCTGAGTTGCATGGGGCTTAAAAGCGCTCTCAATCTTGGCTTTTGAGACATGGGACTAGGGAAACTCCACTGATGTACCTGGAGCTTTTTGCCTTTAGAAGAAATGATAAAGCTCTGAAAATTAGTGATAATTTAAAAATGTATTCCTTGATTTTCTATCATAATTATTCCAAAGGGCACCTCCTCTACTTCTTGGGTGGCCACAAGTACCTAGAAAAAGAGAGATCGTTTAGCAACAAATACATTACTTAGAAGTTAAAAATAAAATACCTGTATTTATAAGGAATGGTTAACAACAATAGAAAAAAATTTAGAGATTATACTTAGCATAAAATGCATTAGTTCTTTTAGTCAATCAACTTTACTAAAAGGGCAAATACAAAATTAATCTTAAATTTAAATAACCTTAAATTTAATTTGCTAACATTTTCATTTATAGGGTCATTTATAAAAGTGTTTTTGCATTTATTATGTATTATCTATCTTAACAGGTCACCTATTTATTTCCTTTTTTACTGTTGGAGTGATTTTTGTTTTGGTTAGAGTCAGATCACGTATTTGTACATGAGATAGGAATCTCTCCTTTTTGATTTCTTGAATGAAAGCATATGAGGCTACATAACCACTTAGAAATAAATTGTTCATTGTCTTTCCTTTCAGTCTCCATTTTGGATACTTAGCATTCCCTCTGAAGATATTGCCAGAAACTTAATGAAACGGACAGTGTGTGCCAAGTAAGAGAAACTTAACAATGTTCTCCTGTATGAGTGTACACCATACTTCTCTTAACTACTCTACCTCCATTTTGCTGTATTGTCAGAAAGTAGGAGGTGGTGTGCGTGTTGCCGGCGGCGGGGTCGGGGCGGGGGTCGGGGGGCGGGGGTCGGGGGGCGGGGGGCGGGGGGCGGGGGGCGGGGGGCGGGGGGCGGGGGGGAGCCTCAATTTAGGTTGCAGTTACACGGCTTTGCCACCAGATGGTGGTGGTGGAATGGAGGAGAGCCATTCTACCAAAACACCGTGAGAGAATGAGTGGCGAAGTGTAGAAACACTTGTTTTAGAAGACTTCTTTGAAACTTGCATATTAAGCAGAAGTATAACATGAAACATAAATGCTTTGTTATTAATAAGGTAGATGCCACATTTAGTTATGTCCAAAGTATTGGAAATCAAAAAATGTTTTCTTACGTGTGATTTTTGGTTGGATGAGTAGATTTGTGAAGTACAAGATGATAGAGTGAGGACTGTCAAGAAGTGCTTTTCTATTTTATTTGTTAGAGAAATGAATTCTGATTTTCATATCTTAGTATGAATTAATGTATTGGTGTTATTGTTTATACTACCTGTGTGTTTTTAGATTTTATTACTGGAATCCACTCCTTTTTCTGTGTTTTTATTTTTTTATACTGTTAAAATATTTTTTCTATTTTCAGCTTTGTAAATTAAGCTGAATTCTCAATTACCATCCTAAAAATTGGGCAGCTTGTGTAATCCTTGAGTTGCCTTTTTTTTTCTGAATATTTTGGCAGATTGCTGGAAATTATCTTTTCTGTAGAAATGATAATGTTTAATAATACAATTCAAATAAGAACTTATACATAGATCTAGTTTTATTAACATGGTTAGCAATACTTTAACGTTTGATGTATAATTGCTCTATTATTGAATAGGCTACAACCCTGTGTTTAGTTAAAATCAATCTGTTGAATTCCCCAGTCCAAGATTTTATCTTTTAACTAAGTGTATAACTGAAATTTGTTAATGGGTCTTATTTATTAAGTAAAAATTACTAGAAAACTGAAACATAACTAAAAAAAAACCCAACCTTTTAAAAACTATCACTTTAGATTCCAAAAGAAAAAACCAAACCCATTGCCATTGAGTCATTTCCAACTCATAGTGACCCTATAGGACAGAGTAGAACTGCCCCATAGAGTTTCCAAGGAGCTCCTCGTGGATTCAAACTGCCTATCTTTTGGTTAGCAGCTGTAGCACTTAACCACTATGCCACCAGGGTTTCCTACTTTAGATTAGCATATTATAATTTATGACTGTAAGAGGTTATATGAATTCTAAAGATATAGTTTGTTGAATTTACAATAGTGTCTTGAGTATCAAGAACTTTTGTACTTACATCAAAGCCCTTATCTTCTGATGTGTATATTTGATTAATGGTACAGAATGAAGTAACTAAAATAGACTTTCATAGACAAAGATTCAATATTAACTTAAATTTTTGTGTTGTAGAACAGAGATTGAAAGTTAATTTTGTTTTAGTTATTTTTAGCTTGAAATATTTTCAGCATACCAAAAAAAAAGAAAAGAGTGAATACTGTAACAAAAATCTAGGCACTTACCTGGTTAGATCTCAACATGTGAAGATATTTACCACTGAGGTTTTTTTTTAAAGAGATAAACTATAATGTAAACCACTGAAGCTGTCTGTGCACCTTTCTCAATTCCATTTCCCTCTTCCTTCAGAGGACTGTTTCTTAAAGCATTTTTATTTGCTAATAAGGTTTGATATTGCTTTTTAATAATAAAATATTTTAGTTCATTGTTGACTTTGTATTGTTGTAAGGTGATATCCGTTGTTATTCATATAGATGTGGTACTTGGGAAATGTGGTATTCGTATGAGTGTTAGCTGTATAATCTTTAAACTGTATTATAATAGTGCAATTATATAGGAAAATTGTTTACTCTGAAAAACTATAAATCATAAAAGGAATTAAAAATTAATGTTTCAGTATTACCAAAGCTTATGATGTTAAATGCCAAATCTTTTTATTTTGACCATTTTAAATATAATAAACCCAAAAAACCAAACCCAGTACTGTCGAGTCGATTCCGACTTATAGTGACTCTAGAGTAAGCTGCCCCATAGAGTTTCCAAGGAGCGCCTGGTGGATTCGAACTTTCAACCTTTTGTTAGCAGCCGTAGCACTTAACCACTATGCCACAAGGTTTATTAATATGTTGTATAATTTCCTTCAGAAAAAGAGGGATATAAAGCTGTTATTTCGTATTTTATTGACTCTACATTATCATTATAAGCATTAGTTGTTGTACTATACTGTTTAATAGTTCATTAGAGATTCTTGTGAGCTGTGAAGAATTTTCTCTTTCCTGAATGGCCTGGGATTCCTATGTTTTTTGCATTTTTATTTCTGAGAAGCAATATACCATAGCAGTATAGAGCATGGATTCCTGAACCAGACTGACTGGCTTTGAATCGTGGTTCCAAAACTTATTGTGTGACTTGAGAGGGTTATTTAACCTCTTTGTTCCTTAGTTTTCTCATTGGTTAAATGGGTGATGATACTGGCATCTACCTCATAAGGTTGCCAGAAGGAATAAACGAGTTAATATTAAATGTCCTCAACAGTGTCTTGAACTTAGATTTGTAGTTGCCATCGAGTTGACTCTGTCTCATGGTGACCTTATTTACGACAGAATGAAATGTTGCCTGGTCCTGTCATGATCGACAGCATGCGTGAGCCCATCATTGTGGCTGTGGTGCCAATCCATTTCACTGAGGGTCTCCCTCACCCTCCTTGGCCCCCCAGTTGACTAAACATAATGTCTTCCTATATTGATTGATCCCTCTTGATGGCGTGTCCAAGGCAAGGGGATCGGACAGTGTTCTGTTGTGATCCGTAAGGTTTTCATTGGTTAATTTTTGGGAATACATCACCAGGCTTTTCTTCCTAGTCTTTCTTAGTCTGGAAGCCCCACTGTGATGGTCCTGCTGGTATTTGAAATACCATTCGCGTAGCTTCCAGCATCATAGCAACATGCAAGGCATCAGATGGCTTGTGGCCCTTGTACTTAGAATTATGTTATTAATGTTAGGCTGTTACTATTTTTTATTTTCTTTGCTTTTCAAAGTATTCCCTACCAAGAGCCTTCCGCACCCAGAATCATTCTCAGATTAAGGTTATCTATTCTACCATCAGTTTGTGCTTCCAGGAACCTTTCTTCTCTCTTAGAATATAAGTTTCCTGAAGGCAGTGAGTTTTGTTCTCTGTTCTGCCTCAGTGCCTAGAACAATTCTTGGCATATAGTAGTCTTTAATAAATATTTGTTGAATGAATGAATGAATGAATATAACAAGCTTGTAATTTTTTTAAACAATGAGAATAAGAAAAAAAGCTGAATGTATAGTTTTTTTGTTAATTTTTTGGCTGCGTTTTATTCTCTGTATGTTTTGCATAGTCGAAGTTAATCTTTAAGTGATAGTTAAGTAAGGAGGGGGGGAAACGGTGGTTCTGTGGTAGAATTCTTTCATACGGGGGACCTGGATTTGAGTCTCAGCCAGTGCACTTCTGGAGCAGCCACCCCCTGTCTCTCTGGGGAGGCTCGTGCATTGCTATGATGTGCAACAGGATTCAGTGGAGCTTCCATACTAAGACGGACTAGAAAAAAGGCTTTGGGATCTACTTCCAAAAGTGAGCCAGTGAAAACCCTGTCAGTCACAATGATCTGATCTGCAACCAGTCATGGGGGTGGTGCAGGACCAGGCAGGGTTTTGTTCCCGATGTGTATGGGGTCCACCGCAGCTCACAGCAACAAAGTAAGAGTAGTAGTATAATAGAAGCCCTCTCTTTCTAATTTAGAAGAAAGAAAAGGTGGAATTAGTTTTCAAATGATAACATTTACATTCCAGTCACAGCATTGGTTACAGTTATGAAGTAGTTGTTTGAACTTAGATGAGTTAAACTGCTGATACAGAGATCAAATTCCATTACAACCGACTTTAAGAGCTGTTTAATCTGATTGCAGTGAAATTTTGCTTGTAATTGTTTAAATGTTCTTTGACTTGGATGAGAGCTTGACAATTTTTTTATAGTAAGAATTTCGTTCTTGTAATAGTTATCGTAGCAATTATTAGTAACTAAATGTTACTAACTCATAGCTAAATATTAATCCAGTTGTGAAAAATTGGGAAAAAACCCGAGTTTGCATTGAATTTTCCCTCCTTCTGTGTTAAGTCCAACTCTGTGTGGTTTGGCTCTAAGCTGTATTTGCATCCAGGATTTCTCTTTTATAGCTTAGAGAGCATTAGCAATACTTGTTTTTAGAGGATTGGGCATAAAGAATTAATGAAATAGCTGTTAAGTGTTAGCGTGTGAACTAATTTCTTTACTGAGGTTAGTACTGCTCATTTATCCCCTAGGTCTATATTTGAACTGTGGGGTCATGGAAGATCTCCAGAGGAGCTGTACAGATCTCTTAAAAACTACCCTGTGGAGAAGATGGTGCGTAATAAAATACGGTTTTATATAGGCAGGTCTGCAGATACTGTAGAATTACTAAGCTTAAAAAGTTACCTGCTTTTATTTCAGATTCCATATCTACATTCAGACTCCACGTACAAAATAAAGATTCATACATTTAATAAAACCTTGACACAAGAAGAAAAAGTTAAACGGATAGATGTAAGTAAATTTAACACAAGTTCTGTAAGATTAATCTAGTTTAGCCACTACTGACGTATAGTAATACCTAACGTCTACGAAGTGCTTGTTTTATACCACATTTTATGGTAAGTACTTTTATGTTTTATCTTGTTTAATGCTGACAACAGACTTGTTAAAAAATTATTTTTCAGGCGCTTGAATTTCTGCCGTTTGAAGGAAAAGTGAATTTAAAAAAGCCACAGCATGTATTTTCTATTTTGGAAGATTATGGTTTGAACCCAAACTGCATCCCTGAGAATCCACATAATATTTATTTTGGTAGATGGGTAAGCAGATGTTCTTCCTATCCATCTCAGTTTGTTGTTAGCTTTAAAAGCTAAACTCGACCCCGTAACTGTAGAGCTTTAAAGTAGCTAAATGGTCAGGACTACTTTATGAATTAAAATCAGTGATGAGTATGTAGCTATGGTTTTTTTTGGCAAAGATTTCTATGAAGTTCAAGAGGCTTGTTAAATATAGAGCCCTGGGAGGAGGTGATGTACCTGGAAACATTTAAACAAGACTTGTTAGAAAATCTGGGCTGCTTTTTTTAGTAAAGCAGAGATGTGATGGTTGAAGAATCTCGTTTGTGTAGCTTTTCAGATGTGGTTTTCCATTCTGAAAAGAAGTAGAATTACTGCATAGCAGTTCTGCCCACTCCCCAAAGGCTTTAGGTGGGTAAGTGGAAACTGTGGCTTATGTTGCAGAATAATGTTATTTAGGATATGCCAGATTTATTCACCACCGACACCTGGAATAATTGCATTCAAATCCAATTCAAATTTGGTTTGAAAAGACACAGTAATTTGAAAGACATCAAGAAATAGGTGTTTATTCATAACTATTAAAGGAACAAGTATAGAGCAGTAGAAAGTGTTGAGGTTCTCATCATTAAGAAACTGTGGTTTTACTGTGAATGATTATCTTAAATCTTTTCTGAATGGTTATACTTATTTGAAAAATACCTCCGATCTAGATTGCAGATGGACAGAGGGAGCTTATTGAGTCCTATAGTGTTAAAAAGAGACACTTTATTGGAAATACAAGCATGGATGCTGGTTTATCATTCATCATGGCCAACCATGGAAAAGTGAAAGAAAATGATATTGTCTTTGATCCATTTGTTGGAACAGGTATTTTTATTTAACTGTTAAGCCAATGTTAGAGATGCTACTTGTTTGTATTAGTCAAGGTCATAGTAATACTTCTGTTAAAAGATTAAATGGACAGAATAATCTCTTAATAATCATTCAGTAGTGACTGAGAGACAACCACACACATGTGTAATAGAAAGTATTTAACAATTTTGCCACTTTAAAGAAAATGTCAATAAAATTTTATGAATTTTTTCCCCAAATAAAACTATAGTATTAGGGTGGGAGTTTATAGCAGATAAACTAGCAATGCTGTTTATTAATTATACATTGTAGAAATGTTAGAAAGTTTTATACCTTATTTAAACAGGAAAACTCTTGCAGGGTAAAAAGACTTTAAGTCACAAGGTCAAAAAATGTATCTTTTAAAATTGATGACCATATATTTACCAAAAGAAAACCAAACTTGTTGCTGTCAAGTCGATGCCGACTCATAGCAACCCTGTAGGACAGAGTAGAATTGACTCATAGGGTTTCCAAGGAGGAGATGATGGATTCAAACTTCTGACATTTTGTTTAGCAGCCAGGCTCTTAACCAACCAGGGCTCTATACCATAGTGACATCATTTCTTTTGAACACTTTAAAGAGGTCTTTTGCAGCAAATTTGCCCAATGCAATAAATACATCGTATGATTTCTTGACTGCTGTTCCATGGGTGTTAATAGTGGATCCAAATAAAATGAAATCCTTGACAACTCCGATGTTTTCTCCATTTATCATAATGTTGCTCAGTGGTCCAGTTATGAGGATTTTTGTTTTCTTGATGTTGAGGTGCAATCCATACTAAAGTCTGGAGTCTTTGATCTTCATTAGTAAGTTCCAGTGAGTGTTTCAAGTGCTCTTCACTTCCAGCAAGCAAGGTTGTGTCATCTGCATATCGCAGGTTGTTAATGAGTCTTCCTCCAATCCTCTTGCCCTGTTCTTCTTCATATAGTCTGCCTTCTCGGTATCTTTGCTTCTAGGTTTTTTCAGTGGACAATGCTAGGATATATATGTTTGTTTATACACAATATAGGAGCCCTGGTGGTGCAGTGGTTTAGAGCTTGGCTGCTGATCAAAAGGTTGGCAGTTCGAATCCACCAGCCACTCCTTAGAAACCTTATGGGATGGTTCTATTCTGTCCTGTAGGGTAGCTATGAGTCGGGATCAACTCTGTGGCAATGGGTTTGGTTTTTAGTGGTGCAGTGGTTAAGCACTTGGTGGCTAACCAGTAGGTGAGCAGTTTGAACCCACAGCTGCTCCATGGGAGAAAGATGTGGGGCAGTTCTGCTCTGTCCTGTACAGTAGCTATGAGTCAGAATCAACTTGACGGCAATGGGTTTGGTTTTTGGTTTGGGTACACTATATGTACATGCATGTCCATATGCACATACTCCTACATAAGTATGTGCGAGTATGTGTATATTCACCTAGAAATGCTTGTGTGTGTACATATTTTAGGAATCTTGAATTTTCATCTATACTACAAATTCCAGTCCATTTTCCAGGAGTTCTTTTTGCCTACCACTGTTCATATTTATGGAAACCCTGGTTGCGTAGTGGTTAAAGTGCTACAGCTGCTAACCAAAAGGTCAGCAGTTCGAATCCACCAGGTGCTCCTTGGAAACCATATGGGGCAGTTCTGCTCTGTCCTATAGGGTCACTATGAGTTGGAATTGACTCAACGGCAGCGAGTTTTTTTTTTTTTTTGCTTTTTTATTCATGTTTATATGCACCTTCTTCCACAGTGAGAACTGAGAAAGCTTTAATTACGATTTCTAGTATTAAGTTAAATTTCTTTCCCTGGACATAGATGAAGTCAAGTGTATTCTGAAATGCTAACTTCCTCAGCAGTCAAGGTGCTGGCTGTCTTCGGTGTGGTGAGGAGCAAGGAGACTTTTCCTTAATTTACTTTAGAGTAGCTCCTTATAAATGGAAGCTTATTTGATTCTTCATATAGGACAATTAGTGGAAAATGTGATGAAGATCTTTGCAAAGATGCTGCTAAAATACATTTTTGTAATTTATATTTGTGCTTTAAGCATAGCTTTCAGATTTTAGCCAGTTTCTGGTGCTTTGGTTTTAGAACTGGTAATAGCCAATGACTGTGAGTAGCACAGTTCCTAAGCGCAAGTTGATCTCTTTCTTGGACCTTTTGCCTATTTGTTGGGTAGTACCTTCTGAAGGACTGGAGAAATAAGTAGTCACATGCTCTCCTCCATGGCCATAGTTTTTCACAAAGTATTAGATGGTATTTTCCTTCTTTTTTTAAATTTTTTTAGTGTGTATAATCCCTTTTACAATTTAAAGGTGAAATTGAAATCTGTGTAGTTTCCCGAATGCATTACCCACTGACTACTTATGACCTGTGATTTTCTCAAGGTTACAGAGTGGGTTAGAAAGCTAAGAAACTGAAAGGAGAGATACCATCTTTTTCGGCATAAATAACCTTTCCATGTTCTTTCAGACAGTCTGCTACTGCTGTCTAGAAAGACACTGAGTTGCAGAAGCACACTTTCCTTTCCATTTCAGCAAATTTACTGATTCTCACTTTAGTAAATTTTTTTTTTTTTTTAAGTTGTATATTTCCATTTTGCAAAGGGGAAGATTCATGCCACTGGGTCGGATCTCAGTTGTTAGGAAGTAGTAGCAGTCCCTGGGTGGTGCAAACTGTTAAGTGCTCAACTTCTAGCCAGCAGGTTGGCAGTTCAAACCCACCCAGAGGACCCTCAGAAGACAGGCCTGGTAATTTGCTTCCGAAAGGTCACAGCCTTGAAAACTATGTAGCAGTTCTACTCTGCACACGTGGAGTCTCCATTAGTTGGAATCTACTCAATGGCAACCGATAACAACAGCAGCAATAACTGTTCTAGTTATGAGCGTGTCTAAAGGAATGATCAGCATAAGTATATTGAATGCCTATAATGACACAGCCCTACCTGTATTGTAGCAAAAGACTCTGAATAGTATACAGCTCATATTAACTGAGTGTGCAGTATTACTTTATTTAATGTATTTAATAACAAATTTTGCTTTTGTATATAAATGGGTAAACTGATACATATATATTTGCTTCAGCCGTTGCTGATCCTCAACGGTGGCAATATAGTGTAGAGAAAAGAGTACATAGAACGAGGCTTAAATCCTTTACCAATTATGGTGTGACTTTGGACAAGATTCTTAACTTGTCTGGGCCTCAGTTCTATTATTCGTAAAGTGGAAGTAGGAATATATCGTGAGGATTAAGTGAAGTAATATACTATATTAAGTGAGGTAATGTTTCTAGGAAGTTGCCTGACACGTGATAGACAATCAACTGCAGTAGTTATCATTATTTTTTAATTATTGTTAAGAATGTAGATGCTTTTTTTGGTGAAAACTGTTAGATAGTTAATATTGAATGGTGATGAAGAATAGTTTGGCCATGCACTCATTTTCTACTTCCCTCTGTGGCTAATTTCCAGGATGGGGTGGGGGGGATATATAATTTGCAACTGTTGGCAAATTACGGCTGCAGACAAAGAAGTTGAGGCTTAAAATTGTAAACTTCTAATTCTTTGTTTGTATCTAAAATAGTTGGTTCAAGTGTTTGCTGAATGCTGTAGGTGTCTGTGGTGTGGTTCTGTGACAGAGCTCTGTAACCATAGCTCTGATTTCTTCTCCCTTTCCCTTCTCTCAGGTGAGCCAGCTTCTCTGGTAATTCAGGATGCACTCTGGAAACTCATGTATACTCTTTGACCTCTTGTCCTTCAGATAGGTGTAAGGAAAGGAGCGTGGCATCTTTTGAAATTGTATCATGGCAGAGTACAGAGGCACAGGAGCCAGGTGTTGGGAAAGTGTCCTAGGTCTGGGAGGAAACGATGGGAAGGAAAAGAGAAAGTTAGGAGCATGAGATAATGGATATTTGTAGATCTGTGTAATTATTTTCTGTTTGCATTTTGTCTCCAACTCTTCGTAGTCCCCCTTAGTCCCATGGTTTGTGTAGTAGCGTTTCTATTTTCTAGCAGTATTCTTTAGCATAGGCTGCTAGTTTACTTAATTAGAACTTTTTTTTTAAAGGATAAAATAGAAGTAGTAATATCACTATTCTTCTTTCTTTTTTCCCTTTCCTTCAGCCAAACCAAAGCCCAGACTCTCCACACATTTATGAACATTTTCACTTAAATCTCTAAAGATGGAAATCATGAATTTTTCTGTATAGAATATACATACCGTAGAGAAAAATTCATTGACTGTTGTATTCTTTTGCCTGGAGGATATTACCCTTAAACATAAAACCCCAAAAAACCAAACCTACTGCCGTTGAGTCGATTCTGACTCAGAGCGACCCCGTAGAGTTTCTGAGGCTGCGACTCTCTACCGAAGCAGACTGCCACATCTCTCTCCTGCAGAGCCACTGGTAGTTTCGAACCGGGGACCTATCAGTTAGCAGTTGATTGCTTTAACCACTGCACCTCCACGGCTCTTTACCCTTAAACATAAAGTGGGTACTATTTAAGTAAGGAGAAATTATAAACATTGATTTGCTTGTTTAGATCACATGTGTGGTATCTTACGTTTAGTAGCATAATAAGAAATCAGTGAGTCAACACTTCACCCCTCCTGTTTTGTACCCTTCTTGCACTAAAACAGCTTCCAAGAAAACTCCAGCTGAGGTATGACTAAATGCAAAAAATGCTTCAATTTAACTGAAAAACAACTAGAGGATTAACAGTGATTGCCCAGCAGTCAGTTCAGAGTAGCTAATTTATCATGATTTTATTTTTAAAAATTAAAAGCTTAAAAAAAAGTTAACAGATACAGTCTAACAGAATATTCATCTCCTTTCAGCAGTGTACTGTAAATTGAGTCTTCTCAATACTCACTGTAACCAAATGGATAAGGTTCTGTTTAAGGAAGCACAGGAAAGCTTTTCTGTTCCCCTTGACAACTAGTTCTTCTAGGTGAGTATCTGCCTAAGTTGGCAGAATCGTAGTAATTCCTCATAATTTGGGTGAAGTGATTTTGTGAGTATTCCAAGTCCTCACATATAGTCCCTGCCCTAAATATGGACTGTCCCACTTACAAAGTAAGAATTGTGAGGTCTTATTTACTCTACCTTTCACACAAGTGATTTTTATAGTTGGTATGAGGGGACCTAGGTTTTGGTTTCTGCTGTACTTTCAGTCCTGCGTTTCCCTCTTCAGTAGGAAGCAGTCAGCTACAATATTTTTCATGAACAAAGTATTTTTAAGGACAAGTTACCAGATGATGTTTTAAATGGCTATGGAAGGGACACCACTACTTTATAGATCTTGACCCTTTGGAGGTACTACCCATCTTAGTTTTAGAACTTATGTTTGGGAAAGATATAAGAGAAAGAACCCTAGTTTCTTCCCTTGTCAGTGTCTGTTTTGTAGTCTAAGAATATATTTCTGATTTCAGTTTGACAGGTCTTTCTGCATTTTAAATATTAAGGCTTAGCCCAGCCACTAAGAACATTTTGATTTGGATGATAAAAAAAGAGCAAAATTTAGAAAAAGTACAATTTAATAAAGATTTATCAATAAATAAATTAATAAAATTTATTTAATTTATGACATTCTTTTCTTAAAAATTAAAAAAATACTACCACATTTTATTTTAAAGGATTTTATTATTTTTTTTAAATGTCTCTTAGGGCTTTTCTTCGTATGTGAGTGATCATGCCTACTGAATAACTTAATCTAGCCAAAGTGTATTGGGATATTTATTCTTACTTTGGTCACAGAATTACACAGACAAATATTTGTATAAATTATTTTTACCTGTGTTTGATAATAGTTATTCTGAAATTTGTGTTTACAGTTATTAAAGGAGGGACAATTACTTGGCTGATTGTAGGAATAACTATATCTCGTCCTAATCTTTTAATTTTTGTAAAAATTAATGCCTCATGTATTAATTATGCCCTTTTTAAATATTCGAAACCCTTCGGGTTAAGGTGGAGTTGAGCCTAGTTGTTGGTTTTGTTTGTTGCTAGTTGTTTGTATAGCAGCCTTATGTGCCACGTGTAAGAGAGGAGCAAGGTGCTTTTGTATTGACCTCTCGAAATGAAAACGTATAAATATACATTATTTTCATCAAAACAGATAACACTTTTTAAAGTATTCATGCTAGGGCATACATTAATTCCCTGTTTCGTGACCATTTCGGTGATCATAGTTTAGGTGTTTATCTCTTCAATTCTGAGGCCTACTACCTGTGGCCAAGACTAGTGTCATTCCAGGGTACTCTGTCTGCAGCTAGTTTTTAAGATTCTGGATCAGATTAAATGGGGACAAAATAAGAGTCTGAGATTTTCTGGTAATGGATCACACTTGTGTGATCTTTCAGGTGGCTTGCTGATAGCATCTGCCCATTTTGGTGCGTATGTATACGGGACAGACATAGACTACAACACAGTTCATGGCGTGGGTGAGTACATGTTCCAGACAATGTTACAGTCTTCACTGTTGTAACAAATGTGCCTTTAAAATAGTAAAAGCAGTTTTATGTGGTATTATACATCTAGTTTTAATGTTAGAATACAAAGTTATGATATAATTTTGCTTATTTTGGCAACGTTAAAACTTCATTGGGTATCTATTTTTTATGAAGAGATCCAGTGTGTCCAAGTGATCTCCTGGGGGAACACAAAGATGAGTAAAATAAAGCCCTCCCCCTCAGAGGTATTTGCAGTCTTAGTAAGAGAGAGAGAAATGTGGAAAACTATATTTAAGATTGTGAAGTTCAGGATTGGGAGAGAAGAGGTAGGAGATAGGGACTAGCCATTTTGTAATCAGGATGTACATGTTAGTAAAACATGCACAGTTTGTGTTTAAAGATTATCGCCATTCGTTTATTCAGCGACTATACATTGTGCATATACTGTTTTGATTTTGAGTCCTTCAAGTACCATATACGTTTTTAATTTCATAATTGACCAAAACATCTTAAAAATACTTACAGTAGTAGTAACTTTAAAGATTCTGCTTTACTTAGATTGAGGGTAGTCTGAGATAAGGATCTGCTTTGCTTTTGAGGCAATTTTGGAAAATATTCTCAATTTTTGAAGCTTCTGTAATGGTGTGTGATGAAATGGAGTTGAATCAAACTGAAAAAGTATTTCCTTATAGCTGAACATTATTAAAAATGGCTGTTTTTCTCGATAAATTTGGAACAGTATTTATGCTGGCATTTCATTATTGTAATTTGAATCATCCCTAAAACACTTCCCTTTTCCTGTCTCTCACCCAGTGTAAATTATTGCATAGTTGAGAGTTTATTATAGTTTATTTTCATTTGCCAAAGCAATTTGATGTATTGTACTTGATGACCTGTCTTTTCCCTGTCTTGGCTGTATGGAATTTAGTAATGTTTTTCATGAGGAAAAATGAGTTATATTTTATCAAGTTTATATAAATGAGCTAACTGGAAAAGAATATTCTTTGTCTGCAGTTTATGTGAGAGTAGACAAAGCGCTAAGAGTTATTCCAGTTGGCTTTTAGTACAGGCAATATGTTTGCTTTAAATAAATTGCTGTATATAATTTATTTAAATTTCTATTTACTAAAGCTGTGATTAAAAGTTATGTCCTAACCTTCCAGTCTACTTGGGTAGAATTCTGTTTGAGGCAGATTTTCCTCAGAGCTTAGGCAAGATGCTTTCAGGTAGGTCCTCTGTTCCCTATGCTTCTAACCTCACCTGTGCTCTGAAATAGTCCCGAGTTTCTCCTAAAACTACAAACACCTTTTCTGTCAATCCTATAGGGCCACTTTGTGTTCTTCTTCTTGTTGTCCAAGTGCTACATGAAAAACTAGTATTTACTTGCAGTTCTCCTCTTCATCATCTCTCACTCACTCTTCTGCCCATTACCTTCCAGCTTCTGTGCCTGTCACTCTGCTCAAAACTCCTACTAAGGCTGCAGGTCTACAGCATTTGGCAGTGTTGACCTTCATAAAACCCCCTTTGGTTTCCTCGTCAGTGATCTCGTTGGGTACTTCTTTTATTTCTTTGTCTGTTCCACCTCAGTCTCCCTAAGGCCTCTGCAATTTTCTTTGACTCTTAGACGAATAATTTCTTTTGTAAGGATCAGCACAAAGGTGGTTCCTATGAGGTGCAGGTCAAAGATGTCCCAAATGTCCAACTCATCCAAGCTGCTATAGCACTCCATCCTCTATAACATAAGCTACTCCCTCTCCCCTCAGTACTTTTCTACCTCTCTTTTAGTTCCCTAATTTGCTGCAACGTCTCACAGAACTCCCTGTTTAAAGGAAATGGCTCACGTGTTTGTAGAGGCTGGCAATTCCCAAATGCGTGGGGCAGGCATAGGCTTCTTTCTCCCTGGCCCTCAGGCTCTGCCCAAAGGCGCTTAGCTTTCTTGCTCTGTGGGCCGGGAAGCCCACTGCACTGTCTCCTGTGGGTCTCTCCTGCCGGTCCCTCTTGCTGGTTTCTCCCTTGGTGATGGTGGGTTCTCCTTTCTGCTCTGGAACTGGCTCTCTTTTAAAGCAAAAGTGACCAGGCCTCTTTGTGAGCTACAATTATCTTATTTGCACAGTCCCACCCAATCACCTGGATGGGAGTTACAAGACCAAGGTGAGGAAGGCCATATTAAGTAATTCATCACACCCTGCTTAAATGTTGATTTTCTCCAGGCATCTGTCTGTCTTTGGACTCCTCCTTCTATCATACTACATGTCATTCAGTTGTGTCATTCTTCCTTTGAATTTTAAGTCTGGTTTTTATTGTGAAGAGTAGAACTACCCCATAGAGTTTCCAAGGAGCATCTGGTGGATTTGAACTGCTGACCTTTTGGTTAGCAGCCATAGGACTTAACCACCATGCCACCAGGGTTTCCTTTTACTGTGAATTAGATCATAATACAGAAGAGTGTGTAAAAATATAAGAATGATTTTACAGCAAACAGGAGTCCTGGGTGGCACAAATGTTTAAGCACTGGACTACTAACTGAAAGGTTGGTGGTTCTAACCCACCCAGAGGTGCTTTGGAAGTAAGGCCAGGTGATCTGCTCCCGAAAGGTCGGCCTTGAAAACCCTATGGAGTGCAGCTCTACTCTGCACACGTGGGGCTGCCATGAGTCGGAATCGATTTGAGAGCAACTTTTTTTAACAACAACAACATAGAGTAAACACTATATAACTGGCACCTAAGTTGAAGTACAAAATGCAGCTGCTGCATTTCCCAAGTTAGCTCCCTTAATTTATGTTTGGTTTATCTGTTTCATCAATAATTTCTACATAGGACTGTTTGCTATTAGAGTAATGGATCCATGTTCTGTTCAACTTTGTATCTTACTAGAATATAATTGGTACTCAATAAGTATTGAATAAGTGTTTTAAGGCAGTTTTACTTGAAAGGTGACAGAACGACATGGGCTCAGATCAGTTAGATATCAACACATTTTATTGTGCAAAATACATTTTTCTAATAACTTGAAATCAAAATAATTATTTACATAAATAAAATTAAACCTTAAATAAAAGCAAATTTTGTTTGAGTAAATGTAGGTTTAGATAAGTTAAATTATTACTTTTAGCTCATTGACAGAAAATAAGAATGTTTAATGTAGTACTTTCTACCTTCCTTTTTCTTCTTCTCCAGGAAAGGCTAGTAGGAAAAACCAGAAATGGAGAGGACCAGATGAAAACATTAGGGCAAATCTTCGTCAATATGGTTTAGAGAAGTACTACCTTGATGTCTTGGTTTCAGATGCATCTAAACCTTGTTGGAGGAAGGGCACATATTTTGATGCAGTCATCACTGATCGTAAGTCTGGTTTTATACGGAAGTAAGAGTAGTGTTAGTTTCCTAAAGCGTTTACATTTAAAGAACAAAATTAATCAGCACACACACAAATACTAACTTGTACTAGTATTCCTCCCATCCCCAACTTCTTCACATAGTGAGAAAGAAAAAATTATGACTGTAGGACAGGAAAGTAATTTAATTGAGTAGTTAAGTAAGATGTATCTATTGTGGCCCTTCACCCCTAAACTTCAGTGTGTGTTTCCAAAGAAAAGGGTAGTCAAAGTATAGTTACCAGTTTCGGTCTATCGGTACAATATTTTAATCTATAGTCTGTCATCCAGTTTTGTCAGGTGACCCAGTAATATCCTTTATAGCATATTTTCCTTTTTTTTTTTATTACAGGGTCCAGTCTAGGGTCAGATATTGCATTTAATAATCATATCTTTTAGACCTCCTTTGTCTGTTATGATGTTGACAATTTTAAAGAACATAGTTACCCCTTAAAAAAAAAAATCGAATGTTCCTTGTGTTATTCATTCTTAGCTCTCTCATTGCCTAGATGATGTTGTGTCCTCAGGTGTCATATCTGGAGGCACAAGGTGTGCTTCTGCCCTTCTTGTGACTTGTGACTCTCCATATTACCTCCATGTCCTGTCTAGCCCCGTATGGTATCAGAGAAGCTACCAGGAGAACAGGTTCGCAGAAGGAAATACCAAAGGGAATAGACAAATGGTAAGTCTGAAATTTAAATATGAAGACTTTCTACTTTGAGAAGCGTTTTGCTACTTTTTAGTTAATTTAACAGTCTTAACATTTTTTTTACTGATTTTTAATTTCTGTTTTCTTTGTTTAGTCCAGAAAGCCATGTTCCTGTTTCCTTGAGCTACCATCTGAGTGATATGTTTTTCGACCTATTAAACTTTGCTGCTGAGACCCTTGTATTAGGTGGAAGACTAGTCTACTGGTTACCAGTGTACACACCAGAGTATGTAGTCTTACATAATTTTATATATAACACCATTTTTCTTGTGTTATTTGTAAATCGGACATAATTTTTTTCCTTATCTCTGATTGTATTCAAAGGAGCCCTGGTGGTACAGTGATTAAAGTACTTGGCTGCTAACCAGAAGGTCAGCAGTTTGAAGCTACCACCCGCTCCACGGGAGAAAGATGTGGCAGTCTGCTTCCGGAAAGATTTACAGCCTTGGAAACCCTATGGGGCAGTTCTACTCTGTCCTGTAGAGTTGCTATGAGTCAGAATCAGATCCATGGCAGTAGGTTTGGTTTGTTTTTTTAATTATATTCAGATTAAGTATCTTTGAATTTAATGTGTATTGATAACCTTTGTTTACATACTTTTACATATAAAACAATCCCCTTCTTTATTGGTTGAATTATTTTGATCTTTTTATTTTACATCAGTGGTTGCAAAGCACAACCTGTGGGCTAAGTCTGGTCTTTAGCCTGTTTTCGTAAGGACCTTCAGATGAGATTGGCTTTTACATTTTTAAAAAACAAAGAAGAGTATG
The DNA here is from genome assembly GCF_024166365.1 of Elephas maximus indicus. NCBI lineage: Eukaryota > Metazoa > Chordata > Mammalia > Proboscidea > Elephantidae > Elephas > Elephas maximus. Next base: position 193,794,860 of record NC_064819.1, read on the forward strand.
TGTCAGAGACATGTGGCCTACAAAGCCTAAAATACGTACCATCTGGCCCTTTACAGAAAAAATGTGCAAACTCCTGTTTTATACCACACTTAGCTCAGTGCCTGATATGTCATAGCTGTTTTGCCAGGCCACCAACATAGGTATTTCCTTAATCATTTTACTTATTTGGTCAATGTAACCAGTCTCCCAACCATGCCTGCTGCCTTCTCTATCCACTTACCTTTGTACCTCCTCACCCTACAAGCACCTGGATCCTTGGATGTTAGTAGGCTAGATTCTTCTGTCCTTCCCTGCATTGGGAAGCAAAAGGAATGGAACATGGCAAGGGCAGGCCTGCAAGGCTGAGTTTTAACTGAAGATATCTGATCGTCTACTGTTGTGTCATTCATTATTTATAGTTGAAATTATATATGGTTAAGAATTTCCTTTGGTGTTCTCTGATTTATTCTTCATCTTTACACAAGTAAAGTTGGAGGTACTTTTAATCACTTTCAGTATTTCTGAAGATGTTAAAAAGTAGCCACTGGATATTTCTTCAGTGACTTTTCTGTTTTTAGGGGAATTTCCAAATGCATATAACCCAAGGGACATTTTTAAAAGTAGAAAAGTGCGGTGAGATGGATTGTTTTTGGGTGGCCTTTTCAGCAATGGTCTTGTAACTCCCACCCAAGTGATTGGGTGGGACTGTACAGATAGGGCAATTGTAGCCTACCAGGGAATTTGTCGGTTTAGCCTTAAAAAAGAGCCAATTTTAGAGCAGACAGAGGATCCCACCACCACCAAGGAAGAAGAGTTGGTGTGTCTTTTGGACCTGGGATCCCTGGGCCGAGAACCTCCTGGAACCAGGAGACTGAGAGAAAGCGCTGTAGCATAACAGATGGTGAGAAGCTGTGGCAGAGAAACTATGGCAGGAGAGACTGGCAGGAGATGGTTATCCTGCCCACATTGCGTGACATAGCCTTTCCTCAGCTAGTGAAATTCTAGTTGTCTTTTAAGGCCTGACTTAAATGTTGTGACAATTTTCCAGACCCTTTTCAGCAAAATAAATCAGTTCCTCATCTGTGTTCTTACAGTTGTTTGTTCTTACCACACATAGAAAACTTACCACATAGAGTTACTCTAGACTGTTGATATTTGTGAGCTTATCATTCACAGTTTCAGTTTGGAAATGATCTGAAGACCTGTGATATATTCATTTGGACAGTGCATAAATTCAACTCATATGTCTTTGATACTTTGTCACTAAGGTACTGAGTGAATGTAGCTGTTTGCCTAGGTTCCACATATCCTCATAACCTTTGTTATCTAATTGTCATCACACACAGATAACTCTGTGATGTGATGAAAAACTTTGTTTCTTTGTGAGGGATGACCTTTAATAGAAGTCCACCTACTGGTGCTAGTGATAAAAATGATGACAAAGTGAAGAATCCTAGTAATGTCCCCCAAAATAGGATTTGGGGATAAATTTTAATTGTAAGGTGAATTTTGTGGTGACTCAGACCAGTGAAGAGAACACGTTTTTCATCTCTCTCTAGGAAACAGGGAAAGGTGATTCCACAAACTTTAGTAAGTGCTTCAGTCAGCGGAAAGTCTTCTTCGCAAATGGGAAATAAAACTGTAGTGACATTTGGAAAGTAGTTAACTTGAAGCATGAGGATATTCACGGGAAAACGAGTGACTGTCACGTAAAATTGATGCATGAGAAAGCCAGGAGCCTAGATACTTTTTTTTTTTTTTAAAGAAAAACTGCCGTATGATTTATATGCCTTTTAAAACATATAATTAGTGGTTTTTAATATATTCACAAAATTGTGCATCCCCAATATTTAATTCCAGAATATTTTCACCACCCGGACAAGAAACCCCATACCTCTTAGCAGTTGTCACTCCCTGCCTCTACCCCTGGCAGCCATCAGACTGCTTTTTCTGTCTGTGGATTTGCCTGTTCGGCTGATTTAGGTTTTAAATAGACCACTTGGATTGTAGGAGGATAGGGATAAAAACAGGGAATTGAGATAGGATACTATACTGTCATAATAGTCCATTTGTTGTACGAATTTGTATCTTCTAATTAACAATCTGCATGCAGTCCATTGGTATGAAATATACTAATAGATATGCAGTGAATAATTTTTGTTAAATATTTTTTATATTTTAGTGTGCTATTTTGGGACTATACTGTTAGATTGATTGACTCATTAAAATAATAGATTACTAACCCAAATGATATTCCTTCATGCTTAAAACCAAAAGAATAAAGTTGAAAAAAAATAAAACGTGTACATATGTTTTTCTGCTGTCAGGCCAAACACTGACAATTTTGTGTCAGAAGTTTATCATTCAGTCAAATATTAATTCAAATTGTATTGGCATTGTACTTTTGAATTTGATTTATAAATTTGTTTTACTTTTATGGTTGTACAAGAGATACAGATATAAGGAGTTTATGTCTAATTTATGTTTGTACATACTGAAGTAACATTTTAATAAAAGTACTTTGTTAGTCCAGCCAGGAAATTAAAGGAGTGTTTTTTTTTTTTTTTACCTTTAAGTGGGTGCGTTACTATTTTGAAAAACACTGTTCCAGGTAACCACAAACCTTGCTGTTAGCAAGCTTAAGGCCAAGGCTGTTCTTTCTCTCTGTTATACTTTTTTTTTTTTTTAAATCTCTCAACCAGGGCGTAGAATGTATTCATTCTTATAACTGCTTTGTATGAAGATTCCAATTTGATGTCAGCTGATGTTACAAAAGTACAACATTTCCTAGTGCGAAGTGAATATTAAGGAATTATTAGATGAGGCGAAACCTGAAATGGGCATTACTTCTTGGATAGCCTTAGGGAAGGAGGCAGAATTCCTTCCACTGATAATAAAGTGAAATGCACTATGAATGTTGCTTGGTAAGTGGGTGATGATGGTTTTGAGCATGTGGTAAAGGTAATGAAGGATTGCTTGTTGAAGGTCAGAGAGACCTAGAAAAGTTGGTAACTTTTGTGGTGGTGAAGTGGTGGTGAAGACAACGCTGATGCCTTAGAATGGTCTAGCTGAGATGGCAGTGGCTCTTTGCATGAGATAGTAATAAGCACCTTTCCCATTTTGGATCAGAGCTTTAAGATTACTGATGTAATAATGCTTGCACAGACTATCCAAAAATGTATAAAGATGTGCAAAAGACAAATAGAAACTGGCAATCGCAGTGTACACAAAGTTACGCACAAAGGGATTCATAGCTAGTGGGCTCTTTCCCCTGCTGTTCTTCCGTATTCTGCTCTATAGATGAATGCTGTGTTTTCCCACATCTGTCATCTGTTTCTGCTGCCAGGATTGATGCCAATAACCTGTCGGGAGGCAGGTCCTGATCTGCTGCAGCCTGACTCTGGCCTGCGGTACCGGTGTCATCATCTCCGTCCATGTAGGACATGTACTCTGCAGCAGCAGTCGCCACCACTCAGCAGCCTGGCTTCTGTTGTGTTTCGTGGTTAATGTGACCACAGTACTGATGTAATCTGTAGTGTTTTTTTCAGTGGCAGTTTATTTGAATCACTTTATAAATAACCTCAGTGCTGTATTTAAAAAATCATTTGAGGTTTCAAGATGTCATTAAAATTTTGCAGGGGCTCTTGGTTTTATTTTCTAGGGAAAAGATATGCTGAAGCGGATTGTATACTTTGGGAATTTATCAAAATCTCCAGATAAATCAGTCCCTTGTGAATGTGAAGGGGATGTTGTAGAGTGTATTTCTCTCTGTCATATCTGCGCTTGTGGGATCCTTGAAGTGGAATCATCTTGTATTTTTTATAGTTTAAATCTTTGGCATTCTTCAATAAAAGATACAGGTAAAAAAAATTAAACTGCTTTTGCTGGGATGTGGGCAGTTTTAAACTATTGTACTTTTTGAAAGTACAGGTAGGTTGTTTATGCAGTATGTGGACAGTTAGCATTTACAAAATATGTACAATGTGTACGAGAAAGATGTTCCATTCCACACTGGGTAACCCCATGATAATTCTGTGTGGGGCGCACATTCAAGTGTTCATAACAATCAACTGTTCTTTCATCAGATACACCGAAGAAATGGTACCCTGGCACCCTTGCCTGCAGCTTATTAGCAACTGTGAGCAGAAGCTTTCCAGTCACACATCAAGGCGCTTGATAACAATGGAAAAGGTGAAGACATTTGAGGTAAATTATCCTGGCATTTTTAGGATAAATTCTGGAAAATTCAGAAATCCTTTTTTTTTCTAAATAGGTTTCCCATAATGGATTTGGAAATTGTCTTAGTCATCTAGTGCTGCTGTAACAGAAAAACAACAAGTGGATGGCTTTAACAAGAGTTTATTCTCTCACAATCCAGTAGGTGAGAAGTCCGAATTCAGGGTGCCAGCTCTAGGGGAAGGCTTTCTCTGTCAGCCCTGGAGCAAGGTCCTTGTCATCAGTCTTCTCTTGGTCTGGGAGCATCTCAGTGCAGGAACCTCAGGTCCAAAGGATGCATTCTGCTCCCAGCGCTGCTTCTTGATGGTATGAGGTTCCCAACTCTCTCCTTGCTTCCTTTTCCTTCTGTCTCTTGAGAGATAAGAGGTGGTACAGGCCACAACCCAGGGAAAATCCCTTTACATCAGATCAGGGATGTGGCCTGAGTAAGGGTGTTACATCCTACCCTGTGTTAACCACAGGCAGAAATTATAATTTATAACACATGAAAATCACAAAATGGAGGACAACCACACATGACCTAACCAAGTTGACATTGTTGGGGGACACAATTCAGTCCATTACAGAAATATTAGCCTTATATTTTTTAATGACAATGACGGGTGAATTCAGGAATAGACAGAATTCGAAGAGGTTTATGGTGTGTGGTTTGGGGTGGAGGGTAGGATTAGGATATGGAAGTTGAATAGAAGACTAGAACTAGAAGCTAATCTTAACTTCTCAGACTTTACTTGACATCCTTATTACTAACTCAGAAAACAGAGCACTCTTGGTTAAACAACTATTGTTTAATTAGCAATCTCTAGTTAAGATTTTTCTCCAAAAGCAGAACTTAACTTGGTTACAGACTGTAATGAAGAGAAAACGTTGGTTTGTAAGGGAGAAAGTAATTTCTTCCGCATCTGTTGGGGTAGAACACATGTGTTCTCCTTCTCTCTCTCTCTCTCTCACACACACACACACACACATATCCTCATTTAAGTTTGAGAAGGAAGAGTAAAACATCTTTCATTTCATGTCCAGATCAGAACTGATCAGCGCAGTGTCTAATAATGGAGCTTAATTAAATCTACAGAGTGCTCTTTGGGCTGAACGTAACCTGAATTGACAACCACAGCTTTTCCAAATTCACTGGGAACTTGGACAAGCCCCATCTTTGCTTTGGATCTATAGGGCAAGGCAGAAGAATATGGTGTTCTTGCCTGAAGATTTTGTGATGCCCATGACTACAAAGCATTTGGATTGTTGTCATCTAATTTATATCTTATAAATTCTTTCACAGTAATGAAAACTAACATTTGTATAGCACTTTCTGCTTGTATTATTTCATATAATTTAATTTTTATTGCCATTTGCTGTCTCTAATTCAAAACCTTATTATCATATACCTGGTTTGTATTGGTAGTCTCCTAAATGATCTCTCTCCTTTCATTTTTCACACCTCTAGTTCTTACCTATTAAACAAATCTCAGCAATACATTATGTCACTTCCTTATGCAAAAACTTTTAGTGACTCATTTTTATTTCTGAATAAAGTTGAAATTTCTCAGCATGACAAACTTTTCTCAGTAATCAGGCTCAAGTATTAGAGCATTTCAGAAAGCTAAGCTGTACATGTAGATAAGTAATTGATTGGTATCTATTATATATATGTGTATGTGTGTGTATAATATATACACACATATAGACATATATATGTATTCATTCTATTTATTTCGTAGTTTTTCAGCATGTTTTTGAAACTTTATCTTTTAGGTTTACCTTTAAAGAAGTCTGTTATTCATGTTAAACAGTCCTTTTGCTTTATAGTAACACCTTGTTTTCAATTCAAATGGCATTGCTGGACTTTGCTGCTCACATTTCACACCAGACATATCACTTATTAAATTAAAGTTAATTTTCGAAATTAAGTCCTGTCCCAAGGAGGATGACATAGTGTTGAACACTTAAAATGCTGTGTAGATGCAGATTTTGAAAGGAATTTTCAGGTTGTTTGACACAGGGAAAACCTTTCAGAGTGGCATTTTGAATGACCAACATTTATTTGAATGTACATCTCCATTTCAGACTCAGTTGATTAACCAATAGTGTCCGTTCCTGCTCTGAAACACATTGCCTGCTGCCTATAACTTGTTGAAAGCTTTCAGCCATTTAGCTGCTTGCCCGCTGCTGTATCTGTGATTCTGCATCTACCAGCTGAACTGTATACCAAGAGTCAGTTGTGTTTGTTGCCAAAGCTATTTATCCTCATTACATTTGCTATAGTAATTGTGTAATCTGATTAAATGGTTGCTAAACCAGTAAAATGTGAGTATGAAAATAAAGTTGTCATTTCTATGAAAACTAAGTTGAATGCTTTAGAAAGACAGGATAAACTGAGTTGTGAAAAAAGATTCTAATTGGGAATGGGTGAGATAACTATAAAAGATTGGGAAAAGTTATCAGAATCTAGGTTTCTGTACCCAGATTGCATTGTGTCTTAGTTACCTTATGCTGCTACAACAGAAATACTATAAATGGGTGGTTTTAATGAACAGAAATTTATTTTCTCACAGTGTAGCAGGCTAGAAGTCCAAATTTAGGGTGCTATCTCTAGGGAAGGCTCTCTCCACTTTAGGGGAAGGTCCTTGTCTCTTTTCAATATCTATTCCTTGGCTCTTGGTTATCTTTATGTGGCATTGCCTCTGTCTTCCCCCATCTCTGCTTCACCCTTTGAAACCCAGGAAGCTGTGACTCCAGCCTTTGAAACCTAGGAGGCTGTGGCCCCAGCCTTTGAAACACGGGAGACGTTGGCTCCACCCCTTGAAACAGAGTCAGCCCTACTTCCCATGTTCCTTCCAACAGTTCTGCTGGTCTTTGAGCTACTCCAGGGATGGTCCTTCTCTTTTCTTGGAGGTCAACAGATGTAGCGCCTTTGGCCTGTTTCCTGCCTATAGAATTCCAAGAGGCAGACAGCTTTTCTCTCTTTCATCCTGTCCCTGTCCCCTCAGTCTAAGCTGATAGGTTTTCTGATGTGGTATTTGGTTAGATCCATCAGTCACAGGCTTAATCTCTTTAACGAAGGATTGTGTAGCCACATCCTTGGTGAACATTCTAGACTGTGTGTCCTGAGTTTGTACAACAGAATTTTCCAAGTCTTTTAAGTTTTGTTTTCATTTTGTGCAGTTCATTTTTAAGTCCATCTCTTTCCTCTCTCATTTTGCTGTAAGTGGCAAGGAGAACCATGTAGCTTTCCCCCGAGTTTAATTTGTTTAAGAAAGTATAGTATTTTTTTCTCAGATTTATAATTTTTCTCTAAGGAAATTTATTTGAGACTCAGAAGAAGAGCTGATGGAGTGATCTAAGGATGCTTCTGAGAAATTTTCTCCTTCATAAAAATGATAAATGAGGGCACTTGGGTATTTTTAAACTTATAAAGACAGTTAATTTTTGTTTGGTTGCCGTTTATCATTTTATTTTTGTCATTTTCAAATTGATTAAAAGAAACAAAGAAAAGCCTAATAATGTTTAACTAATTTTTAAAAAAAACTTTTTTATAAGATCACATTTAATGAGTGAGTTGCAACTAGTATGGAGTTAAATAGGTTGTCATGTTAAATTAATCATGTTTGGTTTTTAATTAATTACTTCATTTCTACCTTCTGTTTGTGTGGAGAGGAGTGTATATAATTGCAGCAAGATCCCAGTGCTTTTTATAATGCAAGTGATGACATAAAATTGTCAAACAGTTCTCATGTGTATCTAACAGATTAGTCTCAGGCTTATAAAGCATTGTTGATTTTGGCAATAGAAGACTATTAATTTTAGATTTTTACGCTTTTGTATGCTGTCTGTGTTCATTTCTGATCGGTCACTTACTAGGTTTAACTTCAGCATAACTTTTGGCCACTCATTAGTTGGTTATAAAATGTCCTTCCTCACCTCCTTTTTTAGAATATAAGCTATAAATGCAAAAACTATCTACAACTATAGGTATTTTATAAAATTTTCTCTCTTTACATTATTGGCTATAGTTTTTAGACCTGCTTATTGAGCATCACTAGTAAAGAATTTGATAACCATGTTAGAATTATGAAGATGATGGATAAAAAGGGCCATTTTGGGGGTCATTTTTCCTGTTTATATATTTTGAAAAACCACGTAAATGATAAGTAACACTTTTTTAATGCTTCATTGTTTACAAAACTTTTAGATCCTTATTATTTTTCCCATTTTAGAGATGAAGAAGTGGCTTAGGCCTACTACAAACCAAACTAAAAACCAAATCCATTGCTATCGAGTTGATTTTGACTCATAGTGACCCTATGGGGCAGAGTAGAACTGCCCCATAGGGTTTCCAAGGAACAGCTGATGGATTCGAACTGCCGGCCTTTTGGTTAGCAGCCTGAGCTCTTAGCCACTTCACCACCAAAAAGAAACAAAACCCATTGAAACCCATTGCCATCAAGTTGATTCCAACTCATAGTGACTCTATAGGATGCAGTAGAGCTGCCCCATAGCTTTCCAAGGAGTAGCTGAAGGATTTGACCTTTTGGTTAGCAGCCAAGGTCTTAAGCCCTGCGATACCAGGGCTCCCAGGCCTATTACAGGTCACTTAAATAATTTAGTAAGTGGCAGAGTTGAGACCAGAACTTTGTACTTGAAATTCTGTGTCTTTTTTCTGTAACGTATTACCTCTGTACCAAAGCATATTTTTTAACCATTAGAATATTCTGGGATTAAAAGGGAAATATTCTTGAGTGGTATATAAAGCTAGTTTCTTTTAAAAATAGCCTTTCGTTCCCCTATTGTGTTTAGCTGGTGTTGCTCAATGGGCCATGATAGACTGTGATTTGTTTTATTAGAACTCATCTCCCCTGTTGAAACAAGAAGTAATTGATGCTGGTATATATAGTTGAAATCACATTGGTTACTCCTGAAAAAGCATTTTTCTCATATAAAATTCGAAAGATTAAGATGCTGATCTCCAGGGTTGTCCAGAAAATATCAGAATATAATAGTTAGGTCTGAAATGAAAGTCACCTGAGCAGCATTCCTCTCAGCCTTTTCTACCAGAGTGTACTTGTACAGACAAAAGGGTATTCAAAGTAGCCCTCTTCAAGCTCCAAGGTTTCCTTGAAATTGTTTTCAAAAACTCACGTAACTTTTATATTCTACTCTATATTAGAGATGTGCTTTAATATAAAAAAAATTATTTAAGTTACCATTGCATTGAGTCAACATGTGTCCTATTTGCTCTGTGGTTTGTTTACCTAAAGTATAGATAAGATGTTATATGTAGATTAATATTATACCAAAGTTAAAAGTATTGTGTAAATCTGTTATATTATTTATAGCTACCAGGTATAGCTCAGATGATTTAAAATAGGGAATATTGGGAGATCATAGAGGTAGGTGATGAAAGTTAATCTAATTTTTTATTTTGGATTGAATGTAAGAGACCAGTAACATGAAGCTGATGAATACAGTAATCAGAATGGAAGGTAGCCAGAATTTAGGGATATGACTAAAGGGACTGAAAGATTGTGAGCGTGCGGAGAGATAACCATTAACATTGTAACAATATTGTTTAAATGAGAAAAGGGGAAAAGGCACAGAGGTTACTTTGTTGAGAAAATGACTTATGAATGGCTTGAAGTAGAAGAAATTAGTCTTTATGACAAGTAATTTACATATTAGGATGATAGTAAAGTAGGATTGCTAATCATATAATACGGTGTTTTGCTGACTTCATGCTTCTATAAGCCTATTTCCATTACACGTTGTCATTTCTAAGGATTAATGTTATGTATTTCTTTGGGAAACAAACCAAACCCACTGCCATTGAGTCGATTCCGACTCATAGCGACCCTATAGGATAGAGTAGAACTGTCCCATAGAGTTTCCAAGGAGCGCCTGGCAGATTTGAACTGCATCCTCTTGGTTAGCAGCCGTAGCACTTAACCACTACGCCACCAGTTTGGAACTTATTTGAGTTAAAGGTAGTTCCTTCTGGTTGACTTTTCCTTTTGAAATACTTTGTGTTTTACCCATCTTTTGTCAAGACTGTTGATATTTTCCTTTTAATTAGAGCTATGAAAGATTAGAAATCAGGCATGAGATATTTAAATCATATAAAGCCTCTGGTGGCATAGTGGTTAAGAGCTCGGCTGCTAACCAAAAGGTCAGCAGTTCGAATCCACTGGCAACTCCTTGGCAACCCTGTAGGGCAGTTGTACTCTGTCCTGTAGGGTTGCTGTGAGCTGGAATTGACTGGTTGGATATAGATACTTCACTTACAGGTGAGAAAACTAAGTGACACAAAGTAAGAATGTGGCCAAAAAAAAAAAAAAAAAACCTGTTGCCATCAAGTCTGTTCTGACTCATAGCGACCCTGTAGGACAGAGTAGAACTGCTCCGTAGTGTTGCCAAGGAGTGCCTGGTGGATTTGGACTTCCGACCTTTTAGTTAGCAGCCATAGCACTTAAGCACTACACCACCAGGGTTTCCAAGAATGTGCACTAGGACATGAATTCAGTCTAGGTCTTATGTAGTACAGTAGTCATTACTGTCAAAATGTTGTATCTGTGTGTGCATAAGACAGCCTTTTTTTTTTTTATTAACTTTTATTGAGCTTCAAGTGAACGTTTACAAATCAAGTCAGACTGTCACATATAAGTTTATATACACCTTACTCCGTACTCCCACTTGCTCTCCCCCTGAGTCAGCCCTTCCAGTGTCTCCTTTCGTGACAATTTTGCCAGCTTCCAACTCTCTCTGTCCTCCCATCTCCCCTCCAGACAGGAGATGCCAACACAGTCTCAAGTGTCCACCTGATATAATTAGCTCACTCTTCATCAGTATCTCTCTCCTACCCACTGTCCAGTCCCTTCCATGTCTGATGAGTTGTCTTCGGGAATGGTTCCTGTCCTGTGCCAACAGAAGGTTTGGGGGCCGTGACCGCCGGGATTCCTCTAGTCTCAGTCAGACCATTAAGTATGGTCTTTTTATGAGAATCTGGGGTCTGCATCCCACTGATCTCCTGGTCCCTCAGGGGTTCTCTGTTGTGCTCCCTGTCAGGGCAGTCATCGATTGTGGCCAGGCACCAACTAGTTCTTCTGGTCTCAGGATGATGTAGGTCTCTGGTTCATGTGGCCCTTTCTGTCTCTTGGGCTCTTAGTTATCGTGTGACCTTTGTGTTCTTCATTCTCCTTTGCTCCAGGTGTGTTGAGACCAATTGATGCATCTTAGATGGCCGCTTGTTAGCATTTAAGACCCCAGACGCCACATTTCACAGTGGGATGCAGAATGTTTTCATAATAGAATTATTTTGCCAATTGACTTAGAAGTCCCCTTAAACCATGGTCCCCAAACCCCCGCCATTGCTCCGCTGACCTTTGAAGCATTCATTTTATCCCGGAAACTGCTTTTGGTCCAGTCCAGTTGAGCTGACCTTCCATGTATTGAGTATTGTCCTTCCCTTCACCTAAAGCAGTTCTTAGCTACTAATTAATCAGTAAAAAACCCTCTCCCACCCTCCCTCCCTCCCCACCTCGTAACCACAAAAGTATGTGTTCTTCTCAGTTTATACTGTTTCTCAAGATCTTATAATAGTGGTAAGACAGCCTTTTTCAAAATTATTTTGCATAGCAATTCAGAAGGAAGCAAATTTGCATTATCTTTACATTCTGTTTTAACTTAAAATATTTGAAGAAGACTTATAAAAGCTGCCAGTACCGCCTATCAAGTTGCATGAATTCAGTTTTAAGGGTCGTGTGACCTATTTAGTTCTGAATGAATTGCTTTTGCTGTTAATGTTACTTTTCCTGGAATTTCAGTTTTTGAGACTTTTATACTTCTACAACTAAATGATTTTGCTAAACAAATTGGATTTCTGTTAATGCTACCTGTAACTAGTTTTAAATTATTGTTTCCGTTAAACCTAGAGCAAGCAAAAATCAACTTCTCCCCAGGCACGGAAGGCAGTGGTTTAAGATGTCTGGATCCTGCTACAGATAGTGCTATGTGGATGTAACTTTTTGCAGAAGACAAGCAGTTCTTTGAAGGCAGAGAGATTATCTTTCTTTGTGCTCCAGCTCTAAAGCTCATGTTTTCCAGCTATGATAGTAAAACCGCCTTTACTGTATTAGTGTTACAGGATCTCAGGCATGGGTCAATTGCATATATGTCACGTATGATCCAGGGAATCCAAGGTAAGAATGGTTTAGGCAAATAGGTTAATGTGTGCAGTCAGCATAATCTTGTAGAGCTTCTTTTATAATTCTTGTGTGACTGACACATTTCTTCATTTTTTGTATTTTTCTTTATTCTTTATGTGAATATTTAACATATAAACATTAGTATATAGTTATATAATGTGTAATATTATATATGGTTATATATAATATATAATATTAACATAGAATTCTCTTCCTTGTGTTTTTCAAAATCAGACGTGAACTTGTGTCCTTCTCCCACTCCATGACCCACCAGGAGTCTAACACTGAAATTTTAACATGTATTTTTTTTTTTTTAATTTAATTTTTATTGCGCTTTAAGCAGAAGTTTACAAAATCAAGTAAGTCTCTCACACAAAAACTTATATACACCTTGCTACATACCCCCAATTGCTCTCCCCCAATGAGGTAGCCCGTCCCCTCCCTCCACTCTCTCTTTTTGTGTCCATTTCACCAACTTCTAACCACCTCAACCCTCTCATCTCCCCTTCAGGGAGGAGATGCCGACATAGTCACAAGTGCCCACCTGATCCAGGAAGCTCACTTCTCACCAGCATCCCTCTCCATCCCACTGTCTAGTCCAACCCCTGTCCGAAGAGTTGGCTTTGGGAATGGTTTCTGTCCTGGGCCAACAGAAGGTCTAGGGGCCATGACCACTGGGGTCCTTCTAGTCTCAGACCGTTGAGTGTTTTTATGAGAATTTGGGGTCAGCATCCCACTGCTCTCTTGCTCCCTCAGGGGTTCTCTGTTGAGTTCCCTGTCAGAGCAGTCATCGGTTGTAGCTGGGCACCATCTAGCTCTTCTGGTCTCAGGCTGAGGTAGTCTCTGGTTTACGTGGCCCTTTCTGTCTCTTGGGCTCATAATCTTGTCCTTGGTATTCTTCATTCTCATTTGATCCAGGTGGGTTGAGACCAATTGATGCATCTTAGATGGCTGCATGCTAGCATTTAAGACCCCAGATGCCACTCTTCAAAGTGGTATGCAGAATGTTTTCTTAATAGATTTCGTAATGCCAATTGACTTAGATGTCCCCTGAAACCATGGTCCCCAAACCCCGCCCCTGCTACACTGGCCTTCGAAGCATTCAGTTTATTCTGGAAACTTCTTTGCTTTTGGTTTGGTCCAGTTGTGCTGACCTCACCTGCATTGTGTGTTATCTTTTCCTTCACCTAAAGTAGTTCTTATCTACTGTCTAATTAGTGAATGCCCCATCCCACTCCCCCTTCCCCCTCTCGTAACCATCAAAGAATATTTTCTTCTCTGTTTGAACTATTTCTTGAGTTCTTATAATAGTGGTCTTATACAATATTTGTCCTTTTGCAACTGACTAATTTCACACACCATAATGCCTTCCAGGTTCCTCCATATTATGAAATGTTTCACAGATTCATCACTGTTCTTTATCAAAGCGTAGTATTCCATTGTGTGACTATACTATAACTTATTTATCCATTCATCCGTTGATGGGCACATTGGTTGCTTCCGTTTTTTTGCTATTATAAACAGTGCTGCAGTGAACATGGGTATGCATATATCTGTTTGCGTAAAGGCTTTTATTTCTTTAGGATATATTCCAAGGAGTGGGATTGCTGGATTGTATGGTAGTTCTATTTCTAGCTTTTTAAGGAAGCGCCAAATCGATTTCCGAAGTGGTTGTACCATTTTATATTCCCACAAGCAGTGTATTAAGTGTTCCTGTCTCTCCACAGCCTCTCCAACATTTCTTATTTTGTGTTCTTTGGATTAATGCCAGCCTTGTTGGCGTGAGATGGAATCTCATTGTAGTTTTGATTTGCATTTCTCTAATGGCTAATGATCCTGAGCCTTTCCTCATGTAGCTGTTACCTGAATGTCTTCTTTAGTGAAGTGACTGTTCATATTTTTGCCCATTTTTTAATTGGGTTATTTGTCTTTTTGCAGTTGAGTTTTTGCAGTATCATGTAGATCAGGCACTGATCAGAAATGTCATAGCTAAAAACTTTTTCCCAGTCTGTAGGTAATCTTTTTACGCTTTTGGTTAAGTCTTTGGATGAGCTTAGGTGTTTGATTTTTAGGAGCTCCCAGGTATCTACTTTTTCTCCTGCATTTTTAGTAATATTTTGTATACTGTTCATGCCATGTATTAGGGCTCCTAACATTGTCCCTATTTTTTCTTCCACGACCTTTATCGTTTTAGATTTTATATTTAGGTCCTTGATCCATTTTGAGCTCGTTTGTGTGCATGGAGTGAGGTATGGGTCTCGTTTCATTTTCTTGCAGATGGATATCCAGTTATGCCAAAATCATTTGTTAAAAAGACTGTCTTTTCCCCATTTAACTGTTTTGGGGCCTTTGTCAAATATCAGCTGCTCATATGTGGATGGATTTATGTCTGGATTCTCAATTCTGTTCCATTGGTCTATGTATCTGTTGTTGTACCAGTACCAGGCTGTTTTGGCTACTGTGGCGGTATAATAGGTTCTAAAATCAGGTAGAGTAAGGCCTCCCACTTTGTTCTTCTTTTTCAGTAATGCTTTACTTATCCAGGGCCACTTTCCCTTCCATATGAAGTTGGTGATCTGTTTCTCCATCTCATTAAAGAATGTTGTTGGAATTTGGATCGGAATTGCATTAAATGTATAGATTGTTTTTGGTAGAATAGACATTTTTATAATGTTAAGTCTTCCTGTCCATCAGCAAGGTATGTTTTTCCACCTGTGTAGGTCTCTTTTGGGTTTCTTACAGAAATGTATTGTAGTTTTCTTTGTATAAGTCTTTTACATCTCTGGTAAGATTTATTCCTAAGTATTTTATCTTCTTGGGGGCTACTGTAAATTGTATTGATTTGGTGATTTCCTTTTTGATGGAATAGAGGAATCCAACTGATTTTTGTATGTTTATCTTGTATCCCGATACTCTGCTAAGCTCTTAGTTTCAGTAGTTTTCTTGAGGATTCCTTAGGGTTTTCTGTGTATAAGATCGTGTCGTCTGCAAATAGAGATAATTTTACTTCTTCCTTGCCAATCTGGATGCCCTTTATTTATCAAGCCTAATTGCTCTGGCTAGGCCCTCCAGCAAAACGTTGAATAAAAGTGGTGATAAAGGGCATCCTTGTCTGGTTCCCCATCTCAAGGGGAATGCTTTCAGACTCTCTCCATTTAGGCTGATGTTGGCTGTTGGCTTTGTATAAATGCCCTTTATTATGTTGAGGAATTTTCCTTCTATTTCTATTTTGCTGAGAGTTTTTATCATGAATGGGTGTTGAACTTTGTCAAATGCCTTTTCTACATCAATTGATAAAATCATGTGATTCTTGTCTTTTGTTTTATTTATGTGATGGATTACATTAATTGTTTTTCTAATGTTGAACCATCCCTTCATACCTGGTATGAATCCCACTTGGTCATGGTGAATTATTTTTTTGATATGTTGTTGAATTCTATTGGCTAGAATTTTGTTGAGGATTTTTGCATCTAAGTTCATGAGGGATATAGGTTTGTAATTTTCTTTTGTGGTATCTTTACCTGGTTTTGGTATCAGGGATATGGTGGCTTCATAGAATGAGTACGGTAGTATTCCATCCTTTTCTATGCTCTGAAATACCTTAGTAGTGGTGTTAACCCTTCTCTGAAAGCTTAGTAGAACTCTGCAGTAAAGCCATCCAGGCCAGGGCTTTTTTTTTGTTGGGAGTTTTTTGATTACCTTTTCAGTCTCTTCTTTTGTTACGGGTTTATTTAGTTGTTCTACCTCTGATTGTGTTAGTTTAGGTAGGTAGTGTGTTTCTAGGAATTCATCCATTTCTTCTAGGTTTTGGAATTTATTAGAGCATAATTTTTCATAGTAATCTGATAAGATTCTTTTAATTTCACTTGGGTCTGTTGTAATATCGCCCATCTCATTTCTTATTCAGGTTATTTGCTTCCTCTCCTGTTTTCTTTTGTCAGTTTGGCCAGTGGTTTATCAATTTTGTTGAATTTTTCAAAGAATCAGCTTTTAGTCTTGTTAATTCTTTTCATTTTTTTTTCCATTTTCTATTTCGTTTAGTTCTGCTTTAATTTTTATTATTTGTTTTCTTCTGGTGCCTGATGGTTTCTTTTGTTGCTCTCTTTCTATTTGTTCAAGTTGTAGGGATAATTCTTTGATTTGGGCCCTTTCTTCTTTTTGTATGTGTGCATTTATTGATATAAATTTACCTCTGAGCACTGCTTTTGCTGTGTCCCAAGGGTTCTGATAGGAAGTGTTTTCATTCTCATTGGATTCTATGCATATCTTTATTCCATCCTTAATGTCTTCTATAATCCAGTCTTTTTTGAGCAGGGTATTGTTCAGTTTCCAAGTGTTTGATTTCTTTTCCCTGCTTTTTCTGTTTTTGATTTCCACCTTTATAGCCTTCTGGTTAGAGAAGATGCTTTGTAATATTTCAGTGTTTTGGATTCTGCTAAGGCTTGCTTTATGACCTAATATGTGGTCTAAAAAAAAAAAAAAATGTGGTCTACTCTAGAGAATATTCCATGTGCACTAGAAAAGAAAGTATACTTGGTTGTTGTTGGGTTGAGTGTTCTGTATATGTTTAAGAGGACAAGTTGATTGTGACATTTAGATCTTTGTGTCTTTATTGAGCTTCTTTCTGGATGTCCTGTACTTCTCCGAAAGTGGTGTGCTGAAGCCTCCTACTATTATTGTGGAGCTGTGTATCTCACTTTTCAATGCAGGTATAGAGTTTGTTTTATGTATCTTGCAGCCCTGTCATTGGGTGCATAAATATTTAATATGGTTATATCTTTTTGGCATATTGTCCCTTTAATCATATAATGTCCTTCCTTATCCTTTCTGATGGATTTAACTTTAAAGTCTTATTTCGTCAGAAATTAATATTGCCACTCCTGCTCTTTTTTTGATTGTCGTTTGCTTGATATATTTTTTTCCATCCTTTGAGTTTTTGTTTGTTTGTGTCTCTAAGTCTAAGATGTGACTCTTGTAGGCAGCATGTAGACAGATCATGTTTTTTAATCCATTCTGCCACTGTCTCTTTATTGGTGCATTTAGTCTATTTACATTCACCGTAATTACGGATAGGTATAAATATTTAGTGCAATCATTTTGATGTCTTTTTTTGTGTGTTGTTGACAGTTTCTTTCCCACTTAATTTTATGTGCTGAGTAGATTATATATTGTCCTTTCCTCATATTCATTGTTGTTGATTTTGTTTCTGCTGAATCTCTATTTTTTTCTTATATTTTATTTTGATGAGTAGCATAGTTTGTCTCCTTTGTGGTTATGCTATTATTTACCCCTATTTTTGTAAATTTAAACCTAACTTTTTTTTCTTTGTATAACCGTATCTTGCTCTCCATATGGAAGGCCTATGATTACATTTTTTAGTCCCTCTTTATTGTTTTAATGTTATCTTCTTTTTTTTCTTTCTTTTATATAATAACATCGCTGTTTCCCTGTTTTGAGCTTTTTTTTTGTTTTTTTAATCTTGCTTTGTTTTTTTGATTTCCCTGTCTGGGTTGCCTTCTGATTGCTCTGCCCAGTGTTCTAGTCTTGGGTTGATACCTCATATTATTGATTTTCTAACCAATTTCTAACTATTTCTTGTAGTTTTGGTTTGGTTTTTCCAAATTCCCTAAACTTCTGTTTATCTGGAATTGCCCTAATTTCACTTTCATATTTTAGAGACAGTTTTGCTGGATATATGATTCTTGGTTGGCAGTTTTTTTTCTTCAATTTTTTAAATAAGTCATCCCATTGCCTTCTTGCCTGCGTGGTTTCTACCGAGTAGTCTGAGCTTATTCTTATTGGCTCTCCTTTGTAGGTGACTTTTCGTTTATCCCTAGCTGCTCTTAAAATTCTCTTTTTATCTTTGGTTTTAGCAAGTTTGATTATAATATGTGTTGGTGACTCAACTTCTACCTTATGTGGAGTTTGATTAGCATCTTGGATAGATACCTTCTCGTCTTTCATGGTATCAGGGAAGCTTTCTGCCAAGAAATCTTCAACAATTCTCTCTTTGTTTTCTGTTATCCCTCCCTGTTCTGGTACTCCAATCACTTGAGCTTATTTCTCTTGATACAGTCCCACATGATTCTTAAGGTTTCTTCATTTTTTTATATTCTTTTATGATTTTTCTTCAAATACGTTAGTGCCAAGTGATTTATCTTCAAGTTCAGAAATTCTGGCTTATACTTGCCCAATTCTGCTCCTGTGACTTTCTGTTGAGTTGTCTACTTCTGTAATTTTATTGTTGATCTTCTGAATTTCTGATTGCTGTCTCTCTCTGGATTATTCAGGCTTATTGAATTTTTCATTATGTTCCTGAATAATCTTTCTAATTTCTTCAGTTGCTTTGTCTGTGTGTTCCTTGGCTTATTCTGCGTATTGCCTCATTTCCTTCCTGATGTCTTGAAGGGTCTCGTATATTAATCTTTTGTATTCTGCCCTTGGTAATTCCAGGAATGCACTTGCATCTAGAAGATCCCTGGATTCTTTATTTTGAGAGCTTGTTGAGGTGATCATGGCCTGTTTCGTTATGTGACTTGATACAGACTATTGTCTCCAGGCCATCTATAAGTTATCGTATTAGTTTATCTTTGCTTACTGTGTCGTTCCTTCTTGCTTTGTTTTGTTTTGATATGCCCAAATGGGTTGCTTGAGTGAGCTAGCTTGATTATTTTCACCTTTGGATCTCTGACGTCCTGTCCTCAGATGGCTAGAGCTGTTATCCAGTTTATCAGTTTAGGAGTCCATTTACTTTTCTTGTATGAATTCAGCTCAGGTGTCCAGGTAGCTGATCATCAAGTGTGTGGTACAGGGTCTGTCGTACAGTCTTAGAGGTGCAGATGCGATTGGTGTAGTTACCAGTATCTGAATGCAGCAGAGGGTCACACTCTGAACAAGGCAGGGGGCTGAGAATCGACCCCCAAGTGTCTCTGAGGAAAGCACGTCCCTGTTCCCTAGAGCATGCAGGAGGGTGGGTTCTGCAGACAGACCATGGGCACCCAATGATTTCGGTTGTAAGGACTGGGAGGTACAAGTTATCCTTGGACCCCTGTCATGGGTGGCTGGGTGACCTGAGTGGAGCTACCAGTCCTTAGGCGCCTGATGTGGGTAGGTGAGAACCCTGTTTAATAGGCAAAGCAATGTCAAAATCAAACACCCACCTCTCTATTGCACAGCTGAAATGGTTGGAGTGTGCCAACAGGGGCCTATTCTCCTGAAAGAGGCCTACACAGGTCCATGCAGAGGGGAATGGTGCTCAAAGTCCACGGACCATTTATTCCTGGACAGGAGCCGATTCTGTCCTGAGCTCCCCAGTTAGTGGAGCTGGCAAATTATCTTTTCCCCAATTGCAAATTTTTTCCTTCTCCAAGGTGCTCAACAGTGCCTATCTCAGGCCCAGGGAATTCAGCCACGAAAGCTGGCTTGGTGGTGGCGGGGTGTTGTAAAATATACGCAAGTACTTAGTTTTGCTGAGAGCACCATTCTTTTTGGGTTCCGGAGGTGTGAGTAGGCTGCATGGCTGGCTGCTTCTCCCTGAAGAAACTGTAGCCGAACACTAGTACCAGCCCACCGCTGCTGCTGCTACAGGAATGGTGCCTGAGGGCTCCCTGCGATTCAGGTCCAGTAACTCCTCTCTGCTTCTGAACTGTCTCTTCCTCCCCCTGCCCCTCTGTTTGTTTTCTAAGCTTACCTTTGATGCTGAGGCCTCCTAGCTTGTCATACATACACTTGTTTCACTTGTTTTTTTGGGTCTTTGTTGTAAAGAGGGCTCGCCAGATGCATCTGTCTTCTCTGGCATCTTGGCTCTGCTTCATATGTTTATTTTTTGCCCGAAACATAAATGTACAATTAACGAGTAAAGTGAGCATATGTGTTGTCACCACCAAGGTCAAGATACAGAGTAGTGCAGCATCCCAGAGCCACTGGCTTTTGTGTCTTTTTCTAATCATAACATCCCACCTCCCCCAGCCCCTGGCGGATGTAGCCAGTGTCCTGGCTTTCATGGTTGCCATTTTCTTGCTTTTTTTATTTGGTAATATTATCACTATTGACTTCATCTCTAAGGAGAATAGTTTTACCTTTGTATTAGTGTATATGAATTTTTATTTTTCTTTTAATGGATTGTGAATATTAAAAAAGTCACTCAGGTGATGAATAGTCTCCATATTACAGCGAGAGAGTATGTATGTGAGTGCTTGTGCAAGTTTTTGTTACTCATCCTTTGCTGTCTGAGAGAGGAAGCAACATTCTTCTCAGTTTTAGTTAAATATTGGAAACAAAAACTTACACACATATTCCTCACTTATCCACATGGTTAGGTTCCAAAGATCAGGTCATTTTGTGAAAACCTGCATTACTCGAGAGTCGGCAGCATCCAGTCTTTGTTGCCGGTATCTCCCCCTCCCCCCGCTGATTTTTTCACTGTCTGTTGGGCACCTAGGGGTGTCTTAGGATGTGCTTGGTGCAGCAGGCCACCTTCCCCACCACACCTTCCCCACCACTGTGGAGCCTGCAGGGGTTGGTGGGGTTGGTGGCGGTGATCAAGGGTTGCCTGCCTTGTCTGGTGCAGCTGGGGCCTCCCATCACCTGGCCGCACTCCAGGCCTCTGCAAGGACGCCCACTCCTCACATCTTCACCTTCTTGCTCTGAAGGCCCCAGAGACGGACCTCAGTGATGACCGGCTCCCAGACCTGTGGGCAGGTGTGGCCTGGCTGCCGGGCCTGGTGGAGGCTGAGGAGGTGGCAGAGAGGCCCCTCTGGAAGAAGAGATTTCTGAGCCCCCTGCCTGGCTCCTGCAGCCCTAGCTCCTAGCTGTCTGCCCACTGGGCACATTCTATGGGCCCACCTGGCTCTTCTTCGTGACCCGGCCTGACTCGGCCCCCTCCCTCTCACAACCCTCAACTTCCTCCTCTTCCTTCACCCCCTTAATGCCTTCCTCCTTAATAGGCAAAATAGTTGGAGAGTAAATTTTTTACTATTGTAAATGTGAAATGTTGGATAATGAGATAGTCCATAAGTGAGGAGTAGGTGTGTATTGTCATTAAATTGTTGTCTGATGTTGTTGACTCTGTGTTCTTTTAGTATTTGAGGTTAAGTTTTGAATTTTATGAAAAGTTAGAGAATTTAGTAGACAGCGTGTAGAAAGTGCTAATAATTTTTTATCATCATGACAGCATGAAGATCTACAATGCTCTTTTTATAGTTAGGAAGAAATTATGTGCTAAGGGTTAGATGTCAAAGTTCAGTCATTAAATTTCATTCATGTTTCAGAACTTTAGACAGGAAGATTAACATATGTGATTTTCATAGAGCTTAGGTAATTTAATATCTTGCAGAGTAATGATATTTTTTAAAAGTACTGATTATATGTAAACCCCTCAGTTAAGGATGAAGATTTCCAACCTTACCTTGTTCCCATTAAGAATAATGCTAGGGTTCCTCTTAGTAGTATTAGATGCTGGACTTTTGACCTGCTTGACCTTGGTTTAGAAATGGCCTAGTGCTGTTTATAGTTGTATAACTTTAGCACAAGTGGTTTCTATAGCTACTGTCCAGCACCGAATGTAGAACAGTGGGAAGCTTTGATAAGGGGAGCAAGATTTTTAAACAAAAGCCGGACATGGGTAATTACCCTGAAGCTGAACTGAGGCCCATTATATTCAGCTCTGTCATTTACGTTTCATTTCATTCTGTGCTAATTAAAAAAAGAAAATCTGCCCACTGCCTTCCTCTCTCACCTTACTTAAGAATGTATAGCGTAACTTTAGCTTGTTCCATGGTCCAAAAGTCCTTCCTGACCAAATTCGATGAGCAGTGCCAGATTGGTGGCTTACCTATGGTGATAGCAGCATTGGTTTTCATTTATCACAGAATAAGTCTCAGAAGCCATTTGTATTCAAACGTTTGCAGTGAAACTGCTGTTTTGTATAAACTGCTGTTGCTTTGAGAATACAAATGACTTAAGGTTAATATGAGTGAGATTGTTATGTCATTATCAGGAACTGTTAATGGGTAAAAGGACGACTTAAACCTGACCTATAGTTAAAATAGAAGCCATTCGATTTTCTGTTGAACAGTTATAAAAAAAAAAACCCATTGCCATTGAGTTGATTCCGACTAACAGCGACCCTATAGGACAGAGTAGAACTGCCCCATAGAGTTTTCATGGAGCGCCTGGTGGATTTGAACTGCTGACCTTTTGGTTAGCAGCCATAGCACTTAACCACTACACCACCACGGTTTCCTGAATGATTATAGAGTCCTGCAATTTCATCTCCCAAATGACACCTTTCTAGGGAAGATCTCTTGGTTTTATAAAGATCAGTAATTTTATAATTTGATAATTTTCCTTAGATATTGTCACTGAAGTTTTTGGGCAGTAAAGGGACACTGCAAGAGAGAATTTTGGCCTCACACAGAGTGCGGGTGGGGGAGCCGTGTGAGAGACAAGGCTATTAGGAGGATCCTACGTGATGGCAAAGGAGAAGTTTTTGCTGAGAGTAAATAAACAGATAATTAATGTAAGGACTTGAGGATAGGTGGAATTTAAAAAAAACTGCTATGTGAAACAAGAAAGAAAGCTATGTTTTTATTTTTTATCTTTATGTACTTTTTATATTTTTGTACATTTTGTTTCCCCAACCTGATTACATGTTCCTTGAAGGGAAAGCCATGGCTTCCTTCACTTAACATATAGTCCTTATCCTTGGAGAACTTGTTCAGTGGGAGAAGCTGTCCCACAAATATTCCAACATAATGAGTTGTTGCTGTAGTGATCTGTAAAATATAGCAGTGACCTGAGGAGATGATGCTTGAGGTGACCAAAAAAAAACACTCCAGAAAAACAAAAAAACCAAACTTGTTGCCACTGAGTTGATTCCAACTCATAGTGACCCTATAGGACAGAACAGAACTGCCCCATAGGGTTTCCAGGGTGTGGCTGTTTGATGTGAACTGCTGACCTTTTGGTTAGCAGCCAAACACTTAAGCACTGCACCAGGTGGGTAAATTGGTAAGGTCCAGAGACATAGGAAGGGTTGTGGTACATTCAAGGAACTATAGATGTTTCAGCATGACTGAAATACTGAGTATTTGTGGGGCAATGGCTGGAGATAAACTAAAGGTGTTAAAACAATGCTCAATATTGATGGATCTTATATACCAAAGAGTTTCAAGTGATGGTGTTCCCATGAGGGTCATTAGTTTGGAGAGTGACAGAAGTTAATGTTTTATGCAGGTCACTCTGACTTCAATGTGCAGGTGAGTTTGAGGTATGGAAAGAGACCAGTGATACCAGTGAGGAGGATGCTGGTATGGTCAGGCACAGATGTTGAGGCCATAAACTAAGAAAGGTAGAGTTGGAGGTTGTAGAGGAGATGGTGGAATCGAGTTTTTTTGGAAAGGTAGATAGAGGAGAGCTTAGTGAATGATTACGTAATTGGCATAAGGGAGACAGGAGTTAAGTATGACTTTCAGAAATCTGGCTTGGCGTAACTGAGTGGGTAGGAATTTTCTTGGATGTATTTTTATCGCCCCACAGAAAGTACCACTGTGCAAAACTGCTTTTCTTGGGCTACTACGGTAGTCTCAACTGGTTTCCCTGCTTCTACAATTGCTGCCTCCATTTCTTACCCAGTAGCCAGTCCTCATCTGTCAAAATGTAAATAGATAATGAAACTCTGCTTAAAACTCATCAGTGACTTTCTGTGGAATTGAGAATAAGGTCTAAAATTCTTCACATAATCTTCACGAACCAGCCTGATCTGGTCCTGGCCCTTCTATCCAGTTTCATTTTGTGCCACCTTCCTTTTCGCAAGCCTTAGCCCACTTTTCTTTCAGTTCCCAAAATGTACTTAACTCTTTCCAATCTCAGGTCTTCTTACATTGTATTCCGTCGGCCTAGAATGTTTTCTTTACCACTCTTTGTATGAGTACGTTTAAGTCATTCTTTAGATCTCAGATAAAGTCATTCCCTTAGCCCATCCTCTTCACTCCACCTGAATACCCACCCACCCACTGCCGTCAAGTCGATTCCGACTCATAGCGACCCTATGTATATAAGGAGACCACCTAAATAGGTGTCTCCTTGTATTCTTACGGTACTCTTTTCCCAGTCTTTAATCACAGTTTGGAAGTGTATGTTGAGTGTATATTGTTTAATTTGTCTCTCTCACTCGCATATAAGCTCTGTGAATTCATAAATCTTGGCTGTTTTGTTTACCACTCAGTACATATTTATGGGATGAATAGTAACTGCTCAGTGATTATTTTGGTCCCCTGTAAAATAAAAACAATTGAATTTAATAGTTCTTCAATCATCCTTTTGAAGAAAGAGTAGAACCACATAATCATGAGTAGTCAAATGTTTTCTCTTTGAAAGTATGCTGAATATTTACTGTGACGATACTCTTCAAAAATCAGAGGTACGGAAACATTGTAATGCCATGGTACTTCTTGTTATTAGGTGCTGTTGAGTTGGTTCTGACTCATAGCAACCCTGTGTACCACAGAACAAAACACTGCCCAGTCCTGCACCATCCTTACAATCGTTATGCTTGCGCCCATTGTTGCAGCCACTATGTCAATCCATCATGTTGAGAGTCTTCCTCTTTTCCTCTGACCCTGTACTTTATCAGGCATGATGTTCTTCTCCAGGGACTGATCCCTCCTGACAATATGTTCGAAGTATGTAACATGCAGTCTCGCCATCCTTGCTTCTAAGGAGCACTCTGGTTGTACTTCTTCCAAGACAGAGTTGTTCATTCTTTTGGATGCCCATGGTATTTTCAGTATTCTTCCAACACCCATGGTGCTTAGACCTCACTTTTTGCCGAGAAGCAAATAAAAAAAAACAGCTGGATCACCATACTGTAGAAAATCCTAACACCTTCCCTTTAGTTGTTTAAGGAGGAGATGGTAAAAGAGAATGGCAAATGTCTGGGAAAAGGCAGTAATTAGAAAAGAATAGCTTTATGTAAGTGGAGTTCTCAATCCAGAATCTTTAGTTCCTTGAATGTCTGAGTGGTTTATGATTCTCAGCTTGAGAAACACTTGTATATGTATATTCTCACAGTAGTAACCCAAAATATCAAATAGATCCATTTCAATTGTCTGTTTCAAATGTTACTTACAGAACACAGTTTTATTTCTTGTGAATTTGTTGTCTTTGAGATTAAAATTAATTATTAAATTTTGAAGTGTCATTTTTTGTTATTTTTGGCACTCTATTTTTGATGTGCAGTTAGTTGTGAAAATAGTTAAGAATTAACTTGAGTAAGGTCCGGTCCATATACTACTTCTTTCTTGTTCTAAAGAATATTTTGCAATTGTAGGTTGGACATAGATGACAGTTACGCATCTTGGAATCACCAAAGTGAATATGTATTTGTGTATTTCCACATCATTCTTTAAAAAATAACATGGTGTGAATAAATAATTCTTCCTGAAGGAAAAAAAGCTGTCCTGGTCATGTTGGGGCTGTGTGACAACGTGGATGTTTACAGCTATCAGGACTCGCAAACAACTAGGGAAACAGCACTCCTGAATGCCAGAGGCATGGTTGGCATTGCTTTAAACTATTTTAATCCACATTGGGAAATACTGTGAAGGATTTGTCTGCTCCAGCCAGCAGAGGGCAGTGTACTCATAGAAGTATACTACCAATTGTAAGGCTTTGGTTTCTTTGGCAAGTGTCTTAAAATTCCTTGAGTGGTTTATGTTTAGAATTAACAGTACTGATAGGACAGGAAATTAGTTGGGTGGGATAGTGGTTAACAGGGTTCTGTCTAAAAGTTTAGATCTGAAACCTGTGCTACCATAATGTTGCTGTTCAGTGAGGAGTGTTTTCTAAATGTCAAACTCCATTTTGAAAGACCCACTAATCTACCATATGGAAATTAACTCTTCAGCTGTTGTTTTGATATAATTTCTACTAAAAAAAAGTGTAGTGGAAAAAGCATGAACTTTGAAGTCTGATATATGCTACAATCCTTACAGTGCTGCTTACTGGATGTGTTACCTTTGGCAGAGTATTTAAACTCTTTCAGCCTCAGTTTCCTTACCTTCAAAATAGATAATAATCTACCACGAAAAGATGCAGAAAATTAAATAATTGACTTATATAAAGAATTCAGCTTAGTTGGTACTAACATATATTAGTTCCTTCTGGAATCAGAGCTTGTATGTTTCTTATAGTTTTTTTTAGGCGTATATATTGAGTCCTATTGTACTGACTCTTAAGTGGTGCAAACAGTTAAGCACTCAGCTACTAACTGAAAGGTTGGCAGTTTTAGCCTGCCTGACATCCTGCTTCTGAAAGGTCATAGCCATGAAAACCCTAGGGAGTGCAGTTCTACTCTGCAACACATGGGGTTGCCATGAGTTGGACTCAACTCCACAGTAACTGGTTTTTATTGTATTGACTCCATAGGATTTTCAGTGGCTGTGAACTTTTGGAAGTATATCACCAGGCTTCTCTTTGAAGGCACTACTGGGTAGACCCAAAGCACCAGCCTTTTGGTTAGTAGCCAAGCACTATTTGTGCCACCCAGGTACTCCTATTTCTTGTAATATTTTTAATAACTGATCATCTTATAAGGTTAAGTGATAGGTCTGAAAGCTATGTATTTCCATTATATAGCTATTTGTGATAACAGAAATTTTTCTACAGAAAGTCTTAGTTCTTGGTTATAACAAAATGATAAAAACAGTGTAACCAGTGGTCTCAATATAATATTTTATTCATATCTTATTAGTATAACCATATTCCAAATTTAAACAGTAGTTATGAAATTTGGGAAAGGTAGTCTAATCTTTCATCACCAGTTTTATCTCTTGGCATTTCATAATTCTTTGTGTGTTTTTATTTTCCATCAAGTATTTCTTGCTCAACAAAAATTGGCAGACCTCAGGTTTTATGATATGTAGATGTTATCATGGATGATGTAGATTTGGAAATAGAGAAATAAAAATTCAAACAGCAGGACAAGCTGGAGTTTAATGAGGGAGATAGAAGGTTGGTGGTGTGAGGATGCTCTTTTCCTTTTAAGTAAACACTGTGGCCTTTGAGATACTGAGTTGAAAAAAAGTCTGAAGGTATTCTTAGTTGAGCTGGGTAGGGAATGTGCATAAAGAAGAGACATGAAAAGGTGGTGAAAAATATGTCAAGTTGAACATCATCATCTCAAGTGGTAGCTCTGGTAAACTGAACTATAGATAGGATGAGAGAGAGCTACAGAGAAAAAAGAAAACAAAAATTGAGTTTGTTGTTTTCTTAACATTGAGGCAACATAAATTCTGAATGGTATGAATAGTATATTTCACATGGACCAAGATGTCTTCAGTCACCTCATATGCATGTGAAAGCTGAACAGTGAATAAGGAAGACCGAAGAAGAATTGAGGCCTTTGAATTGTGATGTTGGCAAAGAATATTGAATATACCCTGGGCTGCCAGAAGAATAAACAAATTTGTCTTGGAAGAAGTACAACCAGAATGCTCCTTGGAAGCAAGAACAGCAAGACTACATCTCACATACTCTGGACGTGTTATCAGGAGGGATCAGTCCCTGGGGAAGGGCATCATGCTTGGTAAAGTAGAGGGTCAACGAAAATGAGGAAGACCTTCAATGAGATGGATTGACACAGTGGCTGCAAAAATGGGCTAAAGCATAACAACAATTTTGAGGATGGCTCAGGACTGGGCAGTGTTTTCGTTCTGTTTTACATGGGGTAGCTATGAGTTGGAGCTGACTCAGTGGCACCTAACAACAACAACAAAGGTTATTTTTTAAGTGTATATTGTTCATAGGTATACGGGCTTTTTACCTGAGACTATGTACGTAATGATATGTGTTAGACCATAGATATATGTCACACAGATTGAATCTTGTGGCACAGTTTGTGAGCCATATCTTTTCCACGTAGGTGAAAATGTAGCCAAATCCTTGAATACCTTGAAGCAGGATTTATGCTGTTAGGTAATAGAATGGCTGCACAAAGAATTTGGAGCTTTTGGGTTCTACAGGAATTTTTGTTATGAAAGTTCTGTTTCACAGGGTGCAAGCGCAAGCAGTCCTGTAGCACTAGGCATTTCAGCGTAGGACCCAAACCCACACTTCACATGGATTCTTCTTTACTGCTGGGGAGATAAAGAAAATAGGATTTTTTTTTTTTCCTCCAGAGGTTGCATTTCTAAGGTTGATGGTCTTTCCCAACTTTTCCGGTAGTATGTATGTCATTTCCACTAAACACCCAGTCTGTTAAGGATTTATTTGATTTTTACTTTGTTCTGAGGAAATCTTGGAATCTAAACTATTCAGAAGAATGCTGAAGTACACGTTTTCTTGAAAATATTGGTTAGCACAGATTTTAATCATTACTTTTAGGTTTTTCAGGCTTCTTCTATTCATTCCTTGTTTCTGACTCTGATCTTTATATTCTCTGTTCTTTATCATCAGTTTGCCTCCTTTATATCCTTCAGTCAAAAAGAAGCTGTTTCATTAAGTTCTCTCTCAGGTCAGTGAAGGAAACCCATCTTCCATTGTGCTTCTGCATTTGTCCTCTGTTTCCCCTGATAGCTACATAAGGGCAGCTGAGGTCTGCTAGGCACACTAGCAACTGAGCCTTGAGTCAGCCCTCCAGCCCATCCTCAGCTGTCCTACCATGATTCTCCCTCCAATATTGCACACTATAATCACCCATGTCCATCCGACCTTACCCTCCTCACTATTCCTGCTCCAGGATATTCCAAGAAGTAGTCCACAGTGTGTGGGGGTAGAGGTGATCTTGCGTGATCTAGAGGAGCCACAGGGAGAATAAAGGACAGGAGGGCAGAGCCGCGAAGGACTTTATTGCCCATCTGTCTTCTGATTCTTCCTGTACAGGCAAAGAATGTGAGGAGACGTCATCCAGCAAACTGATGTGTCATTGAATCTTAACTCCCAAACGTCAAGGAATAAACCTCAGAACTGGGGAAAATTTGCTCATTTGTATTTTAGCCAGGAGACTGGCGTATTAGATTTATGTTTTAATAAGTTGAGTTTGGTCTCAGTATGGAGAATATGACCAGAAAGGGAGCCACTGAAGGCAGGACAACTGGCCACTTAGGGAAAAAAGTAGAGATGAGGAAGGCCTAAAGTAAATGACCGGAATTATAGGTGAAGAGCAGCAGATGATTTAAGATGTTTAGGATGTAGAATCTTTAAGATTTGTTGACTGATCAAATGTGAGAAGAGAGAGAGGTTAGCACCAGGTTTCTCATTTTGATGACTGGCTGGAGAATGATGCAAAGAACTGTAAGGGGACGCATAGGAGCAGGAAAGAGAACATTATCTAGAATAGCCTTAAAATACTATAACCAAGTGAAAACATTTCTGCCAGGATTAAGCTAATGTAGTTCAGGAAGTCGGCAGGCTTCCTAGTAACCTTTCTTGGCATAAGGACAGAGTGAAAATACCTGGAGGAGTAGACGGGTGATAGCATGTCCCTTTCTTTCTTACGACCCTTCAGGCAAACTTTTGATAAAAGTTTAAATGAAAAAGTCAAGGTTAAATCTGAAACGTTTTTGTTCTGTCTTGCTGCTGTCCCAGGTTCACCCTCCTGTGAAGTCGACTGTACTGCTAGGGTTATGGTATCCCTCAAACATGGCTCCTTATTTCTCCCCTGTGTATGAAAACTTTGTGTCATTGAAATGTACCCTCTTAGGGAGTAGAAGTATGGTTGTACTTCTCACCCAGTTCTGTTCTATTCGTGGTAGGCAGCCCTGCTATCCACGCCTTGAGTCCATCACCTGTTTATTCCCAGAGCTCCTTCTACTTTGTTGAGTCTCTGGGGTCAAATAGACCTGAGTTCAAATCCTGGTTCTGCTGCTTACCAACTGTGTTATCTTGAGCCTGTACTTTTAAATAATTCCCCATCTGTAAAATGGTGCTAATAGTATACTAACTTCTTAAAGCTGATGTGAATTTTTATTAGATGATGCATGTAAAGCATTTAGCATAGTTCTGGGTATTTTTTAATTGTATACTTACAGGCTGACTAGATAAAATTTATCTTTTGGGTATTGTATATAGCTAGAAGTTAGTAACCATTGGCTGATTTTCCTGTGCATGTAAGAATTTGGAACTGTAATAAACTTAGTACCATAAAATTTAAGTAGCCACCTATTTTTGATGAAGTAGGAAATAATTTTTAGTACATATTGTGTGTGTGTGTTTTTAAGGTATGTAGCAAAATAATTTGTGAATAATCAAAGGAGCCAATATAATTTTATTTTAGCTGAACTCAGGTTTTTATTAATGTTAGAGATGAGGGAAAGGATGAAGATAATTCATTTCACACAGGAATAAGCAAAAATACAAAAATATTTTGAGGATTGATATAATCCAGATATATTAGTACCTGACAATGAATGAGGAAGACCAAAGAATTGATGCCTTCGAATTATGATGTTGGTAAAGAATATTGAATATATTGTGAACTGCCAGAAGAATGAGCAAATCTATCTTGGAAGAAGTACAGCCAGAAAGCTCCTTAGAAGCAAGGATTGTGAGACTTCATCTCACATACTTTGGACATGTTATCAGGAAGGACCAGTCCCAGGAGAAGGACACCTTGCTTGGCAAAGTAGAGGGCCAGTGAAAAAGAGGAAGACCCTCATGGAGATGGATTGACACAGTGGCTGCAACAAAAGGCTCAAGCGTAACAATTGTGAGGATGGTGCAGGACTGGGCAGTGTTCCCTTCTGTTGTACTTAGGGTCGCTATGAGTCTGAACCGACTCAATGGCACCTAACAACAACAACAAGTTTGTGTTACTGAAATCAGGATAAAAAATTAGGCTTCATGTTGTCTGGTTGATTTTCCTTACCTGTTTTCAAATCACATTGATCAATGTGTAATTGAGTATGAATTTACAGAAGTGCATGAAAAATGAAATTTTTATTTCTAATGTCTTCTCACCATTTGGATGGTTAGTGAAATCAGATGAGAAACTGGTGTTTCAGTGTTTCCTGCCAGTCTTACTGTTACTCAGTTTTGTAAGCCTAAATGTGTTTTGCAGTCTAACCTGGATGAATATTTTAAGTGTCCAGATGTCAGCTTGTCTCTGGAGTCTACCAGTGTGGAATCACTTGTTTGACCTGTATACTCATCTACTGTGTTTACTTAAAGTTGCTAGGAATTGTTTATTTCATATGTGAATTTGGGTATATCCCCAAACAGTTTTACTCATCTGTGTGATGTCATTCACACGCAGTGATTTGTTGTTACACACCTTCATCTGGAGTAGAAGCTTCCTTCTTTGATGATGCTTAGTCATAGTCACAGGTGATTTGAGTTTGTGCTGAACTAGGGATCAGAAGATGCAGGTGTAGTTCTGTGCTACCTGAGATGATCTCTTTAGCGGAACTCTCTGGGCCTGTTTTCTCAGTCAGAGTTTTTGTCCTCTCTGTTGCAGAGGATTATTGTATCACATGAGGTGGAGTGAAAACTTTGGATACTCAAGCATGATACAAAAGTAAAGTGTGGTATTTTTCTGATTTAGGCAATAAAAAAAACACAAATGTACAACAGAAAATGAAATTTTGTTTCTAGTAATGACTGCTTTGGTTGCAAGCTAACTAAGGAAATAAACATCTTTATTTTCCAACCAACCAGGACCGGGACCAGTATTCACACCTGTTGAGTGACCAGATTCTGCCGTACCAAGGTCATAATTCCTTTCGTGAGAAATATTTCAGTGGGGTAACAAAAAGAATTGCCAAGGAAGAAAAGTCCAGCCAGGAGTGAAAATTAAGATTTTTGACAATGAAGAAAGAATAAAGATTTCATAGAAAAGACATCTGGATGTGAACTTTAATGTATGATCCAGAAAACATAGTTTTAAAAATGAGTTTGCTAAAAAAAAAAACTACAAAGTAAATTGAGCAATCCTTTTACAATTAGCTTTGTTTTAGAGAATATTTTATTGTGTTTTTTTGAACTTTATATTTGTACTTTCAAGTATTAATGGACATTGACTCAACACAGTTATATTTTTGACCCTTAATTTACAAAGGGAATAATTATTGTTGGTTTTTAAACAGGTATTGATAGATGTGTTATAGGCAGTTACTAGTAGTTGAGAATTACTCATTAGGTAGACTTGTTTAATTTGGTTTTTAATTGTAATTGATTTACCTTGCCACTAATAAAGGATACTGAGAATTCTTAAAATCATATGGTATTCAAGTGCTTTCTGGGGGGGTGCAATGAAGTAAAATGAATTCTTATTATAAATTCCAGACAAGTTAGTAATAACAGTGATAATGGTGGTGATGAGAAAAAGTTAGGACCTGACAACGTAAAAAGTTTCCAGACTCCTCGAGGCCTGTCTACGTCTGAAGCTAGTCTGCACCTTGGATTTGCTCTTGCATTCCTAAACCTTGACTGTCGGTCACGTTAACTACCCACAATTTTTGGTTTAGAAAGTAACTGATAGTTAAAACAGTAACAACAACACAAATCCTTGATGGTTCCCTAATGGTATGAAGCCTAATCAGTGCTCTTTGAAATAGAAGCTATATTTTTCTTGAAGGAGAAACTTTGCTGAGTCTACGTTGTATCCATCATGAAAGTATCTCATTTGAAAACCATCTACCCATTAATTCAGGATGCTAATAGCTTTCCTGTCTTCAGTGGTCAAATGTACCTCAGCAGAGCAGCGGTAAATGGATCCTGTGCCTCTAACCAGAGCCTATTTTTATTTATTATTATCATTATTTTAGTTTCTGCTGGCTTTTATGGACTTACGATATTAATGTGCATGGGTTAAAAAAAAAACCTCCAAAAGACCAGTGTTGCCTGAGCAGAGGGCAGGCCCTCTGCTTCGTTCTCTCCTTTTGTTGTCCTGCAGCCCTGGGTTTCACAGCAGATCTCAAACATGTCAGGGATTTTGTTTGGGTTTCTGGATGTGATTTGTGGTGCACTGGGGAAAATCAAAGTATTCAAGGATGATTTATTTTCAGTATTTCTGTTATAAACCATCTTATTTAAAATTTGAGATTTATGAGGGGGTGAGTTTGAAACTTCGTAGCCGACTAAATTTGTAATGCGAGATTTTAGCTTAGTCCGTTTTTTGTTGTCACAAAAATTAGCCTGAGTAGTTCTGGAAAAAAAGGCAACATTGGTTTTAGTCACTTTGTTTTTAAAAATTATCTTGACATTTAAAAAAAAAATTAGACTATTTTGTGTTACTTCTAGTTGAATCTTCTGATCTTTAGTTTGTCTAGTAATTATGAGGCTTATTTTCATATAGATAAGTTCAGTTTCCCATTCCTAGAATGTCACTAGGTTCAGAGAGTGAATTTGTGTAGTCATTTTAAAGTTGGTATTCAGAAGTGAAAATGAAACCTGATCACTTTCAGCCAGTTTTGATTATAGGTCTCAAGGTCTCAAACCCTCTTTTTCTAAAAAGAGAGACATTATTATCTGGCATCAGGGTTCTATTACTTTTTACATAAGTTATTAGGAGATCATTTCCAGGATTAATTTTGCATGTGACCACTGTATTCCTCATGTACTCAGCAGCAAGAATATCACCTAGCAAAATGCTAGCATTTCAAATAGCCCTGTAGTTTGAATTTACAGTATAATCTGCGAGGGAACCCTAGGTGGTCTGTGGGCTAGTCTCTTCAGTGTTTATAATACGACAAAGTCTGAAATTTGGTTTCTGGCATACATTAAATATCCATAAACTTCGGATGGTTACCTTGGTGGTGTTTCATCAGAAGTAACCTACTTCCTATTCATTCTGGTAAGTATTTTTTTTGCTATAACAGCTGGGAGGGAATAGTGGAGTAGGTGGTCTTTGGTGTGTTTAGTCAAAGTGACCAGCAGATGAAAAAAGTTTAAAATCTACTGCTACAGATTTCTCGGCCACTTCCTGCCCAGGGTGACCCAGCTTTCAGCTCACTCACCATTAACTTCCTTATGTCTAATTCTTTAAATGCAAGAATTAAGCAATAAAACATTTTCAAACTGTCTAAGCTTTGGGAGATAAGCCCATATGACCACTATTTCCATGTTTAAAAACAGTCAAATTTTGACATTTCCTATATATATAAAGATGGTGATTAAAAAGACTCTTATTTCTAGTTTGGTGGAGGAAAATAGGGTATGAGTTAACATCAGCAGATGCACTATAGTGAATAAAGCCAAAAACCAACCCATTGAGTGGATTCTGACTCATAGGGACCCTATAGAACTGCTCCATATGGTTTCCAAGATGTGCCTGCTGGGTTTGAACTGCTGGCTTTTTGGTTAGCACCCTTAGCTCTTAACTACAACGCCACCAGAGTTTCCCTATAGTATGTTTATATTATTGGATGAAAAATGTGCTTTAAAAGCAGGGCTTCAAAAGTTTCACTCAGGTTTTCACCCCTGCTGAGAATTTGCGTTTCTAACAAGTTCCCAGGTAATACTAATGATGCTGGTTAGGGAAATCAAAAAACCAAACCAGTTGCTGTCGAGTTGATTCTGACTCAGAGCCACCCTATGTGAAAGAGACACCTGGGGATCAGACTGACTCAGAATCTTCAGTTTAACAAGATGCCCAGGTGATTCTTCCGTATAATAAATTTTGAGAATCGCTGCTGCACTGGAGCCCTGGTGGCGTAGTGGCTAAGAGCTCAGCTGCTAACCAAAAGGTCAGCAGTTCAAATCCATCACTGCTCCTTGGAAACCCTATAGGGCAGTTCTGCTCTGTCTTATAGGGTCACTATGAGTTGGAATCCACTCGATGGCAACGGGTTTGGGTTTTTTGGAAACCCTTTGGGGCTGTTCTACTAGTGGTTCTCACAACTGGTCCCTAACTAGCAGTATTAGCATTGCCTGGGAGCTTGTTAGAAATGCAAATTCTCAGCAGGGGTTTGAACCCGAATGAACTGGTTTTGAAGCCCTACTTAAAAGTTTGAGATGTGGAAATGGATTTTTAGGTAATATGCTTTATACAATGTAAATTTTAAAAGCAGGGATTTGACTTTGTTTTTAACATCAGGAAATTAATTTGATATTAAGATCGTGCTATTTAAATGCCAGTGTGAGCAAATCTGGCTCTTGAATCAAAGGCCTTAGTCGTTCTGGGTTGGAAGGACTACTGACATCCTATTCTGGAAGAATTATCAAATATTGCTAATCAGAGGGAGATGGAATAAAATGTAAAATTTGCGTGTTGAAAATTGACTTCTTTTAAAAAAAATTTTTCTTTACTGTTTTAATAAATCTCCCTTAAAAAGCACAATGGAACTAAGCTGATGTTAGTAGTTCTAATAGAAAAGAAATCCTTTGAGGTAAAACAGGGTATAAGTAAATAAATTCATTAATGGCGCCTAGGTGTGGAAATGGAATTGGGTGTTGCTGAGGGAACTGGTGACCTTGTTGTTGATCTTCCTGTTTCACGAAAAGGGAATAAATTATACCAGAGTATGGGCCTTGGATCTTTTTTGCAAGAGTGTGATTTTGCTCCATTTATAACGTTATTTAGAAAACTAAACTCTTGTGAGAATCCTTTTTTCTTAGAAGGGTTGTATTCATAGAATAAGTGGAGTCTACTTTTCCTTCCAACTCACGCAGTCCCATTTTTCTCAGATATTTATCAAGTAATGTGGCTTGTAATCCAAACAAACAAAAGAAGTGCCTCATTCCAGAACATATACATGGACACGGTAACACTAGACTGATGGTGTTTGCACTTTACTAAAATATTGAGATATTCTGTAAAACAGAGTGGTTTGAGAACATAAGGTCTAGAGTGTAAAGAATTATAATGGAATGATAAAACATATCTGTGATTCTATCTAGCCATGGAATCATAGAGGCAGCACATTCCTGTCTATCCTTTGAGGTGAAAAAGCTTACTGGAGAACCTGACCCTATTCCCTTAACAGAGCCCTGCCTCAGGATGTTCGTATGTTTCACTGTGTGGGATAAGCAACTTGACATTTAGACATAACTGAGGCCAACCTGGAATTTGGCTCTTATTCCTTCCTTCATAAGCCGTTGTAGATGGGATCTTTGCGGGGTAGAGGTTAAATTGTCATGGCAGTTTCTTAAGAAGCCTGGGTCATGGACCAAAATGGTGCTTAAGAGATGAATGTTAGGATAAGCCAACTGCCCTTATGTAACTGCTAGCCCTATTTCTTGGAATATCAGGATGTGCTCAGTAAATTTTTGTTCTAGAATTTGTATGTTCTTACTAAAGATAATCATGTTGTAGTAGGAATCGGCTTTAACCTCCTTGACTTTAAAACCTCTCCTTTAATCAAGCTTCTCTGACTCTCCTGAGGGCTTAGCTGAAGTACTCTATTTCGGCTGACATCCAGCAGTGAAGATTAGCTGGGCTTATGTGCGACATCAGTCAAATTTACCAGGAAAAAAAAAAAAGACTGAGGAGAAAATTAAAATAGAAACGGAAATGTTGCTTATGATACTGGGAGTTGTGCTTTGCTGGACTTGCAGGGTAATTTATCTAACGTGTTGTAAGTTTGTGAAGTGGGTCAAGATGGTCAAAGCTGGTATTGGTGAGCTTTAAAAATCTGAGTCCCTTCATATTTGTTTATAAATTGTAAAGTGGAGTATCTCACCACAAGTCTGAGCACTTCCAGAACAAACAGTAAAATGTGTTTTTGCTTTTGCATTATTTTCCTGCAGTTTATACGTATTGGAGACAATTCTCCATGGATCTTTTGCATTTCTGTATGTCTTGGTAAATGAGGCACCGATTCCCTGTGTCCTGGACTCTTGTCGAGGATGTTTGCAAACAGCCTTGGAAGCTAGAGATAGTGTCTCTCCTTCTCCTGCCCTCCCCACAGCTGGACAAAGAAAAAGTTTGTATACAGCCTTGGAAGATAATGTCTTCTCTCCAGAGTTAAGGGTGGGCGTGCTTACTGCCCATTATAAAAGGTTTGTATTCCTTAAGCTCAGGGTTCCTCTCCTATAATGGAACCCACTGCAGGTGCAGGCACCCATCTGACCCTATCCAGATCACCCCTGTAGGACTTGAGGATGAAGAATAATCGATTCAAATATGAAGATTGCCGTGCTGCTTACTATGCCATGGGTAATAAAGTTCAAGAGATCTGTGAAACAGAAGGTCCTTGGGGGCAAAGGCATAGAAAGAGTGTGCTGTGTAGAGGAACTACATGCACTTCAGGATTGCTGAACGTGAAGTGTGAGCTAGCTATCAACAAAGTAAGGCTAGGCAGTATGGCAGGGAGGGCTCTGAATGCTTACTTGAGTACCATGGGCTTTCTCCTCTTTGAGAGATGGGAGCTATCTCAGGGATTCTCAGCGAGAAGTTATGGTCAAAGTTGGTTTTGGTTATCACTCTGGCAGTGGTGGTTTGGAGCGGAGGGAGGTAAGACTAAGACTAGAAGCTGGAATGCTAGTCAGAAGATTGATGCATCATTCAGGTGACAGATGTAAGAGTTACGACTGGGGCAGTGATAGTAGAACAAGGAACAGACTGGAGAAATATGAAGGAGGTAAAATAAGCAGGTCCTGGTGCTTGGTTGGGTATGGGATGAGGAGTCACGGGCGTCTGGGTGGGTGGTGTGACACAAACTGAAATTAAAGATGGTGGGAAGAGGAGGAGTTTAGATTTGGACCTCCTGAACATGAGGAACATATGGAACAGGCACCAAGAACTGCCCAGCAGGTGATTGACCATGCAAGACCAAAGCCAGACAATGATTACATATGTGGGAGTGGAAGAGCCCAGTATGGGACAAGTAACCACTGAGTTAAGATGCACTGTACAGCTCTAAGATTTATTTTGTATATTTTTTCCTTTTCTTGGATGATATGTGTCTTTGGCAAAGAGAATTGGCATAGCACAATACTTATGAAACTGGATCAAGCAATTCCAAGTTTATTACAAGCAATTTATACTCAAAATGCTAATAAGATGAAGCTGCCGAGAACAACACTAGCTTTGGGTTGACTTGCTCCTACCTGAGCTGCATGGGTGGATGTGCTGTGCTCCATTTGTTCTGTAAGTTCTATAGCTGCTATGTCACACAGTCAGGAGCTGGAGGAACTGATAAGCTGCTGTTAGTTGCCTCTAAGAAAAACCAGCCAAAGATATGCAGAGGCCACCACTGTTGGGATGTGGAAAAGAAAAACTAAGCATTTTTCCTCTCCTCTTCTTATCCTTTAAAATTAAAAATACTTCCTCTTCCTTTCTCCTGTTTAAGTAACTACATAATAGCTTTTGGACAGCGACGTAAAAATCGCAGAGTAGGCCAGAGTGTGGGGAACATTTTAATTAAATCTGGGGTTTCAGTTGTTTTTTCATTTATTAAAAAATGTTGTGCCAAAAATCTGAATTTCCCCCAACCCTCTTTTTATATATCCTTATGCATTTGGCAGAGTTCATGACAAAATCTCTTTCCAGCTGTGGACCAGCCAAAAGCCTTTTCTAAAAAAAAAAAAAAGCTCCTACTAATTTGGATTAAACTGACTGGTTAAAAGCTTCACACACAAATTCTGCCAGGAAATGTTATGAGGTCCCTTGACATTTTAATTCTACAAACAATCTTATCTTTTGGAGCAAAATAAATGAATAAAAATTTATTTTTTTGATCTTGGATTTGTTAGCATGTTTTCTTAGTTTTGGAGAAAGAGATCAAGAGCCTGAAAACAGTAGAACCTTGTTTTTGCTTCTAGTTTGACTTTCTGAACCCAATAGAGACCCCTTTATGATTCTAAGTGAGTTTCTAAGTAAAGAAGAGTAAGACTGGTGTGTAATGATCAGTCTTCTCAGGGAAGTTGTATTACACATTTTCACTTGAGTGTAAGTTTGGACAGATTGGTCCAGGAGACTCCATTCTATGGCAAGGGAATGTCAGCCATTATATTGGAAGCTGCAGCTAGACCCTGAAGCCAGTCAAGCTGATCTGCATACACTGTGCTGCCATTCTCAACAATGAGTAAGACAGAGCCCCTGTCCTCAATGAATTTACAGTCTGAGGCTGCTGGAGGAGGAACGGGGGAAACAAAGAGATAAGTTGTTGTTAGTTGCCATTGAGTTGGCTCCAACTCATGGCAACCTTATGTTTAACAGAACAAAACATTGCCTAGTCTTGCACTGTCTTCATGATCATTGGTATATTTGAGTCCATTGTCGTGGCTATCATGTCAATCCATCTCATTGAGGGTTTCCCTCTTTTTCGCTGACCCTATACCAAACATGATGTCCTTTTCTAGAGATTGGTCTTTCCTGATGACGTGTCCAAAGTAAGCGGGCCAAGTTGTCATCCTTGCTTCTAAGAGATGTGTAAAACCCATTGCTGTCTAGTTGTGACTCATAGTGACCCTATACGACAGAGTAGAACTGACCATAGGGTTTTCAAGGCTATAACCTTTACGGAAGCAGACTGCCATATCTTCCTCCCGTGGAGTAGCTTGTTTGTTTGAACTGCCAACTTTTCAGTTAGCAGCTGAGCGCTTAACCACTGTGCCACCAGGGCAATTAAAATACAGTGTGGTCAGTCACAAGATGAAGTTGAGTGGTAAGAGCAGGGAGGATTCCAGGTAGAGGGAACAGCGTGTGAAAAGCACATTTGGATAATAATTCAAGTAGTTGGTACACTGGAGCGAAATGTGTTAGATGAAGAGGAGAAATGAAGCTGGAGAGGTCATGAGGGTCAGCTCATAAAGGAGTTTTATGCCTTGCTAAGAATTTGATCCTGGGAGAAGTCACTCCCTATTAGTTGGTCCCCCTGTGGTGATGTCAAGGCTTGACAAAGTTTTAACTTCTTACAAAATGGTGCCCTGGGGCCGAGGCACTTCACTTGCTTGACAAATGGGGTCTGTGGAAAGGGGGTTTTTGCCTTTACTCTAGAGTCTGTTTCTCCCTTGGTTCTGAGTTTCAGTTAATGACTTCTGAATTGGGCCTGTGGTGGGACAGAAGTAAAACTACCTTATGTATTTTTTAACTGTGTTCAAGAGCCCAGCTTGAGGCAAACCATATCCTTCAGGCTGCCTGAAGCAATGCATCACCACCTGAGGACCGAAGTTTTAGCACCCCCTTATGTTCCTGGTTAAAAAAAAAAAAAAAAAACTTGTAAAAGATTTCCCAGATAAATGCAGCAGAAACCTCCCTGACCCTGACTGACAGACACTTGCTCCAAAGCCAAGAAACAGTCTCAAGTTGGCCTCTTGCAACGAGAGAGATTATTTTTATTGATTTCACTCTTCACAGTGCTGACGGTGTAGGCCTGCAGAAGAGCAAGCTGATGAAAATAATGATTGCGGATTGCCAGCCTGTGTTTGTCCTTATCTGCAAGGACAAACACAAACACTGTTTCAGGGAGCTTCTTCCCTACTCCAAGACAAATGAGCAGTTGAAGTGTCATGATTTTGAAATCCTAGCAATATACATAAAGGATATTTAACTGATCAACCTCAAGGAACCTGACATAAGTAAAAAATGCTTCATGACTCAAATGCTGTTGCTTATTTCAGAACTTTGCCTTGAGGTCTGTTGTGCTGTCTTCTGAGACAGAGTGCTCCCTGAAAGAAAATGGCTCAGAAATTCCAGCACTTCTCTTTTCCATCTCATTGAAAGAGCCTACTGAGAGCATCCAGCCTTTTTTAGAGTCAGTATATTCTGATGATCTTTTAACAAGCAGGGAATAATGAGGACTAGAGGGAGGACAGGGTGGAACCCTTTAGCCCTTGTCTGACATCCTTCTTTCCTCTCTGCCTTCCTCCATCTCTCCCTGCCTACTTCTCCTTCAACATTTACATCATGCCTGATACGTGCCAACCACCAACCACTGGGCTAAGATCTATGAACACAAAGATGAATAGAATGTGTTTCTTAGGCCAAAAGTCATACATAGTTTTTGATTTAATTAATTTTTGTTCAAAATATTAGTAATTATTCTGAGTCCCAAACTCTGGTACTTGAAAAAACAAACAAAAAAATAAGACTATGTTACTTTCAATACTCTGTTCTCTGGAAGGGGTATTAAGTGTGGTCGGGAATGGTAGGAGAGGAAGGGTGGGGCAGTGTGGTCAATTTTAGAGGGACTGAAAATTTTCCTACTTTACAGTATGTTCTTTCTTTTAATGTCTAAGCCATTTTCTTTGTATGTTCATGCCCCATAGAATTTCCAAGAAGTGCCTGGTGGATTTGAAGTGCCAACCTTTTGGTTAGCAGCCGTAGCACTTAACCACTAGGCTGCCAGGGTTTCCCTATTAAAGTCTACAGCCGTCTTTCTCATGCTTCCTCAGTGTTCTATAAAGTTCTACAATCTTTTCTAAAAAATTTAAATTTTTTGAAGAGACAATGAATTTACATGGTTTCAAATTTGAAACAGTTTAAAAGGGTATACCCAGTGGAAAGTATCTCTCTCTTCCTCTTTTCTTCCCAGTGGCTCTCTCAGTCACCCAGTTCCCTGCCCTGGAAACAACCACGGTCACAGATGGTTTAGTTCAGTGCTTTTCACACAGAATCGACCTATATATAAAAAAAAAAAAATTGCAACACCAGGGTGAACAATGGCAAGAACAAAGGACCAGGAGTTAGAGGGTCCTCCCCTGCCCTACCATGTCAGCTCTTAATTCATCTGTGTCTTATTTCTCACCCTTAATCTAAGACTAGTAATATTTCCTTAGCTCTCTCTCTCGGTATGAGAATCCATTGAGATGATATACATGAACATATTTTATATGATTTTAATTACAAAAGCGTTATAAAGACCAGGGAAGAAAAAAAGCCAGAGCCTCAAGCTAAATTCAATCAGGCATTTTTATCGTGGGAAGGAGATGAATTTTCCAGCGTGTTACCCAAGAAACCCTTTCATTTGATTTCAAAGCTTCCAATGTCGAGATGTGGAGAGGCTATTGGGCCCAATAGGGAAGGATAAAAGGTGGATTTATTTCCTGTCAGTTTTCAAATCCTCTCTTCAGTTTTCCCATCACCTAGCTAGAAACCATTGACTCTTCTAGGTGCATACCTAAGCAAACAATGTGACTCCTTTTGTAGCTGCCTGATCCACCACCTTTGGGGTCAGCTGAGGCTTGTTTCCTGGGCTGCTTGATTCCTTTCTGGTTTGTAGTTTCCAATCACATGTAACTATGGTCAAGGCTACTTTTAAAAATGTGTAAGTTGGGAGAAAATGCATACTGCTATAGGACTGTTACAATGGAGCCCTGGTGGCACAGTGGTTAAGAGCTCGGCTGTTAACCAAAAGTTCGAATCTACCGGCTGCTCCTTGGAAACCCTATGGGGCAGTTCTGTGCTGTCCTATAGGGTCACTATGAGTTGGAATTAATTTGATGGCAAAGGGTTTATAGGGCTATTAAGGTCCTTGGATGGTGCAGATGGTTTGCACTCATCCACTAACATAAATGTTTGGGGTTCTGAATCTACCCAGTGGCACCAGGGAAAAAGGCCTGGCAATCTGTTTCTGTAAAGATTACAGCCAAGAAACCCTATAGAGCAGTTCTACATGGGGTCACCATGAATCGAAAATGAGTTGATAGTGATGGTTTTTTTTTTTTTTTTTTTTTTTTTGGTGTAGGGCTGATACTTCAGGACTGATGTCACCGCCCTCCCTGAGGCAAACCTTGCCATTTACTTCAGAGGAAATTATGCTTCAGGAAGGAATGCAGACTCCAATGTATAGTTTAACTTGCATGTGTGAGGGGAATTGGCCTGATATCCAGGGGCCGGAGCCCTTGTTTATCCACAGAAGATAGGAAGCAAAAAGCAGAGATAATGCGAGCTTTCACTTGTGTGCCTGCACGTGGCCCTGGAGAAGCCCTGTCCAGTGCAGATAGGAGCTCTGGTCCAGACCATTGAGTCTTGTGGGGTGCCAAATAGAGTCCTGCAGTAATTGTGGAAGGGACCAGTGTCCTTCCTGTCAGTTACTCTGGTGCAATTTTATCAAAGTGATCCTAGGCTTATGCCCTTTGAAGGCTCTTTTTTCAAGAGACAGTTATTTATTTGCAGAGACTTGATAAATCATAAACTTGAACATTGTTTTCCTTCACAGAGCAGCCTAAGCAAAGCCCTGGATGCCTGGGAGAGTATCCAAGTTTGGCTCTCTTCTCTCCCTCACTCCTTTCCCCTAATCCTCTGTGCAAGAAGTAAAGGTTACTCTGCAGGTAATATCTGATGGTGTCTGGTTGTCTTGACTTTCTGATGCTGGGAGTGGATTATCTTTAAATTTACTTCTGTGTATCAGGGAAAAGTCAGATACTTTTCTAAGAGTCTCTGTTGGTAAATTATGTCTGGATGGAGACACTGATTCTGTTCACTGCTCTAGTAGGGGATCTCTGGAGAAGTGTGTAGTGCCTGCTTCTGACTGGAAGGGGTTAGCGGCTTATTGGCCAGTGTTGAATACAAAGCAGAGCTATGAATACAGTAATTCTAGAAGAAATCGTATTGATCAATGAACCAGAACTGGCTCAGTTAAACAAATTGCTTAAAATTGGTTGACACC
This sequence comes from Elephas maximus indicus, assembly GCF_024166365.1. Lineage (NCBI taxonomy): Eukaryota > Metazoa > Chordata > Mammalia > Proboscidea > Elephantidae > Elephas > Elephas maximus. The sequence goes on from NC_064819.1 coordinate 193,838,763, forward strand.
AAGAGCTTTATAATGGGTTTGGTAACAGTTAAAATAGCTAAAATGCTTCTGCCCAGAGAGCAATTAGTTTCATGGAAACACAGAAAATGTGTCATCTACACCACTGCCTTCACTCAGTCAAACCCACCACCTGGATGTGAAGTAGTTTTAGCATTTTGACATTGGTGGAACTAGGCAACCTAGGTCAAGACCTGGGGGCCTAAGAGATTACCTCCTTATTGCCTTGGTTGTCTTCAAAGTCTTTCTACCAGAGCATCTTTGCTAGAGGGCAAGCAAGGATTGAGGGACTTAGCAAGGCACTCCACCTCCTCAGTGGTATTTCAAAAGGCCAGGGCCAATGTCTATGGCTAAGTTGGCTGGCTTTTGTTACTGTTTTGTTACCTCAGACCAGCCTAGGAGCCTGCCTCAAGTCTTCTAGTTATTCTCTTAGACTTCTCTGGAGAATGAGGTGAAGAATGAGTCAGCTCCTTGCAGCTCTGCTCCCTTTATCAACACCAGTGTCTCTCTATTCATGGCTGTCATGGATTGAATTGTGTCCCCCAAAAATATGTGTATCAATTTGATGAGGCCATGATTCCCAGTATTGTGTGATTGTCCATCATTTTGTCATCTGATGTGATTTTTCTATGTGTTGTAAATCCTACTTCTATGCTGTTAATGAGGTGGGATAGGCAACAGTTATGTTAATGAGGCAGGACTCAACCTACAAGACTGGATTGTGTCTTGAGCCAATCTCTTTTGAGATATAAAAGAGAGAATTGAGCAGAGACAGGAGGACCTTATACCACCAAGAAAGCAGTGCTGGGAGCAGAACGTGTCTTTTGGACCCAGGCTTCCTGTGTGGAGAAGCTTCTAGCCCAGGGGAAAATGGGTGACAAGGACCTTCCCCCAGAGCTGACAGAGAAAGCCTTCCCCTGGAACTGATGCCCTGAATTTGGACTTCTAGCCTAAATTTGGACTTCTAGCCTACTAGACTGTGAAAGCATAAACTTCTGTTTGTTAAGGACATCCAGTTGTGGTATTTCTGTTATAACAGCACTAGATGACTAAGACAATGGCCAAAGGTGAAGCAGATAATAGCTCTACTATAAAATGGGCTAGTTATTAGATTTCTACATTTCTATTCACTTCTAAGATTCTGGTTCCAGAAAGATACCAGAGATGGAGCAAGTCAAGAGCAAATCCCAGTATTTAGGGTGCTCCTCTTCACTCTCAATATATTTTAGATGAGGAAGCCCGCGGCTAATGTGAGTATTCATGACAGCCTTCATCAACAGAGCCGGAACATGAATACTGGGAAATGCAGTTAGGGGGTAGAAGGCAGGGACTGGAGTGGGGGATTCAGTGAGCAACAATACTGATGGTAAGTGTCTAAACCCAAAACCTGTTGGTGTCAAGTTGATTTCAACTTATAGTGACCCTGTAGGGCAGAGTAGAACTGCCTCATAGGGTTTCCAAGGCTGTAATCTTTATGGAAGCAGACTGCCACATCTTTCTCCTGCAGAGCGGCTGGTGGGTTCGAACCGCTGACCTTTTGGTTAGCAGCTGAGCACTTAACCACTGTGCAACCAGTGGTTATATAGTGTCTACTATATACTAAATATTTAATGGGCTGACATTGCATTAAGTGCATTTTCATGCAACATTTAATCTTCATTACCATTCTATGACCTAAAAAAATTATTATATCCATTTTACAAATGAGGAAACTAAAATTCACAGAGGTTAAGCAATTTGAGTTGTTTAATAGTGGGTAATTTTGGAGGTGGGATTTGAACCTACATCTTCCTGACAAGATCTGTACTTCTAACCATTATACTCTACTACCAGTAGCTACTAGCTACTGTCTCCCATAAGCTATAAGTTTCTCCAGGATAAAGCCTCTGACCATTCATCTTAGTGTTCTCAATGCCTAACCATAGGGCGTTTTATGGAATTAAATCCTCCTCTCACAAAACTATTAGGCCTCCATTGACATGGAACTGTATGTTACCATGTCCGAAGACAGCTCTGAGAAATATTTAGAACATTTATCTGGAGGAAAGGGAGGAAAGCAAATTATGGTCAATGGAAATATGGGTAAGAACTGTTTCTGTTGACCTTGATGTTTTCCCAAGTCCTCCACTCCCCAGCATTCTAGTGAAAATGAACTGACAGGGACCACCAAGAACCAGAGAAAGAATATATACACCCTATGGATTTTTTTTTTTTATGGATTATTTCAAGTGTATTGAAACAGACTCTTCCTGAACAGGTTCTGTTTTCTTCTTTCTTCCTGCTGTAGTCCCAACCTAGCCTCCATTGAAGAATTTTTATTAACCCAAACCCCCCAATTTTTAGTATACTTCTTAAATTCAGAACTGTAAATTGAGAACTTAAATTTAAAAATGGAGAAATAGTTTTTTTTTTTTTTCTCTGAAGGGTACCTACAAACCCAAACCCAACAGGCTCTAAAAATAATGCTCCACCTCAGAATCTGACATTGCCATTTCTTTTTTGCTTTTATCTTATCATTAGCTCTCCAGCTCAAGCTGCCCACCAAGAGAAGTGAAATGCCAGAGCGGGTGTGCGGGCCTCCCTCCTCTCTTCCGGGCAAGTTAGGCCAAGTGCAGTACAAGAAGGCTGTTGACTCTGCATCTCTGCCTAGAGAATAGGCCATTCACCAGCTGCTCCGTCACTCAGTGCATCTGTGACAAGGTGCAGATAAAAGAACATCACAGCGCCCAGAAAGTCTGGGTTGGCCCTGCTCACAGGATGTGGCTAGTCACTGCTGGAGGTGAGGACAAGGCCTGGGTTCTGTCCAGCCCGCACACAATAGATTAGTTTCAAAGCTTCTCCCTTTTTCTTTTGATTGAGAAATGAATCCCCCAACTCTGATGACCGACAATGTCTCATTTTAAGAGCTGGATCTAAGTCAGTGTATCAGATTTCTGTGTTTAACAGTATTTTGTGAAGGCAACATAGACTGCTTGTTGGCTACCTTCGAATCAGAGGACACATTTGTCATTTATGCATTTTCTGTGCTCAGGGAAATGGGATCATTTCTCACAAAACACATTTTAGTTCCCCACCAGCGTTTTCTAAGAGCTGCCAAAAAGTAAGTGGCCTCTGGTTTTTGGAAGTGCTAGTGAGAAGTCATGCGGCTGAATGGGGGACTGCACAATGTAAAAGGAGAATCACGGGCCACAGGTGATCCATAAAGGAGGGGGAGGCCCAGTCCTCCAGTGCTTTACTGTCCAAAGTGTCCCCAGTGGACCAGCATCAGCAGCATCACCTGGGAGCCTATTAGAAATGCAGCGTCCCAGGCTCCAGCCCAGACTGACCGAATCAGACTCTGCATTTTAACAAGATCCCCAGGTGATTTGTATGCACATTAGAACTTGAGAAGCACTGGTCTAAACTCAAAACAAGACACTAAAAACACCACATATGTTGCTACCAGGGTTTCAAACTGGTTCTTTCCAATTTAACCCCCTGCTGAGAATTTGCTTTTCTAACAAGTTCCCAGGCCATGCTAACGCTACTGGTTAGGGACCAGTTCTGAGAGCCACTAGTAAAGCAATGGGTCTCAAAATTTGTGATACATAAGAATCACCTGGGAATATCGTTAAAACGTACATCATGATTCAGTATATCTGGGGTAGAAATGCAAATTCTCAGGAGGGGTTTGAACTGGAATGAACGAGTTCGAGCCCTGGCTACCAGAAAAGAAAGATGAAGAAAATCATTAACATAATTCTTAAACTTTTGGTGTCAAGGCTCATCATTTGCTTATTTAAACTAAAATCACCTGCTCTCCTTGAAACCATTTATGGTGCCTATCAGTAAATAACCTGTGATATGCAGATGACACAACCTTGCCTGCTGAAAGCTAAGAGGACTTAAAGCACTTACTGATGAAGGTCAAAGACTATAGCTTTCAGTATGAATTATACCTCAAGATAAAGAAAACAAAAATCTTCACAACTTGACCAATAAGGATTAATGTCATTAAGGATTTAATTTTACTTGGATCCACAATCAACACACATGGAAGCAGCAGTCAGGAAATAAATGACATTGCATTTGGGCACATCTGTTGCAAAAGATCTCTTTTAAGTGTTAAAAAGCAAAGATGTCACTTTGAGGACTAAGGTGCACCTGACCAAAGCCATAATATTTTCAGTCGCCCCATATGCATACAAAAGCTGGACAATGAATAAGGAAGAAGAATTGATGGCTTTGAATTATGGTGTTGGTCAAGAATATTGAATACCCCATGGACTGCTAGAAGAAAGAACAAATGTTTCTTGGAAGAAATACAGCTAGGGTGCTCCTTGGAAGCAAGGATGACAAGACTTCGTCTCGTGTACTTTGGATATGTTATCAGGAGGGACCGTTCCCCGGAGAAGGGCATCATGCTTGATAAAGCAGAGGTCAACAAAAAAGAGGAAGACCATCAATGAGATGGATAGTCACAGTGGCCACAACACAGGCTCAAACACAGCAACAATTGTGAGGATGGTGTAGGACAGGGCAGTGTTTCGTTCTGTGGTACATAGGGTCACTGTAAGCCAAAACCGACTGAATGGCATCTAACAACAACAGCAACAATTGGTAATCATTATATTTTAAATTCATGGGCTTGCTTGTTTCCTTCATGCTTCACAATTCTCAGAATAAACTAAGGATCAGTCAGAGTTTTTAGTTTATGATACCTGTAATCAGTTCAATCTGACATTTGAGTATATTGGCTTCCTTCTTGCTGCCATTAGCCAGTATTAAGTCACAAGACTGTTAGAAAATAATGGCTGTTGAGTGCCTGCCCAGACACTTGTTTCTCCTTCATTTGGTAACAGCACCTTCCTTTTTTGAGGCCTGCAGGTTGGTGGGGCTGTCAATCAAGGTCCTCTCCCCTTCTTTGGCCAGGTTTGTCATGTTATTATGAGCCTGAAACTTGTTATATTCTATCATAATAGCTGAAAAGACCGCTCCCTAGAGCCCCAAACTTCCCAGATTACTGTGGGGTCTGAGGCCTAGCTGTCCAGCTTTTCCTTCTGTGGCTATTCCATAGTCCATATCCTTGAAATACGGTCCGTTTTTATTTACCTAAGATAGCCAGAGTCCCTTTCTGTTGATTTAAACCGAAGTACCCCAACTGAGCAAAGGAATCTGAATGCCATTTATGTTTTGGAAAAATAGCCATCTGGCTCTTAATGAGGACAACAGGCATGCTTACCAATCACTACAACTTCACACCCGTTTCCTTGATTGGATGATATTCCACAGCCAGCTATAAAAGATTTTAGGGTTGTTCAAACTTTGTCCCTTAACTTGCTGTAGTTTATTATATTTGTCTGCATCTGTGAATGGAACCCTGGTGGTATACTGGTTAAGAGCTGCGCTGCCAACCAGAAGGTCGGCAGTGCAAATCCACCAGTTCAAAGCCTTGAAAACCCTGTGAAGCAGTTCTACTTTGTCCTACAGGGTTGCTATGTGTCAGAATCAACTCGAGGGCAACTGGTTTGATTTTGGTTTATATATGTGAACAGGTAATATTGATTAATAATCACCAGGATATAGGTCATTTTGTCACCTTAACCTCAGTGTGTTTTTGTTTTAAAACTTATGACTTTGGTCTTCAGATGTTTTTAGAATTTTTGAGTTAAAAATTAGCCCTAGGACAAAAAAAAAACCAAACAAACAAGAATTCATGTATAACTTATCAATCTACCATACGGAAAACATTAATGTTAGCACAGGCCAAACCATTTAATGACCATCAATCAAAAGATATTACTTAGTTGACAGATTTTAGTTGCTTTATCTATCCAAATAGCTACATAAAAATTCACACACTTTTCCAACAAATGTAGTTTTTATTAGTGAACACGAGAGATTGAAGGTCATAGAGATTAATCAAACGAATAAATAATTGTTGTTAGTTGCTGTTGATTTGGTTTCTACTCATGGTGATCTCATGCCTGCAAAGTAGAACTGCTCCATAGGGTTTTCAGGGCTGTGGCAATTTGGAAGCAGTTTACCAAGCCTGTCTTCTGAGGCACCTCTGGGTAAGTTCAAACCACCAACCTTTTGGCTAGGAGTGGAGCACTTAACTGTTTGTGTCACCCAGGGACATGCGAATAAATAACACTGTCTTATAAAAAATAAATTGACTCAAGCCTGTTGTTGTTAGCTACTGTGGAGTTTGCTCTGACTCATGGCAACCCCGTGTACAACATTGCCTGGTCCCGAACCATCTTCCTGATCCTTGGTAGGTTTGAGTCCATTGTTCCAGCTGTTGTAATGCCTTTCAACACAGGAGGCTTATCCTCCAGCACTATATTGGGCCATATTCTCTTGTGGCCCGTAGGGTTTTCATTGGCTAATTTTTGGAAGTAGATTTCCAATTCTTTTTCCTAGTCTGGAAGCTCCACTGAAACCTGTCCACCATGGTGACCCTACTGGCATTTGAAATGCTAGAGGCATAGCTTCCAGCATCATAGCAACATGCAAGCCACCACAGTGTGAAAAACTGACAGACAAGTGGTGGGAATCAAACCTAGGGGATGACTTACAGCAGACGATTCTTATTTTAAAAATGTCTTTGGAAAAAATGGAAGTTGATCCTGGTGAAACATTGGTTGATTTGATGTTCTAAATATAATCAATACTCTTCAGCCATTAAACAATATTGTAGATAAATATTGATTGGACATGTGTTCATAATAGATTAAGTGAAAAAAAAAGTATGTGCCATGTGATCCCATTTTAAAACCTGTTTTTATCATAATATTGCATATACATGGAGGTATTCCAATGTCTTATAGTGGTTATCTTTGGGCAGTTTTATTTTATTTCATTGATTTGTTTTATTTTCATTCTAACTGTATATTTCCTGATTTTTCTCTAAAAACATGCTTTTATAACATGAAACAAGCAAAAAGTAATTTTTAGTTAAAAATAAATTAGCTTAATTTGGACATAAATTAATAGGGGGATATGTTAAGGATTAGTCTGGCTATCTGGATGTAGTAAATGTCAGTTATATTTAAAAAAAAAAAACCATTGCCATCAAGGTAATTCCAACTCATAGCAACCCTATAGAACAGAGAAGAACTGCCCCATAGGGTTTCGAAGGAGTGGGTGGTGGATTTGAACTGTTGACCTTTGTAGCTCTTAACCACTATGCCACCAGGGTTATGTAGAAATACTAATTTTCCTTGAGAATGTTGGAAAAGTCTTAATAGTTTTTTTTTAAATTAACCAAATTCAATGGAAGTTAAATTAATAAAATATTTCTGAAACAGTTGTGTTTGATTTTGTAAAGAAGTCCTAGAGTTGAGGATTAAGAAAACAATAAATTAAACTTTCTGTTACAACAGACATTTCTGTCTTCTAGCTTCTCAAATTTTATTGTGCAGATGAATTTTCTGGGCATCTTGTGAAAATGCAGATGGGTCTGGGATGGGGCCTGAGATTCTGCCTTTCCATCCTGCCTCCAGGTGGTGCCGGGCCACACTTTGAATGGTGAGGGTCTCTAGACAAATGTTGTTGATTTTAATGACGTTGGAAATCACAAGCCAAAGGCTAATAAACCATTTGGTGAGCCAAATCTTTTTGAAGCCCAGGACAGAGAGTTGGAAGAATTTGGGCCTTCTGGTTCTAGGATTTGAATGTTTCATAATAGTGGGACTGAGGTCAGGATCTAGGAGTAAGAATGAAGATGGGATGTTGGATCAAAATTTTTCAATGTGGGCCAAGGGGAGCCCATGGGAGGAGTGAAACCATCCACCAGTGTGGCTATTTCTTACAATACTGTTTAATATAATCCTCCTGATGATACCATAGCTAGTCTCCTTCACTCAGTGGATTAGAAAGAACTAGAGATTGGCAACTTTTGGAGAGGATGAATGGGAGAGGGGTGGTGGCTTGTGAGCATGGGGGGTTCTTGTAGTTGTTGTGTGCCATCAGGTAAATTTTCAATGCATAACAACTGCATATGACAGAGTAGAACTGTGGAGGGGAGGGAAAATTTAAATGGTGAGGTCTACACATTGATGCTGACTCCTGAGCGTAGCTAGGGGTGGGATGGAGGGAGGAACAGGCGATGCAACAATTTAGGGCCCTCGACCTCTGGTGTATCTGAGGACAGCCCCAGCAGCCAGCTGCTACTGGCACCCTGGGTTAAGCCAGAGCTCTTGACCCTTTTAAGAATGCAATGGGAATCAGAGTAAATTTACTACATAGTTGCCAGGGCAGCCCAGAGCCGTGGGTCTCTGGATAGAGGTTATATGGGAGAAAATGAGGTAGGCAGCTTTGAAATCAAGCTTTGCTGCCTGTTTTTTTTTTTTTTTTTTAGCTCAGTACCAGGCAGGCCTGTGATGGTGGCTGCTGAGGTCCCCCTGAACAGCCAGGTGTGGGGAGGCGGGGAGGGGGAAGGGGTCAGGGGGTGGATGATCTGCTTGAGGCTCACAAGTCATTCAGTTCAAACTGCAGGCTTGTCCCATACGCCTCACTGGGGGAAATAAGAGTGATTGTTACTATCTCAGGAGAAGTGTTTTCTCTAAAGCTGTTATGTACAAATGATGATCCTGTGATGCACCGTTCCTGCACTTTCTAATTCAGCTATATGTATAGAGCAGTCGGAGCCAGTGATTGTGCTGGGCATGTCCTCATGTTACCCCTTTAAATCATGACAGCAGCTTCGTCTGTGGAGTAAGATGTGCAATCGTGTCTCATGGATGAGGAGACTGGGGCTCAGAGAGGCTAAGTAACTTGGCCAAGGCACACACAGCAGGGCAGTAGAGGAGCAGAATTTAAACTTTTTATCTCGCTACCCGTCCTGCACTGATTGCTGTCTTTTCCTTCTTGACTGGTTTCACTGCTTCATCATGAACTTGACAGTGAGGGGAAAATGGGCCAGCAGTGTGTTAAGGGAAGAGCTTCTTTCAGGCACTCACAATGTTTTTTGAAAACAGGAGATGAATTAGGAAATTGCAAGTCCCTTTCCATAATCCCTCTGTATTAGTTTCCTAGAACTGCGGTGACAAGTTATCACAAACTGGGCAGCTTAACACAACAGAAGTTTATTCTCTCATAGTTCTGGAGGCTAGAATTCTGAATTCAGGATTTTGACAGGGCTGGGCCCTCTCTGAAGATTCTGAGGAAGACCCTGCCTTGCCTATTCCAGCTTCTGGTCTTCCTCTGTCATCACATGTACGTCTTTCCTCTGTGTCTCATCTCCTCTTATAAGGACACCAGTCTCGTTGGATTAGGGCCCAGGATTCTCCAGTATGACCTTATGCTAACTTAACTAATATCATTTGCCAAGATGCTGTTTCCAAATAAGGTCACATTTACAGGTACAGGATAGGGGAAGTAGAACTTGAACATATCTTTTTTGGGGACACAGATCAACTCATAAAACCTTCATAGAGGACTCATTACTATTTCTTACAAATTAGAAAAGCCTAGAAAGCAGCAGGGGACATGGTTGCTTCCCACAGGTTTTTCCTCCTGCAGAAACCTGAGGTGGGCATTTGATATATGGACAATTTAACAGAACTAAAGATGAAATAAAGGCAATCTTTTTGTCCAAAATCTTGTATTTATAAACAAGAAGACTGCAGTGCTTCTTAGTTCAATTTTGCAAATGCATTTAAGGGCTTTTGGGGAGGTGGATAGCACAGGGGGTGGTTTCCTGGCTTAGGAATCAGGACACCAGCTTAGCTGGTGACTCTGGGCAGGTTCCATAACTTCTTTTGGCCTCAGTTTCCTCATATATGAAATTGAGATGTATAATATGTCACAGGGGCATTGCCACGATTAAGTAAGCCAGTAATGGTTAAAACAACCACCACCACCCAGCCCATGTCTATATGGGCAGAAGACACAGAGAAGTGTTAGGCATAGCTGTGTGTTAGGGGAGGAGCTTCTTTTAGGCAATCAAAATTTTTTGAAAACAGGAGATGAATTAGGAAATTGCAAGTTCCTTCTTTCAATAAGCCCTCTGTATATTTTATTAGTTTCCTAGAACTGCTGTGACAAGTTATCACAAACTGGGTGGCTTAACACAACAGAAGTTTATTCTCTCAAAAGTTGGACTGGAACCTGGGGGCCTCCTGACTCCTGGTCCAATGCTCATTCAAAGAGCGTATGCTGTCTTTTGACTGGTAAAGTCGCCTGCTACCTGTTCTGATCGAACTGCTTTATCCCATCTGCTACTGCTCAGCCTCGAACTAGCAACCTGATGAAGTGCAGTTGGCAAAGCAAAATGAGGATGCTATGTTAGAGGAAAGCTTGATGTTTAAGCACATGGTATGTTCCAGGCAGCTATGCCACTGATATTTCAAATACCAGCAGGCTCACCCCTGGTGAACAGGTTTCAGTAGAACTTTCAGACTAAAATAGGCTAGGAAGAAAGGCCCAGTGATCTACTTCTGAAAATCAGCCAATGAAAACCCTATGGATCACAGAATATTGTCTGAGACCAACTTGCTCACTTTGAGCATATCATCAGGAGAAACTGATTTGTGGAGAACGACATCATGTTTGGTAAAGTGGACGACTGACGAAGGTGAGAGAAACCCTCAATAAGATGGATTGACACAATGACTGCAACAATGGCCTCAAACATACAAATGATCATGAAGATAGTACAGGACTGGGCAGTGTTTTGCTCTGTTATACATAAGGTCAATATGAGTTGGAGCTGACTTAATGGCAACTAACAACAACAATGTTGGGCACAATGCAGAGACCTGAGAATGCAATGGTGAGTAAAACATGCTTCTTGCACAGTTCATCGTTTACATATAACCTGTGATTCTTACTTTGGGGGTGAGGGAGTGGGCACAGCAAATTGGAATCATTGGAGCAACTTTTTTAACACATACATGCCTGGAACCTGTTTCCCTTTGTCCTCCATCATCCTTAGTGTTCCATAACTAAACACAAAAACAAACCGGTTGTTCATTTGATTCTTCATAGTGACCTCATGTGTGGAGAGTAGAACTGAACTCCATAGGGCTTTTTAGGTTGTGACCTTTCAGAAGAAGATAGCTGGACCTTTCTTCTGAGGTGCTGTTACCAACCTTTTGGTTAGTAGTCAAGTTTTAAGCATTTGATCTACCCAGGGACTCCCTTCCAGAACTACTCAGTAAGAATTTCAGGATGCAGAGCAGGGTTGCATGACTATTTTGAAAAATCTTCTTATGTGATCCTATACCTACTTTCCAAATCTTTAAGGATCACTAATAAAGACCCTGTCGTTCCGCAACCACAAGGAAAATATTAAGAAGGCCCAACCATGCTTCTTGTTGGGTGGTCATCTCCTTCTCATCCCTCACCACTTAACCTTACTGGTAGCATGTTCACATGCATAGAGACAGGAATTGCTCATATGCATTACTTACCAATACAGGAACCACTGAGTGGAAAGCATTATGAGCATCACTTCAATGCACAGAGGATTGCACTGTCCAGAACACATGTGAACTTAATTTATAGAATTTCTATTAGATTGCATTTCCTGATCACCTTGCATTTGGCAACTGGAAAGGCAGACTCAAAAAAATTAATTTGCCTCCAAGCTGCAATTAAAGTCACAATTAAAGATTAACCAAAACCAAACCCGTTGTCATCAAGTAGATTCTGACTCATAGTGACCCGTAGGACAGAGTAGAACTGCCCCATGCAGTTTCCAAGGAGTGCTTGGTGGGTTTGAACTGCCAACCTTCTGGTTAGGAGGCGTCACTTTTAACCACTACACCACCAGGGTTTCCAGTTAAAGATTAGAGACACTCTTTTGAAACTGTGTATTTAATGAACCATGACAATTTCTGACAAGATGATAATACTCAATAAACCATAAAAGGCAAATTTTGCTTTGAACTAAAACACAGAAACCACATGGGACCCAGATCTGGAGGAAAGGAACCTGGGCTTGCAGGTTGCTGATCCTTCAGATTGGTTGGTAATTTTATCTTTTTCCTAAGATAAATATTTCCTTTAAAAATCTGTGATGGCAAGAAGTGGTTTTTACTCACTTAATGAAATTACTTAAATGCAGAGTCAAGATGCTCTTTTCTTTTAAAAACATTTTTATTCAAGAGCATCTTGAGTCTTTGCATTTAAGTAATTGCATTAAGTGAGTAAAATTTAAAATCCTTGTTCTCATAGAGTTTACTGTCCAGTGGGGGAGATTAATATAAGAAATAGTTGGCATGTTGTTGCTTATACACTATGTAGTCTTAAGTAATTTATTTAAATAAATAAATAAATTCAATACTAATTACTCAATTAATAAATAAATTCGATCCCCTTAGCCCCTATTTACTCATTTATAAAATGAGCTACTGGAAGCATGTAAGAAAGTAAGCTATGGAAGTGGCTGGCACGCAGCTGATGCTCAGTAAATTGTTTATATGAACACTGAGATGGTCCTGGACACGGTTTTTTGCCTTTATGGTGTTTAACCTGAATGCTGTTAGCTCTATTGACTGTGCTTTGCTTTACTGTTTCTGGGAGAATTCTGACAACATCCCCAAAACAATAATTATTTGGATTTTTCTGGTTCTGCCTAGTTTTTTCTTCCCCCCTTAAATGAAGCAAATTTCTCAAATAAAATGGAACCCCAACATTAAATTATACCTAGGTGTTCTTGCTGGTTTTAGTTATTTTGGATCCTTGTCGGAGCCCTGCAATTGGAGATAACCATCTAGCTGCAAAGTTGGATGGTGTCTTAACTCCCATTTGTTAACAGCTTCATGCTGGCAACTCTCCATGTGCTGCTGCCAGAAGGGTGGCTCTGTTTCAGGAACCTGTCATCCAAGACCAGTGTACCTGCCAGCATTCAGAGGCGGTGGCTTCTCTGGTCATTGGAGACCTTTAAGAGCAATTTTTCTTCTGTTTTTGAAGGCAGAGACTGTGGGCATGAGGTGAAAGATTGACAATAGTGATACCTTTGCATAAAAGATGGTTTTTTCAGATGAAGAAGGAATTTATTATTTTCACTGAAAACAAAAAAAGATCTATTAGAAATGACCTGTAAAATTACCTTCATTTATGAAGAGTCAAATAGAGGAGGTAAGATGTTGCTACTCTGCAATTGGTCCCTCTGGGTGGATTTGGAGCAGTTAGAGGGTCCTATAAAAGCAGAACCACATGAATCAAAATAAAAACAAACCCACAGATGACACATTAAGTACTAGCCATGGGCTGCCTCTTCTAAGCTCTCTGGATAGAAGCTAAATGCAGGAGAGACTAATGTTTGGAGAAAGTGATCAAGATGTTCTCCTCATCTGAGAATCAAAAAATTTTCACTTCTTTTGCTTTCTTGCTAGGATTTCCATATCAGAATCAAGAGACATGTTGGTCTCTATAGTGGTTTCCAGTTTGCTGCTGATGGTCAGAAGCCAGCTGTCTTGGTTATCTAGTGCTGCTATAACAAAAATACCACAAGTGGATGGCTTTAACCAATAGAAGAGTATTCTCTCACAGTCTAGTAGGCTAGAAGTCCAAATTCAGGGCATCGGCTCCAGGGGAAGTCTTTCTCTTCTCTGTCAGCTCTGGTGGAAGGTCCTTTTCATCAATCTTTCCCTGGTCTAGGAGCTTTTCAGTGCAGGGACTCCAGGTACAAAGAATGTGCCCCCCTGCTCTTCTTTCTTGTTGGTATGAGGTCCCCATGTTTCTCTGCTCGCTTCTCTCTTTTATATCTCAAAAGAGATTGGCTTAAGACACAATCTAATCTTGTAGATGTTATCAATATAACTGCCACTAATCCTTCTCATTAACATCATAGTGACAGAATTTATAACACATAGGAAAATCATGTCAGATGACAAAATGGTGGGCAATCACACAATACTGAGAAGCGTGGCCCAGACAAATTGATACACATATTTTGGGGGGTCACAATTCAATCCATGACATTCTACCCTTTGGCCCACCAAAACTCATGTCCATGCCACATAGAAAACATATTCACCCCACCATATCATAACAAAAGTCTTAAGTCAACTCCAAACCCAGAATCCAAAAATTCCTATTCATCTATGAAATCTAGAATACAAGTTATCTGCTTCCAGAGTGCAACGGTGGGACAGGTACAAGCTAGACATTTCCATTGCAAAGGGAGAAATTAGAGGAAAAGAAGGGATAACAGGTACCAAGCAAGTCAGCAGAACACATCATATTAACCCTCAAGGCTTGAAAATAATCCTCTGTTCTCTGAGACCATTTACACAATGGCCCTGCCCTCCAGACTCTAGGTATTGGCCGTGCTTTCTGGATTCTGAGTGGAGGCCCCTTGGCCCTGGGCTTCAGCTCCACCTTCCAGGCTCACTGGAATGGCAATTCTGCTCCCTTGGCTTTGGGTGGCCTCATTCTCCTAGTTAGACCTGTGTGGTGACTCTATACTTTGAGACTGAGCAGCTCTGCTTCCTCTGTTCCTTATCTCTTCAGCTTCTGCTTCCTGGTTCCATGGCCTCCTGGCCCCTCAGGCCTCTTTGCCCATGCCTGCTCTACCGGGGGAAGTGTTCCAAAGATCTTCAGCTCCACCAATAAATGGCTGGAGGCACCCTACTCCACCAGTAAACTTCAGCTGGAAGACACTCATCTCTCTTGCTCCTTGGGTTGGCAAGCCTAGCTCCACTGGTAAGTGCCTGGAGGCACCTGACTTTGCCAGGAAGTCTCCTGTGCAAAGGCACTCAGCTCTCTTGCTCCATGGGTCATCTCCAGCACTGTCTCATGCCGGTCTCCTGGTTCAGCTGCTGCTGATTCTCTGCTGCTGCCATTTCTTTGCTGCTTCTTGCTGTCTGTGCCGTCTCCAGTATAACAGCTGTCTTCACTTCCTTTTGAATCCTCACCGGAATTATCTTTGATGTTCATAATTCTACCAACAGTCTTTTCAAGGCATTTTACTATTGGGTGCTTTAAGACTCTTCCAGCCTCTACTCATTCACAGTTTCAAAACCTTTTCCACACATTAGGTGTCTGTTAGAGAAGCACCCTACTCCTGGTACCAAATTCTGTCTTAGTCATCTAGTGTTGCTATAACAGAAGTACCACAAATGAATGGCTTTAACAAACAGAAGTTTATTCTCTCACAGTCTAGTAGGCTAGAAGTCCAAATTCAGGACTTCAGCCCCAGGGGAAGGTTTTCTCTTCTCTGTCAGCTCTAGTGGAAGGTCCTTGTCATCAATCTTCCCATGGTTTAGGATCTTTTCATTGGAGGGACCCTGGGTCCAAAGGATGCACACCCCTACTCTTCTTTCTTGGTGGTATGAGGTCCCCATATCTATCTGCTTGCTTCTCTCTTTTATATCTCAAAAGAGATTGGCTTAAGACACAATCTAATCTTGTAGATCTCATCAGTATAATTGTGCAAATCCTTCCCATTAGCATCATAGTGATAGAATTTACAACACACAGGAAAACCACATCAGATGACAAAATGGTGGACAATCACACCATACTGGGAATCATGGCCCAGCCAAACTGATACACATATTTTTGGGGGACATAATTCAATTCATGACACCAGGAAATTTTGGAACTATGCAAGTCTTATCTTTGGTGCCACAGACACCTTCTTCTCTTGATTTTTTTTCTTTTTGCCCCCTCCCATGTAAATGGTTCCCTCACATGTTCTCTTTATTCAAATTTGAATAAAAAATAATTTCACGTCTTGCATTCATCCTAAGGGAGAAATATTTGCAAAAACAGGTTAAACTCGTGTGAAAAGAAACTGAAAACAAAGGAATGAAGCTCTGAAGACGGAGTTCCAGGTATCAGCAAATTGGTGGGAGATTTTGAATGATTTTCTTTCCTTCCCTCCTTCTTTCCCTCCCTCTCTTCTATAAAAACTCATAGACCTATTGCTTGTCCTCCAAAAAAAAAAAAAAAAAAAAAAATACCTTCTAGGTGGTGACACCATCACACATAAACCAAATTTGAACAATAATAACACCATAACAGCACTACTTGTCCAGTATTTACTTAAACAATGTGCTAAACATCATTTGATCCTTAAAACAATTTGTGATGTTGATAATATTATTTACTACGTTTTTACAGATGAGGAAACTGATGCTTAGAAAGATTAAGAACTTGCCCAGCATTGCATGCTTCCTAAATGGAAGAGTCAGGCTGGTCTGATTCCAGAGCATATAATTCTAACTAAGCGCTATACTGTGCCTTGCAGGCTGCGATAATTTACATTGTAGGAAAAGGAAATAAGAGGCCAGTGAGAGAAGCTTTGTAGAGGTGATGGGACTTGAGTTGATCATGAAGGATGCATGGAAGAAGCCTGCAAGTCAGTGTTATTTATGACCTTATTATGTCCCCAACTCTGATCATTTCTTTGCCTTCACAAGTAATAGGTCCTACATGAGCCTTTGGAGTGTAGTAGTTTTCCACTCTAAGTGGAAACTGGTCGTCATTAATCACTGCATGTAGCCCGGTTTCCTCTGGGGGGCTTCCTTGGGATGCCAATGAGTCTTTCTAATTAGCTGTAAAATCATGAAAAGTGTACGTCATGTTTTAATCATAAGCCACTTGGGCACTGGCATTCGTATGTATCATAGCTTAAATTCTTAGTTTCATTTACCAAATTGTTATGAGTTTATGACACTTTTAGTAGATCTCCCATTAGCCCACAGAGCCCAGGATTGCAAAAACTATGAATTGTTTTCAGTAACTGAATCACAGAAAAGCAAAGCAAAAAAAAAAAAAAAAAAAAGGCATCAACACATTGTCAGTGGTTTATTTTCCCATGTGTTGGTGGAATATTAAAGATCTTTGAGATCTTTGCAGATAATTCAGTACAGGCCTGGTTCTAAGAATAAAAGCTGCCATACTGATCAGTAAGAGAGAAAATAATTTTTTTTTCCTCAGAAGCTAAAGTGAGCTCTCCCAAGAATATGGGATTAGAAGTCACACTATAATTGGGCTCTAGTGTTGAGATGGAGCATCAGAACAGGTTCAGAACATTATGGCCACAGCTGGAAACATTAAATTTCAGCTAGTGGCCTGAGCCCTTCTTTGTGCCTTCTGGTTCTTCAAATCAGTATCATGTCTAGTGCAAGCCTATGGGCCATTTTGAGAATCACTGTGGGATACCTAATGGCATCTGCTAGGACCCCAGCTGAGAAAAACATTTGCTTAATTGTTTCTTCCACTTTGAGTGGGAACTGCTTTGCTTAAAACATTGGTGAGGATTTTCTATTTCTGGAGAGTTCTGAAGATGAACTAATATTCTTCAGCATGAGATCATGGAACACATCCCTCTGAGTCTGATCCTCATATGAATGTAGAAGCTGTACCATTGAACATAGGCAGTGCAGTGGGGCCCAATAATTACTTTCAGCACTTATATTTTGGAAAGAAAACTTTGTTATTTCTGGAAGTCAGATGCTGGTGTTCTTGTCCTTGCAGATTCCATAACACCTAATAGAATACCTTGAATATATTAGATGTTCAATAAATACTCATTGAATGGAGCCACTGGATTTTAAATGTAAACAGTGCCTCATGTGCTCATCTTTAAAATAGTATCTTCCCAGTAGATGGAAGAATCAGAATGATTATACTTTATATGTGATTTAAGATTTATACAGAGATGGGAGAACAAATTTTCTGTCTTCCTTAATCTTCACAAAAGTTGAAGGTCAAAATAGAGCATTTGGGGCTCAGATGATGGTGGATTCTCCATCAAAGGTTTTAGTGTTTCTCTACTGAGGATTTCTAGAAGCATCTTTCTGGTTCTGTGCCCTTGTGGAGGGCTTTCTCCTGTAGCCCTTGATAGCTGGGGCCTGAACATAGTTGAAAATGCAGCTTTGTGTCATAGCGCACATGTTGGAAGCCCCAGTTGAGAACTAACTCAGAGGGAGCTTTGCCTACAAAAAGTCCAGGAGAATGAGCACTCGCCTGAAGCCTTCACTGTCTTCATGAGCCTACAGGAGAGGCTACTGAACAATACTGTATTGTAAAATACCGTCTGAATCATTGGACTCGGTACACCAAATAATACATATTGATAATTCCATTTTTTTATTTTTAAATGCTGGGGCTATTTCCTTGGTTAGTAAACGAAGTCTGCAATGAGAAATTACGACCCACTCTTGTTATTCATTCTCAAATACACACATGAATCACGAAGTCACAAAATAAAATCAATCACTTTGGAAATAGTTATTTGCCTACTCGTTGAGAACCGAAAGAATTTATGTAACATCAATATAAAATAGCACCTATTTCATTCTTCTGTTATAGTTAGGGAGCATCAAAAGGTTGACTGGTCAATTTACAGCATTTGATGCTCACATCAAAAAAGAAGAAAGGGGCAAAATCAAAACATTAGCTACACAACTTGAACAAATAGAAAGAGAACAGCAAAAGAAGCCCACAGCCACCAGAAGAAAGGAAATAATAAAGATCAGAGCAGAAATAAATGAAACAGAGAATAGAAAAACAACAGAATCAACAAAACCAAAAGTGGGCTCTTTGAAAGGATCAACAAAATCAACAAACCACTGGCCAAATTAACAAAAGAAAAAGACAAGAGGTCACAAATAGCCCAAATAAGAAATGAAATGGGGGACATTACAACAGACCCAACTGAAATTAAAAGGATCATAACAAAGTATTATGAAAAACCATACTCCAACAATTTTGAAAACCTAGAGGAAATGGACAAATTTCTAGAAACACACTGCCTATGCAAACTAACACAAAATGATGTTAAAAATCTGAACTGACCCATAACAAGAGAAGAGATTGAAAAGGTAATAAAAAAAAAAAAAAAAAACTCCCAAGAAAAAAAAGCCCTGGCCCAGATGGCTTCACTGGAGAATTCTACCAAACATTCAAAGAAGATTTTACATCATCAATACTTCTCAAAGTATTTCAGAATGTAGAAAAGGAAGTGATATTTCTGAACTCATTCTATGAAGTCAGCATAACCCTAATAACAAAACCAGGCAAAGACACTACAAAAAAAGAAAATTACAGACCAATATCTCTCATGAATATAGATGCAAAAATTCTCAACAGAATTCTAGCCCATAGAATTCAGCATCATATCAAAAATATAATACACCACAACCAAGTAGGATTCATACCAGCTATACAAGGATGGTTCAACATTGGAAAATCAATCAACGTAATTCACCACATAACTAAAAAGAAAGGAAAGATTCACATGATCATCTCACTTGGCACAGAAAAGGCATTTGACAAAGTCCAACACCCATTCCTGATAAAGACTGTCAATAAAATGGGTATCGAGGGGAAATTTCCCAACATAATAAAGGGCATCTATGCAAAACCAATGGCCAACATCATTCTTAATGGAGAGAGGCTGAAAACATTCCCATTGGGAACAGGAACAAGACAAGAACGCCCTTTATCACCACTTCTATTTAAAATTGTGTTGGAAGTCCTAGCTACAGCAATATGGCAAGAGACAGAAATAAAGGGCATCCAAATTGGTAATGAAGAAGTCAAACTGTCCCTATTTGTGGATGGCATGATACTATACATAGAAAACCCAAAAGACTCCTCGAGAATCAGAGAAAGGTCTAACCTCTTAAGATCTAAAAGAAAATCCAACACCTCTACCACAAAAGACAAATAATCCAATTAATTAAAAAATGGGCAAAGGAAATGAACAGACACTTCACCAAAGAAGACATTCACGCGTCCAACAAATACATGAGGAAATGCTTGCGAACACTAGCCATTGGAGAAATACAAATCGAAACCACAACGAGATACCATCTTACCCTGGCATTACTGGCTCGAATCTAAAAAACAGGAAATAACAAATGTTGGAGAGGTTGCAGGGAGATAGGAACTCTTATGCACTGCTGGTGGGAATGCAAAATGATACAACCATTTTGGAAAACGATATGGTGCTTCCTTAGAAAGCTAGAAATAGAAATACCATATGATCCAGCAATCCCACTCCTAAGAATATATCCTAGAGAAAGAAGAGTCACCACACAAATAGACATATGTACACCCATGTTCATTGCAGCATTTTTCACAATAGCAAAAAGATGTAAACAACCTAGATGCCCATCAGCAGAGGAATGAATAAACAAACAGTGGTACATACAATGGAGCATTATGCAACGGTGAATCTGTGAAGCATCTTGTAACATGGATGAATCTGGAGGGCATAATGCCAAGTGAAGTAAGTCAATCACAAAAGGACAAATATTGTATGAGACCACTATTGTAAAAACTCACAAAAAGGTTTACATACAAAAAGAAACAATCTTTGATGGTTACGAGGGAGGGGAGGGGTAAGGATGGAAAAACAATAAATAGACAATAGATAAGTGAAAATCTTGGTGAAGGGTAAGACAGTACACAATACTGGGGATGCCAGTACAAGGCAAGGTCATGGAAGCTCCACAGGCACCCCCAAACTCCCTGAGGGACCGAATTGCTGGGCTGAGGGCTGTGGAGACCATGGTCTTGGGGAACATTTAACTCAATTGGCACAACATAGTTTATAAAGAAAATGTTCTACATTCTACTTTGGTGAGTAGTGTCTGGGGTCTTAAAAGCCAGTGAGCGGCCACCTAGGATACTCCAGTGGTCTCACCCCTTTGGGTGCAAGGAAGAATGAAGAAAACTAAAGATACGAGGGAAAGATTAGTCCAAAGGACTAATGGATCACATCTACCATGGTCTCCACCAGACGGAGTCCAGTACAGCTAGATGGTGCCTGGCTACCAACACTGACTGCTCTGACAGGGATCATAATAGAGGGGCCCAGACAGAGCTGGAGAAAAATGCAGAACAAAATTCTAACTCAAAAAGACCGGGCTTGCTGGCCTGACAGAGACTGGAGAAACCCTGAGAGTATGGCCCCCTGACACCCTTTCAGCTCAGTAATGATGTCACTCCTGAGGTTCACCCTTCAGCCAAAGATTAGACAGGCCCATAAAACAAAATGAGACTAAAGGGGCACACCAGACCAGGGGCAAGGACTAGAAAGCCGGAAGGGACAGGAAAGCTGGTAATAGAGAACCCAAGGTTGAGAAGGGAGAATGTCGACATGACGTGGGGTTGTTAACCAATGTCATAAAACAGTAATGTGTACTGACTGTTTAATGAGAAACTAGTTTGTTCTGTAAAACTTCATCAAAAGTACAATACAAAATTCAATTAAAAAATGAAAAAAAAGGTTGATTGGTTAGATAGTGAGTCAAGATGCTTTTGTATTTCTTATGAGTGTAATATTATTTTTTTTTAGTGTCTTAGGGAAGACTTTGGGAGAAATTTTTTCTCAATATTAGTAACAGAAATATCAGCATTAGAAATAGTTTCTTTTAATTCTACAAACAATATGAAATGTGTAAATAATCAAGTTTCCCTTTTCATAGTAGCTGTTAGCTTGAGTTCACCTTGTCAAAAGTGTATTTAACTTTATGGTTTGTGCTTTTGTCTTTTTTTTGGTTTATTTCTTGTCTATTTTTTTCATATACTTAAAAATACCCTGACGGCACAGTGGTTAAGAACTCGGCTGCTAAGCAAAATGTCGGTGATTCAAATCCACCAGCTGCTCCTTGTAAACCTTATAAAAAAAAAAAACCTTATGGGGCAGTTCTATTCTGTCCTCTAGGGTCGCTGTGAGTTGGAATCGACTCAATGGCAAAAGGCTAAAAATAATTTATAATTATAAATAATTATGCTTATCTTAGAATATTTGGAAAATATCAAAAGGCAGAACAAAAACAAAAAAACAAAATATCTTTGGAATCTTTTTCTATGCATATGTGCATATCTCCATTATATTATACATCTCTATATTACACTTTGGCATTATTATGTATTTATGTAACTGTGTTGTGAACCACTTTTTTCTTTAAACAGCATGTCTCTGTTATACCAATTTTTAATTTATGCTGTCTTTCTGTGTTTTACATATCCTTATAAACTACCTAGAAACCCTGGTGGCATAGTGGTTAACTGCTATGGCTACTAACTGAAAGGTCAGCTGTTCAAATCCACCAGGCACTCCTTGGAAACTCTATGGGGCAGTTCTGACCTATAGGGTTGCTATGAGCTGGAATCAACTTGACAGCAGTGGGTTTGGTTTTTGGCTTGGTATAAACTACCTAAAATCATTTGGATAGAGGCAGGATATACGTGAATAACCAAACTAAAAAACCTATGGTTGGTAAAGTAGAGGGCCAGTGAAAAAGAGATGGATTGACAGACACAGTGGCTGCATCAGTGGGCTCAAGCATAACAAGGATTGTGAGGATGGCACAGGACCAGGAGGTATTCCGTTCTGTTGTACGTAGGGTCGCTATGAGTTGGAACCAACTCGATGGCACCTAACAACAACAGAAAACACACAAACCTGTTATGTGATAACTTGATACAGATTGAATGGTGAAAATATAGGCAAATCTCCTGTAGTTTCCTGAAGCAATGATCTTTATGATGGGGAAATGAATAAAGTATATACCTTTTATGTAAAAATATGCCGCCCTTTATATTGAAATATATTACTGACCTGCCCTCAAGAAAAGAGTCTTTGGGTGGCACAAAAAAAAAACACTCAACTAGTAACCAAAAGATTGGTGGTTCTAACCCACCCATAGGTGCCTTAGAAGACAGGCCTGGTGATCAAAAGGTCACAGCCTTGAAAACCTTATGGAGCAGTTCTACTCTGCACACATGGGATCATGAGTTGGAATCAAATCGATGGCAACTAACAACAAAAAGCAAGAAATATGGTCTCTAAGTGGTGTTTTCATTAGAGTGGCAGATCTGTACCAGCTTAGCCACAGTTAGGTCTTGAAACATCTGGGCTAAGGGTCCACCCCACAGTCAGGAGTCAGAAGGAAGCTCACTGAACCTCAAGGTATTTGGGTCCACCTTTTCTATTAGTCAAATACTCAAAAAGCCAATTAGCTCAGCCTGTGGGTTCTGCCTCCTGGAACCACCTCACAGGGTTTACATGGCGCTAAATCTTTACAGAAGCAAACTTGCACGTCTTTCTCCCTCAGAGAGACTGGTGAGTTCGAACCACCGACCTTTTAGTTAGCAGTGCAGTGCTTAGCTGGCTGTAAAATTATGTCTTTTGAAAAAAGGATGAGTTTGATAAGCTGTCCATGGTTTCACATGGAGTCCTGAATATCCTGATTACATAAGATATTAAACTAGCCAGTCCTCCTTGCTCTTGTCGTCTCTGTGCCTGTGCTCTCTGCCTGGAATACCCTTTACTTGGTGTTTTTACCAGGCTGTTAGTCCCTGACGACTAAGCTGAGGTATCTCCTCCTCAGGGAAGTCTTCTACCTGCCTTTGCTCTTGTCTCTCATGGCACTGAGTACTTATCACACCATGATTGCTGGTTATGGTTTGCTGCACTGTGGTGCAGGTTTCTTGAATGCAGGGCATGAGTTTGATTATTTATAGTAGAAGTACACCGGTTGTTGAATGAATAAATAATATCTAGATTTTTTCTCATCAAAGAAGACTTCTTGGGATGGGTTTGGGGACATATAAGCTAAAATATGTAGACTAGGACCTATAGCTAAAATAGTAATGCATTAGTTAGGCTAATTAACCCTAGCTGCTCACCACGCTGCAACAAGGAAATCCCAAAATCTCAGTAGCTTAACACAGTGAAGTTCATTTTTACCTCACATGGAGTCCTGTTTGGGTTGGAGAATCACCCTGTATCTGGTAGTCATACTATCTGGACCACAGAGCCTCCAAGATCACTGTTACAAAGGAAGAGGAAGATGGAGAAGATACACTGGCCCTTAGCTGCCTCAGCCCAGAAGTGACATGAGTCACATGTCTAGTCACAGGGCCCTAGCAGAGGCTGAGAAATGTAGATGACCATGTGGATGGTTGGTGAGCGCTAAGTGCTTCTGCCCCCAAAACCTTGGCAATTAGAATTTTACTCCGTTTCCCTTTTCTGCCTGCTTAATATGATATTGAGGTTAGTGGGCCAGGGTGAAATTGAGGATAAGAGGCCATATGAAGTAGATATCTACTATCTATTAAAGGTTCTGGTAGCGGAACATTATTGCCTTGTGAAAACCATCTCTCTCCCAATTTCAGTTCATAAAGTTCTGTCTTGACCTCCTCTTTCCTCCAGGGGTGGGCATGTGACCTAAGCCTGACCAATCAGAGATAGGCTTGGGACAAGGAGAACCCTTCATTCAGGTATCCCTAGCTTTAAGGACTATGTATGGCTATAGTAAGGAGACTCCAAGGTGCAGTAGTTAAATGCTCAGCTGCTAACCAAAAGGTTAGTGGTTTGAATCTACCACCAGCTCTGCAGGAGAAAAGACCTGATGGTCTGCTCCCATAAAGATTACCACCTAGGAAACCTTATGGTGCAGTTCTACTCTGTCCTACAAGGTCGCTTTGAGTCGGAATACATTTGACGATACACAACAACAACAACGTGCTTATAGTGCCCAAGAGCCATGCCAATATAGTACCACCAGTGGGTGTGTCTGTTTGAAAATGAAGTCAAACTAAGAGACTGTAGAGCCAAGAGAAAAGAGACAGAATTTGGACGACATTGATTGAACCCTGGATCAAGCAGTGCCTAAGATTCACATCTTTAGTTCCCCAGTTACGTAAGCCAAGCCATGCATTCCCTTCTTTTGAGCTGGGTTGAGTAGGGTTTCTGTAACTGCCAACTGAAAGAGAAGAGCTAGAAATTATCCCTCTACAAAACTTCTAAACTTATCCTCCATTGTCTCTAAGCCCAAATAGTTAGAAGTTGCTTACGAAGGTACCCATAATTATGAGCTATACATTTATGCTATAGAATTATTGCTTTTATGATATAGATTCTATATAAATGAGAAATGAATAGTTACCATATATGTTTCTTCTAATCATAGTTCATTAGGCAATAGAGTATTTTGACATAGGCATAGACTATTAGGCAAGACAGTATTTTGCAAATATCTAAAGTAAATTTGATTTATGTGTTTCCTTACCATGGCACCATAAGGGCATAGATCTCACCACCAGATCCAAGCTCTGCAGAATATTTGGGGGGATTTCATCCACTTGTCATGAGAAAAGTCTGCAGGAAGATACACAATAACTTTCTAGTGACCCAAACTATTATAACCTCAGCCTCTAAATCATACGACATTTGCTTACTTTCTTTCCAATAAGCTGATTAATTATTTGTCTTTATTTAGTGTTCTAAATCAGGAGCCAAAAGGAGTTAGAACAGCTGGGGCCAATTTTTAAAATTTAAAACTAACAGAGCAATTTGGCTGTCTGACATCGAACTGAAGAGTGACTTCTCTTTAACATTGTCATCACCACGGCGTCCAACCTGCTCTGTTCCAGATGTGCAACATCTGGGCTTTGAAGAGTGTGACTAGAAAATCCAACAAGACACGTGGACATCCAAATGAGATAAGGGGCTCCAAGTGATCATGATCCTTTCTTATGTAGTTCCTGTCATCTGATTCTGTCAAAGTTTACTGGAAACATTTTCTGGTAAGTAAAATTCTTCTTCTTTTACAAGCAAGGCAGCAAGCGTAGAGAAAGTTTTATTGTTGAAGATAACTAAATGAACTGCATTAGGATTCACAGGAAATTTCCTGTAGAATGTCATCAGGTAATACGGTGAATGAAACCAAAACCCTCTTACTGGCTAGGTAGAAAGTGTTACTGGGCCTAGAAGAGAAGGTGGGAGGAATCAGGTTTTCTCTCAGAACACATTTCCTTTCTTAGGTAGAGCTGTTTTCCTTCAACACATGTAAAGTAAATGTTACTTTCTTCCCTCTGGTTGAGTAAAAATTTAGCAACTCAGTTGACAATTTCAAAGTAAAAGTAAATTTGTCTGGGAAATGTTAGGCCTTAAGTAGGACTATCCAGAGGTAAAAAGAGGTTGATCATTTGACTATTAGTTTGTTCTTCTTTATTAAAACTCTCCTTACGTGGTTAGGAAACCCTGGTGATGTAGTGGTTAAGAGTTCGGTGGGTAACCAAAAGATGGGCAGTTTGAATCCACCAGGCGCTCCTTGGAAACCCTATGGAGCAGTTCTACTCTGTCCTTTAGGGTTGCTATGAATTGGAATCAACTCAACGGCAGTGGGTTTGGTGGTTTGTTTTTATGTGATTAACATGATCACCTCATGTCTAAAAAATCCGGAAGTTATATAAACCAAGTGCAGGTTGAAGCTAGTTGTCTCAGCTGAATATTAGCATAATTCTAATGATTGAGAGAACTTTTCTTGTTAGCCAATCAGGAAGTATTTATTGAGGATACTTGATGCGCTCACATGGTGTTAAGTCAATGGGGGCAGCAGGTCAGGTTTCTACCTTGTCTACAATCTAGTTGTTCAGGTAATACTAGCATAGGTTGAACAATGGCTACTAGTAAAAGACAGCATGTTATTAATACTCAGTTATGTGGCATAGGCTCTAAACTCTTTAGGAGCTTGAGAAAAAGGCCACGGCCATAATAAATAACTTTGAAAGCTGGATTGTTCTGGGATTTAAAGAAAGGTTTAGTCACAGTGTCTGTATCTCACTCGCTATATGTGTCTGAAAAACACACACCCTTAGTCACAAGATAGACTGGGTTTGGGAATATGGGTATCTCCATGCTAATACATCATCTTCACTGGGGAAACAGGGTTTGTATCCTACTTACAGTGGATTCGTTGCATTATTTTTGTGCTCATTGGAGAGAATATTTATCCATAATCAATCCTGTCCTTTCTTATTGTTGTAAAAGTAATTTCTGAAAGGTAAGATAGTCACTTTCCTGAGGGAAATATGGGACCCAGTGATGGAAACGGTACTTTGGGATGGGGAGAATTGCCTGTGAAATCAAACTTAGGTAAAAAGATAGCCCAGCAGCCATATGTAAATTGTTCCCTCATGTAGAAACAATAGTGTGCATTGGATAATTCAATAGAAAACATTAGTCATTTATCATCCTTAATTATCAGTCATCTCCAACCGCATCTGGTTTGCATTTTTTATTAGAAATTTTTTCTTTTTTAAGTTGGACCCGGACATTTTTTTCTTCCGTTCCTGATTTTATTTTGTTATTCTTTTTGAAATTCCATGACTAATTCCCATGATGTGAGGAGGTTTCTGTTTCATAAGGCGCAATAAATCAAGCAGCTCCTCTGTCGTAACGTCGTCCTCTCTGTGCATTTGTCATAGGCTCTGGACTGCCGAGTTTACTTAAGGTTAGAGAGTCAAGCTGCTTCAAGGACAAACTTAGCCAGTGCCGTGGGTATGCACGTAGCCGCCATCAGAGGAGGCGAGGTATAAAACTTCAGTCAATTTGAGGGAGGACAGCTGCTTCAGAGAAGTCAAGTGGCAAAAAATGACCCTGGGACATTCTGGAGTTTGACTGCTGTTGTCCGGGTACTCTGGACAGTGCATGATTGCTATGTTGCACTTTTGTATGTAGAAGTTATGTGTACTGTTCTTCTCTTATGAAATAATAGTAACAGCTAATGTTTACAGAGAATTTCTTACATGCCCTGCATTGTGCCATGCGCTTTTGTACACTGTCACATTTAATCCTCACACCTACTCTTTGAGGAAGGCCAATATTAATATTTATGTTGTTCAGATGAGCAAACTATGGTCTTAGAAAGGTAAAGCTGCTTGTCAGTTTCTCAACTGGGTAGTCCGTGGACCACAAAGGTAGAATAAGTCAGAACGCCAAACCTCATGTTACAATTTTTCCAGAGAGAATCATTTTTACCGTGCAAATCCCAGGTCAAGATGCATAAGCACCCTTTTGTTCTTCCCATGGTATGGGTTTTCTCTTTACTGAAGTTGTAGGTTTACAAAGTTAATTTTTAACAATGGCTATGTTTACCAACTGGCTTGTGAAATTGCTGAAAGTTTAACATTAGGCTTGTGTGAGCTGGTATGAACTGGCTTCAGCACACTACTGCCTATATTGAATTAGGTTGAGACGCCAGAGCTTCCTGGGCATAATGTGGAGGAGGGAATCCAAAGACTTAGGGGAAATAGGAATGTAGGAATGGATGTATCATGTACAAGCTGCACACCCATCCTAAACCACTGAGAAAGGCTAGAAGACACCTGCTTCACTAAGACTTAGAAAAATCCATTAAGGGGAACATCTGAATCCATGCAAAGCTCTGTG
This sequence comes from Elephas maximus indicus, assembly GCF_024166365.1. Taxonomy (NCBI): domain Eukaryota; kingdom Metazoa; phylum Chordata; class Mammalia; order Proboscidea; family Elephantidae; genus Elephas; species Elephas maximus. Next base: position 193,866,901 of record NC_064819.1, read on the forward strand.
ATTGCTCTCCTTTTGTAGGGCAGGTATGACCACGGAAGATGCCACCTTTAAGATGGGTGACCTGATTTCAATGGGGATGGTGGATTCCTGAAATATTAAAGGCAAAGCAGAAGCACTTATTTACCAAAGCCAAGGTGGGCATGTTTACTCTAAAGGGCAGCAGGGACATACTTGTCGTCAGAATGCACTGGGCTCCAGGGATCTTTTGCAGTGGCTGATTGGTCATGGTGTCCTTACGAATGAAATAGATGGGCAGTCTACTAGAGTATTGCTTGATCTGTATAATAGAAAAAAACTGTAGTTCTGGTGGCCTAAAACCTAACTTGAGTTGCTACAATGGAGAGTTAGGGCCACTCACCAAGCTTCCCTGCCCTTAAGTCAGTTTACAGATCCAGAGCCCGTGTTTGAAGGGGAGGCTACGTTTCCTTGTACCATTGCTATAAGTACAAACCATAAATCTTCCTCTAAGCCTTTACCCAAAGGGACTGTGGAAAAGGAAATACTCACATCTTTTAGGGATTACTATACATTAACAAATGGATGAAACACTAGAAGCACTTGCTCGTTTACGCCAAGAAATATGGAAGACAGCTACCTGGCCAACCGACTAGAAGAGATCCATATATGTGCATTGAATCTTAACTGATATTAATTCCTGTGGCACAAAATGCCCACTCTAGCCCACCAGATGAAGTGGGGGCTTCCAGTTGTCAGGGGACAGATGAAGTCTTAGCCCAAGTTCCACTCACAGTGGGCCCACTTGGCCAATGGACCTGCTTTATGTTTTCCGAATGTTTAATAAATAGACATACTTGGCAACTGTCAGAAACCCCACATTGTCTCTCTGACCCATGATGTAAGGGGTCTGTATAGTACGAAACGCTAAATTGGAAGCTCTCGGAACTTTCCTTTACAAAGATAGTAAACATAAAAGAGCCTGAACCAATATTGCATCCCTGGCAGGAATTGCAGAGATTAGTGTTATAAAAAATTTGCAAGATGTAGGGTGATACCTGTCACATACTCATTTAACTCATCTGTTTGGTTTGTGAAGTCATTGAATGATGGGTAATGACTGTGAACCATAAACTTAATCAGGTGATAATTCCGTTAGCAGCTGCTATCCCAAATGTGGCATCTTTACAGGAACAAACACAGCCCCTGGCACCTAGCATGCAGCTATTGATCTGGATGATGCATTTTATTCCATACTGATTTGCAAGGACCATCAGAATCAGTTTGCTTTTATATGGCACAGCCAACAGTATACTTTCACATTCTTACTTCAGGATTATGTCATTTCTACCCTTTTCCATAATACAGTCTGCTTAGAAATTGATTATTTTGACATTCTACAATGCATCACACTGGTCATGTACATTAATGACATTATGTTAATTGGATCTGATGAGCAGAAAATACAGTTTATATACCTTAGTAAGATATATGAAGAGCCCTGATAATGCAGTGGTTAAGTGTTTGGCTGCTAACTGAAAGGCTGGCAGTTTGAACCCACCAGCAGCTCCACCAGAGAAAGATGTAGCAATCTGCTTCCATAAAGATTTATAGCCTTGGAAACCTTATGGGGCATTTCTACTCTGTCACGTTGGGTTGCTATGAGTTAGAATTGACTCAATGGCAGTGGGTAGTAAAAAAAATTTTTTTTTTTTTTTAAGATATATGAAAATTAAAGAGAAGAACATAAACCACACAAAGATTCAGGGGTCTACTACCTCAGTGAAGTTTCTGGGGGATCGATGATGTCTGGAGTATATTGAGATATTCTCTCCAAGGAGAAAGATAAGTTGCTGTTACTCTTAAAATCTATCATGGAAAAAGTGGCACAATACTTGGTATGGGTTTTTTTTTTTTTTGGCCACATATAGCACATTTGAGTGTGCTGCTCCTACCTAAGTACGGAATCACTCATAAAGCTACCAGTTGTGAGTGGCAGCAATGAAATGCTCTGCGAAGTCCAGGCTGCAATGCCTGCTGCTGTACCACATGGGCCTTATGACCCAGCAGATTTACATGGAGATTCTGGTAAAAAAGGAAAATCATAGTGCAGATTGTCTGGATTTTGGAGCAGGTCTATTCCCTCTTTTGCAGGTAATTAATTATTCTTTTTTTTTGAAAACAGCTTCTGTATTACTACTGGACCATGTAGGGACTGAAGACTAACCATGGGACATTAAGTGACCATGTGGCTTGAGCTTCCCATCATGAATTGGGTGGTGTTTGACCTACCTAGCCAGTAAGGTTGGGTGTGTGCAGCAACAATATATCATGAAGTGGAAATGATGGATAAGAGACTGGGCTTGGGTAGGTCTAGAAGGTATTTGTAAGTTGCTTGAGTAGGTAGTTCAGGCTCTTTCAACACTTACTACTATTACATTGCCTCTTATGTGACACATCCTCAACCCCTGTCTATGACCTCTTGTGAAGTTCCGTATGAGAAAGAAAAAATCTTGAACCTAGTTTACAGATGGGTCTGCATGTTATGCCAGTACAATCCAAAAGTGGGCAGCTGCATCATTATAACCCCATTAAGGGGTGACCTTGAAGGACAATGGTGAAGGAAAAACCTCCGAGTGGGCAGAACTTTGAATGATACGTTGGTTTATGAGTTTTTGCTAGGAGCTTGGCCAGATGGTCATGTATGTTGAAGGGACAGGAATGGAAGGCTGACGAGAAGGAATTCTAGAGAAGAAGTATATTGATGGACCACTCAGAATGGGCACCCACATTATTATACATCAGGAATTCTTAACCTCGGCATTATTGAAATTTTGGTAGGATAATTCTTTATTGTGAGGCGCTGTCCTGTGCAGCATAGGATGTTTACCAGCAGCTGTGTCTACTACCAACTAGATGGCAGTAGCATACTCCCCAGTTGTAATAACCTTAAAGTTCCAGACATTACCAGATGTTCCCTGGGGGGCAAAATTTTCCATCTTTTCTAAGAGAAACTTTGTCAATGATCTGTGAAAATCTAGATTAACTATGTCTACCCTGAAAACAATCAGGTACTATCCTCTTACTTTTTGCTCTCTGTAGGCAGCTTTTATGTGTTATTTGAACAAACGCTTTGAGAGTTGTTCATTTCAGATGCTACCTCTTCCTCTCAGCTGAAAAAGAAGGCCATTTCTCCTTCTGGATCTCCAAAATTCTTTATCAAATACCATTCATGTTCATAAAGTTCATTCGTTTGTTAAAAAAAAAAAACTGATCAATTTTTATTTTGTATTGTATACGTATGTATCTGTGTCTGTCAGTTGGTCATACTGTGAGGACTTGTGTGTTGCTGTGATGCTGGAAGCTGTGCCACCAGAATTCAGATACCAACAGGGTCACCCATGGTGGACAGGTTTCAGCTGAACTTCCAGACTAAGATAGACTAGGCAGAAGGACCTGGCAGTCTACTTCCGAAAAGAATTAGCCAGTGAAAATCTTATGAATAGCAGCAGAACATTGTTTGATATAGTGTCAAGAGATGAGCCCCCCAGGTTGGAAGACACTCAAAAGACGACTGGGGAAGAGCTGCCTCCTCAATGTAGTGTCGACCTTAATGACATGGATGAAGTCAAGCTTTTGGGACCTTCATTTGCTGATGTGGCATGACTCAAAATGAGAAGAAACAGCTGCAAACATCCTTTAATAATCAGAATCTGGAATGTAAGAACTATGCATCTAGGAAAATTAGAAATCATCAAAAATGAAGTGGAATGCATAAACACCTGTATCCTAGGCATTAGTGAGCTGAGCTAAGTCTAAGCATAAATATCTTTTTTTTTATGACCTTTACCCTAGGTTTGATCTCTTAAGTTAGGTCCCTTGCTGTTTAAAAAAAAAAAAAATTGCTGTTTACTTCCTTTATATTCTGTGCCTTCCTTTTCTTAAATCTCAGCAAGCCTTTATCATTGGTTAAATGTCTGTCTTTTCCACTAGAAAAAGGGCACGAGTCTGGCTTGGTTCCTGACACTCAGTACTGGTTTACATGGGCCAGGCAGTGTTCTAGACTCATGAATAGTAAAGTTACTTCACCTATTTTTATTTCATAGAAGGACTAGGTCCTTTTCACATTTTCCTTTGGCCTCTTACTGTTTTAAACTCTTTCACCTTCTAAACATCAAAAATTAGAAAAATATTTGATATGTAATATAGCATAATACACGTAATATGAAGAAAGCTGCTCCCTCAGATCCTGAATGTGCTAAATGTCTTCCATGTGCTCAGGAAGGTCAGTGAGCTACAACAGGCCAGTCCTTAACACAAGGGAGTTCTTTGGCCAGTTTCCATCCTGAGTTCAAGGTGATACCTGCCTGTTTTCTCTTTTCCAGGCTCAGATGTTAAACCAAATGGGTGAGAAGTGGTATCAGAGGCTCATCATTTTAATAATTGGAGAAAAAGTGTTTACGTGACTCACGTTAAAACAGTGCATTTGCTAGTCTCTTTTTCCTGTGCTAATCATTTAAAAGCAATAAATTCAAATTAAGAAGTTTTTTTTAATTCAAATATCATCCAAATATAACAGCAGATGAGATTTTGCCCAGTTTTCTATATTGAATCATGAACAAATTACTTAAACTTCCATTACTATCTAAAAACATTTGTTTAGTTCTGGGTGAAATCTACTTAAGTTATGATGAGTGTAGGGGAAGGATGTTTAGTTATGCATCACATCCATGCAGTTTCCAAAGGCAGAAACTTAGACCTTACCCTTATCCTTGTCTCCATTGCCATCCCTATCCTCATTAAATCATTTACCAACTTCTATCAGTTTTACCTTCTTGCTGCCTCTCAAATCCATCCCTTCTTCTATAACTGAACTTTTACTACTGTGGTTCATATTCTTATTTTTTCTCACTGATTTCTACACCTACCTCATTGGTACTTCAGTGATTGCATGTTGCCTATAGAGTTAAGTTCACGTTCTTTGGCGCCACATACTAGATCTTCCATGCCTACTTTCTGCTTATCTCTTTAGTCTTTTTTCGTGTCACTTCCTCCATACTCGAAGCCTCGTGGTGTTTCATGATTTAAGCTTTTGTACACCCTGCTTCTTCTGCCTGAGGTGACTTTTCCTCTCTTATTTCTGCAGCTAAACCCATTTGCTTTTACTACTAAGTTAAGGCATCACGGTGGGGTGGGATTCCACTTACTTTTGGATTTCCCACAGCCCTCTGTGCTTACTTCTTTTATTGCATAAATATACACAGAAACTCTATGTATATGTATATATATAGTATTTTTAGTTACCTCATATGCATGTGAAAGCTGGACAATGAAGAAGGAAGACGGAAGAAGTACAGCTGGAGTGCTTGGAAGCGAGAATGGCAAAACTTTGTCTAGCATACTTTGGACATGTTATCAGGAGGGACCATTCCTTGGAGAAGAACATCAGGTTTGGTAAAGTGGAGGGTCAGCAAAAAAGAGGAAGACCTCAACGAAGTGTATTGGCACAGTGGCTGCAACAAAGTTCTCAAACATAGCAACAACTGAGGATGACGCAGGACCCGGCAGTGTTTCATTCTGTAGCATTTAGGGTTGCTATGAGTTGGAACTGACTCGACGGAACCTAACAACAATAACAACATATCTATATATATAGCAAAACATTTACCATTCCGACATTTTGTACATGTACAATTCAGTGACATTAATTACATTCATCATACTGTACAACCATCACCACTGTATCTCTCCAGATTTTTCCATCACCCTTAATAGAAGCTCAGTATCCCCTAAGCAATGACTTCTTCTTTCCTCCTCCCTCACCCCCTTGATAATCACTGATAAACTTTGGTATCTCTACATTTGCCTATAAAAAAAGTTTTGTGACTAACATATTTCACTCAGCATAACTGTGCTTACCTTTATCATGGCATTATTCACATTGTTCTTCAGCCATCTTTTTATTTTTCTGTCTTCTGTCTATACTTCACCTCCCTCCCAATGAATTATAAGTTATTTGGAGGCAGGAGCTGAGCCTTATTTGTGGCTAGCATGGTGTCTGGCATGGAGAGAGTATTTTAGTAAACATTTGTTAAGTGAATCAATTAACAATTAAAAGGAAAAGAGTGAACATCCAAAGTTTCCTGCTCTCTTTATTAGTTCGCAAACCTAGTCAAGTTAATAGCTTACCAATTATAACCCATCACAAGCTCTATGAAGGAACTTACTTTTGTTCTAACCAAATACACTGTTCTTCAAAGACACAAATGACATTAAATGTTTTGTAAATGAACCCACTGGAGTGCAAGAAGGGATATTATATTGGAAAACATTAAATAATCTGAAACAAAAAGCAGATCATTTCCCAACCACAAATTGCAAATTAAAGGAAAAAAAATCCTTAACCAATATTAAAACCTACTTTAAAGTAAGTACTGCCAGCATTTTAAAGGGAGTGCACAGTCAAATCAAAAGGACTAAGGCTGCAGAATGAAGACAAATGGTAAGTTAAAGAATGTTAGCCAAGAAAATAAAATGTCAGGGAGCCCATTTGGACAATGAGTAAAAATGAAATAAATTCAAGAGTTTTAAAATTTCTGATTACCATATGTTTTTCCCTATTGTTTTTTGTTTCCCACAAGCTGATTTCAGAGGCTTGAGTAGACTCTTCCTTTGTAGAAAGACTGCAGCTGACATTTTATCCTGGTGTGTGTTTGCTCAGGGAGCCCTAGCGGCACAGTGGTTAAAGCGCTCAACTGCCAACTTTAGTTAGTTTGAAACCACCAGCGACTCCACAGGAGAAAGATGTGGCAGTCTGTTTCTGTAAAGATTTACAGTCTTGGAAACCCTAAGGGGTCACTATGAGCTGGTGTCAACTTGATGGCAGCGGGTTTGGGTTTTGTTTTTTGATATGTTTGCTCACACCTTACACAGGCACTGAGTTATGAAGAAAAAATAGTTGTTGCTTTGCTGTCTGGCCTCAGTCAGAAGAGGCCAGGGGCAAGCTGGGTATGCCTTTAAACTAGGTAACGATAAATGAAATGTAGTCCGAGAGATGACGTTAAAACTGGATTTTTTCCAAGGAGCCCTCGTGTCTCAATGATTAAGTGCTTAGCTACTAACAGAGAGGTTAGTGATTCAAACCCACCCAGTGGCTCTATGGGAGACAGACCTGGCAATCTTCTCCCATAAAGATTGCGGCCTAGAAAACACTATGGGGCAGTTCTACTCTGTCACGTGGGGTCCCTATGAGTCTAAATTTACTCGACAGCACCTAACAACAAGAACAATTCCATATCCCTAATCAAAAACTGGATTCTTCCCGATGTACAACCCCACAAAGGATGGACAAATGTATAGAGATCAGAGTTTACAGGGATGGAAAAGGGGATAGGGGGAGAAATCAGTATTTAGACAGCACTGAGTTTTTGTTTAGGGGGATGGAAAATTTGGTAAGGAATATTGGTGATGTTTATGCATGATTGATGTTATTGGTTTTATCAAATTGTACACCTGAGAAATGTTGAACTGTCAAATGTATTATCTACATTTTTACAATGATTAAAAAAAAAAGGGCATTTCTTGTAGATAAAAAAAGAGAAAAATCCTGAAAGTCCTTCCCCTTTCCTCTCTGCCCATACAAATCTTACCACTTTTAGCTCTGTCTCAAATTCCCTCAGTTTCCTTGAATTGTTCCCCAGTGATTCTAGCCACTTTGGCCATTTTTGCTGCTCCCTCTTCTCTCACCTCCCCGGAGCTCTGGAATTGGACTTTTCAATTGCTCGTGTTGTTTTTGTGTGTAAATATTGTCACCCTAACCAAATTATTCCCCCTGCCAAGAACTGTCGCTTTTTAAAAAAATATTCCTGACACTAATTAGTACACTATACAATGTATAGTAGGCATTCAACAAACACTACAGTTAAATTGAATTAAAGTAAACACAGGACATTTTATGGCAAAGTTTATTTTTCTGTTGCAATATTATTAATAGAAACAAAAAGTAGAATGTGAGCATTTTCAAGTGTCCCGGTATATAACAAGTATTTTCTTTTCTCCCTCTATTGTTTTCCATATAAGTGAGCATTATACCATACTGGAACTCATTGCTGTTGAGTCAATTCTTGCTCATACTAGTGGTTTTCAATCATGAATGTATATTTGAATCACCCGAGGAATTTAAAAAATACAGTTGCAAAAACTCTTGCCTAGGCCAATTAAACCAGAAGGTATAAGAAAAGTTGAAAGGATCCCCGGGTTATTCTAACATTCAGCCAGGATTGGAAAGCACTGTGCTCGCCATCAATAGTCAGACAATCAACTGTGGTCACTGAGCACGAAACCAAAAAACCAAACCCATTGCTGTCTATTCCGACTTATAGCGACCCTATAGGACAGAGTAGAAGTGGTAGTCTCTTCAAGGTTACCAAGGTTACCACTGCTCCTATGGGCCTCTAATAGCTGCCCATTTCAAGTGCGTCATGATCTTTCTGAACTTTTAGGCTTCTTAAATATCCAAACATCCCCTTTTTTGGAGTACAGGTACTTTTCTTTTAGACAGCCGTTTATAGTAAACTGTATATGCATTGGGAACCCTGGTGGCTTAGTGGTTAAGGGCTACAGCTGCTAAACAAAAGATCGGTAGTTCGAATCCACCAAGTGCCCCTTGGAAACTCTATGGGGCAGTTCTACTCTGCCTTATAGGGTTGCTATGAGTTGGAACCGACTTGACGGCAATGGGTTTTTATGGTTTATATAAAAAAAAATGTTTATATAAGCATTTTTTAACTAAAGGGTAAAATGGGAGAGCCAAAGTCCAAAAATTTTAGGGAGTTTAGGTAGATGACACAACCTTGCTTGTTGAAAGTGAAGAGAACTTGAAGCACTTACTGATGAAGATCAAAGACTATAGCCTTCTGTATGGGCTACACCTCAACATAAAGAAAACAAAAATCCTCATAACTGAACCAATAAGCAGCATCATGATAGATGGAGAAAATATTGTCAAGGATTTCATTTTACTTGGATCCACAATCAATGCCCAAACGACTTATTGCATTAGGCAAATCTGCTGCAAAAGGCCTCTTTAAAGTGTTAAAAAGCAAAGATATCATTTTAAGACCTAAGATGCACCTTACCCAAGCCATGGTATTTTCAATTGCCTCATATGTGTGTGAAAACTGGGCAATGAATAACAAATACTGAAGAAGAATTGATGTTTTTGAGTTACGGTGTTGCCGAGAAATGTTAATATACCACGGACTGCCAAAAGAATGAAGAAATCTGTTTTGGAAGTACAGCCAGAATGTCCCTTAGAAGCGAGGATAGTGAGACTTCGTCTCACATGCTTTGGACATGTTATCAGTAGGGACCACTCCCTGGAGGACATCATGCTTGGTAAAGTGGAGTGTCAGTGAAAAAGAGGAAGACCCTCAAGTAGATGGATTGACACAGTGACTGCAGAAATGGGCTTAAGCATAACAATGATCATGAGGATTGTGCAAGACCAAGCAGTGTTTTGTTCTGTTGTACATAGGGTCGCTATAAGTTGGAATCAACTGATGGCACCTAACAACAAAAACAACAGGCAGAACAGAAGTTTAGGATAGGTTTATACACTTAAAGGGAAAATGAGAATTGACTTACTTTTCCAGAAAAATCAAGCCTTGAACCATTTTCATGTGAAACCTATATTATTTTTTTTAGAAAATAGTTATTTCTCAAGAACAAAGTATTTCGTTCTCAGTTGTTTGGGTAATTTGATAAATTCCTTGTTTTGCTTGTATTTACTGACCGATATCACATTATCTTGTTTTGTTCTTATTTTTTAATTTTTTTTTTATCAAGCTCTCACACAAGCCCCTCTGCAAAACTCTTTACATATAGTCTCATTTAATTATCAGACTATCCATCTGAGACATGTGTTGTTTTTATTGTTAGCTGCTGTCAAGTCAGCCCTGACTCATGGTAACCCCATGCACAATGGGATTAAACACTGCTTGGTCCTCTGCCATCCGCATGATTGGCTGTGGATTGGATCATTGTGATCCATTGGGTATTCACTGGCTGATTTTTGGATGTAAATTTCTAGACCTTTCTTCCTAGTCCATCTTAGTCTGAAAGCTCTGCTAAAACCTTTCCAACCTCATGGCAATGTGCAAGCCTTCACTGACAGATGGGTGGTGGCTGCACGTGAGTGCATTGGCCGGGAATCAAACCTAGGTCTCCCATGTAGAAAAGGAGAATTCTGCTTCTGAACCACCAATTCTTCGTGTGCTAGTATAACACTTACTTATACACAAGGAAACTAAGGCTTGAAAAGATAAAAATCTTACCCAGGGACACAAAGTTACTGAGAAACAAAGGTAGGATTCAAACCCAGGCCTGTCTCGCTCCCAAACTCTTAACCTCTGCACTGTGTTCCTGGGAATAATTTCTACCACCTGGTGCAGCTGAATAAAAAACTGAATGAGACGCTTAACCCAAAATCCAAGGGTGATGGAAAAGAAATAAATTGTAAGGGTTTTCCTCTTCATTTAAGTTCAACTGTAAGTCATTTATGAATTTATGTCTGCTGTAATTGTGTTTGTAACTTTCCACTAAAATGTGTTTTGGATGATCCTGTAAAATTTCAAAGAAAATTCGTGGGATTTTTTCCAGTGTTAGAAGATGAGGAATAGTAGCAATGTGGCTTTAATGCAAAGTTTATTTATAAGGAATGGTTTAACATAACTGCTCTATGTTTAAATCCAATGACAATTCAACTGCTGGTTTTCGAATGTGCTGTGCTGTTTCATGCCTCTGTGATTTCTATGTGATGTGGTAGAACTCAAAATTAAGAGGAATGGCATCATGTTCATCATGCTATTTGCTCCTCTTGACCATAATCCTCCCTCCTCTTGGCCTTTTCTACTTGAAAATTCCAGCTCATCCTCAAAGGTGCTCAGGAATCTTTTCCCTTCCTGATCTCTTCTCGCTCCACACCTAAGGGGCCTAAATAACTTTTTCCCTTTGTACACCTACCTCAGTCTATTCCTTATGACCTGCTCTGTTACAGTTTTTGCCGATATCAGTAGCAATCATTTGCTACTTCTTTCTCCTATGAGCTGGGAATCCTTGTTTGGGCAGGATTGTTTCTTGATTTTGTATCCTCAGTGCTTAGAACATTGCATATGCTCAGTAGATCATTGGTTGAATTGTTGAATGAATAATGATTTAGAAAAATTGGAATTTACCTAAGAGATCATGCTCTGAAAGGTAAGGAAAGCCTTCATCCTGACTTAATTAGATTTCTACTCCATTTGAAATCCTGTCACCCAAAGTATTTTTTTTCCCCGAAGGGAAGTGTCTACCACATGTCTGTCAGTTTGTTGTACTGTGGTGGCTTGTGTGTTGCTGTGATGCTGTAAGCTGTGCCACTGATATTTCAAATACCAGAAGGGTCACCCTTGGTGGACAGGTTTCAGCGGAGCCTCCAGACTAAGACAGACTGGGAAGGACTTGGGGGTTTACTTCTAAAAAAAATTGTCCGGTGAAAATCTTACAAATAGCAGCAGAATATTGTCTGTTGTGGTGCCAGAAGATGAGCCCCTTAGATTGGAACCCAAAAAGGCACTCAAAATACAACTGGGGAAGAGCTGCCTCCTCAAAGTAGAGTCGATCTTAATGATGTGGATGAAGTAAAGTATCTGGAACCTTCATTTGCTGATGTGGTAGAACTCTAAATGAGAAGAAACAGCTGCAAACATCCATTAATAACCAGAACATGGAATGTATAAAGTATAAATCCAGGAAAATCAGAAGTCATCAAAAATGACATAGAATACATAAAAATGGATATCCTAAGCATAGTGAGGTGAAATGGCCTGGTATTGGCCATTCTGAATTGGACAATCATATGGTCTACTATGCCAGGAATGACAAAATTAAGAGGATGCCATCATGTTCATCATCAAAAAGAACATTTCAAGGTCTATCCTGAAGTACAGTGCTGTCAGTGACAGGATAATATCCATATGCCTACAAGGAAGACCAGTTTATACGACTATTATTCAAATTTACACATGAACTACTACTGCCAAAGATGAGGAAACTGAAGATTTTACCAACTTCTGCAATATGAAATCGATTAAATATGCCATCAAGATTCATAGTTAATTAATAGTGATTGGAATGCAAAAGTTGGAAACAAAAAAGAAGGATGAGTAGTTGGAAAATATGAGCTTGGTGATAGAAATGACGCTGGAGATTGCATAATAGAATTTTGCAAGATCAGTTACTTCATTGCAAACACTCTTTTTCATCAGCATAAAAGGCAGCTATACAGTGGACCTCACCAGATGGAATACACAGGAATCAAATGGACTACATCTGTGGGAAGAGATGATGGAAAAACTCAATACCATCAGTCAGAAAAAGGCCAGAGGCAGACTGTGGAACGGACCATCAATTGCTCGTATGCAAGTTCAAATCGAAGCTGAAAAATATTAGAACAAATCAAAGAGAACCAAAATACAACCTTGAGTATATCCCACCACAATTTGGAGACCATCTCAAGAATAGATGTGATGCACTAAACACTAATGACTGAAGACCAGGCGAGTTCCAGGATGACATCAAGGACATCATACACAAAGAAAGCAAAAGGTCATTGAAAAGACAGAAAAGAGAGAAAAGACCAAAATGGATGTCAGAAGAGACTCTGAAAGTTGCTCTTGAACACAGAGTAGCTAAAGTGAGGGGTAGAAATGATGAATTAAAAAAACTGAACAGAAGATTTCAAAGGGTGGCTCCGGAAGACAAAGTAAAGCATTATAATGAAATGAAAAAGACCTGGAGTTAGAAAACCAAAAAGGAAGAACACACATTGCATTTCTCAAGCTGAAAGAACTGCAGAAAAAATTCAAGCCTTGAGTTGCAGTAGTTAAGGATTCTATGGGTAAAATACTGAATGGTGCAGGAAGCATCAAAGGAAGATGGAAGGAATACACAGTCACTGTACCAAAAAGAATTGGTCGATGTTCAAACATTTCAGGAGGTTGCATATGATCAAGAGCTGATGGTACTGAAGAAAGAAGTCCAAGCTGCCCTGAAGGCATTGGTGAAAAATAAAGCTCCAGAAATTGATGGTATATCAATTTAGATACTTCGGCAAATGGATGCAGCACTGGAGGTGGTCACTTATCTCTGCCAAGAAATATAGAAGACATCTACCTGGCCAACTGACTGGAAGAGGCCCATATTTGTGCCCATTCCAAAGAAAAGTGATCCAAGAGAATGCAGAAATTAATGAACAATGTTACTGATATCACATGCAAGTAAAATTTTGCTGAAGATAATTAAAAAATGGTTGCAGCAGTACATCGACAGGGAACTGCCAGAAATTCACGCAGGATTCAGAAGAGGACATGGAATGAGGGATATCATTACTGATGTCAGATGGATCCTGGCTGAAAGCAGAGAATACCAGAAAGATGTTTACCTGTGTTTTATTGGCTATACAAAGGCATTCGACTGTGTGGATGACAAATTATGGATAATGTTGTGGAGAATGGGAATTTCAGAACACTTAATTATGCTCATGCAGAACCTGAATATAGACCAAGAGACAGTGATTGGAACAGAACAAGGGGATCCTGCATGGTTTAAAATCAGGAAAGGTGTGTATCAGGTTGTGTCCTTTCACCATACTTATTCAATCTTTATGCTAAGTAAGTAATCTGAGGTGTGGACTATATGAAGAAGAATGTAGCATCAGGATTGGAGGAAGACTCATTAACAACATGTGATATGCTGCAGATGGCACAACCTTGCTTGATGAAAGTGAAGAGGACTTGAAGCACTTATTGAAGAAGATCAAAGACTACAGCCTTCAGTATGGATTATACCTCAACATAAAGAAAACAAAAACCCTCCCAACTGGACCAATAAGCAATATCGTGATAAAAGGAGAAAAGATTGCAGTTGTCAAGGATTTCGTTTTACTTAGATCCACAATCAGCGCTCATGGAAGCAGCAGTCAAGAAATGGAACAACGTATTGCATTGGGCAAATCAGCTGCAAAAGACCTTTTAAGGTGTTCAAAAGCAAAAATATCACTTTGAGGGCTAAGGTGTGCCTGACCCAAAAGATGATTTTTCAGTCACCTCATATACATGAGAAAGCTTGATAATGCTTAAGAAAGACCAAAGAAGAACTGATGCCTTTGAATTATGGTGTTGTTGAAGAATATTGAATATATCACAGGCTGCCAGAAGAACGAACAAGTCCGTATTGGAAGAAGTACAACTAGAGTGCTCCTTAGAACTGAGGGTGGATAGACTTACTCTCATGTACTTGTGACATATTATCAGAAGGAACCAGTCCCTGGAGGGCATCATGCTTGGTAAAGTAGAGGGTCAGCAAAAAGGAGGAAGAAACTTGATGAGATGAATTGACACAGTGGCTGTAGCGATGGGCTTCAACATAGCAACAACTCTGAGGATGGTGCAGGACCAGACAGTGTTCATTCTGTTGTGTGCAAGGATGCTATGAGTCAGTGCTGACTCAATGGCACCTAACAACAACAACAACAAAGGGAAGTATAGGTATACATCCATCACCTGTCAGTTTTTTGTACTGTGGTAGCTTGCATGTTGCTCTAATGCTGGAAGCTATGCCACCATTCTTTCAAATTCTATCACGGTCACCCAAGGTGGACAGATTTCAGTGGAGATTCTAGACTAAGACAAACTAGAAAAGAGGTCTGGCTATCTACTTAAAAAAAAAATCTACTTAGCCAATGAAAACTCTATAGTTGAACAGAACATTGTCTGACATAGTGCTGGAAGGTGACCCCTAGGTTGGAAGGGACTGCACAATAGCTACAACAATAGACTCAAACATACCAAAAACCATGAATATGGTGCAGTACCAGGCGATGTTTCATTCTGTTATACATAAAGTTGGCATGAGTTGGACCCTACTTGACAGCAACTAACAACAAAAACAACAACCACATTGGTATACATAGGTCACATAGATATATTAAATATTGGGCAAAAATAAATGCTTCTCTGAAAGCAATTAGTTGATTTACAGTAGCATAGATAGCAGTATTTATGTATGTGAATAAATCTTGGCCTCATGTAGTCAGTTTACCTCTTTTAAAATTTTGATATTCTGTGTAATAATAAATTTTAACATACCAAGAGATCCTATAACACTGTTTGGGTTCATTCTGCCATTTGTCTATGGGCTATTCGTGACTAAAATACCTACTTTGGGAAAGAATCCATTCATGTGGGTATGGGTGTCGGTTTGTTAATATGGGAAACAGTGTCTACTTCCAGCCCCTTTGTTTAAAACAGATGTGCTCTCTCATACAGAACAGCAATATCTGGTGTAATGTCTCCTGGGTGAAAGGGATCAGGTCTCATCTGTCTAGCCCTCTGTGGGTCCTCAATGCCAAAGGGTGAGACGTCTCCTGAGGGCAAAAGCAATCTAGTGTGGCAACTTGATTTCTCACTTAGAAGCCTAAAGGACACTAGTTATCTTTTGTGTTGAAATAGTAAAACTCAAACAGTTATCTCTCAGTCTAAAGGATGGTCTGCATCTTGATGACGCATTGATTCCTTTCCTTCTGTATTTTCTTGGGCCTTAAAATAGCCACATGGAAATTCATTCAATTTTCTCAGATCTTTTCAGTTTGCCCAAATTCTGACTTCCTAATGTATTCCTATATATGTCATGTGTTTAAATTGTTCAGGAGAGAGGAGTTAAAAATAACTCATCTGTTTCATGAATACAAAGAAACATTGAAATTATATACAACCATATGATTTTGAAATTAAGAAGCTGTGCAAAAAACACAAAATGGTCAGTTAAGGCAATTACTCGATGACTTAGGTTTAAAGTAGTTTTATAAAAACTTAATTTGGTATGAATAATCCTGATGGCTTGCTCAGAGTCTTTGAATTCTCTGTGTACATTTGGTTTTAATTCAGGTACACCACCTGGTTTTCTTCATTAGAATGAGGATTTGGAGACTCAGTGAATACAATCTGGAGGTATTTTTCTCATCGATTGTGCTATTTGCTTGCTTATTTATTTACTTTTTGTTATGATATTTGGAGTCCATGGCAACTGTGAACTACTGCACTTGTTCTGGTGATTTCTGGAAATGCCAGGAACTTTTACCAATTCAGGGGTTCTGTTTTCGAAGATTACTTGCTGGCTAATCAATTGGGTGCTGGAACGTTCACAAATGGTAGCAATGACACAGTTTTTACTTGTGATTCAGATCCTGGGTGAGCTCTTCCAATCTTGGTGTAGCCAAACGACACTTCTGAAAGTTTATTTCGATGTCCTTTGGACATGTCACTCAAGTTTCTTTTGTGCAAGAGTTCATGTGAAAAGGAATCTTACCTTTTAATCTTTTCTGTGAAATATTTCTTACTTATGAATTATTTTCCACAGTGCTAATTTAATAGAGGTAGAAAGAGGGAGATAATTTCCTGGGAAGAAATTAAATTCTCTCTTTACAAATTCAGGTATAATTTTGAGAATTTTGTAAGTTATCTTCACAGTTAAAACCCAAAAACCGAACCTACTGCTGGCAAGTTGATTCTTACTCCTAGCAACCCTATAGTACAGAGTAGAACTGCCCTGTAGGGTTTCTAAGGCTGTAAATCTTTATGGAAACAGATTGCCACATCTTTCTACTGCACAGCAGCTGGTGGGTTCGAACCACCGAACTCTTGGTTAGTAGCTGACCACTGTAATCACTACATTACCAAGGCTCCTTTCTTCACAGTTGGGCAATCATAAATGTGAGTTATCTGGATAGGATAAAAACCACATAATAAATTAAAAATTCTGGCATGTTAACTTCATCACCTTGCTTAATTTGAACTTCAGACATCTGAAAGGCTGAAACAAGCACTATTGGTCCTTCCTGTGGCACTACGAGATTCCTTTCCTCATAGCATACCCTCTGGTGTGCTATGTATTTGGGGTTTTGAGATAAATTAGATATAAAGATAATTAATTCTAGTATAAATATGTAGGATGAGCTGTTCGGAGACCAGTAGTAGGAACTTGTAACTGCTTTCTTCTTATGAGTGTAGTATGGTTTGAGAAACTGGGGTGATGCTGCTCATAGTCTTCAGTGTACTGGCCACAAGTGTCCTATTTGGTACCCTAGTGCAAAAAAAAAAAAAAAAAAAAAAAACCGCAAATGCGTTTGCCTTAGAGTTGATTCCGACTCCTAGCAACTCTATAGGACAGGGTAGAACTGCCCCATAGGGTTTCCAAACAGTGCCTGGTGAATCTGAACTGTGACCTTTTGGTTAGCCGCCATAGCTCTTAACCACTATGCCACCAGGGTTTCCAGTGCAAATAATGGGACTTTTTTTTTTTTTTTTTTACCCCTAGTACTGGCTGATCCTAGTACTGGGTGCTGGACTTCACGCAAGAACTTAAAAACAGAAAAAAGACTGTGTCAACCACATTTAAAAAACAAAATCCCATGATTGTCAGTTGAAAGCACAAACTCATGGAAATTAAAATTAGCTGAGTCTGTCCAAACTTGTTAATAGTGAAGACTGGGGAACTAATGTGCCTGATCTGAGCGGCCAGCTTATCTTTATTGTGGTTATCCTAGTCTAATGCCATCCAACATTGGAGTCATATTTAAAAATCTTTTTTTTGTTTTTTTTAATTCTATGTTCCCCAAGCAATCAATACCCTGGTCATAATTCAGTATCCTAGGGATCTTGCCTTTACAAAAGAAAACATACTAACCAGAAAGCCTGGTTAACATAAGTCTGCCTCTCACAGGCAGGGCCATCCTTGTGGTGATGGGGGAAGTAGTGCAGATATTCCTGTTAGTGCCCTTGGGAGAAGGCATGCAAACATCCTTCTTCAACTTATGATATTGGTGTTGGTCATATAAGTGCACATACATTCTTCATATTAATTATCTTCAAGCTTATTTTTGGAATGAAGGTTCTATAATTAAAAAATATGACATTAAGCTCAAATACATAAAACAAGTAAAAGAAACACTATTCTATTTGGAGCAGAGGGCAGGAAGTTCCAAGCCCTATTCTCTTGCCTTCCCCTGTGTTCTCAGCAGCCCTTGTGGTCCTTGAGGCGTTTCTCAGAACTTTAGTTCTCCAAGGGACAGTGTAAAAGCCAGCCCTCTATATTGTCAGCCATAAAATCACAAACTACTATCTAATATTGAATAGAGGCATGGTCAGTAAGATTCCACAAATTTGTAGGAGGAAGCAAGCGATTCTAGCTCAAGATTAATATTCTAATAACTTTTATTTCCTACTAGGAATTTCCATGCATGGAGGGGTTTAGAATTGGGTACTCAGAAGATATCTAGAAAAGTCATTACTGACTTCTGCTTCTGGCCATGCAGAGTAAATGGGACTAGACTTGTCCTCCTGCTGTAAACACCTAAAAAACTGGACTAAGTAAGTGAAACAAGTTTTTAGACAATGCAGAACTGTGATCCTTGAGGAAAGAGAAACAAACAAGGAGAACCTTATGATCACTCCAGCTCTCTGGCTAAATGAGTGAAAAAATAGAGAAACAGAAAGTACTAATATCAGGAATGAATGAAGGGTCATCCTACAGATTATGTGACATCAAAAGGACAATAAAGAAATATTACAAACAACTTTATGCCAATGAGTCAGATGACATAGATGAAATGAACCAATTACTTAAAAGAAATTGATTACCTGTTTCTCTTGTTATTAACGTCTTGCATTTGTGCGAAACACTTGTTATAATTGATGAACTAATATTGATACATTATTATTAACTAAAGTCCGTAGTTTACAGTAGGGTTCTTTCTTTGTGTTGTACAGTCCTATGGGTTTGGCAAATGCTTATGTCATCTGTCTACCATTACAGTATCATACAGAATAGTTTTTTTGCCCTAAAAATGCTCTGTGCTCAAACTATTCCTTCTTTCCCCCACCCCCTGAACCCTTGGCAACCACTGATATTCTTACTGTTCCTCTAGTTTTGCCTTTTCCAGAATATCATGTAGCTGGAATATCGTATAGTATGTAGCTGTCAAGCTGTGAAAACACACTCTCTCTCTCTCTCTCACACACACACAGACTTAAATGCATATTGCTAACCAGTCTGAAAAAACTGTATATATGGCTTCAATCTCCTCATCTTTAAAATAAGATGCTACTAAAATTCTCTATATTTTCATTCTCCATAGAGATAAACTCCCAAAATACCAAAACAAAAACCCATTGCCGTCGAGTTGATTCTGACATGTAGTGACCCTGTAGGACAGAGTAGAACCCTCTCATAGGGTTTTCTGGGCTGTAATCTTTATGAAAGCAGACTGTCATATCTTTCTCTTTTGAAGAGCGGCTAGAGGGTTTGAACTACCAACCTTTCAGTTAGCAGCTAAGTGCTTAGCCACTGCACCATCAAGGCTCCTTACCCAAAACACAGAGGTTAAGTTATATCTTCAAGGTACTACTTTTACATGTAGTCAGGACTGGCTCTAAGCTCACAATAGAGTGTGCCCCTAGAATTTAGGGACAACATGGGAAAAACATAATCTTTGGAAATGGGTACTGGTAATAATCTGATAAAAGAGCCCTGGTAGTGCAGCAGTTAAGTGCTTGGCTGCCAACCAAAAGGTCGGTAGTTTGGCCCACCAGCCACTCCACAGGAGAAAAACATGGCAGTCAGCTTCCATAAAGAGTACAGTCTTGGAAATACTATGAGGCAGTTCTACTCTGTCCTGTAGGGTTGCCATCAGATAAAATTGACTCACTGGCAATGAGTTTGGAATGATCTGGTAATACTAGTAATAATCAACACATAATGAATGAGGCTGGCTTTCCTTTGTGATCATGTAGAAAACATAAATTGCTTTCAAGTTCTCCCTGAGGAGGCAGGTAACCTGAGTACAGAACTGAAAAGTAATCTTTTTAGTTTTACATATTACCTACTGTTGATTGAAAGAGTTGAATTATTCGTAAGAGCCTGTCAGAGTTCTAAGTACATTCTAAGGAATGACCATCCTGGTCCTTGTGGCAGATACTGCCCTGGATTTGAGAAGACTGCATCATGCTAGAATCACTGAATGATCCTGCTCATTAGAAATATTCAGTTCCCTTGCTCTGTTTCTCTGTTTTCTGTATAAGCTTCTGATACCAACTTGGCTTTCAAGGTAGACTCATTTTGTTCATTCAGCAAACATTGTTTTGAGTCTTCCAAGTGCTAGGCGTATGCATTTAGAGTTGAGAAATGTGGTTCCTGTCCCTGTCCCTGTCCCAGTGAGGCTCATGGTCTACTTGGGATGGGGGAGGAAGAGAGAAACTAAATATATAAAAAATAATTACTTCAGAATGAGATATCTAATATAACAGAGATATGAACAGAATGCAATAGAAGCAACTAACTCTGCTGGGCCCAGGCTTAAGTGGAGGAGAGGAAAGAATCATAAAATTGTTTACACTGCAAAAGACACTTAATCTGGGTCTTGCAGTATGAGAGAAGGGGAGAAGAACTTTCTAGGTGAGATCAGTCATTTACTAAGGCATCCAGGTCAGCCATTTACTGAGGCATCAAGGCATCAAGGCATGCCTTATTGAGGAAAGAGTGGCAGGTTGTGTGTGACTGGAGCTTGGTTTTATGGAAATTATGAGCAGGCATTCAAGAGAAAAGAAACTGGCATCAAGTTCCCATCAGACATTGAGTTACTTTGATTGCCAGGCCAAGGTTTTTGGCTGTTATTCTACAAAAAATGATGAGGCAGCTGAAGGGAGAGAGTTTGCTATGTCTGACCAGTAGGAGAACTCTGGTTCCCTTGGAAGTTAACTCTTGATGCAAAGTAGAGTATTTCAGTTTTCTGTTGAGACTTTCTTTTGGGCCAGTGGACCCAAACATAGAATTCCAGGTTCCTTGATGACTAAGTTCATTGCCTACTGTAAATTGGTAAAGTGGTGTTCTGGGTTACTATTCATTCTATTTGTAAGCTTTGTAAGTTTCGGTCTCCCCTGGGGCCTAGTCAACTCTGGGTAGGTGGGTAAACTTAATTTTTTGATCTGCACAATGGGAAACCATTCTGTGGGCCACAGGTATTTTGTATGATATTTCCTACTTCCTTAATTGGCTGTCTCCAACTCTTAGCAGCACATTGAAGTTAGACTCCAGGTCCTCTCAGTCCTAGCTCATTGCTTACATCACTGACTCATGCTACCTCTAATTTCAAAAGCCTGAATAAAATAGATTGCAGTTCCTTTTTCATGAGAATCAAAGGTAGTCATGACCATTAGGGTATTCTTGCTTCTTGTGGCCTTGCCTTTAAACCTTAGTAATTTGGAATGAGTCTTACTCATTTTCGTATCCCCCCTTTTGTCTAAAATGGTCCTGTGAATGTAGTCCTGTCCACTAAAGAACAACTTCAGTCATACTTATCCTGTAAATAATTTTTGGGTTCCATCTACAATCAGTCTCTTGCTACTACTTTTCAGTATCTATTAATATGAAATTGATTTAAGTTAACAAACTTCCTTGAAGAACTTTTTAAGGAGGCTCATTATATCAGAGATGTGTAAGACTAAAATTAGGAGAACAGAATTAAAGGCATCGAATCACTGCTGCAGATACAAGCTTGGGGTTTATAACCACAGTCAATGGCCATAATGATTTGTAATTACAGGGAACGTTATTTGTCTCATTAGATGATACCAACTTGCAGACTTTTCTTCCTCTCAAACAGCATAACTTTTATTGGATGTTCACATATAAAAACTAAAGATGACTAAATAATGAAGCAAGTGGGTTTGTGTTTCCCTCCAAATTTGTAATTTGAAGATGATGGCTATGAAATAGAGAAAGGCTTTGATGATATTGTCAGGGAAAGAGTTAGGAACTTCTAATAGAGTACCTAGATTGGAAAATGATTTTCCCCTTTGGTTTGGTAATTTCCCTGCCTCAGGCTCTCTATTTGTTAGCATCGTTGGTGTTCCACAGGCTGTTAAAAAGCAGCTATAAATAATGTATGTATCACAGGACCTACATTGTATATTGGGAAGATCATATAGTCATAAATTCTAATTACATATTTAATCAATTGAAATTAAAAAACAACAACAAAAAAAAACTCTGATCTTGAACCAAAATTTCATTCATCTTTATTTCTTTTGCCTCTAGGAATTTGGTTGGCTTATGAAGACTAGAATTTATTTAAGCCCTTTGTTTCCAAAAAAATTTTTTTTTCTTTTAATATTTCGATATGTGTGTGTTCTCGGGGCAAGGTCTGGGGAGTGCAGACAGTAAGGAGAGGAAGTGGAGAAAAGCACTTTAAAAATGACTCTTACCCATTTTAAAGACACGTCTCCAAACTCTTTTGTTTATTCTTATGGTAAGTGGTTTTACAAAGTACTGGGTAGGATAATTTCCCTGAAATTTTCCCTGGATTTTAATGACTTGAAGAATTATTCAAAATTTCCTCAGGAACACTAAATGGAAGGGCATGTGGCCTGGTATGGAGTTTCCCCACTGTTTTTCTGGACAGGGCATACCTCTAGACTCAGCAGGCCACCCTGGAGGAGATAGCCTTTCCTCTCATGGAAGAGCCAGATAGCTCTCCTCTCCCTCCCCTCCTTCCCTGCACTCTAGATTTAAGCTATAATTTGAAGTAATTATTTATTTAATTTGATGTCCACTCACTTTCCATCTATGCTCCCCTCCTTGTCTTCTTTGCCCCTGCCCTCATTTTCTCAGTCAGGTGCAGCACATCCTTCTGGCCTCTGTTCCTTGCGGCCTTGGCAAGCTCGTGGTATAATGCCCTCACAGCCCTGCCCTCTCCAAGCTTCATCACCCTCATCTTATTAGAATATGTTTTCTTTGTCTCAGGTGCTATTTAATTTTTGAAGAATTATCCTGTGTGATGTGGTGCAATGAGTTACTTAATATGTCCTATTTGGGAGAAAGATGTGGCAGTCTGCTTACATGAAGATTATAGCCTTGGAAACACTATGGGGGCAGTTCCACTCTGTCGTATAGGGTTGCTATGAGTCAGAATTGACTTGACAGCAGTGGGTTAACCTGTTATGTTAATGAGACAGGATTAGTGTGGGATGTATCTTGAGTTACTGCCTTACCAGAGGGCATGACTCAAGTCCCCACCCTTATCACCCTTATTCAAGTCATATCTTTGCATTGCCTTGCTCAAGTAAGGGGAGTTTCCTTGAGGGTGTGATATGCATCATATAGATAGATAGATAGATAGATAGATAGATAGATAGATAGATAGATAGATAGATAGATAGATAGATAGATAGATAGATAGATAGATAGATGATAGATAGATAGATAGATAGATAGATAGATGGGTAGATGGGTAGATGGGTAGATGGGTAGATGGGTAGATAGTTAGATGGATGGATGGATGGATGGATGGATGGATGGATGGATGGATGGATGGATGGATGGATGGATGGATGGATGGATGGATGGATGGATGGATGGATGGATGGATGGATGGATGGATGGATGGATGGATGGATGGATGGATGGATGGATGGATGGATGGATGGATGGATGGATGGATGGATGGATGGATGGATGGATGGATGGATGGATGGATGGATGGATGGATGGATGGATGGATGGATGCTTTGGCAAAGCCCTTTCTTTCTCTGGATCCTGCATATGGTTCATGATCATCTGACTTCTGGTTCTTGGAGCTTGAGCCAGAAGTTTGCTGTCCAACCTGCCGATTTTGGGATTCATCAGCTTCTGCTGCTCCTTGAGCCAGCAGCCTATTACCTGACCTGATTCACCAGCTTCCACAACCTTGTGAGCCAGCAGCCTGTCACCTGACCTGCTGGTTTGGGTTTATTGGCCCCTGCGGCCATGTGATTTGGGAGAAGCCTCCAGCCTGATGCCTGACCCATGGATTTGGGACTTGCCAGCCTACACAACTGTGTGAGCCATTTCCTTGAGATACATGAGTTGTGTGAGAGGTTGCAACAAATTACAGAACTGAAAGATGGGAGGAAGAGTACTGAGGGGAGGAAAAATAGTTGATGTTAGAGATGATGGAGTTGGAAAGCAATTTGGAAAGATGGACTTTTGGGATACCTTTATCCTCTGCCTCATAGGCACCAGCTTTGTGCTGATCCTTATACAAGGAATTATTCAAGAAATGATTCACTCAGTGAATCATGTTTATTCCTTTTACATATGAAGCAGTAGTAGTTGCCATTGAGTTGACTCCCAGTCATAGCGACCACTTGTGTATCAAAGTAGAACTATGCTCCATAGGGTTTCCAATGGCTGATTTCCAGAAGTAGATTGACAGGCCTTTCTGTCAAGGTATCTCTGGGTGCTCTTGAACTTTCAAACTTTCAATCAGCAGCCAAGTGTGTCAAACATTTGAATCACCCAGGAATTCCTCATAGTCATACTTGCCTCTTAATTAAGGGCATGCTTCAGAGGTATCATTGTCATGCAAAAGAATGGTGTGTTTCTTGAATTCCATAAAGATCTGAGCTTTTTATAAGTGTGCATCAAATCACTCCATTAGGCCACAGTTACTCTTCAACCCTTTTACCATCCTGCACTCATCTCATCTCCCAAGCAGCAATTCTGTATTTCTCCCTTGACAGAGTTGCCATTACTTTCTTTCTTTATCCTTCTTGTCAGAGATTGACAAGATGAGTTTGGGTGGGTGTAGGGGTGGCCACGACAAGTTGCAAAAGAAGAGCATAGTTAGTAGGAGCTTACAAAGGAATATTGATATCTATGTGCCAGTCCCTCACTCTAGTGATCACCCAAGGATCAGTTACCCTATCTCAGGTGGAGCCAGATAACCAGATGACTATACATTTTGCCCTTTCATGTTTTAGTAGTTTAGAAAATTGCCAATAAAGGAAAAAAATTTTTTTTAAGTAAGGGGCAGGGAATTATGGGTTTAAACCACAAATTAATTTAGAAAATATAGGCATTTGACATTCATTAACTCCACATGCGTATATTGAGTGCCAACTATGTACCAGCCATAGTTGGAAGATAGATAAACTAGGGAGCTACTCACTTAGGATTAAATCTACCCAGGAGTTACTCTCAACACCTTTGTTTTTGCAGTATACTTACTATTGCTAAAAACTTGGTGGCATCCTTATATTATTGATAGTTAACTTCCTATCATTTGCTTGTCCTTTATGAATGTATTGCATTGTGTAGAATTGTGTACTGCTTCAAGTGTACTGTGTTTTGAATTCAGGAGGGAAATTTGTCTCAGATTTCAGTAAATCCATTCTCCTTCTCTAGTGTGGTGTTAATACCATACCTCTTTGCCCTCACTTGCACATTCTATACACTCCATCATAGCACCTGCTCATCACAACTCTGTTTTGTTATCTCCTGTATATATCTCCTGTTAAAGTGAAAGTAAATTTTATGTATTAATCACAACTTGGCCACCTGTGAACTGATATGAGCAATAATGTACTATAGTTAACTGACTTTCTGTGTATTAGTAATTGTGACTTCATGCTGAAATCTACCAGAAAATTATGATAAATTTCCTGGATAGCAGATTGGATCCCTGTACTTTCCTAATAATAATGATAGCAATTGACATTTATTGATGCCAACTGGGATGGGTTTTATGTGCATTGTCTCATTTAATCTTATACTAATCCTGTCAGGATAGTTTCATTTATTTTCCTTATTTGCATTTGAGGAAATAGACTCTTAGATTAAGTAATAATAATAATAAATAAAATTAGCAGATATATTTGGGAGTATTAGAAAAATCAGATTCTTCTTTGGCATCAGAAACATAATAGTGGGAAACAGCAAGAAAATTTTTCCCTGAATAAATTTTGAGAAGGAAAGAGAAAATGAAACACTTTAAGGATTGTAAAATTCTCCTTACAACTTTGCAAAACTGTGCAAAAACCGTTGTTGTTAGATGCTGTCAAGTTGGTTCCGACTCATAGTGACTCTGTGCACAACAGAATCAAACACTTCCTGGTCCTGCACCATCCTCACAACCCTTGTTATGCTTGAGCCCATTGTTGCAGCCACTGTGTCAGTCCATCTCCTTGAGGGTCTTCCTCTTTTTCACTGACCCTCCACTTTACCAAGAAAGATGTCCTTCTCCAGGGACTGATCCCTTCTGATAACATATCCAAAGTATGTGAGACAGTCTCGCCATCCTTGCTTCTAAGGAGCATTCTGGTTGTGCTTCTTCCAAGACAGACTTGTTCCTTCTTTTGGCAGTCCATGTTATATTCAATATTCTTTGCCAACACCACAATTCAAAGGTGTCAATTCTTCTTAGGTCTTCTTCATTCATTGTGCAGCTTTTGCACGCATAAGATGTGACTGAAAGCACCATGGCTTGGGATATGTGCACCTTAGTCTTCAAGGTGACATCTTTACTTTTCAACTCTTTAAAGAGGTCTTTTGCAGCCGATTTGCCCCATGCAATGTATCTTTTCATCTCTTGATTTCTTGGCTGCTGCTTCTATTGGTGTTGATTGTGGATCCAAGTAAAATGAAATCCTTGACAACCTCAATCTTTTCTCTGTTTATCATGATATGGCTTATTGGTACAGTTGTGAGGTTTTTTTTTCTAATTTTTATTGTGCTTTAAGTGAAAGTTTACAAATCAAGTCAGTTTCTCACACAAAAACTTATATACACCTTGTTACATACTCCCAGTTACTCTCCCCCTAATGAGACAGCCCGCTCCCTCCCTCCACTCTCTCTTTTCATGTCCATTTCACCAGCTTCTAACCCCCATTACCCTCTCATCTCCCTTCCAGGGAGGAGATGCCAACATAGTCTCAAGAGTCCACCTGATCCAAGAAGCTCACCCTTCGCCAGCATCCCTCACCAACCCATTGTCCGGTCCAATCCCTGTCTGAAGAGTTGGCTTTGGGAATGTTTCCTGTCCTGGGCCAACAGAAGGTCTGGGGGCCATGACCATCGGGGTCTTTCTAGTCTCAGTCAGACCATTAAGTCTGGTCTTTTTAGGAGAATTTGGGTTTTGTTTTCTTTATGTTGAGGTGTAATCCATACTGAAGGCTGTGATCTTTGATCTTCGTCATTAAGTGCTTCAAGACCTCTTCATTTTCAGCAAGTAAGGTTGTGTCATCTGCACAACACAGGATGATAATGAGTCTTCCTCCAATCCTGATGCCCTGTTCTTCTTCGTATAGTCCAGCTTCTCAGTTTATTTGCTCAGCATACAGATTGAATAAGTATGGTGAAAGGATACAACCCTGATCCGCACTTTTCCTAACTTTAAACCACACAGTATCCCATTGTCCTATTCAAACGACTACCTCTTGATCTATGTAGGGGTTCCTCATGAGTACGATTAAATGTTCTGGAATTCTCATTCTTTGCAATGTTATCCATAATTTGTTATGATCCACACAGTCAAATGCCTTTTATAGTCAGTAAAACACAGGTAAATCTTTCTGGTATTCTCTGCTTTCAGCCAAGATCCATCTGACCTCAGCAATGGTTGACATCAGCCTCCTTCCACATCCTTTTCTGAATCCTGCTTGGATTTCTGGCAGTTCTTTGTAGATGTACAGCTAAAGCTGCTTTTGAATGATCTTCAGCAAAATTTTACTTGTGTGTGATGTTAATGATATTGTTTGATGATTTCCACATTCTGTTGGATCACCTTTCTTGGGAATAGGCATAAATATGGATCTCTTCCAGTCAGTTGTCCAGGTAGCTCTCTTCCAAATTTCTTGGCATAGACAAGTAAGCACTTCCAGGGCTGCATTCATTTGCTGAAACACCTAAATTGGTATTGCATCAATTCCTGATGCCTTGTTTTTCACCATTCCCTCCAGTGCCTCTTGGACTTCTTCCTTCAGTACCATCAGTTCCTGATCATATGCTACCTCCTGAATGGTTGAAAGTCGACCAATTCTTTTTTGGTATAGTAACTCTGTATTTCTTCCGTCTTCTTTTGATGCTTTCTGTGTGGTTTAATATTTTCCCTGTAGAATCCTTCAGTATTGCAACTTGAGGCTTGAATTTTTCTTCATTCTTTCAGCTTGAGAAGTGCCGAGCATGTTCTTCCTTTTTGGTTTTCTATCTCCGGATCTTTGCACATATCGTTATAATACTTTGTCTCCTAGAGCCACCCTTTGATATCTTCTTTTCAGCTCTTTTACTTCATCATTTCTTCCTTTCACTTTAGGTACCCGCCTTTAAGAGCAAGTTTCAGAGTCTCTTCTGATATCCATTTTGGTCTTTTCTTTCTTTCCTGTCTTTTTAATGATCTCTTACTTTCTTCATGCATGATGTCATTCTACAACTCATCTGGTCTTTGGTCATTAGTATGCAATGTGTCAAGTCTGTTCTTGAAATGGTCTCTAAATTCAGGCTAAACTCAAGGTTGTACTTTGGCTCTCGTCGACTTGTTCTAATTTTCTTCAATTTCAACTTGAACTTGCACATAAGCAGTTGATGGTCTGCTCCACAGTTGGCCCCTGGTCTTGTTCTGACTGATGATATTGAGCTTTTCCATTGTCTCTTTCCACAGATGTAGTTGATTTGATTCCTGTGTATTCCATCTGGTGAGGTCCACGTGTATAGTCGCAGTTTATGTCGGTGAGGAAAGGTATTTGCAATGAAGTCACCGGTCTTGCAAAAGTCTGTCATTTCTATCACTAAGGCCGTATTTTCTAACTACTGATTCTTCTTCTTTGTCTCCAACTTTCATGTTCCAATCACTAGTAACTGCCAGTGATCCTGATTGCATGTTTGATCAATTTCAGACTTCAGAAATTGGTAAAAATCTTCAATTTCTTTATCGTTAGTTTAGTGGTTGGTGTGTAAATTTGAATAATAGTAGTATTAACTTGTCATCCTTGTAGGCATATGGATATTATCCTATCACTGACAATGTTGTACTTCAGGATAGATCTTGAAATGTTCTTTTTGATGATAATGCAATGCCATTCCTCTTCAAGTTGTCATTCCCAGCATAGTAGACCATATAATTGTCCAATTCAAAGTGGCCAATACCAGTCCATTTCAGTTTATTAATGCCTAAGATATCGATGTTTATGCATTCTATTTAATTTTTGACGATTTCCAATTTTCCTATATTCATACTTGTACATTCCACGTTCTGATTATAAATGGATGTTTGCAGCTATTTCTTCTCATTTTGAGTCACGCCACATCAGCAGACAAAGGTCCCGAAAGCTTGAGTCCATCCACATCATTAAGGTGAGCTCTACTTTGATGAGGCAGCTCTTCCCCAGTAGTCCTTGAGTGCCTTCCAATCTGAGGGGCTCATCTTCAGGCACTATATCAGACAATGATCTGCTGCTATTCATAAGGTTTTCACTGGCTAATTCTTTTCAGAAGTAGACTGCTGGGTCCTTTTTCCCAGTCTGCGTTAGCCTGGAAGCTCAGCTGAAGTCTGTTTGCCAGAGGTGACCCTGCTTGTGTTTGAATACTGATGGCATAGCTTCCAGCATCACAGCAACATGCAAGCCCCCACAGTATGACAAACTGACAGACATGTGTGCAAAAACTAGACCTTAGTAAAAACTTACTGATATTACTAAATATCTCCTCATTTTGATATATGTGTCCAAGTATGAAGCAACCCCAAGTATTAGTCTATTTTCCAGGTGTTTTAATGAGAAGATAATAAAAACAGTTTTGCAGTTGCATTAATATCTTAGGGCTGCTGCAACAGGTTACTGCAAACCTGGTGGCTTAAAGCCATAGAAATTTATTCTCTCAAAGTCTTGGGCAATAGAAGTCAGAAATCAAGGTGTTGGCAAGGACTCTGCTCCTTCTGAAGGTTCTAGGGAAGAGCACTTCCTTGTCTCTTCCAGCTTCGGGTGGCTTCTGGCTGCATCA
This sequence comes from Elephas maximus indicus, assembly GCF_024166365.1. Lineage (NCBI taxonomy): Eukaryota > Metazoa > Chordata > Mammalia > Proboscidea > Elephantidae > Elephas > Elephas maximus. The sequence goes on from NC_064819.1 coordinate 193,896,757, forward strand.
TCCCAGTCTCTGCCTGCATCTTCACATGGCCTCTTCTCTGTGTGTCCCCCTCTCTTCTTATAAGGACATCAGTCATTGGATTCAGGGCTCACCTTAATTCAGCATGACCTCCTCTCAGCTTAAGAAATTATATCTACAAAGGCCCTATTTCCTAATAAAGGCACATTCTGATGTTTTGGGTGGACATGAATTTTTGGGAGACACTACTCAACCCAGTACCGTGGCCCATTTGCATACAGAAAGTCTTTTAGGCACAGATAAAACAGATGAAGTGTACCTTTTTTATGCGATTAATACTTATACATATTTGAAATAACATTTTATATAAAATGTTAGTTTAGAAATACTTCTTTTTCCCACTTCTATATTTCCTGAAACTGTATTTTATGAAATATTTTTTCTTAATACATTACATACATCTTCAACATGAGTGCCCTTTACATCACTATATCACTAGAAGAACTCTTTGAATCATTTATCAAAAACTTCCAAACAACATCATCTTCATCTTTACCTAAACTGATTGAGTTATAATATTGTTTGATTTTGTACATGATGCAAAAACTGGAGATTTTATTCTATGTGTGATTTCTGTATTTTAATTACTTACCCTAAAGTTGGAAACCCTGGTGGTGTAGCGGTTAAGTGCTATGGCTGCTAACCAAAAGGTCAGCAGTTCGAATCTGCCAGGTGCTCCTTGGAAACTCTACGGGGCAGTTCTACTCTGTCATATAAGATCGCTATGAGTCGGAATTGACTCGACGGCAGTGGGTTTTTTGGTTTACTCTAAAGTTATTTTCAAAAGTCGTGCTTACAATGCTAAACTTGTATCAAGTTTCTTTGCATCCTACCTAATTTTTCTAAATTCATTCTTTCAGATGACCTCTATAAACATTGGTGTCATTTCAGTCAACATTACTTTGCTGTTCAAATTAAAACAATGGAGAAATTCCCTCGTAATACCAGAGACTTCAATATATGGTAATTCTCTCATTTTTGAGAAATAGTTTTAGGGGTGAAACAAAATCTAGATTTATATTCATAAATATGACAGTTCCAGAATTTTCACTTCTGAATCATGGGTTAAATCTATCCCTAGTTATTCATGAATATAAAAAGATCCAGAGGCTTTACAAAATGTCTAAAGGATTGTATAATATCTAAATGCTCCAAGCTTTTATTATAAGAAGCTTCTTTCTTACAAGCCAAAGGTCAGGTGATGACAAAATTTCTTGGGTAAAGGCAGTGGAGTACTTGGAGGGCCAAGCCTGAATGCAAAGTATTTTGTCAAACAGAAAGTACACAAGTGTCCCTTCTAACTCTGCTTGAAAATCATGATCAGATTAGACAGTCCTTTTCGTGTGAGTTTAACTTACCCCTTTGTGGTCAACAAGAGGCCGGACCTACCCATGAAGAGTGACCCTTACCATGGCATGATCTGGGAGGTGGCTGGAGGAATGTAAAAGTCAAATGGGCTCTCTTCTTTGGTAAAGATCATTCAATTTCACATTTGACTAATACTTTTCGGAGCTGATTATGTGCCTGGCACTTTGCTAGGCATTAATTGGAATGTAGTGGTGGTGGTGGTTTGACACAAAGAAAAATGAAAAATACTGTCTCAGTTGTCAAGGAGTTTGTGGTCCAGAAGGGCAACAAGGCTAAAGATCTGCCCAGTAAAAGGGATGGGGAGGATAGTTAGGTTTAAGGCTTAAAGTGAAGATACTTCTAGGAGGGTAGATGGACCAGGTAGCTATTGTGGCAAAGAGGTGGCATGGGGGAGGCGAAACATGGGTAGTTCCAGTATCAGGGAAAGAAGCGGCGTAAGCCATTTTTTAAAAAACCCCAGCGATTGAAAAGGTAAGAAGTCAGACTCCTGCGGTTATCTTTGGGACTGGAAAGAGAGACATGGTTATGAGTTCTGGAAGGGATGGGCACCTGCCCCAGTCTGGGTATGGAGCCTGTGGAGCAGAAGAGACTTTGGAGGGGACTGGCTGAGTATGTGCCTGGCAGAACTGGGCAGGCTGGGTGGAGTGTAGGGCTAAGAGAATAGTGCTACAGGAAGCCTGTTCTCTTTCCAGGGACTCCGCCGGTCCATGACACTTTCTGCATGCTTTCAGCAGAAAGTTAGGTGGCTTTCCTCTTTGGTTTATATAAGACACCTGGGGGTTTTCAGATGATGTAGGCGTAGTGAAAGTGGGGGATCTAGCTAGTGTGTGGATTCTTGAGTTGGTTTTAATTATATTTGGTGATCATATTTGCATCCTGAGTGTTGTAAACATTTCAAACCAATTCCACTTATAGATTAGGATCGAGGCACTAGAAGATTGTGATTTGCTCAAGGTCATATGGTTAGTAAGTCTGAACACAGAGATTTCAACTGCTGTAAACTAGTATCTTAGGCAGGCTCAGTTCTTACTCATCACTTTCCCTTCTTATCCATAACTCTTTATTGTCTCCCATACAGTCTTAGACTTCTTTCTTGTTGCAGTTGACAGAAACTCAGTTTGAACAAGCTTGAGCAAAAAGGGAAATCTGCTGTATGAATATGGGAGTACTTCACATACACTGAGAAGAGGAAAGTGGCTAAGCTTCAGGAGCATTGTCCCAGTCATCTGTGGCCAGGGCTGGAGTCATGCTATACTATCATGGTGGCTTATATACTAATGATGAAGTCTGGTCTTGATAGCGGAAGGGCAATAACTGACTGGGAAGTCCCCAAAGGCAAGTGTGGCCTTAAACCAAACAAACCAAAACCAAACCCAGTGCCGTCGAGTCGATTCCGACTCATAGCGACCCTATAGGACAGAGTAGAACTGCCCCATAGAGTTTCCAAGGAGCTCCTGGTGGATTCGAACTGCCGACCCTTTGGCTAGCAGCTGTAGGACTTAACCACTATGCCAACAGGGTTTCCTTAGGTGTACAAAAAAAAAGTTTACTAAGTTGTTGTTAGTTGCTGTCAAGTTGATTCAAACTCATGGTGACCCCATGTGTGCAGAATAGAATGGCTTCATAAGGATTTCAGGCTGTGACCGTTTGGAAACAGATCACCAGACCTCCCTTCCAGGGTGCCTCTGGGTGGGTTCAAACCATCAACCTTCCAGCTAGTAATTGAGTGCTTAACCTTTTGTGCCACCTGGGTGGCACAATAATGATTTTGAAATTAATTATAATGTGTACCCCACTTACAAAATAATTTTTAATGTATACCCCACTTACAAAATAATATAAAAATGAATCTAATCATAATAATAATTGTTTATATCTCTATAAGGCTATATACTTTACATAACTTATTGGAATCACAGTTACTCAATGCAGTTAAGTGGCAGGTAAATCTGTTCCCATTTTATAGATGAGGAAACTGATGTTCAGAGAAGTTATGCAGTTTGCCCAAGGGCACACAACTGGTAAATTATGGAGATAGAGCTCTCAACTTTTCCACAACATTCTTTTCCTAAAGGCCTCAATTCTTAAAAGAAATCAACTCTGATTGTTGTTTAGGTCTTTTTCATTTATTTGAAGGAAGCAACATTCTGGATTAATTTTAAATAAAAGTACCGTGAAAAAACACTGAATTTTCGGACTTGGGTAGCTGATCATCCGATGGTTGGGAGAAAAGTCATTCTCCTTGCTCCTCTTTTCTTTTGATTTCCTATTAACATCTCTGTTTCCCTCTATACTTTTCAGCATTCAAACCAGATGCCGGTTATCTGTGTGAAAACACATTGCATTGCAAGTATACCAAGATGCCAAATGTATGTGTAATATTTGACCATATGTGAATATTCCAGTAAACTCCTGGGGACTTATATTCCAGTGTCAGCACTGAACAACAGGAAGACTGTAAATTCCATCAGCTAACCAGAAGACTCACATATGCCGTGTATTTATAAATATCCAGTAGATGTAATACATTCTAAATCTGACTTTTTGGTGCAAGAGAGGCGCTGCATCCTGTCTCCGTGGAGTCAGTGGCAGCTTGCAAGTAGACAAATCAATGGGACTTCCTCAGGTTATCACTGCCGTTACTGGCCGCAGCAGTCGGTTGTTGTGGACAGACTTCCAAACAAGGAACATTTCTCAAAATGGATCCTGAAAGAAAAGAGGGAAACAGGCAACAGATATATTAAAAAAACTAAAGGGTTGAACTGCCTATGCAAATTGAAGGATGATTCCTCTGAAGCTGGACAGAGTGGGGTTTATATTCTGAAACCTCAAGCAAAATATTTTGAAGTCCAGAGGGTGTAGACTAGAATTTTAGGAAATACCTTTAGCTTCCTTTCCCCCTAGCTTCCTGAGATTCTGGCCTAAGTATTAAGGATGAAAACACAAAACAAAACCACTTAAGGAGGATTTACTACATGTAGCCCTTTGCTTTGGACCTGGTGAGAGTTAAGAAGATGAAATAAATAAGACCTTTGCTCTCTAGTCACTTGTGGTTAAGTGTAGGGTGTCTCCGTTAGGACCACGCAGTGTTTCATTCTGTTGTACATAATGTTGCTGTGCATTGGAACCTACTCGACGGCACCTAACAACAACAATAACACAAGGCAGGAGGCAGGAGAGAAAGGCAACATTTCTTTGGAATGGCCTGATGTTAGGAGAGAGGCCAAAACTCTTAGCCTGCTTTTGAGTAGGTAAAAGGTTTGCTGAAAAGGGAGCTCTTTTATGAACTGCACTATTTTCTGCTAGCAAACATTAGCAATCCTATTGCTAATAACAGTGAACATTCATCAGGTACTTACTGTGCTGACCATTTTAATTCTTTTTCTCACTTGGCTCTCAAAACAACCTAATAAGGAAGGTAAGGAGCTCTGGTGGCACAATGGTTAATCCCTTAGGTTGCTAACTGAAAGGTTGGTGGTTTGAACCCACCCAGCAACTCCACAGGAGAAAACCCTATGGGGCAGCTCTATTCTCTCATATGAGGCTGCTATGAGTCAGAATTGACTAGACAGCACCGAACAACAACAACAACAACATGACGGGAATACAAGAACTGAGAGAACTGAGGTTTAGAGACATGACATAACTTGCCAAGGCCATATAATTTTTGATCGCATAGAAAATTACATTTTTATTCTACAGAGATAAGGGTGTGTTGATCGTTTTTTAGAGGAGGTATATTTGCTGTCTCAAGGGTGATGTTCTTCATTTCTGCCAAAGCAAGCCCTATCCATCCTGCAGGAACGGTGGGGCTTGCTCTACTTCTATCATGAATTCTTCCTGGGACCCAGTGACCTTTATTCCTACAGTGTATCCAGAGCGCTATGTCTGCCTCATGTATTTGGTGATTGATCAAAAACCTCCCTATACCAACTTTCATTTATCATATGATATTATTCAACCTTGTTTAATCTTTTCATCAAGGGAAAGGGAGTTAGTGGTTTTGTCCTAGGAATTTGAAATAAAATGCCTTCTGTAGCATCCACTGCAGTGCACATTATGACACGTTATGAATGATTTTCTTTGGATTTGCTTGAATTGAAGTTGTATTGGTTATCTATTGCTATTTATCAGATTACCACAAACTTAGTGGCTTAAAACAACACACCTCTATTACCTCAATTTCTGTGGGTCAGGAGTCCAAATTCTTTTTTTTTTTAATTTTATTATGCTTTAAGATAAAGTTTACAGAGCAAATTAGTTTCTCATTCAAAAATTTATATATAAATTGTTTTGTGACATTGGTTGCAACCCCCTCCCCCCCCGGCAATATATCAGCACTCTCCCCCATTCCATGCCAGGCTCCTCGCGTCCATTTGTCCAGTTTTCCTGTCCCTTCCTGCCTTCTTGTCTTTGCTTTTCAGCAGGTGTTGCCCATTTGGTCTTCAATACTTGATAGAACTAAGAAGCACACTTCTCATGTGTGCCATTGTTTGTTTTACAGGCCTATCTAATCCTCGGCTGAAAGGTGGAGTTCAGGACTGGCTTCCGTTCTCAGTTAGTAGGATGTCTGGGGGCCATAGTCTTAGGGATTCCTCCAGTCTCTGTCAGACCAGTAAGTCTGGTATTTTTTTGTGAATTTGACTTTGTTTTACATTTTTCTCCAGCTCTGTCCTGGACCCTCTATTGTGACTCCTGTCAGAGCGATCAGTGGTGGGAGCCAGGCACCATCTAGTTCTTCTGGGCGCAGGTTAGTAGAGGATTTGCTTCATGTGGTCCATTAGTGCTTTGGACTAATATTTTCCTTGTGTCTTTGGTGTTCTTCATTCTCTTTTGCTCCGAGTGTGATAGAACCAATAGGTGTATCTTAGATGGCTACTCACAAGCTTTTAAGACTCCAGATGCTACTCACCAAATTAGGATGTAGAACATTTTCTTTATGAACTATATTGTCACTTGACCTAGATGTCTTCTGAGACCATGGTCCCCAGCCCTCAGACCCAGAAACTCATTCCCTCTAGGTGGTTGGATGTGTCTAGGAAGCTTTGCCTTGGTCAAGTTGTGCTGAATTCCCCTGTATTATGTGTTGTCTTTCCCTTCACCAAAGTTAACACTTGTTTATTATCTAGTTAGTGATTCCCCATTCCCACTAATCCTTTATCTTGTAACCATCAAGGGTTGTTTTTTTCCTGTTTGTAAAACTTTTCTTGGGTTTTTATAATAGTTGTTATTAGGTGCTGTCGAGTTGGTTTCAACTCATACCGACTGTATGTACAACGGAACGAAACACTGCCCAGTCCTGAGCCATCCTCACAATTGTTGTTATGCTTCAGCTCATTGTTGCTGCCATTATGTCAATGCATCTCATCTAGAGTCTTCCTCTTTTTCGCTGACCCTCTACTTTACCAAGCATGATATCCTTCTCCAGGGACTGGTCCCTCCTGATAACATGTCCAAAGTATGTGAGACAAAGTCTTAACATCCTTGCTTCTAATGAGCATTCTGGCTGTACTTCTAATAAGACAGATTTGTTCATTCTTCTGGCAGTCCGTAGTATACTCAATGTTCTTCGCCAACACAATAGTTTAAAAGCATCAATTCTTCTTCAGTCATCCTTATTCATTGTCCAGCTTTCATGTGCATATGAAGCCACTGAAAATACCATGGCTTGTGTCAGGTGGACCTTAGTCCTTTGCTTTTTAAAGAGGTCTTTTACAGCAGATTTGCCCCTTTGCAATGTGTTGTTTCATTTCTTGACTGCTGCATCCCTAGGTGTTGATTATGGATCCAAGTAAAATGAAATTCTTGACAACCTCCATCTTTTCTCTGTTTATCATGATGCTGTTTATTGGTCCACTTGTGAAGATTTTTGTTTTCTTATGATAGTGGTCCATACAATACTTATGATTGACTTATTTCACTCAGCATAATGGCTTCCAGATTCATCTATGTTGTGAGAAGTTTCGTGGAGTCATCATTGTTCTTTAACTTTTTGTACTATTCCTTTGTGTGTATGTACCATAATTTGCTTATCCATTCATCTGTTGATGGGCATTTTTCCATCTTTTTGCTATTGTGAATAGTCCTGCAATGAACATAGGTGTGCATATGTCTATTTATGTGACTGGTTTTATTTCTCTAGGTTATATTCCTATTAGTGGAATTGCTGGACCATATAATATTTATATTTCTAGCTCTTTAATGAGGTGCCATATCATTTTCCACAGTGGTTGTACCATTTTACATTCCTGTCAGCAGTATATAAGAGTTCCAATCTCCCTAAAACCCCTCCAACATTCGTTATGTTCTGCTTTTTTGATTAGTGCCAGTAATGTTGGGTGAGATGATATTTCATTATAGTTTTCATTCGCATTGCTGATGATGGCAAGCATTTTCTCATGTGACTGTTAGCCACCTGAATATCTTCTTTGGTGATGTTGTTTGTTCATATACTTTGCCCATTTTTTAATTGGATTACTTGTTTTTTTTAATTGTTGAGGCGTGTTGAAGTATTCTATAGATTTTAGGGACTAGACCCTTGTCAAATATGTCGTAGCCAATTTTTTTTTTCCCAGTGTATAGGTTCTCTTTTTACTCTTTTGATGAAATCTTTTGAGGAGCATAAGTGTTGAATTTTTAGGAGGCCCCATTTATCTAGTTCATCTGCTGTGTATGCATTTTTAGTTATCTTTGGTGTTCTGTTTATGCCATATATTAGGGCCCCTAGCATTGTCCCTATTTTTTTCTTCCATGATCTTTATCATTTTAGGTTTTATATTTAGGTCTCTGATCCACTATACGTTAGTTTTTTTTTATAATTTTTATTGCGCTTTAAGTGAAAGTTTACAAGTCATGTCAGTCTCTTACACAAAAACCCGCATACACCTTGCTACAAACTCCCAATTACTCTCCCCCTAATGAGACAGCCCAATCTCTCCCTCCACTCTTTCTTTTTGTGTCCATTTTGCCAGCTTCTAACCCCCTCCGCCCTCTCATCTCCCCTCCAGGCAGGAGATCCCAACATAGTCTCAAGTGTCCACCTGATCCAAGAATCTCACTCCTCACCAACATCTGTCTCCAACCCATTGTCCAGTCCAATCCATGTCTGAAGAGTTGGCTTCGGGAATGGTTCCTGTCCTGGGGCAACAGAAGGTCTGGGGGCCATGACCACTACGGTCCTTCTAGTCTCAGTCAGACCATTAAGTCTGGCCTTATGAGCATTTGGAGTCTGCATCCCACTGCTCTCCTGCTCCCTCAGGGGTTCTCTGTTGTGTTCCCTGTCAGGGCAGTCATCGGTTGTAGCTGGGCACCATCTAGTTCTGGTCTCAGGATGATGTAGTCGCTGGTTCATGTGGCCCTTTCTGTTTCTTGGGCTCGTAATCACCTTGTGTCCTTGGTATTCTTCATTCTCCTTTGATCCAGGTGGGTTGAGACCAATTGATGCATCTTAGGCAGCTGCTTGCTAGCATCTAGGACCCCAGACGCCACTCTTCAAAGTGGGGTGCAGAGTGTTTTCTTAATAGATTTTATTATGCCAATTGACTTAGATGTCCCCTGAAACTATGGTCCCCAGACCCCTGCCCCTGCTACGCTGGCCTTCGAAGCATTCAGTCTATTCGGGAAACTTCTTTGCTTTTGGTTTAGTCCAATTGTGCTGACCTCCCCTGTACTATGTGCCGTCTTTCCCTTCACCTAAAGTAGTTCTTATCTACTATCTAATTAGTGAATACCCCTGGCCCACCCTCCCTTCCTCCCCGCTCTCATAACCACAAAAGAATGTTTTCTTCTCAGTTTAAACTATTTCTTAATTTCTTATAATAGTGATCTTATACAATATTTGTCCTTTTGCAGCTGACTGATTTCACTCAGCATAATGCCTTCCAGGTTCCTCCATGTTATGAAATGTTTCACAGATTCCTCACTGTTCTTTATCGATGCGTAGTATTCCATTGTGTGAATATACCATAATTGATTTATCCATTCATCCGTTGATGGGCACCTTGGTTGCTTCCATGTTTTTGCTATTGTAAACAGTGCTGCAATAAACATGGGTGTGCATATATCTGTTCGTGTAAAGGCTCTTATTTCTCTAGGATATATTCCCAGGAGTGGGATTGCTGGATGGTATGGTAGTTCTATTTCTAGCTTTTTAAGGAAGCGCCAAATCGATTTCCAAAGTGGTTGTACCATTTTACATTCCTACCAGTAGTGTATCAGTGTTCCAATCTCTCCACAGCCTCTCCAGCATTTCTTATTTTGTGTTTTTTGGATTAATGCCAGCCTTGTTGGAGTGAGATGAAATCTCATTGTAGTTTTGATCTGCATTTCTCTAATGGCTAATGATTGTGAACATTTCCTCATTTATCTGTCAGCTACCTGAATGTCTTCTTTAGTGAAGTGTCTATTCATATCTTTTGCCCATTTTTTAATCAGGTTATTTGTCTTTTTGCAGTTGAGTTTTTGCAGCATCATGTAGATTTTAGAGATCAGGTGCTGATCAGAAATGTCATAGCTAAAAACTTTTTCCCAGTCTGTAGGTAGTCTTTTCACTCTTTTGGTGAAGCCTTTGGATGAGCATAGGTGTTTGATTTTTAGGAGCTCCCAGTTATCTAGTTTTGTATACTGTTAGTATACAAATGTTAGTAATGATTTTATCAATTGTTAGTAATGTTAGTAATGTTTTGTATATTGTTCATGCTGTGTATTAGGGCTGCTAACGTTGTCCCTATTTTTTCTTCCACGATCTTTATTGTTTTAGATTTTATATTTAGGTCTTTGATCTATATTGAGTTAGTTTTTGTGCATGGAGTGAGGTATGGGCCTTGTTTCATTTTTTTGCTGGTGGATATCCAGTTATGCCATTACTACTTGTTAAAAAGACTGTCTTTTCCCCATTTAACTGTTTTGGGGCCTTTGTCAAATATCAACTGCTCATATGTGGGTGGATTTATGTCTGGATTCTCAATTCTGTTCCATTGGTCCATGTATCTGTTGTTGTACCAGTACCAGGCTGTTTTGACTACTATGGTGGTATAATAGGTTCTAAAAACAGGTAAAGTAAGGCCTCCCACTTTGTTCTTCTTTTTCAGTAATGCTTTGTTTATCCGGGGCCTCTTTCCCTTCCGTATGAAATTGGTGATTTGTTTCTTCATCTCATTAAAGAATGTCCTTGGGATTTAGGTCAGAATTGCATTAAATGTATAGATCGTTTTTGGTAGAATAGACATTTTTATAATATTAAGTCTTCCTATCCACTAGCAAGGTATATTCTTCCACTTATGTAAGTCTCTTTTGGTTTCTTGCAGAAGCGTACTGTAGTTTTCTTTGTGTAAGTCTTTTACATCTCTGGTAAGATTTATTCCTAAATATTTTATCTTCTTGGGGGCTACTGTAAGTGGCATTGATTTGGTGATTTCCTCTTTAATGTTCTTTTTGTTGGTGTAGAGGAATCCAACTGATTTTTGTATGTTTATCTTGTATCTGGATATTCTGCTGAACTCTTCTATTAGTTTCAGTAGTTTCCTTGAGGATTCCTTAGGGTTTTCTGTGTATAAGATCATGTCATCTTCAAATAGAGATACTTTGACTTCTTCCTTGCCAATCTGGATGCGCTTTATTTCTTTATCTAGCCTAATTGCTCTGGCTAGGACTTCCAGCACAATGTTGAATAAGAGTGGTGATAAAGGGCATCCTTGTCTGGTTCCCGATCTCAATGGGAATGCTTTCAGGCTCTCTCCATTTAGGGTGATGTTGGCTGTTGGCTTTGTATAAATGCCCTTTATTATATTGAGAAGTTTTCCTTCTATTCCTATTTTGCTGAGAGTTTTTATCATGAATGAATGTTGAACTTTGTCAAATGCCTTTTCTGCATCAATTGATAAAATCATGTGATTCTTGTCTTTTGTTTTATTTATGTGGTGGATTGCATTAATTGTTTTTCTAATGTTGAACCATCCGTGCATACCGGGTATGAATCCCACTTGGTCATGGTGAATTTTTTTTTTTGATATGTTGTTGAATTCTATTGGCTAGAATTTTGTTGAGGATTTCTGCATCTACATTCATGAGGGATATAGGTCTATAATTTTCTTTTCTTGTGTCTTTACCTGGTTTTGGTATCAGGGATATGGTGGCTTCATAAAATAAGTTTGGTAGTATTCCATCCTTTTCTATGCTCTGAAATACCTTTAGTAGTAGTGGTGTTAACTCTTCTCTGAAAGTTTGGTAGAACTCTGCGGTGAAGCCGTCAGGACCAGGACTTTTTTGTTGGGAGTTTTTTGATTACCTTTTCAATCTCTTCTTTTGTTATGGGTCTATGTAGTTGTTCTACCTCTGTTTGTGTTAGTTTAGGTAGGTAGTGTGTTTCTAGGAATTCATCCATTTCTTCTAGGTTTTCAAATTTGAGTATAGTTTTTCATAGTAATCTGATATGATTCTTTTAATTTCAGTTGGGTCTGTTGTAATATCACCCATCTCATTTCTTATTCGGGTTATTTGCTTCTTCTCCTGTTTTTCTTTTGTCAGTTTAGCCAGTGTTTATCAATTTTGTTGAGTTTTTCAAAAAACCAGCTTTTGGTCTTGTTAATTCTTTCAGTTGTTTTTCTGTTTTCTATTTCATTTATTTCAGCTCTAATTTTTATTATTTGTTTTCTTATGGTGCCTGATGGTTTCTTTTGTTGCTCTCTTTCTATTTGTTCAAATTGTAGGGATAATACTTTGATTTTGGCCCTTTCTTCTTTTTGGATGTGTGCATTTATTGATATAAATTGACCTCTGAGCACCGCTTTTGCTGTGTCTCAAAGGTTCTGATAGGAAGTGTTTTCACTCTAATTGGATTCTATGAATTTCTTTATTCCATCCTTAATGTCTTCTATAATCCAGTCTTTTTTGAGCAGGGTATTGTTCAGTTTCCAAGTGTTTGATTTCTTTTCCCTGCTTTTTCTGTTATTGATTTCCACTTTTATGGCCTTATGGTCAGAGAAGATGCTTTGTAATATTTCAATGTTTTGGATTCTGCTAAGGCTTGCTTTATGACCTAATATGTGGTCTATTCTAGAGAATGTTCCATGTGCACTAGAAAAGAAACTGTAGTTGTTTGCTCTTGGGTGGAGTGTTCTGTATATGTTTACAAGGTCAGGTTGGTTGATTGTGGCATTTAGATCTTCCGTGTCTTTATTGAGCTTCTTTCTGGATGTCCTGTCCTTCACCGACAGTGGCGTGTTGAAGTCTCCTACTATTATTGTGGAGCTGTCTATCTCACTTTTCAATGCTGATAGAGTTTGTTTTATGTATGTTGCAGCCCTGTCATTGGGTGCATAAATATTTAATATGGTTATATCTTCTTGGTATATTGTCCCTTTAATCATTATATAGTGTCCTTCCTTATCCTTTCTGATGGATTTAACTTTAAAGTCTATTTTGTCAGAAATTAATATTGCCACTCCTGCTCTTTTTTGATTGTTGTTTGCTTGATATATTTTTTTCCATCCTTTGAGTTTTTGTTTGTTTGTGTCTAAGGTGCGTCTCTTGTAGGCAGCGTATAGATGGATCTTATTTTTTAATCCATTCTGCCACCCTCTGTCTGTTTATTGGTGCATTTAGTCCATTTACATTCAGGGTAATTATGGATAGGTATGAATTTAGTGCTATCATTTTGATGTCTTTTTTTGTGTGTTGACAGCTTCTTTTTCCCACTTGATTTTATGTGCTGAGTAGATTTTCTTTATATATTGTCCTTTCCTCATATTTGTTGTTGTTGATTTTGTTTGTGCTGAATCTGTATTTTTCCCTTGTATTTTATTTTGATGAGTAGGATAGTTTGTCTCCTTTGTGATTACCTTGTTATTTACCCTTATTTTTCTAAATTTATAACTAACTTTTATTTCTTTGTATTGCCGTATCTTCCTCTCCATATGGAAGGTATATGATTACATTTCTTAGTCCCTCTTTATTATTTTAATTTTGTCTCCTTTTACATAATAACATCACCGTTACCCTGTGTTGGGCTTTTTTTTTTTTTTTTAATCTTGCTGTGTTTTTTTGGATCTCCCTGTCTCGGTTGACTTCTGGTTGCTCTGCCCTGTGTTCTAGTCTTGGGTAGATACCTGATATTATTGATTTATTAACGAAAGAACTCTCTTTAGTATTTCTTGTAGTTTTGGTTTGCTTTTTACGAATTCCCTCAACTTGTGTTTATCTGGAAATGTCTTAATTTCACCTTCATATTTAAGAGACAGTTTTGGTGGATATGTGATTCTTCTTGGCAGGCAACTTTTTTCCTTCAATTTTTTAAATATGTCATCCCATTGCCTTCTTGCCTGCATGGTTTCTGCCGAGTAGTCCCAGTTTATTCTTATTGGCTCTCCTTTGTCGGTGACTTTTCTTTTATCCCTCGCTGCTCTTATAATTATCTCTTTGGTTTTGGCAAGCTTGATTATAATATGTCTTGATGACTTTTTTTTTAAGATCTACCTTATGTGGAGTTTGATGAGCGTCTTGGATAGATATCTTTTCATCTTTCACAATATCAGGGAAATTTTCTGCAAACAAATCCTCAACAGTTTTCTCTGTATTTTCTGTTATCCCTCCCTGTTCTGGTACTCCAATCACTCGTAGGTAATTTGTCTTGATAGAGTCCTGCATGATTCTTAAGGTTTCCTCATTTTTTAAAATTCTTTTATCTGATCTTTCTTCAAATATATTAGTGCCAAGTGATTTATCTTCGAGTTCAGAAATTCTAGCTTCTACTTGCTCAATTCTGCTCCTCTGACTTTCTATTGAGTTATCTAATTCTGTAATTTTATTGTTAATCTTCTGAATTTCTGATTGCTGTCTGTCTATGGATTTTTCCAGCTTATTAAACTTTTCATTATGTTCCTGAATAATCTTTCTAATTTCTACAGATGCTTTATCTATGTGTTCCTTGTCTTGTTCTGCATATTGCCTCATTTCCTTCTTGATGTCTTGAAGGGTTCTGTATATTAAACTTTTGTATTCTGCATCTGGTAATTCCAGGAATGCACTTTCATCTAAAAGATCCCTGGATTCTTTGTTTTAAGAGCCTGTTGATGTGGTCATGGTATGTTTCTTTACGTGACTTGACATTGACTGTTGTATCCAAGCCATCTATAAGTTACTGTATTAGTTTATGCTTGCTTACTGTGTCGTAGCTGCTTGCTTTGTTTTGCTTTGTTATACCCCTGTGGGTTGCTTGAGTGAGCTAGCTTGATTATTTTCGCCTTTGGACTCTGGTGTCCTGTCTCCAGCTGGCTAGAGCTGTTATCAGGTATATCAGTCTAGGAGTCCATTCAGTTTTCTTGTATGAATTCAGCTCAGGTTTCCAGGTAGCTGATATCAAGTGTGTGGTACAGGCTCTGTCCTACAGTCTTAGAGGGGCAGGGGTGGTTGGCATATATAGCGGTATCTGATTGCAGTTGGGGGGTCAAGCTCTGAACAAGGCAGGGGGCTGAGAACCAACCCCCAAGTGCCTCTGAGGGAAACGCGTCTCTGTTCCCTAGAGCGTGCTGGTGGGTGGGTTCTGCACAGGGACCACAGGCACCCAAAGTTTTTGTTGTAAGGACTGTGAGGTACCAGTTATCTCTGGACCCCTGTCACAGGTGGCCGGGTGACCTGAGTGGAGCTACCAGTCCTTAGGTCCCTGTTGTGGGTAGGGGAGGACCTTGTTTAATAGGCAAAGCAATGTCAAACTTCAAGCACCCACCTCTCCACCACATAGCTGAAATGGTTGGAGTTTGCCAACAAGGGCCTATTCTCTTGAAATAGGCCCACACTAGGTCCATGCAGAAGGGAAAGGTGCTCAAGGTCCACTGACAGTTTATGCCTGGACTGGAGCCGCTTCTGTCCTGAGCTCCCTGGTTAATGGAGCTAGCAAATTATCTTTTCCCCTCAGTTGCAAATTTTTTCCTTTCCCAAAGCTGGGAGGATGGCTCTAGGTGCTCACCAGGGTCTATCTCAGGCCCAGGGATTCAGCCATTGAAGCCGGTTTGGGGGTGGGGAGGTGTGGTAAAATATAACCAAGTACTTAGCTTTTGCCGAGAGCTCTGTTATCCTCAGGTTCTGGAGGTGTGAGTTGGCTGCGTGGCTGGCTGCTTCTCCCTGAGAAAACTGCAGCCAAGCGCTAGTACCAGCCTGCCGCCGCTGCCACTCCGGGAATTGTGCCTGAGGGCTCCCCGCAATTCAGGTCCGGTAACTCCTCTCCACTTCTGAAAGGTCTATTCCTCTCCCTGCCCCTCAGTTCATTGTCTAAGCTTGCCTTTGATGCTCAGGGGTCCCAGCTTGTCACAAATATACTCGTTTCACTTGTTTTTTCTGGTCTTTGTTGTAAAGAGAGCTTGACGGAAGTGTCTGTCTATTCCACCATCTTGGCTCTGCCTCCTGAGTTAGTGTTTGTGTATGGTGTGAGGTATGGATCCTATTTCATTTTTTTTTACAGAGGGACAACCAGTTTTGGCAGCACCATTTGTTAAAAAGACTGTCTTTTCCCCATTTCATGGATTTTGTCATTTGTCAACGATCAGGTGACCATAGGTGGATGGATTTACATCTGCGTTCTCTATTCTGTTCCATTGGTCTGTGTGCCTGTCATTGTACCAGTATCAGACTGTTTTGACTACCATGACTATATAGTAGGTTCTGAGATCAGATAGTGTGAGGCCTCCTACTTTGTTCTTTTTCTTCAATAACGCCTTTCTTATCTGAAGCTTCTTTCCTTTCCATATAAAGTCGGTAGTTAGTTTTTCCATCTCATTAAAGAACACTACTGGTATTTGGATTGAGATTGCATTATATCTGTAGATTGCTTTGGGTAGGACTGACATTTTCACAGTGCTGAGTCTTCCTATCCAAGATACCAAAACCGGGCAAAGACGCCACAAAAATAGAAAATTACAGACCAATATCTCTCATGAATATAGATTCAAAAATTCTCAACAAAATTTGGTATCCATCTATATAAATGGATAATCTCTCCATCTATTTATGTAGGCCTCTTTTGATTTCTTGCAATAGTATCTTCTTTGTATAGATCTTTTACATCTCTGGTTAGATTTATTCTTAAGTATTTTATCTTTTTAGGGACTGTTATATTTTTTCTTTTTTATTTAACTTTAGATGAAGGTTTACAGAACGAACTAGTTTCTCATCAAACAGTTAGTACACACATTGTTATATGACGTTGGTTAACAACCCCACGACATGTCAACACTCTTCCTTCTCAACCCTGGGTTCCCTATTACCAGTTTCCTGTTCCCTCCTGCCTTCCAGTCCCTACCTTAAGCAAAACCAAACCCACTGCCATCAAGTTGATTCTGACTCATAGCGACCCTATAGAAAGAGTAGAGCTACCCCATAGAGTTTCCAAGGAGCGCCTGGTGGATTTGAACTACTGACCTCTTGGTTAGCAGCTGTAGCACTTAACTACTACACCACCAGGGTTTCCAGTCCCTGCCTTAGGGGCTGTTAAAAATGGCATTGTTTTCCTAATTTCCTTTTCAAAGCTCTCTTTGTTGGTGTAGAGGAATCCAACTGATTTTTGTGTGTTGATCTTGTATTCTGGTACTCTGCTGAATCTTTCTATTAATTCTAGCAGTTTTCTTGTGGAATCTTTGAGGTTCTTTATGTATAGTATCAAATCATGTGCAAATAGCGGTATTTTTACCACTTCCTTTCCAATTTGGATGCCCTTTATTTCTTGCCTTATTTCTCTAGCGAAGACTTGCAGCACAATGTTAAATAGGAGTGGTGATAAAGGGCACCCTTGTCTTCTTCCCATTCTCAGGGGGAATACTTTCAGTCTCTCTCCATTGAGAATGGTGTTGGCTGTTGGTTTTGTATAGATGCCCTTTATTATGTTTAGGAATTTCCCTTCTATTCCTATCTTATTGAGAGTTTTTATCAGGAATGGGTGTTAGACTTTATCAAATGCCTTTTCTGCATCAATTGAGAAGATCATGTGATTCTTTTGTTCTATTTATGTAGTGAATACATAGATTGATTTTCCAATGTTGAACAGTCCTTGCATACCTGGTATGAATCCCACTTGGTCATAGTGGAGTATTTTTTGGTATGATGCTGAATCCTATTGGCTAGAATTTTGTTGAGAATTTTTGCATCTATATTCATGAGAGACAGTGATCTGTGATTTTCTTTTTTTGTGGTGTCTTTTTTTGTCTAGTTTTGTTATCAGGGTTATACTGGCTTCGTAGAATGAATTCAGGAGTATTGTTTCCTTTTCTATGTTCTGAAATAGTTTGAGTAGTACTGGTGTAAGCTCTTTTCTGAATGTTTGGTAGAATTCTCCAGTGAAGCCATCTGGTCCAGGGCTTTTTTGTTTTTGTTGTAGTTGGGAGTTTTTTTAAATTACATCTTGAATCTCTTCTCTTGTTATGGGTCTGTTCAGATTTTCAACTTCAGTTTTTGTTAGTTTGGGTAGGTAGTGTGTTTCTAGAAATTTGTCCATTGCCTCTAGGTTCCCAAATTTGTTGGAATACAGTTTTTCATAGTATTTTGTTATGATCCTTTTTATTTCAGTTGGGTCTGTTGTAATGTCCCCCATCTCATTTCTTATTTGGGTTATTTGCATCCTCTCCTGTTTTTCTTTCGACAGCTTGGCCAATAATTTGTCAGTTTTGTTAATCTTTTCACCAAAGAACAAACTTTTCACCTTGTTGACTCTTTCTATTGTTTTTCTGTTCTCTATTTCATTTATTTCTGCTCTAATCTTTATTATTTCTCTTCTTCTAGTGGCAATGGGCTTCCATTGCTGTTCTCTTTTTATTTGTTCAAGTTGTGAGGTTAACATCTTTGTATTGGTATGTTTTTCCTCTCCATTTGAAAGTTCTGTACCTACGTCATTTATTCCCCCTTTATTGTTTTGACATTGTTGTAATGTACAGATTTACATCTGTGTTTCTCTGTTTTAAGTCTTTTTGCTTTGTTTTATTATTCAGAGTTTTTTTACTGAGGTTGGTATCTTATTGGTGCCGTCCTGTGTCCTAGACACTGGTTGTTGTCTGAGGTTGGTTCTCTAATCGAAGGACTCCATTTAATATTTCTTGTAAGCGTGGTTTGGTTTTTACAAATTCCCTTAATTTCTGTTTATCTGGAAGTGTCCTAATTTCACCATCATATTGGGGAGTGTTTTGCAAGATAAATTATTCTTGGTTGGCAGTTTTTTCTTTCAATGTTTTATATATGTCGTCCCATTGTCTTCTTGCCTGCATAGTTTCTGCCAAGTAATCAGAGTTTAGTCTTATTGTTTCCACTTTCTAATGTGACTTTTCATTTTTCTTGAGCTGCTCTCAGGATTCTTTCTCTGTCTTTGGTTTTGGCAAGTCTGGTTATGGTATGTCTTGGTGACTTTCTTTTGGGGTATATCATATATGGGGTTCATTGAGCTTCTTGGAGAGTCAACTTTTCATCTTTCATGATATTTGGGAAGTTTTCTGGCAGCAAATCTTCAACAATCTTTTCTATGTTTTCCATTTTTCTCCTCATATTCTGAACTATGATCATGCACAAAATTATGCTCTTGAACCTAATCCTTAGGTTTTCTTCATTCTTTTCTGATTTTTCCTCAAACAAAGTGGCATCCATGGATTGGTTTTCCATCTCGCCAAGTCTGTCTTCCATTGTTACAAAGTTGCTCCTAAAACCTATTGAGTTGTCCATTTCTGAAATCTTGTCGTTTATCTTTTGGATTTCTAGTTGCTGTTTTTGCATGATTTCTAATTATTTATTTTGATGTTTTATTCTTGTATTATTTTTCTGAAATTTTCTGTTGCTTTGTTTGTGATTCCTTGATTTTGTCTATGTTTTTGTTGGTTTTGTCTGTGTTTTCCCTGATTTTATCTATTTTCCCTTGGTTTTTCTGTGTTTTCTTTGATTTCTTTCCTAATGTCTTAACAGAGAGCCCTAGATATTAGTCTTTTGAACTCCATATCAGGTAGTTCCACTGCCTTTTATTGTATCAGAAGTTTAGCTGGTTATTTTGTTCACTTGCTGGAGTCATCTTGTCCCGCATTTTTATATGTTTTGATATTGCCGGCTACCTCTAAGAAATTAAGGTGTTATTTTCTTTGTTTATTAATTGTATGTTTGTTTTTTTGTCCTGATTTTTTGTTTTGTTTTGATATGTCAGGGCAGGTGGGCTGGGCATGATATGCTGCTTTCTTGTCTGTGGGCACGATAGCTCTCATTGCCTTGTCGGGGTGGGCAGGGCAGCAGCAAGCAGGTTGATGCCATTTTTCTGTATACTGGTTTGGTGAGGTGGCCTAGGGCAGACCAGGTGGGTGCTGTGTGCCTTCTGATGTTGGTCCAGCAGTGTAAGTGGATTCATAGCCCCTCGCCAGATGGGCAGGGGTGACAGATGGGGGTTTTATGGGCTCACTTCCCACTGTTCAGCAGCTGGTTGAGTGGTGATAGGGAGGGGTGGTGTGGGCCTAGTGTAGCAGTGGACCTGAGCTCCAGGGATGCTCTAGCCAGGGCTGTGTGGTGGGGGCCAGCAGGAAGGGTGCAGGTGTTGTACTGGGCTAGGTGTGAGGGAGAAAGAAAAGAACAGAGAGAGAAAGGAAAAAATGGGGTGGTATGTGGTAATTGGTGGGTGGGGCATGATGATCTGGAGGCCAGCAGGAAGGTAGGGGAGGTGATGTACAGGGCTAGGTAAGAGGGAGAAGTAAAAGAAAGAAAGAAAAAGAAAAAAAATGGCTGTATGGTGGGGGTTGGTGGTTGAGGATAAACCTGGGGCAGTGACTGGCTGGTGCTCTGGTAGCACTTTATCCATGATGGTGCAGTGGGTACTGGCTAGGAAGTGGAGGAAGTGGCTTACAGGGCTAGGTGGAAGGGAGAAAGAAAAGTAAGAGTGGAAAAAAGAAAAAAAAAATGTGCAGTGGGGACTGGCAGTTGAGCACTGGGCAGACCAGGGGATTGGTGGGAGGGGAGGGGAGGTGACTTATAAAATAGGTGGGAGGGAGAAAGAAAAGAAAGAAAAAAAATGGTGGTTTGGTGGGAACCAGCATGTGGGGGCAGAGCAGACCTGGGATGGCAGTGGGCTGGCTGGCGGCTGTCTGGCTGTGGCAGCATGGTGGGAGCTGGTGTGAAGGTGGGGAGGTGACATATGTGGCTAGGTCGGAGGGAAAAAGAAAGGAAAAAAGAGAAAAACAAAAGAAAAAAATTGGTGGCATGGTGTGGGCCCGTAAGTGGGGGCAAGGCATATCCAGTCCCAGTGGGAAGGGAAGGTATGTGATGTACAGAGCTAGGAGGGAGGGAGAAAGAAAACAAAGAATAAAAGGAAAAAAAAAGGCATTGTGTTGGGACTGGTGGGTGGAGGCAGGGCAGTCCCAGGACAGTGGTGGGTTGGTTTACTGGTGGCTGTCTTGCTGAGGTAGTGTGGTGGGGGCCAGTGGAAAGTGGGGGAGGTGGCATTGGGGCTAGATGGGAGGGAGAAAAAAAGGATGAAAGAGAGAAAAGAAAAAAAATAAAAGGAAAAAAATGGCAGCATGGTGGGACTGGCAAGTGAGGGTGGGTGGATCTAGGAGCTGGTGGAAAGGGAGAGGAGGTGATGTATGGGACTAGGTGGGAAAGAGAAAGAAGAGAAAGAAAAAAAAAGGAAGAAAAAAATGCTGGTGCAGTGGAAACCAGTGGGTGGGGGCAGGGCAGACCCAGTGCAGTGGTGGACTGGTGGCTCTCTAGCTTTGGTGGCACACCAGGGGCTGGCTGGAAGGGGAGGGAGGAGGTGGCGTACAGGGCTAGATGGGTGGGAAAAAGAAAACAGAGAAAGGGAAAATGAAATGGCATCACAGCGGGAGCCAGTGGGTGGGTGTGGGGCAGACCTGGGGTGGTGGTAGGCTGGTGGCTCTCTAGCCACGGCAGAAAGTCAGGGGTTGGTGGGAATAGGGAAGGTGGTATACAGGGATAGGTGGAGGATTAAGGAAAGGGAGAAAGGAAAAAATATGGTGTCATGGCAGAGCTGGTGGGTGGGGGCAAGGTGAACTTGAGGTGGCAGTGGGCCAGTGACTCTTTAGCTGTGGTGGTACAATGTGAGTTTGGCAGGAAAGGGTAGAGGTGGCATATGAAGCTAGGTGGGAGAGAGAAAGGGAAAAAAAATGTTGGCACAGTGGAGGCTGGGGAGTGATGGTGGGTGGACCCAAGGGCAGATAGGAAGAGGGGGTGATGTACAAGGCTAGGTGGAAGGAAGAAAGAAAAAAAAAGGAGAAAGAAGAAAAAATGACAAAAAAAATGGTGGCACAGTGAGAGCTGGCATGTAGGGGCAGGGCAGACCTGGAGTGGCAGCGGGCTGGTGGCTCTCTAGCTGACGCAGCATGGCAGGGGCTTGTGGGAAAGGGTAGAGGTGGTGTATGGGACTAGGTGGGAGGGAGAAAGAAAAGGGAGAAAGGGAGAAAAATGGTGCCGTGATGGGAGCCAGCTGGTGGGGGTCAGGCAGACCTGGGGTGGCAGTGGCCTGGTGACTCTCTGGCTGAAGTGGCAAGGTGGAAGCCAGAAGGCTGAGCAGCAGGAAAGTGTGTTTCTCTAGTTATTGCGTGCTTTGTCTCTTGTTGGGCGCTCCATGAAGTTGCCTTCCTGTACTCCTTGCCCAGGGTCATTGCTGGCTGTATTTCAAGATGGTGATGCTGTGCTGTGTTAGTTGGCAGGGGATCTCCACTCCATATGTCAAATTGTTCTTTGTTTTCCATCAGTTTCTTCTTCCATTCGGTGTTTGATCTAGTTCTTTATCCCTTCATTTGATGCTTAGGGTTCCAGGACTGATGTTTGTATCTGTTTTACTTAACTTTTTGATTCTTTGCTGCAGAGGAATGGCATGGTGTGACTGCCTAGGGTGCCATGTTGGCTCTGCCTCTGAGCCCAACATGTTTTAACTGAGTCTTCTGTGGAGGTTTGGTTCTTATCTGCAGACTTGACTGGCAATGGATCCACTTCCAGGCTCACTCAGGTTGTTACTAGAATTCATTTCCTTGCTGCTTGTCAAATAGATGCCACATTCAGCTTCCTGGAGCTACCCACAGTTCCATGCTGCATTGTCCTGTCCATATATCCTTTTACAATATGACAGTTTCCATTTTCAAAGCCAGCAATTGAGTCTCTAGAGCTAGTCTGCTAGTAAGACAGAGTCTTATATAATGTAATCATAGAGTGCCATCTGGTCACCTTTGCCATATTCTATTGGTTAGAAGTAAGTTACTGTTCCCACCCACTCTCAAGGGGAGAGGATTATACAAGGGGCAGGAGCATCAAGAGTTGGGGATCGAGGGAGGAATATCCCAGAATCTATCACAAAAGTATAAGAAGAAGAAGCAAATGCACACATATTTGAGCAGTGGTGTCAGTAGGGTTTGTGTCATCCAGTATGGTAACTCATGGTGTTAACCGCCCCCCCACCACCCCATGGACCTCCTCCCACACCAAACCATACGGAATCCTTAGTAATGTTTTTTGTACTGTTATTCATAAATTGTAATTCCTATATATCACTTTTCCTTTAATTACTACTTCATTCTCAAAAAGTTATTGGTGTAGCTTCACAAATATGAATTACCACAATATTGTAGCTAAAGCACATGATAATTTGACAAAATGAGTGACTATAAAAACACTGACCTCAACGAAAACAACAGCATGTGCTTGTAGCACATGCAGATGGAACCACGTGATTCGAAGCACCACTGTAATTGGGTAATAGTGGCAGCTCTGACCAGAGTGCGTTAGAAGTTTCAAAAAGTAAATTAACATGGAGTTTTAGCCTTCTAGGTATATTGATACAGGTAAGCTGAGCTTATGAAAATGTTTTTGTTGTTATAACTAACTGTAGGTATATTTTTATAAAAAATAATAAATTTCTGCTGAAACACTGCACAAAGATTTTATAGACAGTCATTTTGGTGTCACCCCCTCTGACACTGTCACCCAGTGCAGTCCATGCCCCCCACATCTCCCTAGTGATGCCACTATATTTGACTTAATCAAATTCATTTAGCAAATCAATAGTAGTACTTTAAACAGAATTCAGAAACCTGATTACAATCTTCTTGTCCTAACTACTAAATTTTATCATCAAAATTCAGATGGTCTTGGCTAAACAGCATGTTCTGGCTGGTGGTGATGGAGTCCAGGAATAAATCAACTAGGGGTATTTGTTGAGCAAAGTAACTTCTTGTGAAATAGACACTGTCCAAATTTGTATGTTCAACTCAAGCTTCACTCATAGCTTTTGTGAAACAGTCATTTTCCAAAGTTGTGTGCTCAACTCAAGCTTCACTCTTGCTGGAGCTGAGATATAAGGCTATCCAGTTGGGAGTGGACATCTAGGGGTTGAATATGTTAAGACTATAGTTCATTCAGTCTCTCAGGAAGAGAAGTTGGCAAAGTCCAGGTTTTAGCTTGGAAGGACAGGGAGGTAGTCTACTGAAGAATTCAACTGCTCACAGGAGGCTGAGGTGGAGCCACATCCATGAAGTGTGGACCAACACGAAGATGGAGTTGAGGTTGGATTGTGACTCAGAGGACTTGTCTTTCTCTCTCATAGGACTAGTACTTGGCTACACCTGTGGGCAGAGAAGAGTCTACCAATGTACTCCCTGTAGGAGGCCTCACTGAAGGAAGGGACTGACAATTATCTCATGAAATGTACTCTTTGATTCTGTATTGATTGAGCTTAGGCAAAGCAATACACATTCACTTTTTGTTTTTCCCTGAACCTAAGGCACATTTTCCTTTTTTTGTCAATCAACATGATTTTACTAATAGTTCTCCCTAACCATCATTATCTCAAAAAAAAAAAAAAAAGAGAAAATCTAGCTACATACATAGAATTTAATTTACTGAGACCAAAGGCTAAGGTCCTTGAGGACAAGGGCAAGGACTTATCAATCAGCATCCCTCTCACCACACCTTCCCAGAACCCAGCCTGAGATAGAGCACAGGAGGTGCTTTGATGGACGATGAATTAAATCAAATCACAAAAACATTACGGTGAAGAGAAAACACTGAAACAGAAATAAGGTATTCCAGGAAAACTTTCCCTAAGAATTCAAATTCCTAATACTTGGATAAGCTTTTACAGTTTACAGAATTTTTTTTTATTGTAATTTAGATGAAGTTTTACAGAACAAAACTAATTTCTAATTAAATAGTACACATATTTTTTTATGACATTGGTTAACAACCCCATGACATGTCAACACTCTGCCTTCTCGACCTTGGGTTCCCTATTATCAGCTTTCCTGTCCCCTCCTGCCTTCTAGTCCTTGCCCTTGGGCTGTTGCGCCCCTTTAGTTTCATTTTGTTTTATGGGCCTGTCTAATCTTTGGCTGAAGGGTGAACCTCGGGAGTGACTTCATTACTGAGTTAAAAGGGTGTCCAGGGGCCATACTCTCAGGGTTTCTCCAGTCTCTGTCAGGCCAGTAAGTCTGGTCTTTTTTTGTAAGTTAGAATTTTGTTCTACATTTTTCTTCAGCTCTGTCCGGGACCCTCTAACATGATCCCTGTCAGAGCAGTCAGTGGTGGTAGCTGGGCACCATATAGTTTTACTGGACTCAGTCTGGTGGAGGCTGTGGTAGATGTGGTCCATTAGTCCTTTGGACTAATCTTTCCCTTATATCTTTAGTTTTCTTCATTCACCCTTGCTTCTGAAGGGGTGAGACCAGTGGAGTATCTTAGATGGCCGCTCACAGGCCTGAAAGACCCCAGACGCTACTCACTAAAATAGAATGTAGAACATTTTCTTTGTAAACTATGTTGTGCCAATTGAACTACAAGTTTCCTGAGACTGTGGTCCCCACAGCTCTCAGCCCAGCAATTCAGTCCCTCAGGGAGTTTTGATGTGTCTTTCAAGCTTCCATGACCTTGCCTTGGACAAGTTGTGCTTGCTTCCTGGTATTGTGTACTGTCTTACCCTTTACCAAAGTTACCACTTTAAGGCACATTTCCTTAATTATCTTTAATAATATTTCTCTTTTTGTCTTCCTTTCCCCCCACTCTTCTTTCTTGAAATGGCTTAGCTTTCATTGAAAGCCTTATATTACTATAGGTTTCATTGAAACCTGATGATGAAGATATAATTCTATCGATTAAACAAATTGGATCAGATATGCTTTTCCACGTATTGCTTACTTATTATACAGCTTCCTATGCCTTTTTAAATACCACATGTTTTATGGGGTCTTTCTCCTGTGACTCATTTTTGGAACAGATCCGAAAAAGAGTTATTCCCCAGACGTGGCACCATTGACCCTCATTTTGAACTACATTTTTTATTTATTTTAAAAAAGATATTTCATTCACAGAATCCCCACTGAGCTTTTTATTGTGGAAAATTAGAGCCCGTAAATCATCCCCCTCAGAAAACTATAAATTTTATACAATTGAAACATTCCATGGACTAAGCTTGGCACTTTGATGAAATCACTCCTTTGCTTCACATAATTTATGAGCGTCCCCCATTCTCCTCCCTCCTGCTCCATCATTACCTTGGCCTCACAGCAAGAGTAGAGGGTGGTATCATGCCTTTAAATTGCTCACTGGGGTTTATTGAGTATAATTTGTGAGTGAATTTATATGAACCCACAGTATTGCAACTTATCCAAAATTATGAACAATAAAACTTTTCATTTTCTTCTGGCAGGCAGAAGGGACATAGGTTGATCATGCAGGAGGTAGCCCGGCATGGTGCACTGGGGAACAGATGACATGGGTCAGAGCCGAGGCTCTGGTTGTTGTTCCCTGTGAGACTGAGGCCACAGTTTCCTCACCTGTAGACTCAGAGCACGGGCCATTTTTAAGGTTCCTTTCAGCTCTCACACATTCTGATTCTATGAATTGAAAATGGTTCTTTGCATACTGCTTCTTTTAGAAGGTAACTACAAAAACCAACATGATGTATCTCAAAGTTCTGATGTGGTATTTTGTCTGTGGGCAGATGACCCTTGTATTTTAGGGGAGAGAAGAAATGAGAGTAAAGAGCAAGGAGAAAGCACATAGTAGTATAGAACAAAGCATGACTGATGCTTGTCTGTCAGGCTTGCATTTGATTGTGAGGTCCTTGAAATGAAGGATTGTGTCTTATTGAACTTGGATGCCTTGGCTAGTAGTACAGAACCTGTTACTTGCTGGGTTTCTGATAAAAGCATTGAATGAATACAGTAAAACCAAAATGTGTGTTACCTCTATAAATTCAAGTGTCTGGGACAATTCCAGGCACACAGTAGGTGCTCAATAAATATTTTTTGAATTTAACACATAGGCTACTTGCCATTGTTGGGATCTTGGAGTTTTCCTGTGTCCCTCCACATTACAGGTGACATCCTAATTTTTACATCCTTCTCCTTTTCCTGACTAGAACTCCAGATGAGTCTTCTAAGACATTGCTAGCTTTATGGCATCGATAGTACTTAACAGTCTTGGAAAGAGTACTGCTGCTAGAGATTATCAGTTGCTGTTGAGTTGATTCCAACTCATGGTGATCCCACATGTGTGAAAGTAGAACTGTGCTTCATAGGGTTTTCAATGGCTGATTTTTCAGAAGTAGATCATTAGGCCTTTCTCCTGTAGTGTCTCTGGACGGACTTGAACCACCAACCTTATACATCACCTGGAGGCTCCTGCTGCTGGAGAAATAAGCCAGATTTAGAAGAGAGTTGAGGTTTAGACAAGAGAACAATATAGAGGCAGTATGGCAAAGAGGCTAACCTTGAGCCCTGGAGTGAGACATGGGATCAAATATGGGCTCTGCCCCTTATGAGCACTGTGACCTTGGGCAGAATATTTAATCCCTCTAAGATCCACTCATCTTACTTGTAAAAAAAAATATATGTATATATATATATACACATGTATATATACACATACACACACATAAAAAAAAAAAAACTAGTGCCATCGATATATACACATGTATATACACACACATATATACATATATATGCACATGCATTTTTTTTATGTATATATACGTGTACATATG
The DNA here is from genome assembly GCF_024166365.1 of Elephas maximus indicus. NCBI lineage: Eukaryota > Metazoa > Chordata > Mammalia > Proboscidea > Elephantidae > Elephas > Elephas maximus. The sequence goes on from NC_064819.1 coordinate 193,924,133, forward strand.
CATACACACACACACACACACACACACGTATATATAAACCAAACCTACTGCTGTCAAGTTGATGCCGACTCATAGAGACCCCATAGGGTTTTCAAGGTTATAAATCTCTACGGAAGCAGACTGTCACATATTTCTTCTGCAGAGCTGCTGGTGGTTTCGAACCACCAACCTTTCGATTAGCAGTTGATTGTATATATACATATATATCTCAGTGAAAATGAAAGAAATCTTCCAGGAGATAAATTGACACAATAGCTACAAACAATGGACTGAAACATACCAATGAGGATGGCACAGGTCTGGGCAACGTTTTGTTCTGTTATACATAAGGTCTCCATGAGTTGGAGCTGACCTGAGGGCAACTAACAGCAAGCATTACTAATATTGCTGCAATGCATCAATAATTGCAAGTTTTTATTTTCTTGTTAAAGTTGGGATTCAGATGTGGCAGTATAACTATTGTCCTGTGTATAATTTGTTTTTGTTCTAACTTAACCATTTCTTTAGTTTTTCAGGGTATATTTTGAGAGCCTTGCATTAAAAAAAGAAATTATTACTCATATTTATTAAAAGAACCTCACTATTTTGGATGAAGAGTATTGCTTGGATATTTTTTTTAACTCCTAAATATAGTTTTTGTGATTCCAGTCTTTTAGGAAAGAATGAGAATACTGTAATGTATATGAAATTTCTGGTATCTTCTTCCACAAGACGGAAAATTTCCTTTCTAACAGCTGTCACTTATAACTTTGCCTATATGCAATTCTAATACAACACACTGTTTTAGGAAGAATATCACTAGGGTCAGAATGCAAAACAGTCTGAAATACATGAAAATCAAGGTGAGGTCATCAGTTCCTTTTTCTTTGACCTGCTTGCAGGATCCTTGGACAAGGTATGAGCTAGATTATGTGTTTTGGAACCATTTTTCTCCTAAATATTAAAAATGTAAATAAGCAATGGAGTTTGGGGTGACAGAGGACGCTGAAATGATGGCCACCCAGTCCTTGCAAGTGAAATACAGCTCACTTAATGACACTTCAGTCCTAAATCACTTCCCTGCAGGCGAGTTTGCAGCTGAGGGGGTTACACAAAACATTCCTTCAGGACCATTTAAAATGGCTGAATAAGCAAAGTGTCTTACATGACAACACTCAGAATATCTAACGGGTGGTTCAGGTACACATATTACTGCCCATGGCTCTAGGCCCAATAACCTTTCCTCATAGAGATATATATTCCCCGGACAGAAAACAAATCTCTTTCCAAGTTAGAGAACTTTATCAGATTTATCTCTCAGTGTCAGATCAACAGGCAGGAAACGAATGAACTCTGCAGCATGATTCAAATTAGAAGGAGAGCAATTTACAGTGCTCACCGGCTTCTCGTAAACCTTATTAATGTTTGGCATGGAGTGCCAAAGAGCCATAAAGCATCGTCCTGCTGAACTTTTATATCTGCTTAGTCTCTTATTATACGTCTTCAACACAGCTTAAATAATGGCAGCCAGAGCATCTCGTGAGCAGGAAATGAGAAAGTTACACATGTTTTTGTCTCATAATCAAATATTCTTCCCTATCTTTTTAAGTCTTCCACTGGGAGGCAAGGTACTGTTTTTTGGTTTCATTTTTCCTTAAGCTGATGCCTGTAATTTCCACTTTGTTTTAGATTTGTCACAGCTCTAAAATGGAATTAAGTTGCTTATTTATGCTCATGTCTTCTATTAGTTTAGATTTGGGGGCGTTTCTTAATTCAGTCATGGCTATATAGTTGCTTGAATCCACAGTCCTTCTTGAATTCTAGACCACTGTGCTCTAATGATGTGAACTCTTTATGGATAGTACCAACTTACTTATTTATGAGATCCAAATTTTTCTTCTTTCTCCAAGGTTCTCAATATACTTGATGTAATAATACTGGTAGGTGACATTTGTTGAAAAGTTCCTAAATGTCTGGTACCTTATATTTTTATCTTATTTAATCATTGTAACAACCTCATGTGATATGTGTTATTATCACCCTAATTTATGGGATGAAGAAATAAAGTTACCCTGGGATACCTTGGTATTAAACCAAAGAGCGGGGAATCGCATCCTAACAGCCTACTTTTAACAACTGCGCTAGGTTCCCAGTCTAGAACATTAACATACATTTCATTGAATGTGATACCCTGGAAAACAAGAGCCTAAACAAATAGAGAAGATAAGAGGAGGATGGGAAGAAAGAAGGTGAAATGTAGAAAGAAGGATAACATGGGGACTCCCTGGAAATCCTATGGAACAGTTCTATTGTGTCCTATAGGGTCACTATGAGTTGGAATCGACTCGACAGTAATGGGTTTGGGTTTTTAGGTGCCATTGAATCATTTTCAACTCATAGCGACCCCTTATGATAGAGTAGAACTGACCCTTAGGACTTTCTTGGCTGTAATCTTTAAGGAAGCAGATTACCAGGCTTTTTTCCTACAGAGCTGCTGGATGGGTTCAAACCGCCAACCTTTTGGTTAGCAGCCAAGTGCTTAACCATTTGTGCTACCAGGGCTCCTTTACCAAGAATGAGGCTGAGGAAATCTTAGTTGCCCAATTGACTCTTGTTGGATTGCATTGTCTTCTCAGGTGCCTTGCTAATGAGCAGTAATGTAGTTGAACCACTCAGGCATTCTGATAACTAGAAAAAAGGGATCTTCCATTATAGTGGATTCATTTTTTTTTTGTAATTTTTCACTTGAAATAATTTTAGACTCAAAAAAGCTACAAGAAAAGTATAAAGAGCTCCCACATCCCTTCACCCAGAATACTCCAATTGTTAATATTTTATCACATTTGTTTTTATTTCTCTCTGTCTCTCTCTCTCTATATCATTATTATCTTTATGAATCATTGGAGAATAAGTTGCAGATGTGATGCCCCTTTACTATACCTAATACTTTGGTATTTATGTTCTAAGAACAAGGAAATTCTCTTACATAATCACATTGTTGTTGTTAGGTGCTGTCAAGTCAATTCTGACTCATAGTGACTCTATGCATAACAGAATGAAACATTACCCAGTTCTGTGTCACCCTCAAAATTGTTGCTATATTTGAGCCCATTGTTGCAGCCATTGTGTCAATCCATCTCGTCGAGGGTCTTCCTATTTTTTGCTGACCCTCTACCCTACCAAACACGATGTCCTTCTCCAGGGATTGGTCCCTCCTGATAACATGTCCAAAGTTTGTGAGATGAAGTCTCGTCATCCTTGCTTCCAAGGAGCACTCAGCCTGTACATCTTCCAAGACAGACTTGTTCATTCTTCTGGCAGTCCATGGTATATTAAATATTCTTTGCCGACACCATAATTCAAAAGCATCAATTCTTCTTCAGTCTTCCTTGTTCATTGTTCAGCTTTTGCATGCATATGAGGTGACTGAAAATGTCATGGCTTGAGTCAGGCACACCTTAGTCCTCAAAGTGACACATCTTTGCTTTTTAACACTTTAAAGAGGTCTTTTGCTACAGATTTTCCCAATACATGCCTCTTTTGATTTCTTGATTGCTGCTTCCATGAACATTGATTGTGCAGCCAAGTAAAATGAAATCCTTGACAACTTCAATCTTTTCTCCATTTATCACGATGTTGCTTATTGGTCCAGTTGTCAGTGTTTTTCTTTTCTTTATGTTGAGGTATAATCCATATTGAAGGCTGTGGTCTTTGATCTTCATCAGTAAGTTCTTCAAGTCTTCTTCACTTTCAACAGGAAGGTTGTGTCATCTGCATATTGCAGGTTGTTAATGAGCCTTCTGCCAATCCTGATGCCATGTTCTTCTTCACATAGTCCAGCTGCTCAGATTAGGTGCACAGCATAAAGATTGAATAAATATGGTGAAATGATACAACCCTGACACATGCCTTTCTGAGTTTAAATCATACAGCATTCCCTTGTTCTGTTTGAACAACTGACTCTTGGTCTAAGCAGGTTCCCCATGACCACAATTAAGTGTTTTGGAATTCTCGTTCTTCTCAATGTTATACATAATTTGTTATGATCCAGACAGTTGAATGCCTTTGCATTGTCAATAAAACACAGGTAAGCATATTTCTGATATTCTTTGCTTTCAACCAAGAACCATCCGATATCGCAATGATATCCCTCTTCCACGACCTCTTCTGAATTCTGCTTGAATTTCTGGCAGTTCCCTGTGAATGTACTGCTGCAGCTACTTTTGAATGATCTTTAGCAAAATTTTACTTGGATGTGATATTAATGATATTGTTTGATAATTTATTCATTCTGTTGGATCACCTTTCTTTGGAATGGACACAAATATGGATATCTTCCAGTCGGTTGGCCAGGTAGCTGTCTTCTAAATTTCTCAGCATAGATGACTGAGCACCTCCAGCATTGCATCCATTTGTTGAAACATCTCGATTGGTGTTCTGTCAGTTCCTGAAGCCTTGTTTTTTGCCAATGCCTTTAGTGCAGCTTGGACTACTTCAATACTGTTAGTTCTTGATCATACGCTACCACCTGAAATGGTTAAACGTTGACCAATTCTTCTTGGTATAGTGACTCTGTATATTCTTTCCATTTTCTTTTGATGGCTCCCACACTGGTCAGTATTTTGCAACTTGAGGCTTGAATTTTTCCTTTAGTTCTTTCAGCTTGAGGAATGCCAGGTGTGTTCTTTCCTTTTGGTTTTCTAACTGTGGGTCTTTGCACATTTCATTGTAATATTTGTAATATTTTACATTATACTTATTAAAATTAGATATTAACGCTGGCTAAATGATAATATCTAATCTATAGTTTTTATTTATATTTTGCCACTTGTCCCAATAAAACTATTTAGGAGGGTATTCAGTGACCAACTAAGGATTACATGTTGCATTTAGTTATGTTTCTTTAGTGTCTTTTAGTCTGGAACAATTTCTCTACTTCTCTTTTTCTTTTTCACCTTGACTTTTTTTTTTTTTTTGAATACACATTAATTGTAGATTGCCTTTCAATTTTAGTTTGTCTGATATTGCCTCATGATTTAGTGAAGTTATACAGTGTTGACAGGAATAACACTGAGATCATGATTCTCAGTGACTCATATCAGGAGCCATATGATGTTTAGTTGTCCCTTTACTGATGATGTTAACTGGTTTCTCCACTGTAAAGTTACAATTTTTAATGGATTAAAATTAAAACTAAATTTAGATGCTAGTTTCCTGCAAATCAGTTCGACCACCTAATCCCTTGTTGCCATCAAGTCGATTCCGACTTGCAGCAACCCTGTAGGACTGAGTAGAATGCCCCATAGGGTTTCCAATAGTGGCTGGTGGATTCAAACTACCAACCTTTTGGTTAGCAGCCAAAAACTTAACCACTGCACCACCAGGGCTCCCAATTACCCAATAAGCTTTGGGTATTCTGAAAAAGCTAGTTTCCTGACCTGTAGTCTCAGGCCCAGTCTTGTAGAAAGTGGTGATTCAATGAGGCATTGCTTTGGGGAGTATTAACCTAGATCTCATCTCTACTACTATAATGCTCAAGTTATGATTCTCTTGGTACTTAGGAAAGTGTCTCAATATTTGGTAAACCTTTAATGAGATTAATGTAATATTGGAATACTCATGTGCCAAAAATATGCTTATTATAGATTCAAATTATGGATGAGCACAGCCATTTCTAGAGCAATTACTCTTGAATGGAGATAGTGAGTGTAGTCAAATTAGGTCTGTGCCATTGCTGGACAAGGCCAATTCATTGAAGCAGGACTCAGTTAAATTGGAAGGACTGGCATCTGAAACTGCATCCTTCCTATGTAGTGGAGGAAACTCAGTTTGGCAGAACATTATCTCTTATGAGTAGGAAAATATGTGGTAGTGCTACATGTGAACGGTGGGTGATTATGTTAAACCATGTAGGAGGCAAGCACTTGGACAGGTAGTCAGGTGGGTCCTCCAAACCAAAAATCAAACTCTTTGCCGTCGAGTTGATTCCAACTCATAATGACCCTAGGAGCCTATTAACAGGTATCAGTAGCCCACTAGTGTGTGTACATGTGTGTTTGTCTGTGTGAGTGTGTGTGAGTGTCATGGGACATGGAGAGGGTGAGTGTGTAGGGTGATGTGGATGGAGAAGCAAATTAGCGGAGGAAAGACAGATGAGAGCCCAGCTGTAAAGGGCTTAGGGCATTCAGCAGATACAGGGACTGGTTCTCTAGCCAAGGAGAGCAAATCAGAAGATTACAGAACCTGGGTACAAGACCAAATCTGAGCTGGTGCTAAATGTCACTTGATAAAGGCTCCCAAGAATGGGGCTAGAGAACTAGTTAAACTTCTAGCCTAAGGTCTCCACTGGTCTTAGGGAACAAGGAAGAATATCAGAGAATTCCAGCTGGGTGAGAAGTGAGGTACAGAGTTTGTGGACCAAGTCTGACAGCATGACCAGCTTACGCTGTTAAAGGTCTGAGGCTCCTAATCAGCAATTATGCAATCAGCACGAGCAGTTATACTCACCTAATCCAAGCCAAGCTCACCTTACAGCAACATTATTATTATTATTTTGTCATTTTATGAAATATTCTCTCTTTCAAGGCTATTATTCTGTTTAGGCTTGGAAAGGCATAGCATGATTTTGTCAGTGCTCAGTATCCTTCCAAGAAATACCTTAGGTCTGAGAAATATGGCTTCTTTTCCATACCTTCGAGCAGATGAAACATAAAGGGAAATGGAATGCTCAATGAAATATATATTAATAAAGAAATGTGTCAGAATCAAATTATTTCAGAAAATAATTGCTTTTAATTATTACCTTTTATAATTCTCTGCTGTCTTTCAGATTTTTAAATTTCAGTTCTTTCTCTCTTTCCCCATATTTCCTGTTAATTTAATTCATGCAATGTTTTAGAGACCATAGCAATGAGATGTTGTATAAACATACATTGGGACAGAATGGCAACTCTTCCTATGGTAATAGAAGCCATAGAAACGTGTGTGTTGCGGGGGCTGTTTTGGGGTCAAAGTGTTGCGGAACTCATGGAATTGGGAAAATGAAGTGTTTCACTGTGATCACGTTGTTATTTGGGTCTGTTGTTCTTGTCATCATGATTTAACATTTATTGCCTAAACATTTATTTCTAAAATCCCCTGGATAGACCCTGGAACTAGATGTCAACTCTGCTTAGTAGATTTATGTTTGAAATTAGATAGCAAAGCCACAAAATGGAAAAAAGATGAAAATACTTGCAAAACAGAAATGTTGAATAATACATTCCCAGGAAAGGTAGGTAAGGAGAAAATGAGTTTGACCCAGGCAGTTAGGAATGAAGAAAGTGTGAGGAGACTTAAACGGCTAGCTTACGTTTGGTTCACAGCCATTTCCAAAAACCCTGGGAGGGATAATGCAGCCTGCATAATTTAGCAATTTAATCCTCCTCTACCACAACTGAGGCTCCATGGGGTGGAATCCTGATGAGAAGGCTCCCTGTCCTGGATAATAATAACAAGCTGTCCTCTTTGTAGGCAACTTTTCAAGTGGGAGTCTTACTCTACCACTTGCATAGCCAGTGTAACAAGTCCTCAAACACAAGGGAAACCCTGAATGAATTTTTTTTAAGGATGTAAATGTCATTCACAAATAAAGATATAACTTCTTAGAATAAGTTTTTTTTCCTTTAAAATGTGCCTCACACCATCTTTTTTTTCCTACCTCAAAAGTGGCGTACCACATTTTTAATATTAAATGCCTCTAATAACAAAAGTAAACTGCATGTTATTTATGGAAACTGTACAATATTAACTTCGCTAATTACATGGTTGCTCACTTTCCCAGGACCAGATCACCTCCCATTTGTTTCAAACTGCTATGGCCACCATGTGTTTTAAGAGTAAGACAGAAATAATAAACTGCAGGTTTCCTGGGTAATCATGTGTTATTTCTGCAACTCACACAGGAAATTTGCCATCTGGGCTTGAAGGGCACATTGTCCCAAGATGTAGTGGAGCAGAGCAAGCCAGGATTTCCCTATCAGCTGCCTCTGTAACCACTGATTCTATGGGACATTTCAAATAGAGTTGTGAGACCAGAAAGACTCAAGTTTAGACTTCTGGTACAATTTCCTAGTTATGTGAAATCTTTAGCAAGTAACTTGTCTGCCTCTTTGTTGTCTGAAAATAAATTAGGGATAATGGTTCCTAATTGCTTGTGTGGCTCTGAATCTTAAATGAAGTCATATAATATGGTGTTGGCATAGGGAAATATGGTTCTTAGCTTCTTTCCCCTCTATCCCAGCCTCTTGTAAACTTCTGAGAACTAAGCTGAGAAGGCGTAAAAGATGGTCTACATCCTAGTCTTACTCTAAATTCAGAATAAGAAGCCTGAACTGGGCTATATTGTGCAAAGGTATTTGCTATTTTGGGGGCTAGGATTTGCTTAGTCTTTACCTTTCTTCCCATCGCTCCTTGGTGAGTGACCTGGTGCCACCACCTGCCTATTGGAGAACTGAGTTATGTGTTCAGTGATACATCTCTCTGGATCCCACCACAGAGCTTAAATAAATCCCAAGTCAGCAACCCTTTACTAAATGTCTACTAGGAATGGTTCAGCCTCTCTAGATCTGTGCAGTAATTCCTGTGGTTACAACTGCTTGGATCTTTGGATCTATAAATTCTTTTTTTTTTTTTTTTAAAGAGTTTTCTCTTGAATTCTGTTTTGCTTCAAACACCAGTTTCACTTTGACATAGTGAAGATATGAAGCTCCCCTCAACAGACACAGCTTGGCTAGATGCCAGCCAGCCGAGAGTTCCTCCAGGGTATTTTGGCTGTGGGAGAGCTTACAGATAGCCTGGTCTTGCCATCTGTGATGATCAGTTGTTGCAGTAATAATAACAATTGCTGGGTGCATAATTGGTTGTCTGAGAATGTGAACCTTATTAATTATTCTGCATTTATGCTTGGCTGCTGACAACTTCTAACTCATACTTCTTAGCCTTCTCTCATCCATTGTTTCTACCACAAATTCACTACAGATTGGCCTATTCCCTCTACTTCATCATCCTTCTTTCAGCCACTAGCGTTGACTGTGATTTTTCTCTGAACCAGAGATTAAATGTCTTTCTTAGTTGTAAGGAAGGAAACTGAGTTCCCTTTGAATTAGTTTTTCCTCATGTCTTCTGTTTTTCTTTATCTGCTGTTTTTCAATGGTTATTCCCAAATAAACTATTACTGAGGTGTGTTTCTAGACTTGGCTACCAAATCAATTCCATATACCTTTATTAACCCAGGGTCTGAACTGGCCAAGTCCTAGGTTGGCAGCTAGAGACATAAAGGTAAAATATTCTCCTTGCCCTTCAGGAGCTCACATTCCAGTTGGGAAACCTAACCTTTAAATAAATGATGGTGATACAGTGTGCTAAGTGCTATAAATAAAGTATAAACAAAGTGTTTTGGGGTGTGATATGTCCCCACATTGATCTGAAGTGAGCTAGAATATTTAGATTTCTAGAATGACCATATGTCTCTGTCTGTCCAGGAAGTTCTGGTTTATTAATAGGGCCTTGGTGTCACTCTTAGTATCTCTACTTGGATGAAAAATGATGTGACCTCCCTATTTATAAACCAAGAATCAATATATGACACTAACTTGATCTGGGGGCAATTACATTCCTATTCATTAAGAATTCTTAAGCTGCATGGCTTTGTATTAGTGGTTGAGGAAGTGGGGTAGGTTCCTGACCTGGTTCCTTTTTTCACCAACAGTAATACTTGTACTTTTTTCAAAGTACATCAAATATAAGATGACAATCATTTGCCCCTGCCCCTAGGTTTTTTTTTTTTTTGTAAATAGGTTCAACAATAGAATGAGTTTTTCAAAAGACTTCTCCCTTACTCGTTTGTGTTTCAAAATAACTCCTTGAGGAATGTCTTAGTCATCTAGTGCTGGTGTAACAAAAGTACCACAAGTGGATGGCTTTAATAAAGAGAAATTTATTTCCTCACAGTAAAGTAGGCTAAAAGTTCAAATTCAGGGCATCAGCTCCAGGGGAAGGTTTTTTCCCTCTGTTGGCTCTGGAGGAAAGTCCTTGCCCTCAACCCTCGCCCGGTCAAGGAGCTTCTCAGGCATAGGGACCCTGGGTCCAAAGGACATGCTCTGCTCCTGGTGCTGCTTTCTTGGTGGTATGAGGTCCCCCTGTGTCTCTGCTTGCTTCTCTCTTTTATATCTCAAGAGATTGCCTCAAGACACAGTCCAGTCTTGTAGATTGAGCCCTGCCTCACTAATACAAAGTATAGGAAAATCACACAATACCAGGGATCATGGCCCAGCCAAATTGATACATACATTTTTGGGGGGACATAATTCAGTCCATGACAAGGAATTGAACAAATATCTGAAAAAAAAAAAAAAAAAAAGAATTCAAAACTCATATTTTGTTATTCTAAATCTCCATACCATTCTTCCTTATAGTAGTAGATGCTGGAGAAAATTGCTTGCAGTGATTCCTCATAGTTTAGCTACAGTGTGAAGGTGAAAACAAATGCTGGTCTTGGAGAAATCTAGATCTGAATTCAACATGATTTCAGAGAGCAAGTGTTCCTGTTAGGGTAGATCTGAGAGACTGGATTGATTCTAAAGCTACACTGGAATTTGTTGATTCATTCATTTATCCATCCGCTGAAAGGATGAATTCAACATGTATTGAGTGCTATGTGCCATTTAGTCCACTAGACACTAAGCATGCAGTGATAAGCCATATAGACATATCTCTGCTCCCATGGAACTTAGAGTAGAGCCTCTAAAAGTGATTTTAATTGGATGCACCTGTTTTGTGTCTTCCCTGTAGACCCTTCCCACCCAAAGTGTGGTTCCAAGACCAGCAGCATCAACATCACCTGGAAGCTCGTTAGAAAGGAAGAATCTCAGGACCATCTAGACCTATGAAATCAGAATCTGTATTTAAAAAAGATCCCCTGATGATTTGAGCACATTCTGATTCAGTAGGTCTGCGTAGGACCAGAGCTTCTTGTTCTTTTCTAGCAAGTTCCCAGGTGATACCAGTGCTACAAGTCCATGGATCACACATTGAGTAGTAAAGGACTGGACCAATGTTTTTCAAACTGTGGGTTGCAACTCACTAGTGGCACATGAAATCAATATAGTGGGTTGTGACCAGCATATTGAAAAGCATTTTAAATATAGAAGTGTGAAGAGAAAAAATTGGAGTACATTTCATGTAAAGATGGTAGATACTGACAAACACAGATGGATATATGTGTGTACTGAGTCCTGATGAAAATGCATTTTTCAATATGAGTCTCTGTCAATAAAGGTTTGAAAGTACTGTTCTAGATTGGCTAATCTAGGCACAGAAGGAAGTTCTCAGAGATGACTCCAGCCTGAAAAGAGAGCTTACACCAAAGGGATTCTATTAACATTGGAATAATCCAGAATCCTAATGAGGACTCCAGGGAAAAGGAGAAGAGTAGTGCTATGAACATACCCCATCAGGGGTGGCAGTTTGTGTTTCGAGTAGTGAGACAGCATGATTATTTGACATGTGCCAGTTGCCACTAGGCTTTTGTGTGACCCAACATTTTGGACTCCTCAGGGAAAAAATCCTGTGTGCCATACCTACAGCCTAAAGCAGTCCTGACCCATAGTAGGAGTTTTCACAGTGTAATGTGAATTTTTTTTTTTAATGTGACATTTCTTTTATAGTACTCACCATACTTCATGTTCAAATTGAGGCCTTTTCTGCCTCATGAATAACCATGTGTTACTTATCTTTCTTTTTTTTCAGTGCCTAATTTGGAGTCTGGTGGCACAGTGGCTAAGTGATATGGCTGCTAACCAAAAGGTTGGCAGTTCAAATCCACCACCCGCTCCTTGGGAACCCTATAGGGCAGTTCTACTCTGTCCTCTAGGGTCACTATGGGTTAGAATTGACTTGATGGCAATGGGTTTTTTTTTTTTTTTTTTGGCTTAATTAAATACCTAGAATATAGTATATGCTCATTAAATTTATTTATCCAACAAATATTTTCCCTATTATTCTGCAAAAAGGATTTTCGGTCAGCTGTGCTACAGCAGTTCTTGAAGGCACACAGGTAAACAGTCTTAAATAAGAGACAACCCATGAAAAAAAACTCTATTGTGGCCTAAACTATATAGCTATAGAGAGGAAACAAATCACCTTTGACACTAATATTTATGCTGTATTGTTTGAATTTTCACCTCCCTTGTTTAAATTTGGTTCCTTTTGTAAAGTTCTATGTGTCCATCCCCATCTTTCACCTCCAAGCACTTCTTGCTTTGTCTGTCTTTCTTCCATAGACTGTGCTCCCTAATTCATTAAAGGGCTGTATTAACATGGCCTCAAGATCTATCCTCCAGCTACTTTTCAGGAGGGTGTCGGTTACATCTAAGCTACAGTAGGAGTACGGTCATGGCTGTGCCACAGGGTGGGTATAGTCATGCTGTGGTTAAATGATTTCCTTTATATGGCCTTGGTTCTGTGAAGAAAAAAAAAAAAAAAAAAAAACAGCTTGGGAGGTTTTTCCTCTAAGGTTGGAGGAGTTGTTAACAATGGCTCTTGTTACAGTTGCCCTAGTTCTTTGGAAAAGCTTGTTACTTTCGCCTAGGGAAGAAGCCAGTCCCTGCCTACAGAAAATATCAGTTATTATGCAAATAGTTGGAGCCACTTGCGGTCCAGTGAGGGGATTGGTCAGTTTAGTCCAGCAAGGGGATTGGTCAGTTATTATGCAAATAGTGCCTTGAAAATTTACTCAATAGGATTGAGCCACTTGCCTGTAAAAGGAACCAACCCCCCAGAGATGGATAGAGGTAAAGAGAAAAGGAGAGAAGAGGGAGAAGGAGGAAGAGAGAAAGGGGAGAATGAGAAAAGAGGGAGACTGAGAGAGGGAGAGAGATGGAGAAGTACCTTTGGGTAGAAGGCTTGCAGTGTTGTAATAAAAGTGTCATAATACAGGTCAAGGGCTGTAACACTGCAGAGAGTCTAGCAGTGTACAAGGCCTAGAGGAGGCCTATTCTGAGGGAGTTTTTGTGGCAGAGAAAGAGCTGGGAGAACTTCCTACACTGAAGAAGGGAGGGAGGGATGTGCTCTTCACTCTGGGGGAGGTTTCCAGACCTTAGACCTTACCTGCATGCTCCCTGATGCGAGTTGTAGCCTCTTACTTCCAAGTTGATCCCAATCCAAGTAGTAACCTGTTACTAGCCTAATAAACCATATAATTTTAAGTACAGTTTATGAGTTCTGTGAGACGTTGAAGCAAATTATCAAACTCAACAGAAAAAAGATGAGAATTGAGGGGCGGGGGAGTGGCCGATGTCAGAGATGATGGAGTGGTGCCGCAGCTTGAGAAGTTGGAAATCTGGGACATGTTTAACCCCCGCCTCATAGGAACCAGCTTTTTATTAACGAAATAATACGTTTTATTAGTTACACCTGTGCCACAGTGGGAGTGCATTCATGGAAGAGCGCATCCTCTCCCTACCAACTCTACGTCCAAACCTTTCCTGCCTCGGTGATTGCTGGTGCTCGACAACTGTTGTCAACATTACCAGCCTTTCCTGCGGTTCTCAACATTGGCTGCACATTGTCATCCTCCAAGGAACTTTTAATATACTCATGCCCAGGTTGCACTCCAAACGAATTAAGCCAGAATCTCTGGGGGTGGGGCCTAGGCATTAATATTTTTTAAGCTTCTCAGGTGATTCCAATGTGCAGTGAAGATTAAGAACAACAGTTAAGGTAGAAAAAGCTACCACTTGATATTTAAAGTTTAGGAAATTCCTTCAGTCTATCTCTTCTAGTTCATGCTTGCCCTGTCTGAATCTGAAAATATTTACACTATTGTTTAATCTGAGGTAAAGCAGTTAAAATGTGCATATTATCCAGGAGGGAAAAAGTATTAAATGATTACTTGACTTATCACCTGTGTTGGCTATTAAGCCATTGTCTCATGGCTTCAAATACACCCTTCTATATTCCACTTGGGACCCTGGTGGCATAGTGGTTAAGAGCTTGGCTGCAAACCAAAAGGTCAGTAGGTAAAATCTACTAGCCACTCCTTGGAAACACCATGGGTAGTTCTACTGTGTCCTATAATGTTGCTATGAGTCGGGATCGACTTGATGGCAACTGGTTTGGTTTATATTTTGCTTTGTGATGCTGGGCTAGGACTCTGCAAGCTGTATATTTCTCCTTAGCCAGCCAGGAGACACTAGAGGAGAGAATAAGGAGACTCCTTTTTGTCTGCTTCCAGCTCTCATCAGTGTTACACCAGGAAGTGGCCCTGTACCCTGTAGTGGCAGTAGGTACTAGTTTTCAGCTTCTTGGGTAATCCCAGAATGGGTTTTATTGTACCCCCAAGAGGTACAACAAAATCCAAGTCTGTCAGTGCTCCGTGGAGCTCTTCTTCCAAGATTCTAACCCACTGCCGTCGAGTCAATTCCGACTCATAGCGACCCTATAGGACAGAGTAGAACTGCCCCATATAGTTTCCAAGATTTTAGGATGTGGTAATTTCTTATGGTTGTTACCTCTGTTACCTTAGTGCTTTTTTTTTTTTTTTTTTTTATCTTCTACCTCTTGTATACCCAATTTTCTATATTAAGTTCCTATGTAGAAATATTTGTTTTTCTGTTCTTTGGATCCTGACTTTTAGAACACCTTACTTCAAATTGGAGCCCCTGGGTGATGCAAATGGCTGGTGCTCTCAGCTGCTAACCAAAAGGTTGGAGGTTCGATTCCACCCAGAGGCACCTAAAGAGAAAGGTGTAGTCATTTACTTCCACAAATATCAGCCATTGAAAACTCCCTGGGGCACAGTTCTACTCTGACACGCGTGTGGTCACCATGAGCAGGAGTCAACTGGTTGGCAACGGGCATTGGTACTTCAAATTAGTCTTCAGATTATCTAGTTTAACAAACAGGGCTTTGTAACAAGGTGGGCTTTCTAAGAAGGCAAAGAACAAGAAGGTTCAGGTAGTTTGTCTTGGTGTGGGGCAATGGGAGTGTGTAAAGAATTTTCCAGTAGGGCAAGGGCTGGGGAGAGGATGCTACAGTGAAAAAAATGTGGGCAGATGTGGGGAACGAAAGGCCACTGGATACAAACCTTCTTACCTTCGTAATTTTTCTATATCTGTTTCAGCTGAAAAACTCTGAGACCATGAATCAGAGATAAATAAGCAAGAAAGAACCTATAGTAATTCACAGTGACATTTGTTAATAACACAAACCTTCTGCCCTCCATCCTCTTTCCTTCCCACAAACCCATAGCTTATAATTTTTTTCTGTGTTTGCAGTCTCTTGTCCTTAATTATAGGGATGCACAAATTGTTAATCTTCTCTTGGGTGTGGGATTTACTACTCCTACTGCCAAGAGTGGCATGCCTGGGATCATCCTATCTGTTCTTGTATAACATGTAGTAAGTCTATGTAGATATAAACCCCACTAAAGACAATAATGTAGATGCTACTTTCTTAGGTTTGTCCATTCTGGTCATCAGTGTCTCAACTCTAAAATGAAGGGAAGTCCCACTTGCTCCAAATGTACCTACAGCACCTAATGTATTTAACTTTATAACAATTTTTGTGTAAGCAATGAGTTCACTCACACACTGAGATGAGTGAGCTTTGAGCATTCATGAGGAAGAGCTAAGTTCACACTCCATTTTCCTAGACTGCTTCACTGTCTTACCACTTGACTACAAGTTAATGTTCTTTTTTGAATTTTTGTGTGTGTGTGCTAAAAATCAAGTTTTTAGTCACTTCCTGAGAATTCCTGCAAATGCAACAGTGTAAAGAGAAACAAGTCTTACTAAGATGCTGTACCTAGGATCAAGCACCAGCATAGAGGCTCAATCCCAGCCTATGGTTCAAATTGGTACACCAAAAACTCACAAAGGAAGAATTTTGAGGGATACTTGTAAATAACTGAAACCACAAATGTTAAACCCATGAATGTTTTTGAGATACTTTGCCATAAGTGCATCAACTGTCAAGATTATACTTTAGATTTTTATATCTCTGCTATTAACCAGTATATTTAAAGGAAATTTGATAACAGCTTCCACTATGATTTCTACACCGCCTGGTCTCCAATGAGATCTTTATTCCTTGTTTCTGACCCTTATTATTAACTATAGAAGAATTTAAGTCAGTATCTGTGGATTTAAACATTCGTAGGGTTATCTGTGGAATTGTCTTAGCGATAGCGTATCTCTCTTTTTCTAATCCAAGGAAATCTTGAATGCCTTTGATGAGTTGGAAACCCTGGTGGCATAGTGGTTAAGTGCTATAGTTGCTAACCAAGAAGTCAGCAGTTCAAATCCACCAGGCGCTCCTTGGAACCTCTGTGGGGAAGTTCTACTCTGTCCTATATGGTCCCTATGAGTCGGAATCGACTCGATGGCAGTGAATTTGTTTTTTTTAGTTTTTGATGAGTCTGTTTTTCAGTGGAGTCAGCATTCTCTTTCTATGATGTTGGGAGGGATGGTTTATATCCCTTTGATAGGGAGAGTCATTTCCTGTTTGTAATCTGGACTGAAAATGGTATCATTATTGTATAAGAACAGCCAGGGAACAATCACTCATCTTCTCTTAACTTGAATGAGTAAGCTAAGCCATTTTATTAATATAATCTAGTTTACTTTTATGTTGATTAGTTAGTTTGAGTGCCTATCTTGTGCCATCTAGA
Organism: Elephas maximus indicus; assembly: GCF_024166365.1. Classification (NCBI taxonomy): domain Eukaryota; kingdom Metazoa; phylum Chordata; class Mammalia; order Proboscidea; family Elephantidae; genus Elephas; species Elephas maximus. Next base: position 193,940,820 of record NC_064819.1, read on the forward strand.
ACATCAATAGAACATTTCGTTTTGATTTGTAACTGTTCACTAGAACTCTAAATCCATTCACTAATTTAAAAGGAATGTGGGTGACTAACTGTAAGCCTGCCATATGATTGAGAAAACAACCCTTCAAAACTTTTGTCTCCAGAAGGCACTAAACAGTAGCAAGATCATTGCGAATGGAGTCAGGGAATGTGGATTATAGTGGAAGCACTACCACTCATTAACTGTGTGACCACGGATGAGTCACTTAACTTCTCTGAACCTTAGTTTCCCCTTCTATGATGTATAATGTAAGTTGTAATATGCATTTTGTTCAGCTCCCAGATGATGAACTCTTAAGAGCCTAGAAATTCCACCAACCTGTTCAGGTTGACTTTTGAAAAAGTGCTTTATTTTCAGAGGATTTAATTATTGAGTTATCTTTATATTCTGCTGTTGTCAGTAGATTTCCCATAAATGTTTCCTGAGAGTCTCTCTCTTGAAGAGATTCAGACCCCAGTTAAGCTCATCCCGATTAAAAATAGAACCCTGAGATGCAACAGCTGTAGCACCTCTTAAACCTCTTCAAATAACATTGAAAGACTAAGTGCCTGCTACTGTGGAGATAGTGCCCACAAAACCAGCGGCAGACCCTCTCAGGAAACGATAACACTCTAAGTGGCTGTCAGTCCTTAGTAATTTCTAGTTCAGAGGATGTTTCCTTATCTTCTAAGAGTTCTAAAAGTTTCTGGAAAAAAAAAATCACATTTTCTTTCTTGTTTTAATATCCCCAACCTCACAAAAACAACAAAATCACTCAAAACAATACTAAACAAAAAGGCATGCACAATCATAACAAAGTTCTGTCATCTCAAGGGAGAAGTTAGAGGTAGTTTCCTAATGTTTCTGTCTGGTGGGGTTGGAGTGAAAGGCTGATGAAGTGATTCTGTTGAGAAACTGAGCATTGGTTCTATTTCTTGAAGGAATGACCAGCTTTCAAATACGTGATTCAAGAATTGAATGCAGCTCTAATGAATTGTTTTCTGACTTTGTTTTTCTCTTATATTCTTTTGATTCTTTGAGAATTTGATAACAAACTTTCCTTATTCCTTCCATAGTAGAAAAATTGTCTATTAAGAAATATCCAAATAAAAAATTATGGCAGGTACTTTGTGTATGATTAGACCTCTTTATCATATATATTTTAACAGCTATTCACTGTGGAGCCATTTCTTTTCCCTTTCCTTAAAGCTAAATTGCATGTATCACTATTCATTAATAAACAGAATGACAGCTACCTAGGCTGCCAAATCTCTTTTATAAACATTTTGTTAGGTAGGTAAGATTTTTATACACTTTCCCAAAGGGCCAAGTTGACAGGCATGGACTTTCGCTTTATTTCCACAGAGTTCTGGATCCAAATCCCTGGGTCAAAATATATACCATTCGTCTCCTACATTTAGTCCTGTGAGTCCTCTGAAGCCTGGCCCATGGAGTCCTTTCTGAAGAGACTTTCATCACAGCCATTAGTCACTAGATAAATGTGAATGTGAGTCATTTGCAAAGTGAAAGCTCCCCATGCAGCTTTGTCTTTCACAATAAAAGCGAGTCCAATTTTCCTTAAAAGCTCATGGTTGCCTATGTGTTATGATTTGAGAAATCTGCGAACTTTTGTTCCAAATACCTTCCCTGTGGAACCTCTATTTCTACAAATAGCATATTACTCCTTTGGGTTAAACCTAGCTTCTCTAGGCCATTCTCTTTAAAAAATGGCCACGGCCCTGGGAAAGGTCTTGATATCATTGTGTGTTTGACTTCAAAAGATCCATTCTCCTTTGACAAGAAAATACAGTAGGATGAGACCATTAGATTGATAGCCGGACCTCAACTATTTATGCCACCCAGGGACTCACTAGTCTAAACTGTTGCAATGGAGCCGATTCCAACTCATAGTGACCCTATAGGACAGAGTAGAACTGCCCTACAGGGTGTCCAAGGCTGTAATCTTTACGAAAGCAGACTGTCACTTCTTTCTCGTGGAGCGCCTGGTGTGTTTGAACCACCGACCTTCTGGTTAGCAGCCAAGGGCTGAACCAATGTGCCACCATGGCTCCTTAGTAGCCTAGTAAAGTAAAAACCAAACCCATTGCTACCGAGTTGATTCCAACTCATAGTGACCCTATAGGACATAGTAGAACTGCCCCATAGAGTTTTCGAGGAGCGCCTGGTGGATTCAAACTGCCAACCCTTTGGTTAGCAGCCATAGCACTTAGCTGCTACACCACCAGGGTTTCCTGGTAGTCTAGCAGATGTCTTGAGTTTGAGTGAGGACGCAATATACACTGTATTAGCCTTTGGGATGTGCCCATGAGCATTAGGCTGTGTGGAAATTGAGAATATCTTTCTGGATAAAAAAGTTGGAAATATTTACCAAGGGGATAAAGAGCATTCATATATTTAGAAATAATAATTTTAATTGTAGGACTCTCTCCTGAGAAAATAATCAGAAATGAGAAAATTTGGACCTGCAGAAGTTCTCTAAGGGCATTATTTATAATATAAAAATATTGGAATAAGTTGAATTTTAATAGGAGAATATTATGGGAATGAGTTTATGCTATAAAAAGGACTAAAATGGCATATAAAATAGACTAAGATATAATCTCAGGCATATAAAATACACACGCAGTGACAAGAGAGTGGAATTTCAGTAGTGATTATCTGTGGATGCTTGTTATTTTTCTTTATTCCTTTTTATAGTTTTCAAATTTTCCACACTGGTCATTTATTACTTCTAGGTTCAGAAAACAAAAAAGTTATTAAAAATTCATCCAAGACCAAATGTTTGTATTAAGGTTGTAAACCTAAAATATGGGTGTCCTCTAAGGAGGGCAACTCTTGCTGTGCAGCAACTTCCCAGTGAGTAATTAAAGATCTGTCAGACTTTCTGTTACGTATGGGTCCTTTATGTTCGAGGGTTGTAATTCTAGCATAAAGATGTCTACATAAGATGAAATTTGGCACCTAATTTTTGATTTTGGACAGTATGGTAGCTTGCTGTGGCCAAATTGGAGATAAAGACAAGCCGGATGGAGTTTAGCATAGAGAGATGTTTCTAAGCTTTTTTTCTTAGAACTGGACAATGATAGAAACATGCAAGAAGCAGAGGAAGCATGAGGAATAAGTTCCTCTCAGCCCAGCAATATATTTAACAGTTCCATCTATTCTCTGGACATGGACCAGTGTCATCAATACCCTTTTTCTAAGCTTGGTTTCCTTTTCATGTATCAGATATATCTGACGTACCTGAAAAGGAGGCCTGTCCTCATTGCCTTGGTACCATTTGATGATCTTTCCTCCACCTAGAATACACCTCACATCTGACTTCTCTCATGTTCTTTAAGGCCCTTGTTAAGTCATAGCTCTTCCTTGATGCTTCTACTGCTGCTCCAAAGGGGTGTGCTCTCCCCCTTCTTTACACCCCCAGGACATCCTTATGTTATTTTTACATTAACTTCCTATGAAATTGACGATTTCTTAAGCACTGGAACTATGTCTAGGAGCCCTGGTGGCACAGTGATTAAAATCTGGGCTGCTAACCAAAAAGTCAGCAGTTCATATCCACCAGCTGCTCTTAGGAAACTCTATGGGGCAGTTCTACTTTGTCCTGTAGGGTCGCTATGAGTCGGAATTGACTTGATGGCAATGGCTAGAACTGTCTAAGGAGACCTGGTGATGCAGTGGTTAAGTACTCGGCTGCTAACTGAAAGGTCAGTGGTTCAAACCACGAGCCACTCTGCAGGAAAAAGACGTGGCAGTCTGTTTCCAATAAGATTTACAGCTTTGGAAACCCTATGGGGCAGTTCTACTCTGTCCTATAGGGTTGCTATGAGTTGGAATCAACTTGATGGCAACAGATTTGGTATTTTGGTTTGACGCTCTGTCTTACTTACCTTTGTACCCCCCATGCCTTGCCCATTTTGGCACAAACAACTGAACTTATATATTTAATGAAATCAGATGGTAATTTGCCTGGCCTAGAGTCTGACCCCTGCTGTTTATGCAATTTAGAAATGATGCTATAATTCCCACCCACCTATCAGCTCTCAAAAATTACTCCACTCAGAGTCACAATGAAATGTTCAAAGCTTCTGCATGTTTTCATGAGATATTTTTCTAGACTAAACTATTTACGGATGGAAAACATGGAACACAGAGCTACGAACTAATCAAGATTAGAGTTACCAGGGCCTATCTCCAGGGTTTATTTTTTCTTAGTAGTATGGTAGAATGACCTGAGGTTTAGTGTTAGAAAAAACTGGGTTTGAACCTGACCTTGGCACTTATTGGCAGTGGGATTTTGGGTAAATCGTATATCTTCTTTATGTCTCAGAATTCTCACCTGTAGAATGGGAGGTTAATTAATTAATGGCTATCTACTTTTGTTAGGATTTATATGAAATCATGCATGAAAGCACTTAGTGCAGTGTCTGGCCATAGATTTAGGTGTCTATACTCATGAAGAAAGAGGATCCATCATGTCTAGGACAACTTATGCCCTATTGGGAAGCCAGGGTTAAGCCTCCTCATTTTGGTGGTTGGTGTTTATTTAATTTCTGGGCCTGTTACTCTGGAGTTGCTAGCCTATTCCCATTACACATCATCCCAAAGAGCAGTTCCTTTGAAAATTTTGAGGGAATACTAAGCTGGAAAATTAACCTCACATGTAAGCAGTAAAACTCTACTTGGTTATAAGTATGTATTCTATGAATCTTTTGCATAATCAAAGCACAATTTACTAGCAAAGAAGGAGAGTTTAGTGAGTTCCAGAACCAAACTTCTTGGATTAACAATCTTGCCACTGTACTTACTTATAACATGGAATAATAATAATCATATCTTCCTCTTGGGGTTGCTTTGAGATAAAAATGAGCTAATGTCTGCCAAGTACTTACTATGGAACCTGGTACATAGTAAATGTCAACAAAAGTTAGCAACTCCAATAAATTGCTTTAAAAGTTGGAGCTCTTAAAAAGGCCATGTTGGGCCCCAGTATTCCAGTTACTAAATGAAGCTCCTGTTGTAGACCTGGCACCATCTTTTGGGATGAGGAAGGGAGTATATGGTTTGGAGACTTGTACCTTACTATGGTTTGGATTTGTTAACAGCACTAATGAAGGAACACAGTGCACTAAAAATGTTGCCAGACACCAAATGAGATAAGGAGCATCGCTTGAGCAGCGACAGACTTGAATACTTCCAGCAAATAGACAAGGGAACTGGTGGCTCTGTCTGAGACATCTTGTCCTTCAACCTTGGCACCACTGGATTTTTCTTTTTCTTTTTTTCAAATGCTGCTGACCACGTGAATAAACACAGGAACCTCTTGATAATGGAATGTCTTTAATTTTTGATGTAATTCCTACCTCTGTTTGCAGCATGGATATTTAATGAAATAGTAATGTAACTGCATGCTTGAGTGGATAACCAAGTAACCAGATTATGTGATAATTAAGAAATAAAGGAAGTATATCATTTGCTTTGGTGTCCTGATCTACACTTTATGGCTAAGTCATTTTGTCACTTTAGGAACTTTCTTCTGGTATGTAGCCCTTTGCATTCAGATATTAGACCTCTTCAAATGATTTATTAGTTTTTTTCCTTTGTTTTTCTGCTACTTTCCATATGCCATCTTTGTCCTTTTGAGATTTTTTTTCAACTTAATTTTCTAATCCTTTGATTGAATATTTTTGGTGTAATATTCAAAAATTTACATTTGAAGAGATTTACTTGGTTTGTTGGTTTTCTCTACTCCCTGCACTGTTTCCTTTGAATTTCTTCTTTTTCGGTTTAGTTTCTGCAAATATCTGGTGTACTCTGGTCATCAATTCAGAATTATGAATGAGGTACTAAAAAGACTGTTGGAAATGTGCTTCAAAGAAGATTTGCAAGGAAGGAAGCAATATTTTTCATGGGCGGGGTGGTCCCTAAAATACCTGAATCTTAGCTCCTTTCTCTTCGGTCCATCAGTTTCTCTGGAGGAAAAATTTCCACTCTCCTGTCTTGGAGGCATAAGGATAGCTGCCAGTGATCTCAGAACTCAATCACCCTCTTTTTTTAGGACCAGTGTAATAGATTAAAATAATAGCCACAGTTCTCCATACCTTCACTAAAAAGGTGAAGTCTCTTTCTCCACACCTTAAATATGGGCTGGCTATGACTTGCCTAAAGAGCCCTGGTGGCACAACGGTTAAGTGCTTGGCTGCTAACTGAAAGGTCGGCAGTTTGAAACCACCAGCCACTCCACAGGAAAAAGATGTGGCCGTCTGCTTCTGTAACGATTACAGCCTTGGAAACTCTATGAGGCTGTTCTACTCTGTCCTGTAGGGTTGCTATGAGTCAGAATTGACTCAACAGCAGTGGGTTTGGTTTTGGTTTGGTAACTTGCTTTGAGCATAAGAATAGTGCAGAATTGACAGTTTGTCACTTCTAAGCCCCGGCCTCAAGAAGCCCTGTGCATTTTGCCTGTTCTCTCATGCCTATCATCAACAGGAGAACATTCAGAGCTATTCTGTTGGTGGATGAGAGGATTGTGGATCAGAGCTGAGTTGCCCCAGTCATCCCAACACAAGTCAACCTAGATCAGCTGAGAGCTAACTGATCTCCTACCATGTGAGCATGTCCAACCAAAATCAGCCACCTATCTAACCTCCTCCAACTTCATTAGCAATAAAATTTTGTTGTTGAATACCACTGTGGTTTTGTGGTTGTTTGTTACAAAGCATTATTGCCATAACAGGTAACTTATGCTATAGGGTTTCACCCCATTCTCAGGGCTACAAACTTCTTCAGAAATTAACCTGTCTTCTGCGCAGATTGGGGAGAAAACGTCATCAGCTATGAGGTGAGGGAGAGCTTTGCCTTTATACTGCACCTCATACAACTCTCTGACCAATTCTCATGAGCCACACACTAGACCTCACACTCAAAGGTCTCTGATGAGCAATTCCTGCCTGAACCCTCCCAGGGCTGAGGCATGAGCAGAGTGGCTAAGTTTTGACTCTCCCTCTCTCGTACCAAGCTTTCGCTTTCTCCTGTTGGCTAAGTCAGTTAACATATCCCCATCTACTTTCTAGTTTCTGAGGTTTTGCTACTCTCTTTTCTTTGCTGTGATCTCCTCATTGACTCTCTTTGTTCTTGGGTCTTGGGCCTTTTTATTACTGAACTTCTCAGGTAGAAGGATTTTAGGAGAAAGTGGGGATAACTGCATTTTCATTACATCATGTTTAAACAGAAATATCTCCAGTTATTTATTTTTTTCTTCCTTGATTCTAATTCTGGTTTTTTTTTCTTTTCCTGTGAATGTTTATCTAATAGGTATGACTTCAGTGGTGTTAAATGACATAACTTTAAAGATCTATCTGAATAATTTAGTAATTAATAATAATTGACTCTTCTACCAATACTTTCTTTTTTATTGAATTTTCTATCTTGGCTAATTCAATGGATATTTATCAAGGTCCTATGCTGGGCCATTGGATATTGTGCTAGCACTGGTGAAACCGTGAGGAACATGATAGACATGGTTCCTCTCCTCAAGAAATCTGTGATAAGATGGTCTAACAACAGTCTTCCCTATGCACTTCTTTCTGCATTGTCTTAGTAAGTATTGTTGAAGACACCATACAGCTACCTCCCTTTTTCTCTGTGATTTATAATGTTTTAATCTAATATAAGAGTGATGAAAGGGTATGCCTTTGGAGTCACACAGCTCTCATTTCAAATACTGGGCAAATAACTTCTTTAAGACTTGGGGCCTTCAGTAGAGTGCAAAGTACTGAAAAAAAAGGAATATATTGTCAATATTTAAAAATGAAGATATTTTCTCTCTGTCTCTAATGCATGTGTGTGTATGCATACGTGTGCACACACACACATTTGGACTTCTAGGTTTTTTGAAAAATTAAAAGAGGCTGCAACACTGAACCACCTTTCTGAGTGGCAACATGAAGCAGAATGGAGTAGGGGCTGACCCCCTTAGGCAGGGCGTGATCGGTCCCACTTGGTGAGGTCTCCACCACTTCCTATTGAAGTAGACCTGGCTGTTTTATATACATTTACATTATTTGTTTGGCCTTAATGGACCTTTGACTTTTCAAGCCTACTCTAGAGATTAGGAAACTGAAGTGCTAGTTAAAAAAGGGGAAACTTCTAAATGAACATTTAATCTGTAAATTTGTAAGATAAGACATTCTATTTCTTTCCCCAGATTATGTTCTTATTCTATTATTAATCACATATTTCTAAATATGAAATATTTGCTTTTGTATATAGCAAGTTATATATTTTAAAATGTGTTTCAACATTTAATTGTTTCAGCAGCGTCTTAATTATCTAGTGCTGCTGTAACAGAAATACCACAAGGGATGACTTTAACAAATAGAAGTTTATTCCTTCAGTCTAGTAGGCTAGAAGTTCAAATTCAGGGTGTCAGCTCCAGGGAAAGTCTTTCTCTGTTGGCTTTGGAGGAAGCTCCTTGTCGTCAATATTCCCCCAGACTAGGAGCTTTTCCACACAGGAACCCCAGGTCCAAAGGTTGCGCTCTGCTCCCAGTGCTGCTTTCTTGGTGGTATGAGGTCCCCCTGTCTCTTTGCTCACTTCTCTCTTTTACATACCAAAAAGTGAAGACACAACTCAATCTTGTAGATTGAGTTGTGTCTTCATTACATAACTGCCACTCATCCCACCTCCTTAACCTCATAGATGTAGGATTTACAACACATAGGAAAATCACTTCAGATGACGAAATGGTGGACAATCACAAAATACTGGGAATTGTGGCCTAGCCAAATTGATACACATATTTTTGGGGGACACAATTCAATCCATCACAACCAGTAATTGTTAATAACTGAATTGCAGATTCCAAATTGGGTTTTGATCTTCGTATGTATTTTATTCTGTGAAATCCATCATCATCTTGATTTCTGGCCTTCTGTGACAGATCACCGCATACAATTGTTCTGGATTATAGCCTCCTCCTTCAAATTGTGTCTGTCTTGTTTTCACTTTGATCTAGTCTCCACAGAGTTCTGAACACATGGCTTCATTTATCCAACCTCATGCTCTCTTCAGAAACAGCCTTCATATTTGCCCTCCCTGGTATTTGGGCTGTGGACATTCCTTAAAGGCCCTAGCCTGGCTCCCTTACTTAGGTTAATAAGCACTTGGCTGCTCACCAAAGGTCAGTGGTTTGAACCCACCAATGGAAGAAAAGACCTGGCGATCTGCTCTTGTAAAGATTACAGCCTAGCAAACCCTATGGGGCAGTTCTACTCTATTGTATAGGGTCACTACAAGCCAGAATTGACTCCACAACACACAACAACAACAAGTGCCTCTATTAACTTAGGTGTTTTAACAGAACTGCGCTCTGCCCCTACATCTCTGCAGTCCCTTGATTGGTCCAGCCCTGCTTTGCTCTATCCCTCCCAAGGTCAACAAAGAAGATCAGACATCCTGTAGCTCCAGGGGCTGTGATAGTTATCAAACAGCATGGAATACTCTTGAGATATTAAGATTGATTTGGACTATTGAAATAAACTGAATAATTACTTTCCACCTGTGGAACTTTATGAACAAGGATTGATTTTTCCTCACCTTTTTGGGGCAGGGAGTGGGGGTGGGATAAATCTTTAAATGTTTTCCTTGTATTCTACCTGATTTCTTCAATGGAGATGAGGGAAATAAAAGCAAATATGACCTTAGAGTGCTTCAGTAGATGGACAATATTAGAAGTAGGTTGATGGCTGGTGTCATTCTTCCCTACAGTGTTCAGCCCTCTTCTGAGCTTTGTGTTTCGAACTGGATACCGCTCAAAGGAGGAGATGTAGACAATCTAAAGGGTGTTTAGAGGAGAATCTTCAGGATGGTCTGTGGAAGCCCAGAGCCTTATTACCTGAGGAGTGATTAAGAACTCTGGGAAGAGTAAACTTATAGAAGAGAAGACTTGGAGGTGGGTAATTTAAAAGAGGGCAAGGAACAACAAATTGTCATATGAGAGAGAACGGATGACTCTAAGGGATTAAAGGTAGTTAAAGGGGTAGGGAGACAGATTTGGGGTGGTTTTTGTTTTTAAGAAGAGTAGTTCAAAGCTGAAATTTGCTGCCCAGAAAGAATATTCTGCACTTCCAGGCAACCAAGCATAAAGTGGTTGACCACTTGGTGGGGATGTTGTAGAAGGGATTGACTCATTGAAGGGATGATTGGGCCAGATGGTCTTTAAGATTTCCTTCTATCCTGAGAGTCTATGTGTGTTTGAAATTGTCATGACTGGAGACTCTTGCATATTTAAAAATTATAATCATAGTGTTGTGAGTGCTTTAAGACATCCTAGGTATTGGTTTAATTCTGCCAATTATAGTGGTAATAATGAGATATTAATGTGTGAGCATGTTTGGTCTATGGATTATTCCTATAGGCAAACTAGACCCCTCTGTTTGTCAGCAGGTGCCACTATACATTGTTGAAATAAATTTGGCTGCTTTTTCCACTAGAGGGTCAATTAAAGTAAGAATAATAACAAATGTCAGTTGATTCCTAATTCTTGGCCCAATTTCTGGGTAAAAAATAATATTTTATTCCTTTTTTTCCTCTTCCTTCCTTCCTAAATTAGTGGGAAAGAATATAAATATTCATTTCATATTATCACTGAGAGTGAAGAATAGGTTAAATCTGGAAAATACAGTTAGGAGGATCTATAATTGAATAATTCAGCCTCACTTCTTTCACATGGGATGAAACTCAGTTTTATTAATTTTCTCCTCTGAGGTTTCCCCAACCTCCTCAATATGAGTTCTCTCCATTTTTTTTTTCCATGCTCCTGATCACTTACTGTGTTTTGACTAGAGAATGGTCTTCTGAGCTTGTCTGTTTCCTCCAGCGGATGGCAAAAAGAAATCTCTCAGATATTTTCGTAATTTCCACGACAGCTATTGCCCTCACCTTCACTGAGTGATTCTCAATAAATACGGTTTGAAATGATTTCTATCATACGCTTGTTCTATTTATTTACCATGTGTTCAGCCCACCAGTTAATACACTGACACTTATTAAATACCCCATGTGAGGTTGTGATGAACTTACTTTAGAAGTTATAGATACTGCCATTGTGTGAGACACAACAAACCTGAAGGCTCTGAACATATAGGAGCATGGCAGAAAATGCACCTGGCAGTTTTTTCATGCAGCTTTTAAGTGGGGACAGCCTTTTTGTCCAGTGGTTGGTGTGAGCCATTGTTTTCACAGATTATATATTGGAGTTATAAAACAGCACAGGACACCTGGGTCTAGTCCTAGGTCTACCACTAACTAGTAATGTGGCATTAGGCCAATCACTGAGCCTTCTGGTATTGCTTCCTCATCTGTAAAATGAAGGAGATGAAATGAACTTGATTTCTAGCCTCTGCCAGCTTTCCTGTTCCTTGACAGTAAACTGAGAGATTTTCCCTGTCTTTAACATTGTCTTCCTTTTCTTCACCCCTTGCAATGTGTGCAACTGTAGACAAGTTACTTAGCCTCCCTGTGGCTCAGCTTCCTACCTTATAAAATGGGGGATGTCTATTTCTTAGTGTCGTGGTCAGGATTAAATGAGTTAATGCATGTAAATGCTGGAACAGTGCCTGAAGCAGAATAACCATGTTAGCTCTTGTTTGGTGCTACTTTGCTGAAAATGTGCTAGCTCAGCTTGCATTGTTAAAATTCAAAACCAATTCCTAACATTGTAACTGGTACCAGGAGTGCACTAGATAGTTTGTGTATCTATTTTCTATCATTTCACTTTTAAGCAGCAATATAAAGTTGTCCTTCTATCTGTTCTTAGAATGCCTTTTCTGGTGGAAAATTCGCTTTTTTCATTTACTACCTGTGTTGCTCAGTGCATTTGTTTTTACACAATGTATTTTTGGATCTGACTCATTATCCTGTGTTCAGGGCCATGTAGACAAGTTGGCCTTTTTGTTTTCATGTTCAGTAGAACTCATCATTAGCATGGATGGAGACAACTGGCGCACAGAGATGATATCTTTGGGATATTCCAGTCTTAAAGTGGAAATGAAGGCTCTAATCAGAGAATGCCTCAATCTTCTAAAACTTTTATTCTGACTTGGGGTATGATGATTCAGTGACATACATGGGAGGTCAATCAGTTCAGTTCAATATATTAGATGTTTAATTAAATCCTTTTAGCATTTGATTTGTAATAGTCTTTTTCTAGTTTTGTGTATATGAGGGAAGATATTCCACTGATGGTGAGAGAAAAAAAGATATGAAAGAAACAACTGCTGGGTTTTTGGTCTCAAAGAGTTTGCACTCTTATTTGATGTGGTATTCTAGATATTCTGAGAATAGTATGCCTTTGAAGATAATTACTGACATCTACATAGAATTTCATTGCATACAAAATCCTTTTATATATGTTATCTTCTTTCATTTCTCATCACTAATTCTATCTCTTCTTTCTTTAAAATAAGGGTCAACTGAGTTTCAGAGAAGTTCAATAACTTGCCAGCAAGTAGCCAGGTAGCCAAGCCAGAACTTGAAGCTGGGTCTTCTGACTCTAGGTTGTGTTATCACGTGTATTCAGAGAAGAGAACTTGATAATATGTTTCTGCGAAATAAATTTTGGGCAAAATGTAGTTTCTTTGAACATTTCACTGGTTTTGTTAGTCTATAGCATGTCTTTGATTCTCCAAAGTGGTCAATAATTTTTTAACTTTGAATTTTTGACAGGGTCATGATTTAAAGCTCTAACCATATGATTATGAAATGGTGGTTCTCAACATTTACCACAACCTCCCAGCAAACCACAAAGCAGCCAGTTCTCAAGTTTTTCTCCAGGAGGGTAGAAGTATTTTTCTCCCCACAAGCAGTCCGGCTTCATGGGAAAACGTTAGCGTTAACAAGTGACTCTTTCCAAATGAACACTCGGATGTGAGGTAAATATGAACATTTGGTCCTCCATACAAAGAAGCCACCATCGGTTTATTCTCTACCCTGGTGGCGTAGTGCTTAAGTGCTATGGCTGCTAACCTAAGGGTTGGCAGCTCGAATCCGCCAGGAGCTCCTTGGAAACTCTGTGGGGCAGTTCTATTCTGTCCTACAGGGTCACTATGAGTTGGAATCGACTTGACGGCCCTGGGTTTTTTATTAGTTTGAAAGATAACGTCTGAACAATTTGGGTGGTTATCTATCAGCCTTCAGGATAATTTCTGTAATTATTAAGCATATAGTGGGAAGTGTTCTCTTGGAGCCAAGTCTTCTTACATTGATATTTGTAGTTATTCATATTTATTTCCTCAAGCAGACATGACCAGACACATTTTTGAAAAGTACTTCAAGTCTGTAGAAAAACAAAGCAGAATATACTTAAGAATTTTTTTTTTTGGTAACCACAGAAAGGATAATAATAGCTTCCATGTCTGAAGACAACAGACAGGCATAAAATATAAGGGAATTATTTTATCCTGGACAAGAGAATTGCTGTTACAGCAAATTCTGACCCTGTCACAGTCTGGATAACTGTTAGGTTGAAAACTTCCACCCCCATAGACCTCAGTCCACAGAGGAGATAACTGATCTGGGGCTTAGCAGTATTGGCAAGGTGGTGCATTATGGGATTTAGCTATAGAGTGTTTGCTCCCCAAGGAGAGAATTGCAGGAATTTTAAGAACTTGCATCAATTCCCTTGTGTAGAAGCAGTACGTCTAAGTATATTTCAAGTAAATCCTCAACTCAACACATAAAGCTACAGTTACACCACGCCTTTAAAAGGAAATTAGAGCATGGGAACAAGGCCAGACTGACCCTTCTGGAGACAAATCCACCGTTTATCTCTTCAGTTTCCCTGTCAGTCCATTTTAGTCACATGTTTGAGAGGCTATCATTTTCATTCAGAATACACCCACCTCCTTTACCACCCCCCATTACTACATCAGTTTCAGGCTTGACTTTAGGCTGCTAAAATAGTATGTAGCTATTTGGATCGTTTTTTTAGACGTTGTTTCTCTAGCAAATTGATTCAGATCACAATACTTTTGTAACAGTATTAAAATTTTAACCACCAATTATCTTTTTTGCAAAAAAAGTCTTTAGCACAGGTCTTTGGAGGGTAGATTTGTCCTAGAGAGTATAAGATAAAATCTCAGTCTTTTAATAAATACATCTCAGTGGCATCATAACTTACTTACTTAGATGAGTTGTTGTTGTTAGGTGCTGTCAAGTTGTTTCCAACTCATAGCGACCCTATGTACTACAGAATGAAACGCTGACCGGTCCTGGGCCATCCTCACAACTTTTATGCTTGAGTCCATTGTTGCAGTCACCGTATCAGGCCATCTCATTGAGGGCCTTCCTCTTCTTTGCTGACCCTGTACTTTACCAAGCACAGTCCTTCTCCAGGGACTGATCCCTCTTGATAACATGTCCAAAGTTTCTAAGACTTAGTCTAGCCACCCTTGCTTCTAAGAAGCATTCTGGTTGTGCTTCTTCCAAGATGGATTTGTTCATTCTTTTGGCAGTCCACAGTATACGGTACATTCAATTATTCTTCAGTCTTCCTTGTTCATTGTCCAGCTTTCACATACATATGATGCAATTGAAAATACCATGGCTTGAGTCAGGTGCACTGTAGTCTTCAAGGTGAAATCTTTGCTTTTCAACACTTTAAAGAGGTCTTTTGCAGCAAATTTGCCCAACATAATGTATCTTTTGATTTCTTGACTGCTGCTTCCATGGCTGTTTATTGTGGATCCAAGTAAAATGAAATCCTTGACAACTTCAATCTTTTCTCCGTTTATCATGATATTGCTTATTGGTCCAGTTGTGAGGATTTTTGTTTAATGTTGAAGTGTAATCCATACTGAAGGCTTTGATCTTCATCAGTAAGGGCTTCAAGTCCTCTTCACTTTGAGCAAGCCATGTTACGTCATCTGCATAACCCAGGTTGTTAAAGAATCTTTCTCCAATCCTGATGCCCCATTCTTCTTCATACAGTCCAGCTTCTAGGATTATTTGCTCAGCATACAGATTGAATAAGTATGGCAAAAAGATACAACCCTTTTGCACACCTTTACTGACTTTAAACCACGTAGCATCCCTTTGTTCTGTTCGAAAAACTGCCTCTTGATCTACGTACAGGTTCTTCATGAGCACAATTATGTGTTCTGAAATTCCCATCCTTCACAATGTTATCCATAATTTGTTATCATCCACACAGCCTTTGCACAGTCAATAAAACCCAGGTAAACATCTTTCTGGTATTCTCTGCTTTCAGCCAGGATTCATCAGACATCAGCAATGATATCCCTTGTTCTACGTCCTCTTCTGTATCCTGCCTGAATTTCTGGCAGTTCCTTGTCGATATACTGCTGTAGCCGTTTTTGAGTGATTTTCAGGAAAATTTTACTTGTGTGTGATATTAATGATATTGTTCGACAATTCTGCATTTGGTTGGATCACCTTTCTTGAAACTAGGCATAAATATGGATCTCTCCCAGTCAGTTGGCCAGTTAGCTGTCTGGAAATTTCTTGGCATAGTGAGCACTTCCAAAGCTCAGTCCACTTGTTGAAACATCTCAATTGATATTCTGTCCATTCCTGGAGCCTTGTTTTTCACCAGTGCCTTCAGTGCAGCTTGGACTTCTTCCTTCAGTGCTATTGATTCCTGATCATATGATACCTCTTGAAATGGTTGAATGTCAACCAATTCTTTTTGGTATAATGACTCTGAGTATTTCTTCCATCTTCTTTTGATGCTTCCTGATTCTTTTAATATTTTCCCCATGGAATCCCTCACTATTGCAACTCAAGGCTTGAATTTTTCCTTCAGTTCTTTGAGCTTGAAAAATGCCAGGCATGTTCTTCCCTTTAGGTTTTCTATCTCCAGCTCTTTGCACATATCATTATAATACTTTACTTTGTCTTCTTGAGCCACTCTTTGAAATCTTCTGTTCAGTCTACTTCATCATTTTTTCCTTTTGCTTCAGCTACTTGACATTCAAGAGCAAGTTTCAGAATCTCTTCTGACATCCATTTTGGTCTTTTCTTTCTTTCTTGTCTTTTTAATGACCTTTTGCTTTCTTCATGGATGATGTCCTTGATGTCTGTCCACAACTTGCCTGGTCTTCGATCATTAGTGTTCTCAAATCTATTCTTGAAATGGTTTCTAAATTCAGGTGGGATATACTGAAGGTTGTACTTTGGCTCTTGTCAACTTGTTCTAATTTTCTTTAGTTTAAACTTGAACTTGTATATGAGCAATTGATGATCTGTTCTGCAGTTGGCCCCTCGTCTTGTTCTGACTGATGCTATTGAGCTTTTCCATCATCTCTTTCCAAAGATATAGTCTGTTTGATTGCTGTGTATTCCATCTGGTGAGGTGCATGTGTACAGTCACAGTTTATGTTGGTGAATAAAGGTATCTGCAATGAAGAAGTTGTTGGTCTTGCAAAATTCTATCACGCCATCTGGCATTGTTTCTATCACCAAGGCCATATTTTCCAACCACCGATCCTTCTTCTTTGTTTCTAACTTTCGCATTCCAATCACCTGTAATTATCAATGCATCCTGATTGCGTGTTTGATCAATTTCAGACTGCAGAAGCTGGTAAAAATCTTCAATTTCCCCATCTGTGGCCTTAGTGGTTGGTACGTAAATTTGAATAATAGTCGTCGTATTAACTAGTCTTCCTTGTCAAAAAACCAAACCAAAGCCAGTGCCGTTGAGTTGATCCCAACTCACAGCTACTCTATAGAACAGAGTAGAACTGCCCCATAGAGTTTCCAAGTTGGCGTATGGGCATTATCCTATCACTGACAGCGTTGTACTTCAGGATGGATCTTGAAATGTTCTTTTTGGCAATGAATGTAATGTCATTCCTCCTCAATTTGTCATTCCCAGCATAGTAGACCATATGACTGGCCAATTCAAAATAGCCAATACCAGTCCATTTAACTCACTAATGCCTAGGATATCTATGTTTATGCATTCCATTTCATTCTTGATAATTTCCAATTTTCCTAGATTCATACTTTGTACATTGCTTGTTCCAATCATTAATGGATGTTTGCAAATGTTTCTTCTCATTTTGAGTAGTGCCACATCAGCAAACGAAGGTCCCAAAAGCTTGACTCCATTTACGTCATTAAGGTCGACTCACTTTGAGGAGACTGCTCTTCCCCAGTTGTCTTTTGAGTACCTTCCAACCTGGGGGGCTCATCCTCCGGCACTGTATCTGACAATGTTCCGCTGCTATTCATAAGGTTTTCACTTGCTAATTCTTTTCAGAAGTAGACTGCCAGATCCTTCTTCCTAGTCTGTTTTTGTGTGGAAGCTCAGCAGAAACTTGTCTGCAGTGGGTGACCATGTTGGTATCTGAATACTGGTGGCATAGCTTCCAGCATCACAGCAACATGCAAGCCCCCACAGTATGACAAACTGACAGACACATGGGGGACTCAGATGAGGGTGCATGCTAATTAGGGCAATTTAGTGGCATTATACCTAGGGTTATTTATTCATGTTTTTTATTGTTTTTCAAATGTGATCTGGGAGAGAATGCCAATAAATATCCTACCTGCCTCAATCAACTTGGTGAGATTCTGTGGGAAAATGGGATGGCAACACTGATAATTTCATAAATTCATAAAGGTAATAGGTTATCTATTTGATATACACAGTTTTTAATGGTTTTAACTCCCATCTTGTGTTAAAAGTCTCACTGCCTGTAGAGTTTAAAGTTAGCATAACATCTATGGTTGTGTGTGAGGTGACAACTTTGAAGACAAACATGAGACACGGGTAGCACAGGTTCTAGGTCCTGTCATTCTATGGATTCACTTCTGAATTGGCCAATTGCTTTTGCTCCTGGTTACCTGCATCAGATAAGTGCATCTTGAACTATTTCAAGGTGAACCTTGGTGTTTCTCCTGTTGACCTTGTGTCTGCTTTTTGACTTTTGTTAAGTGAATGGCCATAACCTGGATATCCTGCCATTTCATATTTTGGTGAGAACCTATACCTATCTTTTGTATATCTATGACCTAGTATTACTGTGTCATGGGTGCTAGTGAGAATTATATAACAGTATGAGTTTGAAATAAACATTATTTTTATTTTTGTAGAATGATGTGCAATATGCCATTTTTTTCTATTTGACTGAAACTGATCTCAGTATGTTATGATTTCTTCAACACAATAATGACACCATGACTGTTTTTAATGACTTCCAACATAGGAAGAAAAACTAAGAACTCAAAACTCAGGGTGGGTGTGGTAGGGGAATTATAATATAAAATCCATATGTTTTAGAGTTGGTTTTGTTATAGGAGGCTGGAAGAGCTCAGGTATGTTTTGGGTTAGTCCAATCCCTCAAACTATTTCTTTCAAATGTTTTCTTTCAACCAAATCTGAAACACATTTTGCCAAAACCTTTTTTCCCTTAATTTTTAAAACCATGTGTACTTAAAGGGACATTTAATCCATATGTTTTGGCTCATTTACACTTAACTCATCAAGATATTGTTTTTAAGAGCTATTTGAGCTCCACGAAACCCATTTTATAAGTCTTTTCTTCCGCAGTACTAGGAAGTTGTGTTTTGCTGGAAGCAGAAATTGAACCCACAAAATAATTAAGTTTGGGTGAAAAATGAGAACATACAAGATTTTTGAGAGCCACTAAACTTAACTGAGGAAAGTATGTTATTTTTTTGCAGTTTTTTAGTTTCTTCTCCTATCTACCAATATGCTTTGGTCAAGAAGCTAAATTTGATCATTTTTTAAACCTTTATTTCCCAGTGAATTATCTGAATGCTTATTGCCCAAAATATATCCTTTGTGTAAAGGAAAAAAACAAGCTTAAAAAGTAAGGAACATATACAAAACAGTGAACTCTAAAGAATATTGAATATACTGTGAACTGCTAGAAGAACATGTTAGTGGAAAATATCTTGAGTTTCCTTCTCTGACAGGTTTCTGCCTTACACAGTGTTACAGATTGAATTGTGTTCCCCCAAAATGTGTGTCAACATGGCTAGCCCATGATTCCCAGTATTGTGTGGTTGTCCTCCCTTTTGTGATTAGATGTAATTTTCCTATGTGTTGTAAATCCTAACCTCTATGATGTTAATGAGACAGGATTAGAGATAGTTATGTTAATGAGACAGTACACAAACTACAGGATTAAGTTGTGTTGAGTCAATCTCTTTTGAGATATAAAAGAGAGGAGGGAGCAGAGAGAGAGGGACCTCATACTACCAAGAAAGAAGCACCTGGAGTGAAGCACGTCCTTTGGACCTAGTGTCCCCGAGGTGAGAAGCTCCTAAACCAGGGGAGGATTGAGGACAAGGAACTTCCCCAGAACCAACAGAGAGAGAAAGGCCTCCCTGGGAGCTGGAGCCCTGAATTTGGACTTCCAGCCTCCTAAACTGTGAAAGAATAAACTTTGGTTTGTTAAAGCCGTCCACTTGTGGATGTTATAGCATTACTAGATAGCCTAAGATACACAGGTTCTGGGTTTCACTACAGTTTCATCATCTCAGGGAAGATTTCAGAACTGCTTTTAGCAAGTTTTGCCAACTAAGCCTCCATATTCAGTGAAAAAGAATTGCTTTTCAGTGTGTCGATCTATATCTCAAATTCATCCACAACCAGGAATTTCTTGTGTGAGATTTCTAGAGTGAGTTTAGTCGTCCACCCTCCCCTTTTCTCTTCTTTTTTTGGGAAGATATATTAGTAAAAATCTATTTCAATTAGAGAAGGTGTAAGTAAAAATAACTATATCTTTATTGTTCTTATTAAAGTATAATAATGTGTGTTGTGATTAGGTGAATATCAGATGATATAAATAAAAATCTCTAAGATACTAGTAGTCTGAACGCCGCATTACATTTTTTAAAAGACTCCTTCCTTCCTCCCTTCTTCCCTCCCTCCCTCCCTCCCTCCCTCCCTCCCTTCCTCCCTCCCTCCCTCCCTCCCTCCCTTCTTTTACCAAGTGGCAATACATTTCAGTATGCCAGCTGTGACTCCAGAATTCAAGAACCAGAGAATTCCAAACATTAACAGGGTGTAGTGAGCTTTGGGTTTTTTTTACTGAGCTTTATAGGGCAGTTTGTGTACCTTTTATGTCTTTTCAGGAGGAATATGCCTCTTTTCTCTCAACATTGCATCTAGAGAATATTTGTCATTAGAAGCACACACTGAGGGCCAGGCTGTCACTATCAGGTGTTGTAGTGTCTATAAATCAGTGAGTCATCATCAGACATCTACATGGAAGTTTTGAAAAGTTTACTATTATTTTTAAGGCAAATGTTTGATTTTGAAGGAGATTTTTTTTTTTTTGTCCATCAGTCTGAACTTTTAGAGGCCTCTGAAAAGCATACAAAAGAACCTGGTTACCAGATGTCTAACATCTCTGAGAGATAAAAAGAAATTAGATTATGGAAATTAAAAGAAGATAAAGTCAATGATTTTGTGGTATTTTCTGAAAAATAACATTTTAAAAATTTAGTTGTTGTAATCTTCAGCAATAACTTTCAATGTTTTTCACAATGAACCTATTTCATTGACCTGAATTTATGGCTAGTCTATTAATTTTATATTGTAATACTAGTGAAGTTCTGGGGAAAAATCAATTTATCTTTACCTCTGTCTATCTCTCTTGCTCTCTCTCTCTCTGTAATACATATTTATATATATATAACATATTTATATATATAAAACATATTTATATGTATAAACCATATTTATATATAGGCCCTATAGGACAGGGTAGAACTGCCCCATAGAGTTTCCAAGTAGCACCTGGCGGATTCGAACTGCAAACCCTTTGGTTAACAGCTGTAGGACTTAACCACTGTGCCACCAGGGTTTCCATATAAAACATATATATGGAAACCTTTGAAATCTTTGGCCTTGGAATTCTTAAATCCATTTATTGAAATCAATTATACTTTATAAGTTAGTTCTTATAAATATTAACTAATTAAAACAATAAAGCATACTTAGCAGCAAGGTTAGCTTTTATTGCCTTATATTTGATATACTCCTTTATTTTCCTGAAGCTGCCCTTCAGTTAAGTATAAATCAAACATTAGGAAATGCTATAAAGTTATTGAAACATGTACATAATTAGTTGGAGTTATTTTTTCATATTTTCTATTTCACATATTTATTTTAATAATACAACTAATAAGTATATTCAGGTGGCAAAAACAAAAATATAATAGATAAGGCTATAATCTGCTTTGATCATCACTACCAATCCTGATCTGTTTTTGAGAAGTAGCTACATTTAATTTTATTTTTGTAAGATCTGTGTAGAATATCCATCACACTGTTTTTTTCTTATATGCGTGTGTATGTTTTAAAATATAAATTGTATTATTTTTAGGTGCTGTCAAGTTGGTTCCAACTCATAACGACCCTGTGCACAACAGAACGAAACACTGCCTGGTCCTGCGCCATCCTCACAATCGTTGTTATGCTTGAGTCCATTGTTGCAGCCACTGTGTCAATCCATCTCTTTGAGGATCTTCCTCTTTTCTGATGACCCTGTACTTTGCCAAGCATGATGTGCTTCTCCAGGGACTGATCCCTCCTGACAACATGTCCCAAGTATTTAAGATGCCGTCTCGCGATCCTTGCTTCTAAGGAGCATTCTGGTTGTACTTCTTCCAAGACAGATTTGTTCATTCTTTTGGCAGTCCATGGTATATTCAATGTTCTTGGCCAACACCACAATTCAAAGGCATCAATTCTTCTTTGGTCTTCCTTATTCATTGTCCAGCTTTCACACGCATATGATGCGATTGAAAATACCATGGCTTGGGTCAAATTGTATTATAATTATGTGTTATTTTGCAACTTCTATTTGACCACCTTGCTAAACTTTCTAACGAACTCAAACAATTTATAAAGTGATTTTCTTAAAATTTGGGGGTAGATCCATCATTTGCAAATAATTATAATTTTATCCCTTTCTAGTCCTCATATTTGATTTTTTCTAGTATTGGATAGGCAGAAATAGTGGATAGACATTGAATAGGCAATGATAGTATCTTCTTTTGTTACTTACTTTCATATACAGTTCCTAATGTTTCAATTTAAGGATGATGTATATTGCATATTTCCATCAGTAACATTTGATTAAATTAAAAGTTTCCTTTTATTCTTAATTTGCTAAGAGGAAAAAAAAATCAAGTGTTAAATTTTATTAAATACCTTTGCATTGTTTACCTTTTATCTTTTAATAGAGATGATTGATAGGTTTTTCTAGTATTGAACCATTCTTGCATTCCTGGAATACACCCAGTTTGGTCTTGATGTTTTAGTTTTTAAATAATGTATGGCCATGTCTGATTTACTAATATTTTATTTAAGATGTATATGTCTTCATTTATAAATGTAATTCACCCATAATTTTTTTCCTTGGGCTTTGTCTTGTTTTGATATCAATGCTATATTTACTTTGTAAAACGAGTCAGATGGCTTTTCATCTTTTTCTTTGCTCTAAAGTGTTTATATAAAATGAGAATTATCTGTTTCTTCAAAGATTGATAAAATTCACAATTAAAACCTTCTAGGTTAGGTGTCTTTTGAAATGAAACCCTTTGACTATTTAATTTCAGTTGTTATTGGTTTATGAAATTAAAAAAAAAACTTATCCTGGAGTCAATTTTGCAGATTTATATATGTTTTTACAAAATTGTTCATTTCAGCAACATGTTCATCTAAGTATGCTAAATTTTCTACCTTAAAAAGGAAGATGAGCTATTCATTTCTCACATCCAAAGCTGGGAGTACAGAAAAGTGTGAGCCAAGGTTGTATCCTTTCCTCATACTTAATCCTGGTGGCAAAGTTAAAAGTTCAGGCTGCTAAGCAAAAGTTTGGGCATTCAAATCCACCAGCTGCTTCTTGGAAACTCTATGGGGCAGTTCTACTCTGTCCTAAAGGTTTGCTATGAGAAGGAATTGACTTGAGGGCAATGGGTTTGGTGTTTTTGGTTTAATGCCTAGCATATCATTCTTTATGTGTTTCATTTCATTTTTGACGCCTTCCAATTTTCCTAGATATATACTTCGTACATTCCATGTTCTGGTTGTTAATGGATATTTGCAGCTGTTTCTTCTTATTTTGAGTCGTGCCACATCAGCAGATGAAGGTCTTGAAACCTTGACTACATCCATGTTATTAAGGTTGACTCTACTTTGAGGAGCCAACTCTTCCCCAGTCATCTTTTGAGTGCCTTCCAGCTGGAGGGGCTCATCTTCTGGCACTATATCAGACCATGTTCCACTGTTGTTCATAAGGTTTTCACTGGCCAATTTTTTTAGAAGTAGACTGCCAGATCCTCCTTCATAGTCTGTCTTAGTCTGGAAGCTCACCTTAAATCTGCCCACCAAGGGTGACCCTGCTGATATTTGAAATACTCCTGGCAAAGCAACACGCAAGCCTCCATAGTATGACAAACTGACAGATGCATGATGGAGAACAAACTATAGACTATTTTTCACTCATTTGCTGCTTTAGTTTCTGTGATGTCTCCAATGTTAGTTATTTTGCAACTGAAAAATCATAGAAACTTTTCTTCTTTCCTTCCTTTCTTCCTCCCTCTCTTCTTTCCTCCCCTCCTTCCTACCTTTCTTTTACCAAGTGGTAATACATTTCAATAATGCCACCTTTGACTCCAGAAGTCAGGAACTTGGTTTCCAGTTTTCAGGAAATTTTTGTTTCCTCATCAAAGCAACAGAAAATAATACCTTGCTATCACATAGGGAAGCTATGTTAAAGCACGTGGTGACTCTACTGGCTTTCATCCAAAGTTTGTGTGTGATAAGTTGTAGGGATGGAATTTTGTTGATATAAACAATTCACTACGGAAAAAACGTACTTAACTCAGCTTAAACTTTATATTTGCATAAGAGAGCTTTTCTCTCTATCATCAGGATTGAATCTGGGGCTTTGGATTGTTATCCAATTATCTTAGATATTAACTATCAAGGTAAACTGTAAATTGACTGCTTTGTCCAATTACAGTTATCAAATGAGTATACCAGTCAGCTTAATTAAAAGCAAACCAACCAACCAAACAAAAAGTTATTATTACCAGTTAATTGTTGTTTTAATCAATGTAATCAGCCAAATGAGTTAAGTAGCTGAAAGTGTTCATATTTTCACATACATGTTAACTCAGTAAAGATGGTTTTGCTGTTTTTAGCACTGATTGTATGAAGTAGCAGGTCTCAAGATACAAATCTATAGGCTGTTCTGGTACAAAAGTTTAAATTAATGTAGTACAGAGAGAAGCATCTCTACTCCTAGACTTCCAAAACTGTAGGGACAGTGAAGGCTATGTGAGAAGAAGAGATCAGGTGATGAGGTCAAGAACTTAAACCAGGTGTTCTGTTAAGTTCGGACACATAGTTAACCAACTTAAATCAGTATTTTGAAAAGGTGTGCATTAAGTATTAGTTCAGCAACCTCTCTTTGGCAATATTTGCTCAGTTCTGGTATTTTTATTTCATCGTCTGTTATGGATTGAATTTTGTCCCAAAAATATATGTTATAAATCCTAAAGCCCTATAGTTGTGGATGTAATCCTATTTGGGAATAGGATTCTTTGTTATGTTAATAAAACTGTATCAGTCTAGGGTGTGTTTTAAACCAATCACCTTTGAGACACAAAAAAGCAAATTAGGTATAGAGAAGGAAGCACAAATAGGGAAAAGATAAATGCCACATAAAGATTGCCAAGGCACTGAGGGACAGAAGCTAAAAAGACCCAAGACAGAAAGAAAGCCTTCCCCTAGAGCTGTCACCCTGAATCCAGATTTCTAGCCTCCTAAACTGTGAGAAAATGAGTTTTTCTTCACTAAATTCACCCACTTGTGGTAGCACTGAGAAACTTAGTGACACAATCTTAACAAGATAAATGTCTCTTATACTAATTATAAATGAAATCATTTTTTCTTTCTCACGGCATTGTCTTAAGACTTCATTATTCTAAGACTCTTTTCAACTATCCTTCACATTTCCCTGTCAATCCTGAGAATTCCCCTCTCTGCTACACCCTACCAGGGAAAGAACCTCTAATTTTTCCAAGCAAAGACCGTTTGTCTTACTGCTCTAAAATTTCAGTCTGAAGGCACAAGATTAAGTGGTTAGAGGTTTGTGTAATTTATACTTCCTTGCATTATTCTCCTCAAGAAAGTTAAACGGTACCACCTAGCAATAAATCTACTTTTTTTTTTTTTTTTTTTTTGGTGGGTCCCTGCCTTTTTTGAGATAAGGAGATTTTCTGTGTCTTACCTAACTCTTCACTCCTGGAGAATGGATAGGCAATTATCGTGAGAGAATAGTAAACTGGAGAGAGGAGATGAGGGGTGATTTTTAAGAAAATCTTGCTTGCATTTCTTTAGGGAGCAAGGAATAGACTTTTTAGCCTAGCCATGCCACGTCCTTGAGAGACACCCCTAGAAAAGAGGGACACAAACATGGGATGTATTGTGATTGGCCTGTTGGTATCTATATTTGATTGTATTTGTATTACATTACGATTTCTAAACATCAGTATTATCTATTTTATTTTCAAATCAGTAGAATTTTCTAAGTGACTGAATCTGAATTGTATGCAACAAAAGACTGAAACTTCTACTTTGTGGGTAGAAATGGCATCATAAAATAATGGAAAGAATATGGACTTTTTAGTCAGAAAACCTACATTGGAATTCTGTTGTTGTTTTTAGGTGTCATCAAGTTGGTTCTGACTCATGGTGACCCCATGCACAACAGAACAAAACACTGCCCAGTCCTGTGCCATTCTCATAATCATTGTTATAATTGAGCCCATTGTTGCAGCCACTGTGTGAATCCATCTCTTTGAGGGTTTTGTTTCGCTGACCTGCCATGTTTTTGACTGGGTAAATTTGTTGAAGGCACTCACAATTTTCGAATTTCAATATATACATCAGTAGGAATAATAATTTCTACCTTATAGGGCTGTTGTGAAGAGAAAAAGAAATGTTCTTTGTATAGCACTAGTAAGGTGCCTGGGACATTGAAGACTCTCAATGTCTATTAATTCCTCTTTTCCTCAATAACTATACTAACAAAGAGATCATTATATTCCAGAATCTATTTCTCAGTAATGATACGATTTTGGTGTTGTTTTTTGTTGTTGTTAGGTGCTGTCATGTTGGTTACAACTCATAGCGACCCTATACACAACAGAACAAAACACTGCCTGGTTCTGTGCCATCCTCACAATTGTTGTTATGCTTGAGCTCATTGTTGCAGCCACTGTGTCAATTCACCTCGTAGACGGTCTTCCTGTTTTCCGATGACCCTGTACTTTGCCAAGCATGATGTCCTTCTCCAGGGACTGATCCTTCCTGACAACATGTCCAAAGGATGTAAGATGCAGTCTCGCCATCCTTGCTTCTAAGGAGCATTCTGGATGTAGTTCTTCCGAGACAGATTTTGTTTGTTCTTTTGGCAGTCCATGGTATATTCAATATTTTTCGCCAACAACGCAATTCAAAGGCATCAATTCTTCTTTGGTCGTCCTTATTCATCGTCCAGCTTTCACATGCATGTGATGCAATTGAAAATACCATGGCTCAGGTCAGGTGCACCTTAGTCTTCAAGGTGACATTTTTACTTTTCAACACTTTAAAGAGGTCCTTTGCAGCAGATTTACCCAATGCAATGTGTCCTTTGATTTCCTGACTGCTGCTTCCATGGGTGTTGGTTGTGGATCCAAGTAAAATGAAATCCTTGACAGCTTCAATCTTTTCTCTGTTTATCATGATGTTGCTTATTGGTCCAGTTGTGAGGATTTTTGTTTTCTTTATGTTGAGGTGCAATCCATACTGGAGGCTGTAGCCTTTGATCTTTATTAGTAAGTGCTTCAAGTCTTTTTTCTTTCAGCAGTCAAGGTTGTGTCATCTGCATAACGCAGGTTGTTAATGAATCTTCCTCCAACCCTGATGTCCCATTCTTCTTCATATAGTCCAGCTTCTCGGATTATTTGCTCAGCATACAGATTGAATAGGTATGGTGAAAGGATACAACCCTGACTCATACCTTTCCTGACCTTAAGCCACTCAGTATCCCCTTGTTCTGTCCAAACAACTGCCTCTTGATCTATAAAAAGGTTCCTCATGAACACAATTAAGTGTTCTGGAATTCCCATTCTTCACAATGTTATCCATAATTTGTTATGATCCACACAGTCAAATACCTTTGCATAGTCAAGAAAACACAGGTAAACATCCTTCCAGTATTCTCTGCTTTCAGCCAGGATCCATCTGACATCAGCAATGATATCCCTGGTTCCATGTCCTCTTCTGAAACTGGCCTGAATTTCTGGCAGTTCCCTGTCGATATACTGCTGCAGCCACTTTTGAATGATCTTCAGCAAAATTTTGCTTACGTGTGATATTAATGATATTGTCTGATATTTTCTGCATTTGGTTGGATCACTTTCTTGGGAATAGGCATAAATATGGATCTCTTCCAGTCAGTTGGCCAGGAAACTGTTTTCTATATTTCTTGGCATAGATGAGTGAGTACCTCCAGTGCTGCATCTTTTGTTGAAACATCTCAATTGATATTGTGTCAATTCCTGGAGCCTTGTTTTTCACCAACGCCTTCAGTGCAGCTTGGACCTCTTCCTTCAGTGCCATCATTTCCTGATCATATGCTACCTCTTGAAATGGTTGAACATTGACTAATTCTTTTCAGTATAATGACTCTATGTATTCCTTCCATCTTCTTTTGATGCTTCCTGCATTGTTTAATATTTTCCCCATAGGATCCTTTACTACTGCAACTGGAGGCTTGAATTTTTTCTTCAGTTCTTTCAGGTTGAGAAACACCAAGCATGTTCTTCCCTTTTGGTTTTCTATCTCCGGCTCTTTGCACATATCATTATATTACTTTACTTTGTCTTCTCGAGCCACCCTTTGAAATCTCCTGTTTCGTTATTTTACTTCATCATTTCTTCCTTTTGCTTTACCTGCTTGACGTTCGTAAGCAAGCTTCAGCATCCCCTCTGACATCTGTCTTGGTTCTTTCTTTCCTATCTTTTCAATGACTTCTTGCTTTCTTCATGTATGATGTCCCTGATGTCATTCCACAACTTGTCTGGTCTTTGGTACTAGTGTTTAACACATCAAATCTATTCTTGAGATGGTCTCTAAATTCAGGTGGGATATACTCAAGGTTGTATTTTGGCTCTTGTGGACTTGCTCTGATTTTCTTCAGTTTCAGCTTGAACTTGCATATGAGCAATTGATGGTCTATTCCACAGTTGGCCCCTGGCCTTGTTCTGACTGATGATATTGAACTTATCCATTGTCTCTTTCCACAGATGTAGTCAGTTTGATTCCTGTGTGTTCCATCTGGTGAGGTCCGTTTGTATAGTTGCTGTTTATGTTGGTGAAAGAAGGTATTTGCAATGAAGAGGTCAATGGTCTTGCAAAATTCTATCATTCGATCTCCAGCATTGTTTCTGTCACCAAGGCTGTATTTTCCAACTACTGATCCTTCTTCTTTGTTTCCAACTTTCGCATTCCAATCACCAGTAATTATCAATGCATCCTGATTGCATGTTCGATCATGTTCAGACTGCAACAGCTGATAAAAATCTTTGATTGTTCTCAGCTTTGGCCTTAGTGGTTGGTGCATAAATTTGAATAGTAGTCATGTTAACTAGTCTTCCTTGTAGGCATATGGATATTATCCTATCACTGACAGCATTATACTTCAGGAAAGATCATGAAATGTTCTTTTTGATGATGAATGCAATGGCATTCCTCTTCAAGTTGTCGTTCCCGGTGTAGTAGACTATATGATTGTACCATTCTAAATGGCCAATACCAGTCCATTTCAGCTCAGTAATGCCTAGGATATCAATGTTCTATGTGTTCCATTTCATTTTTGACAATTTCTGATTTTCCTAGATTCATAGTTAGTACTTTCCAGGTTCTGATTATTATTGGATGTTTGCAGGTAGGTGTTTCTTCTTTTAGTTGTGCCACAACAGCAAATAAAGGTTCTGAAAGGTTTATTCCATCCATGTCATTAAGGTCAACTGTACTTTGAGGAGGCAGCTCTTCCCCAGTTGTCTTCTAAGCATTATATCAGACAATGTTCTGCTGCTATTCATAAAGTTTTCATTGGCTAATTCTTTCCAGAATTAGCCTGCTAGGTTCTTCTTCCTAGTTTATCTTAGTCTGGAAGCTTGGCTGAAACCTGTCCTCCATGGGTGACCCTGCTGGTATCTGAATACCAGTGGCATAGCTTCCAGCATCACAGCAACATGCAAGCCCTCACAGCACCACAAACTGACAGACACATGGGGAATGATTTTCGTAGTTCCGGTGAATGTTCTGGGCCCCAATTTTCTCAACTGTTGAAAGAGAAGCATCTGCCCAAATAAATGATGTGTCTTAGAGAAATTTTGTGACTATCAAATGAAAAACTTATATGCAATATAACTTTGAAAATTATAGAGTTGTAATCAAATATAAGTCACTCAGTAGGTATTAATTCAGGTACTGATACTGTACATATTGTATTACATCTTTAAAAAATTTCTCTTAAAATTCAATAAACATTCATGAAACAGGAATTCTTAATATCCAAGATCATATTGCACCACACTTATCCTTGGTCATTTTCTAAGTCTATGGGCAAATAGAATTCTGAAAAAAAAGATTTTTTTCTGACAATAGATATTTGTTACTTTGCAAGTACAATTGTGGGTTACTGAAAGTGCTTATCTTCCTAAGAAATAACTAAGAGCAGATTGAATTTTCTCTGAAAAATACGTACATATAATGCAAGAAGATTGGGTGTTATGATTTGGAGAAAAACAGATGGAAAATTTTAGTTTGAAAGAAAAATGAGATTATTTAGCAAGGTCAAATGAAAATTAATAAAAGTATCTTTAATAAAGATCATATTTGTCATAAAGATAACATTGCTTGATGTTAGAATAAATTTGTTTGAGTGGCGGAATTTTTTTTTTTTTTTAAGAAAAGAAGTAATTGCATCATATTTGGAAAAGAAATAAGGACTGTCCCTGTTGTCATTTAGTCTCTTTCTGAACAATAGAACTGATTTACCAATATAGTAGAAACATGCCAAATCAACTGGCCATACCCCAAGAAAAGAAGGAATTGACTTTTTTTGCAAAATTAGATTATAAAAGTTTGAGAAATTTCAGCATGTTTCTCATAACCTTTATGCTTTGAAATTGCATTAATACATGACATCTCTTTGTGTAATTAAGTGCTGTTCCTTTGTGTACATAAGCTTTGTGCAGATGAGTGGGGGTTCTGTTGTAATGCTTAGAAATACATACAGTTAGTGTCTGGGCCCTAGGATGGGGGCCACTACTCACTGTGATCTAAGTTGGAACATACAGTTTTATTCCACAGGCATCTAAACAGAGAAAGTAAGGAAGAACAATTTACCAGTTAAACAACAAAGCGAGTAAAGTAGACAGAAAGCAATTAGTTTTTAATGATCTTTTGGAAGTCACATGAATAGATTGATTTCTGTTTTGATCTTGCTTGAGTTAATAGCTGCCTTTGAGTCTTCAATCCCACTTCAACAGGCATTGTTTCTCCATTTCACGGTCTGGCGCTCCCTCAGTTTAGACTTTACTTGTCCTATTGTTCCATTTTGTAAGGCTCAGGCCCAGTGTTTTTGTGTTCTTCAGCTTTAAACATTGTTGTGGTGTTTTCCTTTTATTTCTATAGCTGTTTCCTCTTGGGAATTTGATGGGGTTATTATCACTTCCACAGGGCTAACATCCAAATTACAGGTTCTTAGTCAATTCTTTTCTCACTAAGGCAGGCTCCTTGTTCTTTATGAAGAACCATTTCAGCCCTATCCTGCTTATAGCCCAAACTTTTTCTCCTCTTCTTTTTAGATTATGTGTGATTTATTTAGAACCAGCTAATGAGGCTGCAAAGAAGCTGTTTGTATGGGTGGAGTTTCTGTATGACTAAAAAGCTTTTCTCAAAAACAAATAGAAATCTGCTTCTCCCAGATCTTTCCAGACAATGACAGCATCCCCAGTTTTTACCCAAAGCAGGTCAGACAGATCTCTATGTTCCTGCACTCGGCATCCTTCTTGCCCAGACAATTATCACACACTTTTCCTTGTTAGTCAGGCAGTAAAGATTTAACATTTTTTGTTCTTTTTTTTGTCAGTCGAGCAATACGTATCTGTGTGTATTTAATTTTTAAGATGGGGAAAATGAAAAAAAAAAAAAAAAAATCAGCCAAATTCTTACCTCCTGATTTTTCCTTGTAATTATATTCTTTGATATATATATATATATATATATATATATGCACATATATGTATATATGCTTGGTAAAGCAGAGGGTCAGTGAAAAAAGGGGAAGACCCTCAACGAGATAGACTGTCACAGTGGCTACAACAATGGGCTCAAGCATAACAGTGGTTGTGACAATGGTACAGGACTGGGCAATGTTTTGTTCTGTGGTACACAGGGTTGCTATGAGTTGGAACTGACTTGGTGGCACCTAACAACAACAACATATGTACATAGGTATATGTGTATATATATATGTATATATACACACATATGTGATTCACATATGTATTGCTTGATTGACAAAAAAAGATAAAAAAATTTAGGTCTTTACTGTTGGACTGACAAGGAAAAATGTCTGAGAAGTGTCTGGTTGAGAGGAACACAGAGTGGAGGAATGTACAGATCTGTCTGGCCTGCTATATCTGTGCTTTTGTGTGATTGTGCTTTTGTGTGATTGTGCTTTAAACTATTTTTTAATGAATTCAGTGTGACCACTTTTCCATGTCTGTAAATATAGAGCTCCGTAATAATTTTTAAAAACTACCAGCAAAAAAGTGGATCTCTGTAATCTTTAGCATTAGGGTGACTACAGGAAGGAAATAGAAGAGATCTGAAAAAAAAAAAAGTGAGAGAAGATCAAATAAATACCACTTACTAAGCCCTTCTAGAAAGGAAAATTGGATGAAACAAGTTTAAAAAGGTCAAAAGAAATACTTTCCAGGGTGAATCAAAAGATTTTAAGAGACTAACCACTTACAAGTGTAATTCCACTTACAAGTGTAAAGGAGCATTTTGGAAATGGAATCCATTGGTGCTGAGATGATAAGCCTCTTTAATCTGCTACTTAGTTTTTTTTTCCCCTTACACCACAGTAGAGAGGAAGGAAGTGGAGAAGGAACAGAGTGCAACAAAATGGTAAGGGAGAACATGCAGGAGCCAGATTTGAAAAAAGGAAACCACTGAACTAGTAGGTTGGGGCGAAGCCTTAAGAAAGAAATAGGGAGAGGGGCTCTGGGGATATTTACAGCCAGCGTTCCATTTAGTACCAGGCACCCAGTGGAGTAAAGGCAATTCATCCTTGTCATAGACCTGGCCGTGCTACTTTTTTTGCTGCCAAGCGTTTTGTTCCCAGAAGGGGCTACTCAGGAATGTCAGGAGAAGGTGGGAGGGGGAGAAGGCAGGTCAGCAAAGGCTTTCGTGGCCTGCACCCCCAGCCCTGTCCAGCAGCCACTTCAGGGTCAGATTTCAGCTCGTCACTTTGCCTTCTCTCTCTGTTTATTATTCTCTTTTGATTTCCGTTTTGTGTTTTGTAAAGTTGGGCATCTCTAGCTCTGTCTTCAGTCCTTTTAACTAAACATGGTTAAAAAAATTTTTATTTTTAGAGATAGTCTTGTAACTATGCTTCAAAAGATGTTATCGTTTTTCCTCAACCCTTTACCTTCTAGAGGTCAAAATCTTCATCTCTTCAAAATGAATCCACAATTTGGCTGAAGATTCATATTAATCTATCCTCTTTGTGGTTTTATATTTCATTGTCAGATATTCCACGTGATTTATTTTATTCCATGCATTTTATTTCATGAAGACAGTATGAATGCGGCCCATTCACCAAATCCTGGAGAATTTAGCCTCCACCTAAAGGATGGATGATTGCTCTCATGTGCCAGTGACTAAGCTTGGACACACATGACAGCAAGTGTGTATTTACTCAGTGACATTTTGGGTAATTTGAATTTTTGGCATTTTTCTGAAGTAAGGAAGGAATATAAAAATTGCCTATTCTTGTTAATTGAACCTCATTCATAATTCAGTATTTTGGATATTTTCCAAGCTTTCCCAGCAGAAGCACTAGTAAAGACATTAGTCTCATTATCATGAGATATATTTTTTGTAACACGGTGTCCTACTTGTTCTGGAGAAAAGAGAAGTGGCAGGATTAGGGAGTAGAATCAAATTCTAGCTCTGTTCTTCTAACAGAATGATCTAACTATAATTTGATTTCCTCATGTGTTAAATGAAGATATAATAGTATTTTCTTCAGGGTTGATGTGATGATTAAATGAAATGTTATGTGTGCCTGGCACATATTAAGTTCGCTGAGAGTAGCAGCTGCTTGTATTACAATAAAACTTACAAAAGCCGGAATCTGTCTAAGGTGGAAACTTGTCAGAGAGGGAAAACTCAAATATTGCCCACTAAACTGAGCGATAAAAAAACGATAAGGCTGTACCCTGTAAAGGTGGAAAACTTTCAAGACCCAGAAAAACAAGGCAGTCCTGTTGAGTTCCTGCTTTCACAGGTTTCACTGTATTAATATTTACATTAATAATATTATTAGCTATAACTTCAAGAAGCTTATATTCTGTTGAGGAGTTAAAATTATCAGATATTAATGAACTGCTCTTGTTATTAGGTGCTGTCAAGTTGGTTCTGATTCATAGTGACCCTATGTACAACAGAAGGGAACACTGACCTGTACTGTACCATCCTGACAATCATTGTTATGCTCCAGCCCATTGTTGCAGTCTCTGTGTCAATCCATATCACTGAGGGTCTTCCTCTTTTTCACTGACTCTCTGTATTAATTAGCCAGAGGATGTTTAAGTGCTAAACTGTATAATAATAACTATAGTTTCAATTGGCAAGCATTTAGATAAAACAAAGATTTATGCGAACCAGAAGATCGGAGCGTGAGGAATCTCACTGAAGAAGTGAGGTCTGAATTGGACCTAGAAGGATGGATGGAATTTAGAGTATGTAGAAGAGATTTTGAGGTTCAGGAGAGCAGGGATCAGAGGAGAAAAGAGTGTAGGATCTCAGAGCCATTTTTCTGGATTATTTATCAGTATTTATTCTTTCTGTTTTTTTTTTTTCCCTTTTACATTGCTTTTTTTTAGCTGTTACCTGCTCCAAAGTAATAAATAAACTCAAAACATCATATCACTTCAAATCCTTAAGAATCTTGGGTTGTTTATTGTTCAGCTGTTAATGTGAAAGTACACCTACTCCTTGCTTAGTGACTATCTTGTTAGCCGATATTTTGCATGTACTACAACAGTAAAAAATCTACTATCCAACGATTTTGTACATTAACAACATATCTGGCAGTAATGAACACCAAGGTGCAAGGTGAGAGTAATGATGGCTATGATGGTTAAAGTTACATGTCAACTTGCCTGGGTCATGATTCTCGGTGGTTTGGCAATTATTAATGATGTAATTTGACAGTTATGTAATGATGTAATTTGGCAGTTATATAATGATGAAGCAATCCTCCATTTTGTGATCAGATGTGGTCATCCTCCATTTTTGCATAACACTGATTTTCACATAATGACCTGGTCTTTGGAACCTAACGATGGTGATAACTGAGAAGTGGTTGTATACCATTTGAGAATTTGTTCTGGGGAGCAATGTTAGCCAAGAACACATATATTTTAGGCAAATCGAAAGAGTTTATATTCCTATAGAAAAACCCACTGCTGTTGAGTCAATTCCGACAGGTAACATGAAATTTCTATGGAAAAGCATTACATTTCAATTACAGGTAGTTCCTAACTTATAATGGGGTTCAGTTCTGACTACTCCATTGTAAGTTGGCTCTGATGTAAGTTGAATACCTCATTTTTTTTTTTTTTTTAGTTTTCATTATTACTGCCTTTTTATTATCAGTATCTTTATAAATATGATCTTTATTTGCATTTGGGGGTTGGAAACACTACAAATAAACGTAGAGATAATTTTAATACATAATACATACATAAAAATTACACAAATCATAAAAATTTATATCAACAATGAAGAAGAGTTGTACTACGTCGGCATTTTGTCATTTGTGGTAGTAACTCAACTTGCAGAAGGTTCTGGATCATCTGGATTGTCCCTGGGAATGGGGGTAGTATTTCTAGTCAGAAAATTAGTGAGAGTTGTTTGTATGGTCCTTTTCTTTTTTTCTGCATATATTTAGTGGTAACATCTCACTTCTTCCTGAATCTGCCTATAGACTTTATCAGAGTGATTAGTGTTTGAGTCTCCATTTTCAAGCAGCTGAAGCCTCTGATTTAGTTTAGAAAACTAAACCATACAGCAGTGTTTTGAACAGTGAATCATAAAACTGAACACCTGTGAGTGAACATCTGAGAATGACAACATCAGCAACATAGTGTAGTACATATTACTAACAGTAAGATGTACCAAAAAGTCCCCCAAAATGGACAATTGTATATTGAATTGTAACGTCGTAACTCGAACACGTCAGAAGTTGGGAACTACCTGTGCTAGTTACCAGTTGTGGTTGAGTTGATTCTGACTCATGGTAACCCTGTGTGTGCCAGAGTATATCTGTGCTCCACAGGGTTTCCAATGGCTAGTTTTTGGATGTAGTGCACCTAGCCTGTTTTCCAAGGTGCCTCTGGGGTGATTTGAACTTCTAAACTTTCGATTAGCAGCACTCTTTGGCGGCACCTACCCACATGGGGTCACCGTGAGTTGGAATCCACTTGATGGAAACTCACAACACCCGAAACCGCAATCTAATGTCTGTGATGGTTGTTCCTCCATTTATTAAGGAATTGTATTGAATCATCAGCTATAGGTAATTCACGGTGCTACTGGAATGTTCTGTTCCTACATTTACCTCTTGTCCTCAGCTCTTCCTCATGGTCCTAACTGTGATGGAAGCTGTGGAAGTGGCAACTTGAAAAGAAGTGGAGCCATCCAAAGAGTCAGAGGGTTGCAGGGATTATACAAATGTAGATTAAAAACATAAGTGAAATTCTCTCTTTGCAACTATAAATGGAAAACTGGGAAGACATTAAAAAAAAAAATCCTGAGATCATATGATGCTCTGAATAAAATTTAGAGAGGTGATACTAAATTGTACCTACTGATTTACTCCTTTAATTTTTTACTTTCTATAAATATCGTTGTTTTCTACCACTCCTGGTATTTCCCTGTTTGCTTTTCAGTTAGCCTGGTCCTCAGCCAGAGCCTGGCCAGTCAGGCCACAGGGCCCTGAACAGAGTACCACCTTACCTGGCAGAGTCAACCTGCCTCCTTTAATGCTAAACTTACTGACCCAAGTGTAGAAATGATAAAAAAAAAAAGTCACAAATGCATTTTAGCTTTACTTATCTCATGAAAGCTCCTATAAAGAGAAGGCTCCCCTGACCACTGTGTCTGAGCGTTACTTGCAAGCATATTAGGAAAGGTAATATAACTTAGTGTGAGTGGAACTAAACAGATGTGGATTGACGTGTTGTCTCCCTTACTTATTAGCTATATGATATAAGCTTTTTGTTTTCTCCCTTATAAAATAAAGATAATAATGGCATATATTGCAAAGGCTTTTTTTTAACATGAAAATTAAAACATAAAGTACATTTAAGTCATCTAGTACAGTGACTGATATATAACCTCTAAATAAGAATAATAATAAATATTATTAACAATAGCCAATTTTAATAATTTTGACGGTTAGCAATATATTGTTGTTGTTGTTATGTTGTCCAGTCGGTTTGGACTCATAGCAACCGTATGTACAACAGAGCGAACACTGCCTGGTCCTGCACCATCCTCACAACTGTTGCTATGTTTGAACCCATTGCTGCAGCTACTATGCCAATCCATCTCATTGAAGATCTTCTTTTCCCTGACCTTCTATTTTACCAAGACTGGAGCCTCCTGCTAACATATCCAAAGCATGTGAAATGAAGTCCCCCACCCTTCCTTCTAAGGAGCATTGAACTTACTTCTTCCAAGACAGATTTTTTTTTTCTTCTGACAGTCCAAGGTATATTCAATATTCTTCGCCAAAACCATAACTCAAAGGCATCAATTCTTCTTCAGTCTTCCTTACTTATTGTCCAGCTTTCACATGCATATGAGGTGATTGAAAACACCATGGCTTGGGTCAGGTACACCTTAGTTCTTAACGTAACATCTTTGCTTTTTAACATTTTAAAGAGGTCTTTTGCCACAGATATGCCCAATGCAACGGGTCATTTGATTTCTTGACTGCTGCTTCCATGGGTTTTGATTGTGGATCCAAGTAAAATGAAATCCTTGCCAACTTCAATCTTTTCTCCGTTTATCATGATGTTGCTTACTGGTCCAATTGTGAGGATTTTTGTCTTCCTTTAAAAAAAAAATCCTGAGATTATATGATGCTCTGAATAAAATTTAGAGGGCTAATCCATACTGAAGGTGGTGGTCTTTGATCTTCATCAGTAAGTGCTTCAAGTCCTCTTTGCCTTCAGCAAGCAACGTTGTATCATCTGTATATCTCAAGCTGTTAACGAAACTTCCTCTGGTCCTGATGCCCCATTCATCTTCATAAAATTCAGCCTCTCAGATTATTTGCGCAGCATACAGATTGAATAAATATGGTGAAAGGATATAACCCTGATGAACACCTTTCCTGATTTTAAACCATGCAATATCTCCTTGTTCTGTTTGAATGACTGCCTCTTGATCTGTTTACACATTCCTCATGAGCACAATTAAGTGTTGTAGAATTCCTATTGTACGAGATGTTATCCATAATTTGTTATTATCCACACAATTGAATACCTTTGCAAAGTCAAATAACACACAGGTAAACTTCTTTCTGGTATTCTCTGCTTTCAGCCAGGATCCGGCTGATATCAGCAAGGATATCCCTTGTTCCACATCCTCTTCTCAATCCGGCTTGAATTTCTGACAGTTCCCTGTGGATGTATTGCTGCAAACATTTTTGAATTACCTTCAGCAAATCTTTATTTGTGTGTGATATTAATGATATTGTTTGATAACTTCTACATTCTGTTGGATCACCTTTCTTTGGAATGGGCACACATATGGATTTTTTCCAGACAGGTAGCTGTCTTCTACATTTCCTGGCATAGAAAAGTGAGCACTTCCAGCATTGCATATGTTTGTTGAAACATGTCAATTGGTATTCTGGCAATTCTTGGAGCCTTGTTTTTCTCCATTGCCTTCAGTACAGCTTGGTCTTCTCCCTTCAATACCATCTATTCTTGATCATGTGCTACCTCCTGAAATGGCTGAATGTTGGCCAATTCTTTTTGGTACATTGACTCTGTGTATTCCTTCCGTCTGCTTTTGATGCTCCCTGCATAGTTCAGTATTTTGTCCATAGAGTCCTTCAATATTGCAACTTAAAGCTTGAATTATTTCTTCATTTCTTTCATCTTGAGAGATGCTGAGCATGTTCTTTCCTTTTGGTTTTCTAACTCCAAGTCTTTGTATATTTCATTATAATACTTTGCTTTGTCTTCTTGAGCTGTCCTTTGAAATCTTCTATTCAGTTCTTCTATTTCATCACTTCTTTCATTCGCTTTGGATTCTCTGTACCCTACATCACGGTACCCTACATCACTAAAATGTGACTGTGGGCACCATGTTTTATTCATTGTTGATTTTGTAGTACCTTGTGTAGAATCGAGTTTATAGTAGGTGCTCAAGAAACATTATACGAGGGCATGGTGGCTTCTCTACTATCTATAAAGCCCAGGAGACAAATTTGAAAGTATGGATTTATGTGTGCTTACTGCATAACCCACCCCAAACAAGCAGAACCAGATACTCTAGATTGACTTAAAAACATTAATATTTCAATGGCCATTAAAATATACTCTATGTTGCTGTTCCTAAAGTCTGGCTCCTTTCCTCAATAACAAATGCTCTAATAATTTAGGGTTCTCATTTGGTCATAAGCAACCTTCAAGGAAAGAAAGTTCTGCACTTTGAATCTGGCCAAGTGCCTGGTGTTTTTTTTTACAAAGATTATTTTTCACGTCAGCTCCTTTAAGTTGTAGCTGCGTATTTTCCCCTTGTGTACTTTGAGTGATATAGCTATTACCAGAGCTGAAATCTCTTTTCTAAATGCATCACATTAGATTTTTCCACAAGCATTTTAACTCATCAGAATCACTAGTTCTCATTTACTGTTAGTTTTTGGAGGATTATTATTTATTTTCCTTTATGGCATTTGTATATACATCGGGGTTATTTTCCTTTTATCATTCAAGAATATTTTCATATATTATTAATGTACATAAAGCATGTCAGGTTAACACTAGCTCTTTTCAATTACTTGTTAAAATACCACAAAGTCCTTTGAGAAAGAACTAATTATCTTTCCTGTTTCATTTATGAGCCTTCAGTTCTCACATAACTTGCCTAAGATCAGTTAGCAATTTGGTAGAGAGGTTAAACTGAGAACCAAACACCCTTGGTTTCTAGTTACTTGGTTTTAAGACCTTTTTATCTCAGTTCCTCCCTCCCTCCCTCCCTCCTTCCCTCCCTCCGTCCCTTCCTCCCTCCCCCATTCCTTCCTTCCTTCCTTCCTTCCCCCCCACCTCCCTCCACCCTTACCCTCTCCATCCCCCCATCTCTCCCTCCCTCTCTCCATCCTTCCTTCCTTCCTTCCTCTCAAGGAGCTTCATTATTTACTTTCTTCTATTTCTTATATAGGAAACTGGTGGCACAGTGGTTAAAAGCTATGGCTGCTAAATGGCTGCTAACCAAAAGGTCAGCAGTTCAAGTCTACCAGGCACTCCTTGGAAACTCTATGGGGCACTTCTACTTTGTCCCATGGGGTAACTATGAGTCACAACTTTTTTTTTTTTTCTTACATGAATCCCTGGTGGCACAGTGGTAAAGATCTCAGCTGCTAACCAAAAGGTCAGCAGTTTGAATCCATCAGCTGCTCCTTGGAAACCCTATGAGGCAGTTCTACTCTGTCCTATAGGGTTGCTATGAGTCAGAATTGACTCGACAATAACAAATTTGGTTTGGTTATGTCTTATACGAAATTGGTAAATTTCTTACTGTACTTATTACTTTAGGTCCCTAGGTGGTTCTAGCAGTTTGTGCTCAACTACTAACCTAAAGGTTGGTGGTTTGAACTCATCCAGTGGTGCCATAGGAGAAAGGCCTGGCAATCTTCTTCCATAAGATTACAGCCCAGAAAACTCTATGGGATTGTTCTACTTTGTAACACGTGGGATCACCATGAGTCGGAACCAATTTGATGGCAATGGATTTTCTTTAAAAAAATTTTTTTTGTTACCTTAAATTTAGAGCTCAGAGTTGACCCAAGTGAAGGGTGTTACCTTAGGTCAGACAAGGAGCATGGTGGAATCTGTTCACCCACTCTCTCATCTCACCATTATGTCTCCTATACTCTATGTACCTTCTTACTTCAATTTCTTGGAAAAATGATTGCATTTGTCTATTATCTCCTACTTCTCTGATCCTCCTATTCACTCTCACAACTCTTTCTCACTAAGATTTCTTTTTTTATTCTGCTATAAGCAGTATGTTTGCTGATTTGTTTATTTTCCTTTTTGGGGGGTGGGGTAAATATGGTGGTGGAGCATGTGTCTCCACACAGAAAAAAATTAAATTCCTATTTGCACAAAACTTTATAACTTTATAAAATGTGGGTGAGCTGGTGGGGCTTCGGATTAATGCAATTTCATCAGATGTTTTTAAAAAAAATCTGTTAACTCATTTATGGCTTTTAACAGCCTTTTAAAGAAAATGTGTGGTGAACAAAAGGGCTGTGGACACGAGTTTACTTCAATCTCTAAATGGGCAAAGAGAATTGCCTTTGACTTGATAATGTGTATTTTTAAAAAAGAAAGAAAGAAAAAAAAAAAACTAAGGCTAGCTTGGGAAGTCACTGCCCTC
Source organism: Elephas maximus indicus (assembly GCF_024166365.1). Lineage (NCBI taxonomy): Eukaryota > Metazoa > Chordata > Mammalia > Proboscidea > Elephantidae > Elephas > Elephas maximus. The sequence continues at coordinate 193,981,906 of NC_064819.1, forward strand.
TGCCCTAGGTAGAATCCAAGGATTATTGGCATTATAAAGAGAGATTACAGATTATGGTTACTAAATGAAGAGATTACTGGGAGACACATGCCTCAGGCTTGAAGAAGACAATGGGGATTAAGAGATTACAATGAATGGAAAAATGGTATTAACTGTCTCTCCAAGGTTGAATACTTTATACAGGAAATGAGAACAACTATTTCTCAGGCTAAAGTGGAAAGTGATGCTGGAGCTGAGGCTGCTTTTAAGTATTTTTTTTCCCCAAGTTTGGCCCCAAATTCTTTAGACTCAGTGTGTTAGTCTAAGGAGAAAGATTGCAGCCGTGCTGATTTGGTTATTGTTTTAAAACAGTCTAGATTTGCTGTCTTAACGCATGCCCTTTCTGTTCTGTCCTTGTCACAACTCGAGTACTGAAGAACATGAGGGAGTTATGGGAGAGAATGTAAGGTGCCCAAAATGGTCTTCAGAGACCCTCAGTCTAAACCCCGTTCAGACGCAAAGAATATAACTGAATCTCTTAGGCCCCTCAGATACTTCATCCACAAAACTGAGGGCATAATGCTAGATGATTTTCACAACTAAGTATTGCAGAAAACATAAGTATCTCTCAAAGGTCTATAATCATAATAACTAAAAGATTTGGAAATCCATTCAGTTATTCAACAACATTGTATCTTGGGTATAGTCAATGAAAGTTCATGAATGTGCTATCTTTAAGAAGGCTGTGACATTTATGACATTATTCATACAGAAACTTTTGGGACAACTGTATTCATTTTAAAATGGCTAATAACTTTTTATTTAAGGATAATAAAAGAAATTTACATATAAAATCCTTAAACATTTCCCTAAAGTATGTTTGAGTCCAAATGTTGCTAATTCATGGGAACCAATAGGCAAAACTCACTTGATACTGAAGTGAACGGAACTAAAGCTGTCTGGTCAGGTTTTAGTCTGCGGCATTTCATTCAGTTCTAAAATTCCTTTAAGAGTAAAGTCGTATTTTGATGATGTGCTTATACTTCATGTATGTGTGATTTATATATATATATGTGTTGTATATGTATATACACAAATATTTTTGTTAGCTGCCATCAAATGGACCCCTAACTCATGGCGACCCCATGTGTTACAGAATAGAATTGGTCCACAGGGTTTTCTTGGCTGTACTGTAATCTTTATGGAAGCAGCTCACCACTCCTTTCTTCCATGGACCCACTGGGTGGGTTTGAATCACCAACCTTTAGGTCAGTAGCCACCTGCAAACCGCTAATATATGTATGTATATACATACATACACACACACACACACATATATGTTGTTATTGTTGTTAGGTGCTGTTAAGTTGGTTCTGACTCATGGTGATCCTGTGTATAACAGAACGAAACACTGCCTGGTCCTGCGCCATCCTCACAAGCATTATTATGCTTGAGCCCATTGTTGCAGCCACTGTGTCTGTTGAGGGTCTTCCTCTTTTCCGCTGACCCTCTATTTTACCAAGAATAATTTTTTTTTAAATGTCCTCCTCCAGGGACTGGTTCCTCCTGATAATATGTCCAAAGTATATGAGACAAAGTCTTGCCATCCTTGCTTCTAAGAAGCATGCTGGCTGTACTTCTTCTAAGACAGACTTGTTCGTTCTCCTGGCAGTCCATGGTATATTCGATATTCTTCACCATCCTTCTTCTATCTTCCTTATTCATTGTCCAACTTTCACATGCATATGAGGTGCCTGAAAACACCGTGGCTTGGGTCAGGTGTGCCTTAGTCCTCAAGATGACATCTTTGCTTTTTAATACTTTAAAAAGGCCTTGCAGCAGATTTGCTCAATGCCGTACGTCGTTTGATTTCTTTACATGTAAAGATACTATTACTTTAAGCCTTTCTTTAAAAAGCCATGGGGGATATTTTTACTGGTTATATTTTCTTTATTTAGCTGGGTTGATCTTTTAGTTGCCACAGACAGACTGATTTGTTTATAAACTTGTTAAACCGAATCTGCACACCACCACATCACAGATGATAAAGTGGGAAAAGACCACTCAAATTGTCAGTCTGTACCCACTCACCACCCCTGTCTTATTAACGTCTAATTTAACTTTTTAAGCAGTGTGTTCCACATTGCGTGTTTTGCACATTGTATTTTTAAATGATGTGCTGAGGATCACTGTTAACCATGTGTGTGAATGTGGCTGAAAAGACCAATGTTTGACCAGAATTTCTTTTCCAACGACATACACAGCCTGGGCTACTGTCAGTGAGTCGTTTTCACTGCATTGACACTGGAGCCCCCATGTGTGGGCTGATGTGTTTGTGGCCGCACGTCAGATGCCAGCCATGTTTCTTCCATATTGGTACCACTAGTGCTTGGGAGGAGTGTATGCCTCTCTTCAATTACTGGCAGTGAAAACCTTTTTCCTTGGTATTTGCTGCTTTTTAAAAACACTTCCTAACTGTGGGATAAATAAAATCTGACCTTTCCACTACCACTTATCTGTAACCCTTCAACTTTTATCGGGTACTGTTATCTAACACATGGAATCATATAACTTGAGATTTAAAAAATTTTTAAATATCATAATTAATTTTCTTAACAAGTTTTATGATGATTTTGCTGTCCTGATAGTGTCAGATATCAGATAAGCTAAATGATAATGAAGCTTGTGTGTGCATGTGTATGTTGGAAGTTTAAGGAGTAGAAATGAATTTTTAACAGGTGATGGAACTAACCGAAGTATGGAAGAGTATTATCTATTGTAGCAGGCTGAAATTTCTACACCACAACTTAAAAAAGAAACCAAACCCATTGCCATCGAGTCGACTCTCACTCATAGCGACCCTATAGGACAGAGTAGAACTGCCCCATAGGGTTTCTAAGGAGCAGCTATGGATTCGAACTGCTGACCTTTTGGTTAGCTGCCATAGCTCTTAACCACTATGCCACCAGGGCTCCCACCACGACTTAGGCAGGCAGGAAAATGAGTTTCTTTCCTGGAGTCAGTTTCAGTTTTACTCTTGAGACCCTAGTCAGCCTAGGGCAAATAATTTCTCCCAGTCCACAGGGCTCAGTGAGTGATCCAGTGATTTTTCAGCCTAAGTTAAATTGTTTAGTCAGTGTTCATTTTAGCACTTCAAAGCTTGGTATCTTTTCAGGAAAGAGCATCTGGAATAATTTCTTTTAGGATTTCTCCTAGTATCCTCTTCTTTTATATTTCTTTAATGGCATCTGGGAGAAAGGTGTGGCGGCAGGGAGGTCACCTAACGTCATGGCCATGGGGCAGGGGAGTGACTCTGATCCACTTGTCGTCTTTCTGGTCCTTGGTTTGCAGTGTCTAGGCTTGCTGGTCACAGGCGTGACTAGTCTTTTGAGCATCCTGCTAGATTTTCTGATTCTTGAGTACCTTCGATTTTTAGATTCCTGATCAATGTTGCAGACATTTTTTGGACCCAGGCTCAGAGGACCTCTGCATCCTCCACTAGGGCTCATGGGAACTTCTGGTTGCTTTCTCCACACTTTGCTTGAGTATGTGAACATTATAGTGCTGGTTTTTAAGCTCATACATAGGCACCTTCCTCAAATGTGGCAATTGTACTTCACCATTTTGGGTGCTGTGCCATTTCAATGCAGAGCTTCTCAAAAGATTTGTGATAGCCCTGGTCTTTGCCCAGGAAAGCAGAGGATCAACAACGGCTCCTCAGATGCCCACAAACGTATATAGGTACTTCTCCTGACTGCATTTTGACCACTGTATAGGGAGGAGGAAAGTAGGGCCCTCACTTCCAATGTCTGCTGAAGGTCCTCACTTCTAATGAATGCCTTGCTTCCTCTTGCTTTTCCTCTTCCTTCTAGAAATGCTTTTCCATTTTCTCTTCTTGTCTTCTAGGAAATGGCTCTGGGTCATATCCTTCTTATCTTCTTTTTTTATCTACCCTAGGACTTTTGGAAACCCTGGTGGCATAGTGGTTAAGAGTTATGGCTGCTAACCAAAAGGTTGTCAGTTCAAATCCACCAGGTGCTCCTTGGGAACTATGAGGCAGTTATACTCCGTCCTATAGGGTTGCTATGAGTCAGAATCAACTCTGGCAATGGGTTTTGGCTTGTCTTATTGATTTGAATCCTTCAGACTTAGTTTTTATATGCAAAATGATCAGCATTGGGAAGTTTCAATGAAACGTTTTATTCGTTTAACAAAGCCTGCCTCCTGCTAACCAAAAGCCTTTGTGTTCAGATAATTGTCTCGCTATGTACATAAAAAAAAAAAAAAAAACTTCTGTTTTAAAACTGAAAGATGCTTGATGACTGCTGTTCTCGACTATGTGTTGCCCTTTTCCTGAAGCAATGAATGCCAGTGAATTAAAGGGATGCTGAACTATAGGAAAATGAAGATTTCAGATTTACCAGGACTGAAACTATATTGGTTTAATATGAAAAATATTATACCACTCCTCGCTTATTGACTTGATTAGGTTCCAAAAACCAGGTCGTTATGTGAAAATAAGCATTATGTGAAAATGCAGGATGACCACATCAGATCACAAAATGGAAGATGACTGTATCATTCTGTAACTGCCAAATCACATAATTGTCAAGTCACATCATTACATAACCGTCAAATTACATCATTGCATAACTGCCAAACCACTAAGAATCGTGGCCCAGCCAAATTGACACATAACTTTAACCACCACAGCTGGCATCATTCTGCCTTACTCCTTGGTGTTTGCTACTGCCAGATGTACCTCGGTAATGCACAAAGCGGTCAGATAGTAGATTTTTTATTATTGTTGTAAGTGTGAAATATTGGATAATTGATAAGTGAGAAGTAGGTGTATATCCATTGTTTCAGCATTATCTCTAAGTCACCAGTTTGCTATGGAAATTTTTTAGATGGACCTGGTGAAAAAAAAAAATTAAATTCCCATTTGGATTTCTATTAACATACAGTGTATTTTGTTAAAAAGAAGGGTCACTCTATTTTCTTTATCTTGCTGTTATTCCATCACTTTTTCCTTCTTTTCTGTTTAGTATTTATATTTATTTATTGTGTAATAAAATGTAGATACAGAAAATGCCACAAAACGAAAGTATATATATATTAATGAATTGCTTTATGAATTACTCTAAGGCTAACACCTTTGTAACCATTATTAGATCAAGCAATAGAACTTGGACAGCCACCCATGAGCCCTTCTGTATGTTCTATCCTATAAAATCCTTATCCTTTCTGCCATATGTAACTACTGTCTTGACTTTTATCTTGTTTCCTTGTGTGTATGTGTGTGATTTTAATAGTCAAGTGGGTATCCTTAAGAAAAAAAAAAAGTTGCTGTCAAGTCGATTTCGACTCATAGCCACCCTATATGACAGAAGAGAACTTCCCCATGGGGTTTCCAAGGAGCTGCTGGCGGATTCGAACTGCTGACCTTCTGGTTAGCAGTCAGAACTCTTAACTGCTGTGCCATAGGAGCTTGCCCATCATTTAAAAAATTTAATATGTCTTTTAAGACTCTTTTAAACTATAGTTTTAACCTATAGTTCCTCTATCTCTTTATTTTATTTTATAATTCATCTGTTGAAGACCTAGGCTGTTTTACATAGAGTTTCCCACAGTCTGGACTTTGCTGATTGCATACACGCAGTGAATTTAGCATGTTCCTTTGTCATCTGTATTTTCTGCACATTGGAAGCTGGATCCAGAGGCTGGATCAGACTCAGATTGATCTGTTTGGCAAGACTAGAGGTGGTGCTTGGGAAGAGGAGAGGAGGCACATAATGTCTGGTCTTCTCTCTTTTTGTGATGTTAGCAACCGCTGATGTTTAATGACTAAATCTATTATATAATTTACTCTTTACTGCCACTTTCGTACTCTGAACCCTTAATTTATATGCAAGATTCAGAGAACTGCATATAAATGGGAGGCAAGCTTTGCCAAATGGTACCATATTTAAAAAATGTCTGCGTTTTACTTACTTTTGGATTCAGTGTAAACCAGATTGCCAAGGGCACATTAAGCTTGGAATAAATGTAGAACCACAATTACAGGGAAAAACAATTTCTCTGGCTCTATTTCCCACCTGCTGTTGTGGAACTTCTCTTTCCTACAAAGGTCTCTCCCTCTTACGTTATTTACTGGATGTTCCCAGATGATGACTCATATGTTCTGGAATACAGCATTCTTAGCTACCATGTGGCATCTTTCTGTCTCTCCCTTGTTGCCCATCCCAGCTCTCACTTCCTTTGATGATGTCTTCTTTTGAAGCTCCTAGAATTCATAAAATCCCATGTAAGTGGTCCCTCATGGCTGCTGCTACTGCACTGATGTGAGTGACATCTCTCGTTGATGCTTTGGGCAGAGTCTACAAATTTTTGAGCAAATATCTGTTTTTTCTTTTTCCTGGATACACAGTGATTTTGTATTTCTCAGCCTCTCTTGCTATTTGGTGTGTCCATATAACTAATTTCTAGGCAAGATTACACATTTGGAAGTGTTACTTGACATTTCTGGAAGAGCTGGCTTGCCCCTTCCATACTCTCTATCTCTTTGTGCTGGCTAGATGTTAATGATGATTAACCTAGACCAAGGGTCTGTAACCTTTTTTTGCAAAGGGCAAACCAAAACCGAACGCACTGCCGTAGAGTGCGTTCTGACTCAGTGACTCTGTAGGACAGAGTAGAACTGTGCCATAGGGTTTCCAAGGCTGTAAACAGAATGCCACATCTTTCTCCCATAGAGTAGCTGGTGGTTTCAAACCGCCGACCTTTTGGTTAGTAGCCAAATGCTTAAACAATGTGCCACCAGGGCTCTTCTGTAAAGGGCAAGAGACTAAATATTTAGGTTTTGAGGACCGTATGGTCTCTGTCTTAATTATTCAATTTGGCTGTTGCTGTGCGAGAGTAGCTGGGGACAATATGTAAACAAATAATGTGGTTTTGTTCCAATAAAACTTTATTTACAAAAATAGGCAAAGGGCTGGATTTGGCCTGTGGACTGTGGTTTGCTGGCCTCTCTCTGCCCTAGGGTATGGCAGAATCACAAGGTGGAAAGAGCTAGGGTATCTGAATCACTGCAGGAAGGAAGACCACTTGTCAACCAGGAACACCCACTTTCTACTATCGTATGAGAAAGCCATTTATTTGTTATTCTTCTTCTTTTTTTTTTTTTTTTTTAGTAGGGGGTTTATTTATTAATGAAGCCCAGTGGGCTAGGACAATACCAGGGGCATGCTGTACTTCATTGGTGTTGAGAAAATTTATTTTTCACACTTTTGAACCTAACATAATGTATCTCAGAGGTATTTGTTGTTGTTTTGTACGTGTGTGTGTTTAATAGCTACTTCACCTGGAAGAAGATCCACCGTCTTTCTAGAATTCATCCCCCAGTCCATGGATTTCTGGAAGGAAGGCAGAAGTGATTGAATGGAGTATAAGGAATGATGGCCATCTCAGCAGTGGACAGACTTCATGCCTGAGCATTGTTCTACGTGCTGATCGTGAGAGCTGTTTAGCTACGTTTCTGCTCTCTTGTCCTTAGCATGAGCTCTTTTCCGGAGGGTCATTAACCAAATACTCTCTTGGCAGAACCATCTCCTTTTCTCCTGACCCTTCTGCTACCATCATTGCAGGCATAACCAGACATATTTAATCCTCAAATGAACATAGCAGACACCCTTGCTACATATGCTTCTTGTTGTTGGTTGCTGCTGAGTTAATTTTGACTCATAGCGACCCCGTGTGTGCAGAGTAGAACTGCTCCATAGGGTTTTCAAGGCTGTGATCTTTCGGAAGCAGATTGCCAGGCTGGTCTTCCGAGTCACCTCTGGGTGGGTTCAAACCACCAATCTTCCAGTTTGTAGCCTTAACTCTTTGTGCCACCCAGGGAACCACACAAGTGTTAAAGGCAAATGATAATTAGAACTTCACTTCCATGTCCAATCAACAGCTTCGTTTTAAATGAAGCATGACAGAAGTGATTGGTTGACATGAGCCTACCAGGAAACTCTGATTTCCTTCAAGTAAAATTTTGAAACAAAAGTCCAAACCAATGTGAGTCAAAAAATAAAACTCTACTTATGGCACATGTTTTAGGCTGGGTTCTATAGAGAAGCAAAGCCTACACACACATGCACATGCACGCGTGTGCACGTGCGCGCGCACACACACACACACACACAGAGAAAGAGATTTATATCAAGGAAATGGCTCACACATTTGTAGAGGCTAGAAAGCCCCAAGTTCCAGGCTGGAGGCTTCTCCTGACTCTTGTAGCTGCAGGGGCTGGCAAACCCAAGACTAGCAGGTAATAGATGCATCAGGTCGCTGGCTCACAGGCTGCAGAGGATGAAGAACCCCAGCAGGTAAGCTGCTAGCTCAAGTCCCAAGAACTGGAGATCAGATGAACAGGAGCCAGCTGCAGGATCCAGAGTGGGCAAAAGCCTGTGAGCTTTTCCAGAAAGTCTACCTTTATCAGACGCAGGCCACGTACCCAAGGAAAATTCCTTGCAACTGATTGGCTGCTCACAACAGGTTTCACCAGGGAGGTGATTACATCATAACAGATGTCATTATAGAGGTGATGACATCATTACAGAGCTGCCAAACTACATCATAACTGACAAACCACTGAGAATTATGACCCGGCCAAGTTGACACACAACCTTAACCATCACAGTACACATTATACTCACCACCTGCTAAACCCATTATTTTAGTTCTTAAAACATTAATTTGCTATCCTGTGGCCAGGCTAAATAAAAAATAAAGTGAGTGAATCAGTGAAATTTTGAGAAGGCTATTTCTGTGTATGTATGTATTTATCTGTACTTGTGTCTGGTTTTCATCATCAGTGTTTCTCAATTTTATCCAAGTGATATATCACAGAAGTGTGTTTCTTAGTCTTCATACACTTAACAGGCCAGCCTTCTTTCTCTCCTACCTCAGATGTGTTTCCGCTTAGGTCTGCCTATTTCCAATCAGTCAGCTGAGACATTCACCGTGACTTTGGTCTCCAGACCTGTCTGGAAAAACTCCAACCTGGGAGAATCTAAACATATCATTCAGAAGCCTGTGATGTTGGAAAGAAAGGAGGTTTTGGATGATTTTTGTTTTTACTTGGACATAGGTCAGTGCCTCCCATTTACAACTGGAATGTGCACTGGATGGTTTCAGATGTGTTTTGGAGCCGGTGCAGTGGGGCCTCAGGAGGCTCTAGGAGCAGGTTATCACTTTAAGAAACATGCCTTCCTCTGTCAGTGAATATTGATGCTGAGCGGTGAGGCCTAAGAAATCCTTCTTCTACACTGTCAACCTCAGCTCTTCCACAGAATCTTCATAGTAAGAAGGAATGCCAGAGGAGTTCTTCTCCTTTGCTATTCCATCAAGCTTTGACCTCATGTAAGAAGTGGCCTGAGTCCCTGGGTGGTACAACTGGTTAATGTGATCAGCTGATAACCCAACTGTCAGAGGTTCAAGTCCACTCAGAGGCACCTCAGAAGAAAGACCTGGCAACCTACTTCTGAAAAAACAGTCATTGAAAGTCTTATGGAACACAGTTCTACTCTGACACACGTGGAATTGCTGTGAGTCAGAATCAGCGCAGTGGCAACTGGTTTCATTTTTTAAGAAGTGGTCATCCTAAGGATTTCAAGTCAAAATTCAAGAACCAAACATATTCCTGGACATGAAATGACTGCCAAATTGTTGATTGATGGATGGGAAGAAAATGCTCCCAGTGTGTAGAGATATAGGAACAAATGCTAGAAGGAAGGTTGCATTAATTGCCAGCTGTGTCCTACTGGTCATCCAGACCTCCATGTAGGAATTTCCATCTTACCTCTTTCCTAGGAGGAAAAGATATAAAACTACTAAGTTTCCCCTGCTTTATTTTACAGGTTAGTCTACTTGCGGTGGATCCATTTGTTCCATACCATTCTCTCTACCCCTTTACCTTTTGATTCCCTAGTATAAGCTCCCATCTTAAAAGAAAATTCAGGATATGAAGCAGAGGTTGCAAACAGTTGTTTCAGAGACAAAAAAAAACAAAAAACAAAAAACCAATTGAACTCACCCAGTGACAACCCAGCGCCGTCGAGTCGATTCCGACTCCTAGCGACCCTATAGGACAGAATAGAACTGGCCCGTAGAGTTTCCTAAATGTTGTTAACAATCCTAAATGTTGTTAGCATTCCTTAATGTTGTTAACATTTAGAAATCAAGAGACTGCACTGAAGAATCTCCGTTTCCAGTATATTGTTTAAAATGGGTGCATGTGGCGGTGGCCCACCTGCATTTCGGCCCGTCTGCCGGGCATCTGGGTAGAAGGTGTCTCTCTTTGGTGGGGTGCGTGCTCACAGTCTTGTTAACCCTTCACCTTCACTCATGTCATGGCCTGTCCTGTCTGTGTAGGCATTTAAATTTGCAACACGTCCATCTATAGGAAAGAAAACTTCAACAGTCTTCCTCATTGAGAGTCAAAGTTTTTGTTTTTTTTTTTAATTGAAAATGAGCCACAGTCAGGGAATGGAAAAGGCCAGTGAAAATATGTAAATAAGCTGGCTTCATTGGAGCCACAACGTAAGTACTTTCAGGCAGTCAGTGTTTGGTGTTACCAGTGCCTGAAAGACTGCCCAAATGGCCAGAACCAGATAGGCAGTGAGTCTTTAATTTCCACAGGTACATTTCAAGCGGAGATGTATCCAAGAGGCCAGTTGTGGATGGTATTGACTACTGGACCTATGACTTCAAATTAGCCTGTAACTCATTCTGTGGTAGAACAGGTGGTTGGTTACCTGGCTAGGGAAGGAAGTTTCTGGGTCTTGTATACTTTACACAGGACGAAAACGATGAATGCTTTTGGATTTAGTAAAACCTTGTTCTCAGTTCAACTCTTTCTGTGTCTAAGGGGCATGGTAGCCTCCAGCAAGTTCTTGCTTCTCCCGTCAGGACTGTGCCCATCATTCAGGTTTCAGCTGGTTATGGAGAAATTAGACTTTTTGCTATTTTGAAAATATAATCAGAGAAAATTAAATCCCTGCTAAATGAAAGAAAAGCTTTTTCTGGTTTTTAATACTAAATAGGACAAATATTTTTCTATACATGCTTATGTTTCTGACTCTCTTTAATACACCACCTTCCTGTGATTTCTGTTCTCTTGCAATTCATTTTATATGGTCACATTCCAGGAATCCTTCCCTTACATTAGGTTTTCTTTCCTTTCCTGTTTTTTTTTCTCTCATGCTGCTGCATTTTCCTTTTATTCTTGAATCTGTGTTTAATTTTCCAGCTCTCTACTTTTATTCTTATTTTCCTTTTGTCAGCCTTTTATTTTCTGTCTATTGTTTTATTTTGTCCCACTCCATGCCCTCCTTCATGCACTATTATGCATGGTCTGCTCATTTCTCTCTTCTGTTCGGTTCTATTTTCTTACCCTACACTTATGCCTCCTGCTTTTAAAAAAACAACAAAAGTAACTGATTCTTACTTGTGTTTATTGTAGCTTTTCTGCAGTTTCATTACATTAACCTTATTCTGTAGATACATTTTTTTATACTCTAAATTGCCAAAATTCCGTTGTAACATGCAGTTTCCCTCCTTTCTATAAAAAATTAGAAAATTTCTTTTTAAAGTAATGAATTTTTTTTTCCTTCTGACAGCTGCTGTGTGATCATAACCTTAAACCTAAAGTCAGCGTATTGAGTTTTGATGCTATTTTGTCTCTTTGCTAGCTGTATTACCTTAAAGAAGCCACAGTATCTCTGGGCCTGAGTTTCTTCATCTGTTAAAAGTAAGGGGGAGAACTTCCTTGCTACTGAATGTGTGGTCCCCAATCCTGCCACATCAGAGTCACCAGTGAACTTGTTAGAAATATAGAAGCTCAGGCCTCACCCCACATTTCCTGACTCAGGAATCTGCATTTTTACGAGGTCTCCAGGTGATGCATGTGCTCACTGGTTTGAGACACAAAACTAGATAATCTCCAAGGTTTTTTTTCCAGGTTTAACTTTGTTGAAAATATAAAGGCATTGAGAATTACTTTGGTCACAAGGCACAACAGAATCACCCGGGAAGCTTTGATAAAATGCCAATGCCTAGGTCCCACCTCAGATCAACTAATTCGGAATTTTTTTTTTTTTTCGTTTCATGCCCCAGGTGATTTTTATGTGCAGGGTTGAGAACCACTAAAGTATACTCTTTGAAATTTTACCCCCTTCTTTCATGCTAGTCGCGCTGCTCTCAGTTATGAGGTAATTACTATGGAAAGAACCGGTACCATTTATGGTTGAATCAACTTTGACTTATGGTGACTCTCGTGTGTGTCAGAGTAGATCTGTGCTCCAAAGGGTTTTCAACGATTGATTTTTTTGGAAGTAGGTCACGAAGGCTTCCTTCCCAGGGGCTTCTGGGTGGACTTGAACATCTAGCCTTTCAGTTAGTAGCAGAGCATGTCAACTATTTGCACAACCCAGTACTCCATGGAAAGAAAGAAACTCCAAATTATTTGGTTTTAACCTACTGAAACCCACCAAAAATTATTCTGGGGTGGCTAAGGACATAATTTTAAAAGTGACTATATATATATATATATAAAATAGCATTATGGGAATAAAAAACAAGGTTCATTTATTATTTTTTTCTCAACCCTCCCTCAGACATCTTCTGACAATGGGAGTGTTTGGGGTAACAGAAGGTAGTAACCCTTTGGCCAGTGACAGATATGACATTGTGTCCCGACAGCTCTGCGGTGGTGGTGGTGCTGGATATGTTAGTGGAATGGTTTCATTTCATTATAACTTGGTGCTAGTGGTGACTGGGTGGGCACAATTAGCCATGTGCTATGATTGGGTTACTGAAGTTCTAGTTTATTTTTAATTATTTCAGGTTGTTGAACTGATTTAAGAAAAATTAAAACCAACAGCTTTTTTTTTTTTTTTTTTAGAACTGCCGACATAGTATCTTTAGTGTCAGAACTGGGGAAGGGATAGCTGTAACAGTTTGTTACATTAGTGGAGGCTGTGACAATACCAATATGGAACATTTCTTTTATGTTGTATTTTGTCAAATCAGAGTTAAGAAACCATGTCTTTAAAGACTAAATTTTCTTTTCTTTTTTTTTTTTTTTACAGTTAAATATTTTCCCCCTGTGCTCAACTAGAAACACAAGCAAATGATTATATTGTGGGAGTGATTGAATTACTTGATCAAAATAAAGAGAAAATGAATTCTCCTTAAAACATTTTTTGCTTAGTACAACATCTTCTTTTCTCCATTTTCTTGTCCTGAATTATTTCTGCATCATTAAGTTTAGCTGAGGAGCCAACATTCTATCATTGTGGGGGGATTTCTGAGGTATCACATCGAGGACAGGGAGATATTTAGAATAAGATGTCATTTTGGTTTGCTTTTAAGTATTGCTCCAAGAAATTATGTGAGCAGGGAAACACTCGTCTGGTCAACCATCTGTCTTTCCCATCGTGTGGCAGAGCCCCTATATGAAATTTTTAGTCACGGTTGTGCCATCACAGTATTGCATCAGGTCTGCAGAGAGTCTCTGGTAGTTATGTGATTCTTATCTCACATGCTTAGAATCATAGGAATAGTCAGTAAATATTTCATACAAATATATTCTAGCCTGGTCAAAATTGTGACACAGGAAGTTTTTCCTTCAGATGTATTTTCTCTCTCTTATTGAAAGAAACACTTTTCCATGTTGTTGGCACTACTTTTTGCCCCTTCTGTCTCACTCTTTTCTCTAGTCCCCACTGCTACCTATGCAGGGAATCTTTGCAATGACTTCTTCAGGCCACTAGATTATTACTTACTTTTTCTGAGTAAAGAAGTCACTAAACAGATATATTTTTATTATTAACAAGATATTTCATGTCTACATTGTTTGATATCTCTCTCTCTCTCCAGCTTTTAAAGTTATTCTTAAAGGAGAGGAAGTTGGAAAGTTTTCTGGCAAAAACTTGATTGAGACCATCCTAATATGGCTATTTTTATCTGATTTTAGAAAAAAAGATCATAATATTCCTTGAATTTCATCCCTTGTTTTTAAAGAAAACAAATCTATATTCCAAAGCTAAATAAAAGCATCAAGTGTACCCATTTTCTTGGAAGCTTTTATGTAGAAAATAATATCTCCCATGGTTCCATTTAGATAGAATGAGGGGGTGATGGTGGTAGCCTGGGGGGTGGGTTATGTAGAAATATCACTTAAGCTTGGAAATCCAGCAAATCACAAATATTGTTTTTCTTTATGTTGACCTTCAGGGTCTCTGTATCTTTCTAAGTATTTGAATTCAAAGTGTTAGATGGAAGTATGTTTTGTGATGTTAAAATTTAACTAAATTAAAAAAAAAGCAATTAAAACTATCTTAGAATCACTCTCCCCTCCCCTCCCCTCCCCTCCCCTCCCCTCCCCTCCCCTCCCCTCCCCTCCCCTCCCCTCCCCTCCCCTCCCCTCCCCTCCCCTCCCCTCCCCTCCCCTCCCCAGTAAGATTGGTTTTGCAAACATCACCTGTCATAGATTGAATTGTGCCAACTTGGCTAGGCCATGGTTCCCAGTATTGTCTGGTTGTCTTTCATTTTATGATCTGATGTAATTATCCCCTATTTTGTGATGTGTTATAAATCCTAGTTTCTATATGTTAATGTGGTAGGATTAGGTTATGTTAATGAGAATTAGGTTATATTTGTTGTCTTAATGAGGTAGGATTAGGGTATATCTTGAATCAATCTCTTCTGAGATATAAAAGAGATTAAATAAGCAAGCAAAAGAGGAGAGATGAGGGAAGAGAAATGCCATGCCACATGAAGATCACCCAGGAGCAAGGACCTTGCTCCAGAGTCAACAGAGAGAAAAAGCCTTCTTCTAGAGCCGGCACCCTGAATTTGGATCTCTAGCCTCCTAAACTAGGAAAAAATAAATGTGTATTAAAGCTATCCATTTGTGGTATTTCTGTTATAGCAGCACTAGATAACTAAAACATTACCTTTATGGTTCTTTAATCTTTTTTTTATTCTGAATTATTGGCACCTTCTAAATTCATATTCCTGGCTTTTAAGTCAATCCATTTGCTTGCAGATAGCAAGTATAGTCAGCTCGTACCACTGATCTGAACCTACAAAACACAACAGTATTTAGTAATAGTAAGTTATGTCTAGAACTTTTTTCCTGAGGCTGCTGCTATATTGTGGCATAACCACTTCAGTTACAATGTACTCCAGCCTTATGAAAATTCTCATATCTTTGTTATACTGTGGAAAATTTAAGGAAGAACAACAATAGTTTGGTACTGGTTAGAATGTGATTTCTCCTGAGAGTATTTGGGATTTGCTGTGAGTTAATGAAAACTTCAGTTGCTACTGCAGTTCACAAAGTTTCCTACTGGCCTACAGGATTTTTCCCCTATTTCCAGACTACAGAGGGAAGTATAAAATAATGGGCCCAAGATTTAAAGCAGGATGGCTTATTTTTCGTCTAGTTGTCAGGTTCAAATATTTGGGTTCCCCAAACCATTAGCACAAGAGCTGGCAGAGATGATGGACAGTGCCCTGGTGCACATTATCTCTGAACCTGGGACTCCTGCTCACAGAAGAAACCTCACAGGTGTGTTACAGTGAGCCATCAATACTACAGGTGCCTGCATTCAGGAGCTGCTGCCACTTGGTATTGAAAAAGTAATCTAGCTGCTGCTACCTGGTACTATTTGACAGTCACAAAAAGTCAGCAATAAAGATCTCCCCTACATTCCTTCCACAGGGCCTAAATGTTCCATCTTTATTGTCCCTCTTTGTACTTAGAACCATTGAGAAAGTCCAAATAGCTATCTGAGAAGGCCCAACACTTTTTTTGTTCATGGACTAATAACCAGTTGCTGTTGAGTTGACCCCGACTCATGGCGAACCCATGTGCATCAGAACAGAACTGTGCTCCGTAGGTTTTTCAGTGGCTGATTTTTTGGAAGCAGATCGCCAGACTTTTCTTCAGCACATCTGGGTGGACTTGAACCACCAACCTTTCAGTTAGCAGCTGATAGATTGGATTATTTTTCTCTTAGAAAAAGCTGTGAAGGAAAGGGACACAGGAGAAGTACATTTTGCTTGTGGGGTAACAGGGAGAATCCAGAGGTGGGGTGCTGTGAAGAGTTGTCAGACCTTTGCAGGTACAGGAAAGGGGATTGGGCAGCCCAGGGGAATGCTGAGGAGCTGATTTTGGGGGTAGGTAATTCTCAAACATTTCTCTGCACTAATATGCCATAGAGCTATGACACTCCCTTATCTGCAGAAGAGGTTCTTAACTGGGCATAAAAGGGTGCTCATCAGATTGTGGGAAAGGGCATAATTTGGAAAAATCATCATGGTCCTGTTTTAATAAACTAGATAGACTCATGTATTTGTGGACATCATTCACATAAAACAGTTAATTTTCCCAGATGAACAAAGTTTGATTTCTCATGGTTTCATCAACATTGGAAAAGAAACAAAAACCCAGACCTATTGCCATTGAGTCGATTCTACCTTGTAGCGACTCTACAGGACAGGGTAGAACTGCCCATAGGGTTTCCAAGGAGTGGATGATGGATTTGAACTGCTGACCTTTTGGTTAGCAGCCAAGCTTTTAACCACCGAGCCACCAGGGCTCCAACATTCAAGTAGAAGAGTTTTCTTTTTCCTTTGTTAAATTCAGAATGGCTGTTTATGGCGTCCTCCCCAACTGTGGCAAAGATGTACAAATGAGAGATACTTCATGCAAAATATTTGACTTGTCTCAGCAAAAAATCCTTGAGGAGAGATGAGGACAGTGAAGAAAAAAAAAGCATTGAGTAACATTCTCTGTTTCCACCTTTCTATCAGGTCATAGATATAAATTACAATTCTGGCCCTTGTTCACCCTCACATAGCTTTCTGGCATCCTTTCCCATTCTCTGAACAAGAGAGGAATGAGAAGGTTATTTGGAAGGTCGCTGGTCTGAGGAGTTGTCCTGCTACAGTTACCATAGAATCTTGAATTTCATCTGTAGGGACTGCAAGGCAGCAAGGCAAACACAATATGAGGAGTCAGTTGGTGAGCAGACCTCAGAAATGAGAAGCATATGGAAAGTCAACTTCATGATTTGCTCCTTTCAAAAGAATAGGCTGTGAATGGATTTTAAATCTCACTCTAAATACAAGGCTAGTGTCAGGGCTGTTTTCAGGAAAACCAAAAGAACCCAGCATTCCCCAGTGGGTTACAGAGACCGTGTGGCCTCAAGCAGTGAAGTGAGGAATTCTTTTTGTCTTCTTTCTCAGATCCCCATCTTGGAACCCAGCAGAATTTCTGGCCATGCATCTGGTCCCTGGTGTGCTGCAGAAGTGATTAGTGTGTACTGTGGACTCTTTCTCCCCCCCAGGGCAATGCCTGACAAAAATAAGAGCAGAATTTTGTGTGGGATTAGAGGGGAAAAACTGTTCCTTCTTAATAATGAGAGAAGCCCTGATCTAGGGTCCTTGTTACTCAAAGTGTGATCCTGGGAGCTTGTTGGACACACAGAATCTCAGGACCTACCCTAGAATCTGATTTATATTTGGACCACTGGTCTGAAGAAGACACTTTCCTTGTTTCTCTCTCTCCTCACCTTTCTGTTACCTCTCACTCCCCACTATTCCCCACACCCCACTATCCTCCACTCCTAATAGGCTGCTCTCAGGAATGATGGTGGAGTCACAGATCATGGAATAGGCCACAAGCATATATTTCTTTATTAAACTAGGACTCCAAACCCAGAAGCGTCTAAGTCACAGAAAACAAAGGAATGGTCTCATTTCAGATACACGTAGAGTCTTCTCTGATTAAACTCCAGGAGGCCCACAAAAAGCCCCCAGAAGTTTCAGGTTTAGTACATTTCGAATCTATACTTCTTGACATCTGTTTGGCTGCCCATGACCTTCAATTTACCAAAATATGGAAACTTCATTATGGCATTCTACCCATATAATGAGTAAAATGTTGATGCTTAGCTCCACCCCAAACCCTTAAAGCAATACTGTCCCCAACCACACTTTCCTATTTGGCACTTTACATACAAAAATAAACCAAGGTATTGGTTCCCTGGAAACTAATATGAGTGAGGTTTCCCTTCTTATAAAGTAGAAACAACACTGAGTCCCTTTGATTATCACAGATTGCTTGTGTAGAATTTGAAAATTTTCAATTAAGGTTTATCTTGCTACATTCTCAGTCTACATCCCCACCTTGAGGGGTCTTTTTCTTTAGTTCTTTGTGGGTAAAAAGGAAAGCCACTTTTGCAACTTCATACTGTAACTGTGTCTTTTGGGTTTTTAGGGGGAAAAAAAGTGAGAGAGTTAAGAGGCAAAGTGAGGAGGAGCAGGAGAGTGAGAAGCAAAGAGGGAGAGAGAATGAGAGGAACGAAACACTGGTGAGTCTCAACCACATCTATTCTTGATGGTAGCAACTGTAGCACAGGCAAGCCATTTCTTATAGAACACTGTATCAAAAGGAGCCTATTATGTGTGCAAGGCTGAGGCAGTTTTCCCAGGCCGGCTTCAAACTACCCAACCATAATATTAACCTATTATCTTCAGGCAGTAGGACGCATACATTGAAATGTTTTATATCACTGACTAATTTTCCAGTGTTTCTCAACCCTACTGTCTCAAACTCATAGAATTGTGACAGAAATTGAACCCAGGTATTCCTGTCAGTTTAAAGTAGACCAAGGTATAGAAAAATGTCACTTTGACAGAAGCCATGGTGTTTTCAGTTACCACATATGCATACAAAAGCTGGACAATGAAAAAGAAAGACAGAAGAAAAACTGGCATGATCAAATTGTGGTGTTGGTGGAGAATATTGAATATACTGTAGACTGCCAAAAGAATGAACAAATCAGTCTTAGAAGAAATACAATAAGAATCTTCCTTAGAAGCAAGGATGGCAAGGCTTTGGCTTGCTTACTTTGGACATATAACATGAAAGACCAATTGCTAAAAAAGGACATCATGTTTGGTAAAGTAAAAGGTCAGTGAAAACAAGAAAAACCATAAATAAGATGGATTGACACAATAACAGCAACAATGGACTCAAACATACCAATGAACATGGAGATTGCACAGGACCAGGCAATGATGTTTTACTCTGTTATATACAAGGTCACCATGAGTTGGAGCCAACTCAATGGCAACTAAAACAAGGTGGAAGAGTGAGACCGCGCTATACCTTGATTTATTTTGAGATTAGAGAGTTCAGGGTCCTCCCACCCCTATGCTCTTGACCTTTTTTTTTTCTTTTTGACACAGGTTTAGCAAGTATTGTGTGCACGTGTGGAGATTTTTTCATTCCTAGAGTTTTGGCTTCATCAAGAAATCAATTGAGCATCCAAAATACCAGAGAGGCTGACCATTTTTGTAGTAAGCTAGTTTATCTTGTGGTTGGGGTCAAAAGAGAAGGAGCTAAAAATTCCTCCTCAAATTTTATCAGACTGATTGATGTGTTATCTAAATCAACCTGAAAACTTTGGACAAACATTATTTAGACACTAAAGGTAATGCCTGTGTCTGCTCTTATGTCTGCTGTCAGGTTCCTTTTAACCCTTCCAGAGGCCTAAGGGGTGACATGAATATCATAAACTCATATATTTTTATTCACATTAATACTCCACAGACATCTTCGTTGGTATATTTTATTCTGGAAGATTGTTAGAACTAAAATAAGTCTTTATGACTTAGAGCAGTACCTTGTTATAAATTTCTCCTGAAAGTTTTGCTGCTAAATGCCCTGAAAATGATTAGAGTATAGATAAGAGGAATTTTACTCACTGTTGTTCATCGGAAAGATAGCGTCAGTCTTCCTTCGCATTCCCTTCTCCCTCTCAGAGATTAACAGAGGAAACATTTTAAAAAGTTTTCCACTTTGGTTAAAAACTATATTACTAAGCAAGGTTTGGTAGGCAGCGTGTAATCACTGAAAGGGGCATTTGCTCGGAAAGCAGGAATTAACACCTCTGCTTTAGTGAAAAAAAAAAAAATGGTACAAAATTTTGGGTATAAATGATGGCGTTTGGATTAAGCTCCTAAGTGGAAACAGAAAGGGCTAGAGTGAAAGCAAGTCTTAGTTTGCAAGCCCCGTGCACAACTGGTAGCCCCTGTTAAGCATCTTTTCCTATTGAAATACCGAAAACAAAAAACCGAACCCAGTGCAGTCGAGTCCATTCAGACTCATAGCAACCCTATAGGACAGAGTAGAACTGCCCCATAGAGTTTCCAAGGAGCACCTGGCAGATTTGAACTGCCAACACTTTGGTTAGCAGCTGTAGCTCTTAATCACTGCGCCACCAGGGTTTCCATTTCTATTTGAAATAAAAAAAAAAAAGAATTTGAAATAGAGAAGTTAAAATGCCAGGACGATTCAGTGTGATCAGCTCCCTACCCGCAAAGGCGAGTGGTTTTATTAAAGAAAAAGAATCCATTTGGCCTAGCCACCAGGCAGGCCTCTACAATTCTTGGCAATAAACCACAGGTCAGGCCTGGAAACAGAAAACTAATCCAACTGACCACTGGAGGGAGGTGGTGGATTATCTTACCTAGTAAAAAAAAAAAAAAAAAAGGTACCAAATTCTTTCTTAATAATGTGCAACTTTAGGAATTTTGAAAATCTCCTGTGACCTATGGGTAAAAAGAGATCACAGGAACTCAGACAATGGCTTTTTCTGCACTTGGATCCATTCTTCTGTTTTCCCATTAAAGGGAACAAAATAGATTTGCTGAACACTTGTTATGGTCTGGTTGATGGATCATTTTAAAGAGAGAGAAAGGGGCAAAGAATGGGTAGTTTATTTTCACAAATCACTTTGAGTCTTTTTTTTTCCTATGAAATAAATGAACAAGAAACCCATTAAAATGATTGTTACAATTCTTCTTTTTAATTGTTTACTCTATTAAGGTGACAGTACTTGATAGTTTGATACATGAATAGTCTTCACTTGCCTGACATAAATTACGACGTGAGAATGTGATGACCCTTCAACCCTTCATTCACTCATCCAGGTTAAATGTAGAATTTGGAAAGAAATCAACATTAAAGTTAGTTTTATGGAGACTCCAACAGCTGTTTCTTCTTGCTTGATGGTAGCTGAAGAAAAGTTAGCTGAGATGAAGGGTAAAATGGGTCAAGTCTGAACAAAGTCCTTGTATTTCATCAGAGCCAAGATGGGAATCAAATCATTAAAGCCAGCCCTAGTACAAATGCCAGGGATTCACCAATTTCGTCTTTCCCAGATATCATAAAATATACTTGAACTTGGGTTCATTCCTCTTGGACTGAATTGCAACTTCATAAATCAAGTTTTTCAAAGGGATTAGATGTAAAATTACTATGGCAACAGGATTTTTAATTAATATTTTATTTTTATCAACTTAATGTGGTTGTATAGTGTATAGCATCAAATAGTGTTATAAGATTTATAATGAAAAACTACACTATCCTGTCCACCACTTGTCATCCCCAACTCTTGTTGCCCAGAGGAAACCAATCTCAATTCATTTAGATGTTTCTCCTGGCATATAACTCCAAATGTCTAAACAACGTGTTTTTACAAAACTGTAGACATTTTTTGGTGTGTTCTCTTGTAGGAGGAAAGAATACAGCCCTATCAACTATCCTCACATCACTTAACATATACTTTTTATTCCTGCATCCTCTAAATACTGCTAGATCATTTTTTAGTTTAACCTGTGCTCATTGTTAGCTTTATTATGACTAAGGAAATACTATTCACAGCCCAGCTAAGCTGGTGCTCTGCTGGTATTGCTTTTACTTTTTCAACTACCTATTTTCCTAAAATAAAAATTGTATCATTTTTTTTACTAGCTTATTTTTATGTATCTAGCATTGATTCAGCCCCCAAATCTTAGAAAGGAGTACACAGCCCCTCTCAAAATAGTTATTTATGATAAGTAATCCATCAGTTTCATTTTTTGGAGAATCTAAGCCCCTGCCCCAAGCACCCTGTCTGCCTCCCCCCGCAACTGGTTGTTCCCTTCGGCCGCTGCTGAACTCTCATCCTGGGACTTCCCTTCAGCATCAAACTGGGGAATCTTGCCTTTTTCCATCTTTGCTTCTGTTTCCTGAGTTACATGCTTTTCCTGGTTTATTCTCTCCTTTTTTGGTAGAGCTTATTTTCCAGCTGCTTCCTAAGCAAAGTTGAACGGAAGGCAAGTTTTTAGACTTTAAAAAAAAAAAAAGTATGAAAATGTCTTTTTCTACCCTCACATTTCATTAAAGCTTGGCTAGCTAGTGTATTTTGGTTGGGAATTATTTTCCCTTAGAATTTTAAAGACGTGCCATTATTTTCTACTTCCACTTTTTTGTTAAGAAGTTTTTAACAATAAATTTTAATTCTTAACTCTGCACGTAGCATCTACTTTTTCTCTCTGGATGATTTCAGGATCTTCTCTTTATTTCTGGAGTTAACGGAATTTCACAAAAAATATGTTTTTTCCCCCGCATTTGTAGTACTGGAGACTTAATGGGACTTTTTAGCCTTGAAACATATGCCCTTAGTGATTTTTCTTTTTGTATTATTTTTGTGTATTTGTTATTACATAATTTCTTCCCTTCATTTTCTCTGTTGTCTTTCTATAACTCTCATTATTTAGGTACTAGACCTTCTGAATTGTTCTTCTAATTTTCTTATTCCTTTTATACAAAAGAATTGCCAAATATTTCTCTTCTTGTTTTATTTTCTGGAAGATTTCCTTATATGTATCTTCCACTCTTCTGTGATTTAAAAAAAATTTTCTGTTATCATATATTTAAATTTCGAGAGCTCTTTATTTTGTTTGCAGAATGTTATTGTTACTTGCCGTAGAGTTAATTCCAATTTGTGGCAACCCCCTGGGTACAGAGTGGAACGGCTGTATATGGTTGTCAAGGCTGTGACCTTTTGGAAGTAGCTTGCTAGACCTGTCTTCCAAGGTGCCTCTGGGTAGGTTCGAACTGCCAATCTTTTGGCTAGTAGTTGAGTGCTAAGCCATTTGCTCTGCCTAGGGGTTCCTTATTCTCAGAATACTCTATGTTAACACACACACACACACACACACCCCATTCTTTTCTTGTCTCACAGGTTATAATACCGTCTGTTAGTACCTGAAAAATATAGTTCCTCCGAACTTTTTTGGGATGCACTTTGGGATGCACTACCCAGGTCCCCCTTCAGAAAGGACTTGTACCTGCTGCTGAGGGTGCTGGAGCAGAGAACCTTCAGCTGTGAGCCTTTAAAGAACACCTCAACTGCAGAGAGCCACCTCACTCAAGATCACATCCCTTCCTAGGGTGGCCACATCCAAAGAACGTTCCATGTGGATTATAAAGGCTTGGCCATCTTGGCTCAACTTGTGATCACTGTGAAAGGCCATTTTAGCCCCAGAGGCTGAGGGCATCATCCAGCCTGTCTTGCAGCTTGACTTCTTCTGCTTCTTCCCAAGAACACTCCCTCATAAATATCCTGCAGGCTAAACTCCATCTCCAAGTCTGCTTCTCAGGGAAACTAAGCTGCCACTGTTTTCTTTTCTGTGCATATATCTGTTTTTTTTCTGTTGCTGTTTTTAGGTGCCATTGAATTGTTCCCCAACTCATAGTGGCCCCATGAACGATGGAACAAAATGCTGCCTGGTCCTGTGCCATTCCCATGATTGGTTAAAGATTGGACTGCTCTGATCCATATATTTTTCACTGGCTGCTTATTGGAAGTAGACCACCAGATTTTTCTTCCTAGTTCATCTTAGTCTGGAAACTGTGTTGCAACCTGTTCAGCATCGTAATATACGTATAATGTGCCTTGACGCAGAACTGAACCTGAGTCTCCTGCATGGAAGGCAAAAATTCTACCACTGAACCACTAATATCTCAAATCTGTTTCTTCCAAGTTACTTTTATTCTGCTTATTCATTTTGGACTCTGACTCTCATGCTGGAAGCTTTCTATTTAAAAGTGAGCTTGACTGGATGCTTCAGGTATATATGACACATGCTTCTTCAGGGTCATCGGGTAGAAAAAGTCATAAAACCAGCTGTTTCTTTGCTGTCTGTAGGTCTTTTCTCTTGACCTGGACAGTTTTTCCAGAAAGAGTTCCTCCATTCTGCTTGGGGAGAACAAACCTGGCTGGCAGCATTCTGGTGGCCTAGTGGGGGAAGAAGTCTGGTAGTTCCACTGTTAGTATAAAAACTTTTATTTAATGCCTTTGTTTTTAGTCTGGCATTTCAGCCCCAAATTCATCTCTGCCTAACCTACTGTGGGGCACAGTTCTGCCCTGACACACATGTGGTCGCCATGAGTCAGAATAGACTCAGCAGCCACCGGTGGTAGTAACTTTTCCTTATACCAATTTTCAACCAAGCCTTTGCTGTCAGCTCCCCCACCCTTCAGAGGTACGCCTCTAATACTTGATCCACTCTAGTGATCTGCAGTGGGAATTGTGTTGCTTCTTGTTGGCTTCCCTCCACCCTTTGAAAGCTTGGAACTCTCTCCTCTCAACTAAGTCAGTCACTGCTTGTCCATCCACTTTCCAACTTCCCAAACTTTCTTACAATTGCTAGCCTGAGGTGGCCTCTGCTTCTATTCTATTTGTTTATGTTGGCTCAGATATTTAAAGTATTCTTCATTGTCATTTAAGTGGAGCCTGAAAGAGACTGGAGACACACACATGCTTTGCTTGAGCTCATCTGAATGGGTCAGAGTGCTCCTTTATGATACCAAGTCAGCAGCGTATCATGGCATTGATCCCACCCTCTTTTTAGGAACACCTCCACTTGGCTTCCAGGATAACACATTTGCTTGATTTTCTTCCTACTTTTCTGACTTGGAAACCCTGGTGGCATAGTGGTTAAGTGCTATGACTGCTAACCAAAAGGTTGGCAGTTCAAATCCACCAGGTGCTTCTTGGAAACTCTATGGGCAGTTCTACTCTGTCCTATAAAAAAAAAAAAGTCCCTATTAGTCAGAATTGACTCGATGGCAGTGGGTTTGGTTTTTTGGTTTTACTGGCTACTCATTCTCACAGGGTGGTCTTTAATCTCTCATTTCTTCAAAGTTAAATTTACCATTAAAAAACCTAAACCCACTGCTGGTCTGACTGATTGGGACCCTATAGGACAGAGTAGAACTGCCCCATAGAGTTTCCAAGGAGCACCTGGCAGGTTCGAACTGCTGACCTCTTGGTTAGCAGCCATAGCACCTAACCACTATGCCACCAGGGTTTCCGAAATTTACCATAGAATAAATCAAAATATGAAAATTCTCTGATAATATAAACTCAAGTACCAGAATAAACCCAAAACCAATCTGTTCCCGTTGAGTCAATTCCGACTCATACCCTATAGAACAGAGTAGAATTGCTTCCAAGTAGGGCTTCCAAGGCTGTAATCTCTAAGGAAGCAGACTGCCACATCTTTCTCCTGTGGAGCAGCTGGTAGGTTCAACCTGTTGACCTTTTGGTTGGCAGCCAAGCACTTAATCACTATGTCACCAGGGTTCCTTAAGTACCTGAATAAGTACCTTTATATAACGCAGTTGAAGAGTAAACATCAGATTTCATGCATACAAAAGAACATAAGACAATTCACAAATGAAAATGAAGCACATTCTTCTGTTTTTTAAAAAAATTTATTTTGTTATTGTTGTTGAGAATATGCACAGCAAAACATACACCAATTCAACCTTTCTACATGTGCAATTCAGTGACATTGATTATATTCTTTGAGTTGTGAAACCATTCTCACCCTCCCTTTCTGAGTTGTTCCTCCCCCATTAACATAAACTCCCTGCCCCTAAGGTTCCTATCTAATCTTTCCGGTTGCATTGCTGTTGTCACTTTGATCCCATATAGATAGTTCTTAAAAGATCCTAACGGTCAAGGTAGGCTCTTCTATTTTTTTTCAAAGATATTCATTTAGCACCTAAGCAAGTGAAAATGGGTTTAAATTTTCTCTTTTCTGAATATTATTGTGAAATGCAAACACTTATGAAATATGAACACATTTGAATTTAATGAGCATGAGAAATTAAGGAGGGACCAGTGGTGGTTCAGGGGTAGAATTCTTGCCTTCTCTGAGGGAGACCCAGGTTTGATTCTTGACCAATGAACCTCACACACAGCTATGACTAGTCTTTCAGTGGAAGCTTGTGTGTTACTATGATGCAAATGATTTCAGTGGAGCTTTCAGACCAAGATGGGTAGGAAGAAAGGTCTACGATCTACTTCCAAAAAATCAGCTAATGAAAATCCTATGGATTACAACAGTCCAATCCCATTATGCTTGGGGTCACCATTAGTCAGGGGCTGACTTGATGTCAGCCAACCACAACAAGGAGCCTTGGTGGTGCAATGATTAAGAGCTACCACTGCTAACCAAAAGGTTGGCAGTTTGGATCTGCCAGCCTCTCTCCCTGGAGACCATAGGAGGCAGTTCTACTCTGTCCTGTAGGGTTGCTAAAAGTTAGAACTGACTGGAAGGCAATGGGTGTTTTTCGTGGTAATCATAATAACAATTAAGGAAGAAAGCTTAAAAAACAAACAAACCAAAAAAATCCTATACAAACTGAGATTCTTGATTTAACTGAATTTCTCTTCAGTAATGAACTATTTCTATGAACTAGTTTATAGAAATTTGTACAACCAATTTTTATACTAAAAAAGGCAACTTTTTTGTTAACTTTGTAATGAATGAGAAGTCAGTATGCTTAAACCACTAATAAATATTCATCCTACTTTGTTTACATAGATTATACAGTGTAATAAACGAAGTGGTTAGAAGGTAATTTAGAATGAAAGAAAATAGGAAAAATATAACTTTATAGGAAATAAATAATTTTTTGTTGAATTAGTCACTGACTTGTGAAGTCATATTTTTGGAAATATTTTATTCGATTAGTATATTTATCAGGGTTCACCAGAGAAACAGAACCAATGGGAGATATAGATAGATGGACAGATAGATGATAGATAGATAGATAGATGATAGATAGATAGATAGATAGATAGATAGATAGATAGATAGATAGATAGATAGATAGATAGATAGATAGATAGATAGGCAGACAGGCAGACAGGCAGATAGATAGATAGATGATAGACAGACAGGCAGGCAGACAGGCAGATGGATAGATAGATAGATAGATAGATAGATAGATAGATAGATAGATAGATAGATAGATAGATAGATAGATAGATAGATAGATAGATAGATAGATAGATAGACAGAAAGACAGACAGACAGACAGATAGACAGGCAGAGAGATAGACAAGCAGAGAGATAGATAGGCAAGCAGAGAGATAGATAGACAGGCAGAGAGAGAAGCAGAGAGATAGGTTGATCAAGACCTATATATAGAGATAAAGATGATGAGGTTGAGAGACTAACCTTTTTTTTTTTTTTAAAGAAATTGGCTCACATGATTGTGGGGGTTGGCAAGTCCAAAACCTGTAGGTCAGGTGACAACAGACTGGAACGTGAAATGGGCAGGATTTCTACCTTACGGTCTTGAGGCAGAATTCCTTCTTCCTCAGGAAACCTCTGTTTTTGTTCTTAAGGCCTTCAATTGCTTGGCTGAGGCCCACCTACATTTTGCAGGGTAATTTGTTTTTTACTTAAAGTCAACTGATTTTAAGTGTTAATCACAGATAAATACCTTCATAGCAACATCTAGATTAGTCTTTGACCAAAGAATTGGGCACCCCAGCCTAGCCAAGTTGGCACATAAAATTAACCATCACGATCAACTTAGAAACATATATAAATTACCTGTTGTGAGTATGCATTAAAACTTTAAAAATATACATCAGTATATTTTATGTATTTCACCAGAGAGCTAGATATTGTATATGACTGTAAAATTAATATATATCTTTCCTTTAAAATTCAAAACATGGGCCTGAGCTATAACATATAGATGCAAATGCTTTAATACGATCTTAAAATTAATGAGTAGTTGTCTATTTTTCTTCAACGATTTCATGTGCTTGTAATGATATGAGCCTGAGACAGGTGCAGATGATTCAGTCACTTGGCCACACAGCTCTGTGGTTTACGAGCTATGGGAATTGCTTGTATTAATCTGAAAACTAAAGTTCTGTCCTATTGTCTTTTCATGTAATAGAAACATGGCTCAAATGACAAAGCCTAACTAATTACAAAACTTAATTTAATAGTTCAAAGCACAAAGGGCATTCCCAAAGCAGTAAAATCATTTGTTTGGAGAATTTTGAACAAATTATATTTTACTTTATGCTTTATTGTTTATATAATGAGTATTTAGAAGAATACAATTTTCTCAAGATCTAAACTGCTCATTGTTCCATAAATAGGATACACATTTAGAAGGATGAGTGTTTTTTCTTTTTTTTTTAATTTGCTTTAAGTGAAAGTTTCCAAATCAGACTCTCATACAAAAATTTATAAACACCTAGCTATAGACTCCTAATTGCTCTCCCCCTAATGAGATAGCACACTCCTTCCCTCTACTCTCTCTTTTCCTGTCCATTCGGCCAACTTCTGACCCCCTCTATCCTCTCATCTCCCCTTCAGACAGGAGATGCTAACATAGTCTCACGTGTCTACTTGATCCAAAAATCTCATTCTTTACCAGTATCATTTTCTATCCCATAGTCCAGTCCAATCCCTATCTAAAGAGTTGGCTTTGGGAATGGTTCCTGTCTTGGCTAACAGGAAGTCTGGGGGCCATGACCTTTGGGGTCATTCTAGTCTCAGTCAGACCATTAAGTCTGGCTTTTTTAAGAGAATTTGGGGTCTGCATCCCACTGCTCTCCTGCTCCCTCTGGGGTTCTCTGTTGTGTTCCCTGTCAGGACAGTCATAGGTTACAGCCAGACACCATCTAGTTCTTCTGGTGTCAGGCTGATGGAGTCTCTGGTTTATGTGGTCTTTTCTGTCTCTTAGGCTCATAATTACCTTGTGTCTTCCGTGTTCTTCATTCTTCTTTGCTCCAGGTGGGTTGAGACCAATTGATGCATCTAAGATGGCCACTTGCTAGTATTTAAGACCCCAGATGCCACTTTCCAAAGTGGGATGCAGAATGTTTTCTTAATAGATTTTATTATGCCAATTGACTTAGATGTCCCCTGAAATCATGGTCCCCAAACCCCTGCCCCTGCTACGCTGGCCTTCAAAGTGTTCACTTTATTCAGGAAACTTCTTTGCTTTTGGTTTAGTCCAGTTGTGCTGACCTCTCCTGTATTGTGTGTTATCTTTCCCTTCACCTAAAATAGTTCTTATCTACTATCTAATTAGTGAAAACCCTTCTCTGCCCCTCCCTCCCTCTCCCCTCTTGTAACCTTCAAAGAATATTCTATTCTCTGTCCAAACTATTTCTCGAGTTCTTATAATAGTGGTCTTATACAATATTTGTCCTTTTGTAGCTGACTGATTTCACTCAGCATAATGCCTTCCAGATTCCTCCATGTTATGAAATGTTTCACGGATTCATTATTGTTCTTTATAGATGTGTAATATCCCATGAATATACCATGATTTATTTATCCATTCATCTGTTCGTGGGCACTTTGGTTGCTTCCATCTTTTTGTTATTGTAAACAGTGCTGCAATGAACATGGGTGTGCATCTATCTGTTCACATAAAGGCTCTTATTTCTCTAGGACATATTCCAAGGAGTGGGATTGCTAGATCACCTGGTAGTTCTATTTCTAGTTTTTTAAGGAAGCGCTGGAAACCCTGGTGGCATAGTGGTTAAGTGTCATGGCTGCTAACCAAAGGTTGGCAATTTGAATCCTCCAGGTGCTCCTTGGAAACTCTATGGGGCAGTTCTACTCTGTTCTTTAGGGTCGCTATGAGTCAGAATTGGCTCGAAGGCACTGCGTTTGGTTTGGTTTTTGGTAAGGAAGCGCCAAATTGATTTCCAAAGTGGTTGTACCATTTTACGTTCCCACCAGCAGCGTATAAGTGTTCCAGTCTCTCCACAACCTCTCCAAAATTTATTATTTTGTGTTTTTTGGATTTTAATGCCAGCCTTGTTGGAGTGAGATGGAATCTCATTGTAGTTTTGATTTGCATTTCTCTAATGGCTCATGATCATGAGCATTTCCTCATGTATCTGTTAGCTACCTGAATGTCTTCTTTAGTGAAGTATCTATTCATATCTTTTGCCCATTTTTTAATTGGGTTACCTATCTTTTTGTAGTTGAGTTTTTGCAGTATCTTGTAGACTTTAGAGATCAGATGCTGATCGGAAATGTTATAGCTAAAAACTTTTTCTCAGTCTGTAGGTAATCCTTTTACTCTTTCGGTGAAGTCTTTGGATGAGCATAAGGGTTTGAATTTTGGGAGCTCCCAGTTATCTGGTTTCTCTTCTGCATTGTTAGTAATGTTTTGTATACTATAAGGGCTCCTAGCGTTGTCCCTATTTTTTCTTCCATGATCTTAATCATTTTAGATTTTATATTTAAGTCTTTGATCCATTTTGAGTTAGATTTTGTACATGGAGTGAGGTATGGGTCTTGTTCCATTTTTTTTGCAGATGGAGGTTGGGTTTTATCCAGTTATGCCAGCATCATTTGTTAAAAAGACTGTCTTTTCCCCACTTAACTGACTTTGGGCCTTTGTCAAATATCAGCTGCTCATGTGTGGATGGAATTATGTCTGGATTCTGAATTCTGCTCCATTGGTCTATGTATCTGTTGTTGTACCAGTACCAGGCTGTTTTGACTACTGTGGTAGTTTAGTAGCTTCTAAAATCAGGTAGTGTGAGGCCTCCCACTTTGTTCTTCTTTTTCAGTAATGCTTTACTTATCCAGGGCCTCTTTCCCTTTCATATGAAGTTGGTAATTTGTTTCTCCATCTCATTAAAAAATGTTGTTGGGATTTGGGTTGGAATTGCATTGTATCTATAGATCATTTTTGGTAGAATAGACATTTTTACAATGTTAAGTCTTCCTAGCCATGAGCAAGGTATGGTTTTCCACTTATGAAGGTCTCTTTTGGTTTCCTGCAGTAGTGTCTTGTAGTTTCCTAAGTGTATGTCTTTTACATCTCTGGTAAGATTTATTCCTAAGTATTTTTCTTCTTGGGGGCTAATGTAAATGGTTTGGTTTTGGTGATTTCCTCTTCGATGTTCTTTTTGTTTGTGTAGAAGATTCCAACTGATTTTTGAATGTTTATCTTGTATCTTGATACTCTGCTGAATTCAGTAGTTTTATTGAGGATTCTTTAGGGTTTTCCGTATATAAGATCATGTCATCAGCACAGAGAGATCCTTTTACTTCTTCCTTGCCATTCTAGATACCCTTTATTTCTTTGCCTAGCCTAATTGCTCTGGCTAGGACCTCCAGGACAATGTTGAATAAGAGTGGTGATGAAGGGCATCCTTCCCTGGTTCCCGATCTCAAGTGGAATAGTTACAGACTCTCTCCATTTAGGATGATGTTGGCTGTTGGCTTTGTATAAATGCCCTTTCTTATGTTGAGGAATTTTCCTTCAATTCCTATTTTGCTGAGAGTTTTTACCATGAATGGTGTTGAACTTTGTCAAATGACTTTTCTGCATCGATTGATAAAATCATGTGATTCTTGTCTTTTGTTTTATTTATATGATGAATTACATTAATTGTTTTTCTTATGTTGAACCATCCCTGCATACCTGGTATGAATCCTACTTGGTCATGGTGAATTATTTTTTGATATGTTGTTGAATTCTACTGGCTAGAATTTTGTTGAGGATTTTGGCATCCAAGTTCATAAGGGATAGAGGTCTGTAATTTTCTTTTTTTGTGCTATCTTTACCTGGTTTTGGTATCAGGGATATGGTGGCTTCATAGGATGACTTTGGGAGTATTCCATCCTTTTCTACATTCTGAAATACCTTTAGTAGTAGTGGTGTTAATTCTTCTCTGAAAGTTTGATAGAACTCTGCAGTGAAGCTGTCCGGGCCAGGGCTTTTTTCTGTTGGGAGTTTTTTGATTACCTTTTCAGTCTCTTCTTTGGTTATGGGTCTACTTAGTTGTTCTACCTCTGTTCGTGTTAGTCTAGGTAGGTACTGTGTTTCTAGGAATTCATCCATTTCCTCTAGGTTTTCAAATTTTTTATAATACAGTTTTTCATAGTAATGTGATGATTCTTTTAATTTCAGTTGGGTCTGTTGTAATCTCACCTATCTCTTTTCTTATTCAGATTATATGCTTGCTCTACTGTTTTTCTTTTGTCAGTCTGGCCAATGGTTTATCAATTTTGTTAATTTTTTCAAAGAACGAGCTTTTGGTCTTGTTAACTCTTTCAATTATTTTTCTGTTTTCTATTTCATTTTGTTCTGCTCTAATTGTTATTATTTGCTTTCTTCTAGTGCCTGAAGGTTTCTTTTGTTGCTGTCTTTCTATTTGTTCAAGTTGTAGGGATAATTCTTTGATTTTAGCCCTTTTTTCTTGTTGTATGTGTGCATTTATTGATATAAATTGACCTCTGAGCACCACTTTCACTGTGTCCCAAAGGTTTCTAATAGGAAATGTTTTCATTCTCATTGGATTCTGTGAATTTCTTTATTCCATCCTTAATATCTTCTATAACCCAGTCTTTTTTGAGCAGGGTATTGTTCATTTTCCAAGTGTTTGATTTCTTTTCCATGCTTTTTCTGTTATTGATTTCTACTTTTATGGCCTTATGGTCAGAGAAGATGCTTTGTAATATTTTGATGTTTTGGATCCTACTAAGGCTTGCTTTATGACCTAATATGTGTTCTATTGTAGAGAATGCTCCATGTGCACTAGAAAAAAAGTATATTTGGCTGCTCTTGGGTAGAGTGTTGTGTTTTTGTCCATAAGATCGAGTTGATTGATTCTGGCATTTAGATCTTCCATGTCTTTATTGAGCTTCTTTCTGGGTGTACTGTCCTTTACTGAAAGTGGTGTGTTGAAGTCTCCCACTATAATTGTGGAGCTGTCTATCTCACTTTTCAATGCTGTTAGAGTTTGTCTTATGTATCTTGTAGCCCTGTCCTTGGGAGCATAAATATTTTTTTTTATGGGTATATCCGCCTGGTATATTGTCTCTTTAATAATTATATAGTGTCCTTCCTTATCCTTTCTGATGGATTTAGCTTTAAAGTCTATTTTGTCAGAAATTAATATTGCCACTCCTGCTGTTTTTTGATTGTTGTTTGCTTGATATATTTTTTTCCGTCCTTTGATTTTTTGTTTGTGTCTCTAAGCCTAAGGTGTGTCTCTTGTAGGCAGCATATAGATAGATCATGTTTTTTTATCCAGTCTGCCACTCTCTGTTTCTTTATTGGTGCATTTAGTCCATTTACATTGGGCATAATTTTGGATAGGTAGGAGTTTAGTGCTG
Source organism: Elephas maximus indicus (assembly GCF_024166365.1). Lineage (NCBI taxonomy): Eukaryota > Metazoa > Chordata > Mammalia > Proboscidea > Elephantidae > Elephas > Elephas maximus. The sequence goes on from NC_064819.1 coordinate 194,015,263, forward strand.
TCATTTTGATGTTGTTTTTTGTGTGTTTTGGGGAGTTTCTTTTTCCCACTTAATTTTTTGTGCTGAGTATTTTATCTTTATATATTATCTTTTCCTCTTTTTCATTGTCATTGGTTTTTTTTTTTCTGCTGAGTCTCTGTTTTTTTCTTGTATTTTATTTTGATGAGTAGGATATTTAGTCTCCTTTGTGGTTACCTTAATATTTACCCCTATTTTTCTAAGTTTAAACTTAACTTTTATTTCTCCATATTGTCTTGTCTTTCTGTCTGTATGAAATATCTGTGACTACATTTCTTAGTCCCTCTTTATTACTTTAATGTTGCCTTCTTTTACATAATGACATTGCTGTTTCCCTGTTTTGAGCGTTTTTTAAATTTTGATTTATTTTTGTGATTTCCCTATCTGGGTTGACATCTGATTGCTCTGTCCAGTGTTCTTGTCTTGGGTTGACACCTGATATTATTGACTTTCTAACCAAGTAGCTACCTTTAGTATTTTTTGTAGTTTTGGTTTGGGTTTTATGAATTCCCTAAACTTCTGTTTATCTGGAAATGTCCTAATTTCACCTTCATATCTGAGAGACGGTTTTGCTGGATATGTGATTCTTGGCTGGAAATTTTTTTCCTTCAGTGCTTTATATAAGCCATCTCATTGCCTTCTTGCCTACATGGTTTCTGCTGAGTAGTCCTAGCTTATTCTCCTTGGCTCTCTTTTGTAGGTGACTTTTCATTTATCCCTAGCTGCTCTTAAAATTCTCTCTTTATCTTTGGTTTTGGCAAGTTTGGTTATAATACGTCTTGGTGACCTTCTTTTAAAATCTGCCTTATGTAGAGCTCGGTGAGCATCTTGCATTGATACCTTCTCGTCTTTCACGATGTCAGGGAAGTTTTCTGCCAACAAATCTTCAACAATTCTCTCTGCATTTTCTGTTGTCCCTCCTTGTTCTGGTACTCCAATCACTCTTAGGTTATTTCTCTTGGTAGAGTCCCACATGATTCTTAAGATTTCTTCATTTTTTTAAATTCTTTTATGTGATTTTTGTTTAAATATATTGGTGTCAAGTGCTTTATCTTCAAGGTCACCATTCTGCCTTCCCCTTGCTTGATTCTGCTCCTCTGACTTTCTATTGAGCTGTCTAATTCTATAATTTTATTGTTAATCTTCTGAGTTTCAGATTGCTGTCTATGGTTTCTTGCAGCTTATTAAATTTTTCATTATGTTCTTGAATAACCTTTTTAATTTCTTCAACTGTTTTATCTATGTGTTCCTTGGCTTGTTCCATGTATTTCTTGATCTCCTTCTTGAAGAGTCTGAAGATGTCTTGAAGAGTTTTGTATATTAATCTTTTGAATTCTGCATCTGGTAATTCCAGGAAGGCATCTTCATCCAGAAGATCCTTTGATTTTCTTTTCTGAGAGCTTGTTGAAGTGTTCATGGTCTGTTTCTTCATGTGTTTTGATATTGACTATTGTCTCTGAGCCATCTATAAGTTATTGTATTAGTTTATTTTATGTTTGCTGAATGTATCCTAGTTTCTTGATTTGTTTTCTTTTCATATGCCCAGATGGGTTGCTTGAGTGAGCTAGCTTGATTATTTTCACCTTTGGAGCTCTGACGTCCTGTCACCAGATGGCTAGAGCTGTTATCAGATATATGAGCTTATGAGTCCATTCACTTTTCTTGTATGGATTCAGCTCAGGTGTCCACATAGCTGGTCATCATGTTTGTAGTACAGGCTCTGTCCTACAGTCTTAGAGGGGCAGGGGTGTTTGGTGTAGGTACCTGTATCTGGTTGCAGCAGGGGGTCATGCTCTGAACAAGGCAGGGGGCTGAGAACCATCCCCTGAGTGCCTGTGAGGAAAACGCATCCTTGTTCCCTAAAGCATACAGGTGGGTGGGTTCTGCAGGTGGACCATGGGTGCCCAATGCTTTTGGTTGTAAGGACTGGGAGGTACCAGTTATCCTTGGACGCCTGACACAGGTGGCTGGGTGACCTGAGTGGAGCTACCAGTCCTTAGGCCCCTGATGTGGGTAGGCGAGAACCCTGTTTAATAGGCAAAGCTATGTCAAATATTAAACACCCACCTCTGTACTGCACACCTTAAACAGTTGTAGTCTGCCAGCAAGGGTCTGTTCTCCTGAAATAGGCCCACACAGGTCCATGCAGATGGGAAAGGTATTCAAAGTCCATAGACTGTTTATGCCTGGGCAGGAGCCACTTCTGTCCTGTGCTCCCCAGGTTATTGGGGCTGGCAAACTATCTTTCCTCATTTTGTGAATTTATTCCTCCTCCAAGTCCAGGAGCATGTCTAAGGGCACTCAAATGGGCCTACCTCATGACCAGGAAAATCAACAGCCACTGAAGCCAGCTTGTGGGCAGGGGACATGGTGAAATATTCAAGTACTTAGCTTTTGCCCAGAGTACCATCCCTTTCCGGGTCCAGACGTGTGAGTAGGCTGTGTGGCTGGCTGCTTCTCCCTGAGGAAACTGTGGCCAAATGCTACTATTAGCCACTGCAGCCACTCCCAGGAATGGTGCCTGAGGGATCCCAGTGATTCAGGTGCCTGAATTCCTCTCCACTTCTGAACCTGCTCTCCCTCCCCCTGCTGCTCCGTCAGTTTTCTAAATTTGTTTAATGTTCAGGGCTCCTAGCTTGTCATAAATAAAATTGTTTCACTTGATTGTTTGGGTCTGTGTTGTAAGAGGGATTGTGGGAAGCATCTGGCTATTCAGCCATCTTGGCCCTGTCTTAGATGAGTGTTTTTTAAGGAGTATTTTAGTGATTACCTCTGGCCCAAAAAATAAAATTTTTTTAGTATTTGATGTTATCGGAATCTTGCCCTAGATTATTTTTTGAGTCTTCTCTCTAAGGTTAATAATAGAAATGTTTTATCCTCCAATTACTACTTTGAATTACTGCTTTTAGTAGCATTAAGATTTTGTGTTTGGGCAAAATTTACTCTCTGGTTTAGTGACAAAACTGGCAAAAATTTCTCATCTAAATCCTCTATCTTCTCTTTGTTAGAAAGATTCATAACTCCAAACCATGAGAGTTGGAAATACACGTGATTACCAGTAGTCCTAACTCTGTTCCTAATTTTCAATTCTGACAATAATACTGGCAAGTATTATTACCCAACTTATATTTGGTTACATCCATTTGACCCTTCCTTAGAGGTCTGAGAGAGTAAATAAGAACTTGACTCATCCCTCAACAACTACTCCCCCTCAACTATTCTTTTTTAGTTCCTCTGTCAACCCTGAACTATTCTTCATGCTACAAACTTGTTCCTATTTGTCAGTTTTGTCTTGAAGCTCAGTGCCCAGAACAGAACACAAGTTTTCAGGTGTGGTCTGCCCAGTATTATGTAGAACATGATTTTACTATTCCTGGACACAATTTGGGGCCCTGGTGGTACAGCTGTTAAGAGCTCGGCTGCTAACAAAAAGGTCAGCAGTTTGAATCTACCATCTGCTCCTTGGGAACTCTAAGAGGTAGTTATACTTTGTCCTTAGGGTCACCATGAGTGGGGATCAAGTTGATGGCAATGGTTTACGGGGGACACAATTAAAAAATTTATGCTACTCAGTATTATAGAATGGACACAACAAAAACAATTAAAATCAACCACGAGATTTTATAGCCTTTCTTCCCATCAAATGGGAATGCTCTCATTTCATGCTTTCCTCCAATGAAGAAATTAAACTGTAATCATCTTTGGGAACCCAGAGTTTAGCAAAGTGCCTGTAATATTTCCAATACTCAACAAATGTTTGTTACAACAATAAATATACCACCACCTGACTTGTACAAAAGAAATTGATGTACTTTAGAATTCCAAGGGTGTTGGGTCAGAAATTTACATGCCAAAATATTTCTGTGTTAGTCTCAATTTTTTTAACTATCATAATTGCCATTATGTTTTAATTTCATATTTTCTTTATTATTATAAAAATTATGTTCTATTGGGATGTGGACACTAATTTTCTAAAATTAAGCATGTTGGGTCAGGTTACTAGCTGTTTTCACCTTAATAGGGATTCCTACCCTAACAAAGTGGTTTGTGGGGTGGACTTCCCAAGGAACAAGAAGACATTACCTTAAAAGGTTCAGGAATGTAAATTGGCCAATGTGAACTCTGACCTAAAAGAGAAGGGCACCATTGTTCCAGAGGATTGTGAGTGTGTTATTTAATAGGAAAGACTGTCAGCCATGTTGGCTGTGGGGGTGGGGAAGGAATTGATGTCAATGTCCTGTGAGGAGCGAGTGTTATAAGATCTGATCAGCTCTCAGATGAATTGAGGCAACCGAGGCAGCTGACTGAGTCAATATTCTCACTACCCTTGTTATCTTTTCTTCACTGATTCTTTTAATGACTTTTTGCCAACACTTAGAGACAAGGAATGCAGTCCTCCAAAATGGTAACAAGTCAACCTGTCAGACAGCAGGGCATCTCTCTTTAAGGGAGAACTTGGGGTAAGGACAGAAATTTAAAAGAAATTGGAGACAGTTCCTGTTATCAACAAGTTTACAAACAGACCGAGATAAAGAAGCAGACAACTTACTAATAAATAAAGTATATAAATGCTGAAGGCTTTTGTAACTTTATAGAATGTAAGTATAACATATTGACAGTCTCAAATACACAGGTTCATCAAAGCAGAATGGAGTTAATTGAGAAAGTTTCTACAAAAGAGAGGGAAAAATATCCTTATTGAGAGAAAGATGTGCCCATATTGGCTTTCCAGAATTGGGGAAAGCTTCTGGGGAAGAAAGAGTTGTTCTTTGCAGGTATGGCCTTCTGGGAAAGAAAGAGTTGTTCTTTGGAGGTGTGGGGCATTCTTAGATGATCCACAAATTCCCGAAGAGCAGAACAGTTGAGGGACATTTGTCTATGCCCAGAGCCTTGTGGACTCAGGAGACACTTCTTCTTCTTTCCCCCTACTTTCTGCTGGCCTTTTCCTCAAAAGGATTTGGACTTTTCCTTTCACTGAGAGGGATCTGGCACAGGATCATTTCACCTTGCACCTGAGTTAACAAGGTTTACCTGTTGAAAGCCTCAAAGTGCTCTCTTTTCATTGTATTATATGGGGGCCTGAGCTTAAAAGCAGAATCCTTGTTTGAGTCGTCACCCTGCAGCATGGGTCCCCTTTTGGGTATTTGAGCACCTTGTGAAATATGGCAATACCTCTCCTCCTGACACGAGATCCCTGCCTTCACTCCTCGTGCAGCTAGGCAAACAGCTTAAACACTTCACTCTTAAAGGAATAATTTTTTGGACTCTTAGAACTCTGATGATATCTTGAGCTGACAGTGACCTTGTCCAGGAAATGAATTGAATCATTGTCTTTGTTTTTCGGTCCTTAGGTCACCTTTTTTATTTTGCAATCTCTGCCCAGTCATTCAGTATCAGCTGTAGCCACTGAGCTGATGCCTCTGTATATTGGGTAATTAAAAAACCTTAATTCAAGCCCATGTTAAAGGTAAGGTTTTTGATGCTGGGTTGCTTGAACACCAAGTGAATTCACTCCCCCATCCCTCTGCCCCAACACCACTGGTACACACTGCAGAGTCCTTAGACTGACTGATGACGTTTCCTAACATAGCAGGAGTATAATGATTTATTTTGAAAATAGAATTAAAACTTTCCCTTTTTAGGAGCAAGCACCACTTTGGCAACACCACCCACCCCAAGCACGTTAGTTCTTGTGGTCAAAGTATTAACAGGGTGCTTTGTTAACAAAATGTTCAGGTCATGACAAGGCCAACAGAGGAGCTGTAAGACTTTTTATGAGCTGAGTGTTTCCAAATAGTGCTCCAACTAAAAAGTACCGAGAGTAAAACTCTCTTGTAAACAGGGCCTGGATGAGCTGAGGTGAGCATTTTTGTGAGTCAGCAGAAGTGTCAGGGTGTCTCACTGACAGAAATAAGGTCCCTGTGAAAATCAGGAAATGATCAGTAGGTCCACAACGTGCACAACTATCTGACACTTTCAAGTAAAGGATCTGAGACAGTTTCACTAACCAGCCTTCTTGGGCAGCTGAGGAGAGCACAGTTCCCTTTAAAGGGGTCCCAGGGAGTGATAAGTGCTGGTGATACTTATCACCGTGTTCATAAACAATGAGAACAGACAGGGAATTGAACTGAGATCCTGTGATCTATGAGCTGCACCTGCTCTGGGAACACATCTTCATGAGACCTTCCGTGACTCTGGACTCTGGTTACTTCCCTACTATGTCACCTCAGCATTTTAAACAAGAATTCTAGATTAATCTTTAATGTTTACATGGTTCTGTGTCTTTTTAATGAGAGAGAAAGAGAGACTGATGATGTAGACAGTCTCGGAAAGAGGCACCTCAGTCTTCAGTGCAAGTCTCTCGCCCCTGCTCCCCAGCACACTGGCACAAGGTCTAACATCCTGTGGTGCTATTCCAGGAGGTCATCTTCTGGAGGAGACCAAGGTCTCATTTGTGCTGCCAGCCAAGTGAAATAAGGGTTTAGAGTCAGAAAACAATCTGACATATAGAAATTAAAATTTTAATTTCTGGCATATCTGAGATGCTTGACTGAGATGCATATTTACTACAGAAGATTTCACAGTACTTCAAATAGAGAAAAGTAGTAGGGAAATTTGAGTTGCTATTCAGTGCCCCATACTTTTGTTTTCCATACAAACATACTTTATTCTGACAACATAAAATTTAGAAATGCTTAAACAGCAAATAATATTATAAACAACACAACAAAGATTAAAAAGAAAAAAAGAAACAAAAGCTTGCCAAGTGACAACTCCCCAAGATTAATCTATGAATTGAAGGATAAACTAATAGAAACAAAAACAAGTTCAGCTGGAGGTGTGGTTGTCAATAAGTTTTTTTTTTAAACAACATTTATTGAGGTACACATGAGGTTACATGTACAGCTTTCTTATCACACCTTCTAAGATATAAAATGGTCTTTAATATTTCAAACGTCTCCACCTGGTCATGTCAAAGTTCAAATATAGTTTGAGTAATACTGTACTGATTAATTAAATTAAAATGAAATACTTATATGATCTAATTCTACAGGGTACAATAAAATAGAAATATCTATTCTTAACAATTACATTAAAACTGAAAACTGAAAACAGTATCTTAGAAATTGCACACATATAAAACTTCAATAAAAGCAGATGCATCATCAATTAACAGAATTTAAACTAAAAAGACATCACTCAGAATTAACTTAATGACAGAAAGCACATCAGATGCCCTGTTGTGCTTGTGAATATTCAGGGACTGGCTACCGTAAACCTGACTCAAACTTGCACTTCATCCTGGATCTGTGTGCTCTCACGGCTCACCGCTCCTGCTTCCCTTGCACTATGCAACTTCTAGAATATCTTTGCGGCCTTAGGCAGGTTTCTTAGAAAGGACACAAAAAGCACTAATTATGAAAAAAAATTGATAAAACAAATTCTTCAGAATGGACAATCTGCTTATCAGAAGACACCACCGAAAAAAAAAAAAAAAAAAGAATGAGTGAACCATAACTAGAAGAAAATATTCCAAATGCATATGTCAGAAAAAGGACTCTGCAGTACAATGGGTTTCTTGTTATATATGATCTTTCTGGCCCTGGGTTTGTAGTATGGCCAAGATGATTTGTTAGGCTGCAATCCTGCAAAGGGATTGAACAGTTTACTGTGTAAATAAGGGGCATAAAGTCCTTTCAGGGGTTGGACAATTTATTACAAAAATAAGGTATATAAAACCCTTGAGGGATTGGACAATTTACTATTCAGATATGGTGCCTGTGGCCTACAGAGGGGATGGATCAGTTTGTAGTCTTGGTGGGAGGCGTAGGTTTATAAAAACGCTAATCCAACAGAGATCAAGAGGGACCTCACTACCATCAAAAAGAAGAGCTGGGAGCAGAATGCATCCTTTGGACCCAGGGTCCTTGTGTTAAGAACCTCCTAGACTCAGGAGATAGAGAGAGCTGTAACATTGGAGACAGCATGAGATGGCATGAAATGATGTGAGCCAGCACAAGCAGTAAGAACCGGGAGACTGGTACAAGGCGGCTGCAATGGACTTCGTGATCTACAGAGTGAAAGAGTTGAGTGCCTTTGAGTAGAAGGCTTGCTGGTAGAGCAGGTCACCTCTGGGCACTTAATGGTGGAGCAAAGAGAGCTGTAGCACTTGCCTAAGTGGGGCCTGGTGGCACATGCCAGGCCCAGCTGTGCCCAGCAGCAGTAGGCCTGAATGAAGGGCCTGCCTGCGGGAACAGCTGAGAAGGAGTTGCTAGCTATCTTGGTTGGATGCCATCCTGATTGGTGAACTGTATCCTGTGAAGTTGATCCTTATCCTCAGTTGTAGCTTGTTACTTCCCTAATAAACCACATAATCATGAGTATGGTCTGTAAGTTCTGTGTGGTCATTGCAATAAATTATCAAACCCAGCAGCGAAGTAGAGAGTGCTGTGGGAAGGATGGCTGGTGTCAGAATTGGTAAAAAGGGCTGGAGAATGGAGGTATGTTTCACTTCCACCTCATAGCAATCGGCTCTGGGCTGATGGTTCTTCTCATTCCTTCCCCTGAAGTTAGGTTCTGATGCTACTAGCTTAGAGACTCACATCTAGAATATATTAAGATTTCCTACAAATCAACAATAAAGAGATAACTCAAAAAAAATGCACAAAGCAAAATTTACTGGTCTGACAGAGACTGGAGGAACACCTAAGACTATGGCCCTGGACACCCTGCTAACTCAGACGTGAAGCCACTCCCGAAGCCTACTTTTCAGACAAAAATTAGACAGACCTATAAAGCAAACAATAACACATGTGAGGAACATGCTTCTTACTTAGTTCAAATATATGAGACCAAATGGGCAACTTCTGCTCGAAAGCAAGACGAGAAGCCAGGAAGGGACAGGAAAACTGAACGAATGGACATGGAGAACCCAGGGTGGAAAGGGGGAGAATGCTGTCACATTGTGGTGATTGCAACCAATGTCACAAAAAATTTTTGTATAAATTTTTGAATGAGAAACTAATTTGCACTGTAAACTTTCACTTAAAACACAATAAAATTAAAAAAAGAAAATCCTGTGGCATGTAGTTCTACTCAGACACACATGGGGTCACCATGAGTTGGAATAAAAAAAAGAATGGCCTATAATTACACAAAATGGTGTTCAACATCCACTGTTGTTATTGTTAGTTGCCATCAAGTTGATATCAACTCATGGTGAGCCCCATGTGTACAGAGTAGAGTTGCACCATAGAGTTTTCAGGGCTGTGATCTTTTGGAAGCAGATTGCCAGGCCTGTCTTGTGAGGCACTTCTGGATGGGTTCGAACCTCCAACTCTTTGGCTAGGGGTTGAGTGCTTAACCATTTGTGTCATCCAGGGACTCCTGTTTAACATCATTAGTAATCAGGAAAATGCTGCTTAAAACCACAATATACCATTTCATAACCACTAAAAAAAAAATCATTGCCATCTAGTCAATTCCAACTCATAGCGACCCTATAGGACAGTGTAAAACTGCCCCATTGAATTTCCAAGGAGTGCCTGGTGGATTTGAACTGACGACATTTTGGTTAGCGATATAGCTCTTAACCGCTATGCCACCACGGTTTCCTCATAACCACTAAAATGGATAAAATTTTAAAAAAGTCTGACAATACCCAAAGATGATTTTGGAAGTGTAAAATGGTACAAGTATTTTGGAAAACTGTTTGACAGTTTCTTATAGGTTAAACATAGCATGTATCCTATGACCCAGAAGCTCTACTCCTCGATAGGTACCCAAGAGATATGAAAACATACTTCCACAGTAGTACTTTATGAGAATGTTCATAGCAGCCTCACTCAAAATAGCTTCAAAATGCAAACCATGAAAATGTCCAACAGAAGAATATATAAACAAATTGTGGTCTCTCCATATGATGGAAAAATAATAAAAAAGAACAAATTCTTATACATGCAACAATATAGAAAAATCTCAAAACTTCATTGAGTGAAAGATTATATACTGTATGATTCTATTTTTAAGACTAGGCAAAACTAATCTCTGGTGGTAGAAATCAGTGAGTGATTGCCTCTGGGAATAGGGGGTGGAATTAACTAAAAAGAAGCATGAGAAAACCTTCTGGAATATTGGAAATGTTCTACATCTTTTGGGGGGGGTGAGGTGTATAAAACTGTCAAAACACAATATCTGGGCATTTTATTTTATGTAAATTAGACCTAAAATTAAAAGTCATAAAAATCCACCTAGTCCAAAGAAATAGAAGTAGCCCTCACACAAAGAAACACCCATCAAAACAAAAATCTACTTAAGAAAAAATAATTTATCACCATCTGTAATACTGAGTGTACCAGGGCAATGTTTCTAATGGTCTGAGAGAAAACAATTTTAATTCAAGAATTCTATATTTAACCAAATCATAATTCATATATGAAGACCCAAAGAGGACATTTTAGATGGCTAAAATAAATCTGTCATATGTTAGCTCACATATCATGTTATATGTTATATCATATCATGTTAGCTCAGAAAAAGTTAATAAATTCCAAAATTGTATTAGTCATATTGTACATAGCCCCTTCACAGTAGAATTACAAAATAACAAATCCAAAAACAAAAATAAATCCAGTCAATTAAAAAAAGTTATTTTTATATCTCTAGGATTAATGAAAGGAGTCCTGGTGGCACAGTAGTTAAGCACTCAGATGCTAATTGAAAGATTGGCAGTTTGAATTCACCAAACGGCTCCATGGGAGGAAGACCTGGTGATCTGCCTCCTTAAAGATTACAGCCAAGAAAATCTCTGGTAAGTTCTACTCTGTCACATGAATAGCTATGAGTCAAAATTGACTCCACGGCACCTAACAACAACAAGATTAGAGAAGTAATTAAAACTGTCATCCAGGCTATATAGAAAGCAATGACAATGAAAGCACTAATTATCAAACCCTGAGAATGTAGCTAAAGTTATAAGAAAATTAATACTTTTTTCAGGTTTTCTGTCTTTTCTCAAGATAGCATAATTTATATTTTATAGAAATTTGTATATTTTGTTGAAATTTTAAAATTTGTTAGATGCAATATATTTTCGTGTAAGTTTTAAAATAATTTCTGGTCATGTCCCCTGTTATCCCTAATTTCAGGCAGTCCCCAAGTTACAAACCAGGTATGTTCCTGTGCCTTTAAGTCGTTAAGCTGAATTTGTAGGTACAGGTGCACATGGTTCTTATTTAGCCTTACTTTAGGCAAGAAAAAGCTCGAAGTCTTTTCAATGATTTAAAAGCTGCATTTTTTTTGTGTGTGCAGCAAATGAAGGTGATTGTGATGAAGAATTTGTTGCAAGTAGGAGTTGGTTCAAAGTAATGGCAAATTTACATAACATTAAAGGGCAAGTATGAGTTGTCCATAAGTAGGCAGTTCATAACCCGGGAACTGCCTGTATTAGTGTTTAGAATTTCTATTTTATCTTATATACTTGCCAGATATTTACCTATACTAATATACATGCAATCTGTGAATTTTTAGAAAAATACAAATTAACCTACCTTAAGATGAGGTTGAAAATCTAAATGTTTCAATAATCATGTAAGAAATAGAAAAATTTGTCAAAATATTATACATTTAACAGGGCACACATTCCAGACAGCTTTACAAATGGAGTTTCTCAAACCTTTTTGAGTAGTAATTTCTATGGTATATAAACTCTTCTAGAACATAAAAAGGAGCCCTGATGGCATAACAGTTAAGTGCTCAGCTGCTAACTGAAAGATTGGTGGTTCAAACCCACCCAGCAGCTCCTCGGGAGAAAGACCTGGCGATTTGCTCCCATAAGGATTATAGCCTAGAAGACCTTATGAGGAGGTTCTATTATTTCACATGGGGTCACTATGAGTTGGAATAGACTTGATGGCACCCAGCAACAACAACAACAAGAGCATAAAAAGATGGCGATATTTCTTCCGCATTTTATTTGACTAGAGTGTAAGCCTAAGTTATTCCTTGGTTCTTGTGGAGAAAAATAATATGACAACAGAGCTCACAGTCTTTTGGGGCAATATCTAGACTGACTTGGGGTCTGAGAGTCATATTCTCAACTGTTCTTAAAATGAGATTGTCTTAGTCTGGCTTCTCTAGAGGAGCAAAACCAGTAAAGCATGTATAAATCTGTATAGAGAGAAATTTACTTCAGTGAATGTCTAATGCAATTGTGAGGAAATAGCTCTCGCAGTTTTGGGCGCTGGCAAGTCTCCAAACCCATGCGGCAGTCAACAGGCTGAAGACCTCTGCTAGCTCATGTGGTTGTTGAATCCTAAATCTGCAGGTCAGGAGGCAGGCTGGAGGCCTCTGCTGGCTCACAGGGTTGTGGGGGTTGGTGAATGAAAATCTATAGGTAAGGCACAGGCCAGAGACTTCTGTAGGGTTATGTCCTCAAAACTGTAGGTCAGGTGACCAGAAGAATACAGGATCAAGCTTTTCCAGGACATCCATTTATATACTAGATGCAAGCTACACCCTCAAAGAAATTCCCCTTTCAACTGATTGGCTGCTCATGTTAGATCACGAAATGGAAGGTGATTATATAGTGTCTGCCAAACGACGGAAACCCTGGTGGCGTAGTGGTTAAGTGCTACAGCTGCTAACTAAAGGGTCGGCAGTCCAAATCTGCCAGGTGCTCCTTGGAAACTCAATGGGGCAGTTCTACTCTGTCCTAAAGGGTTGCTATGAGTCAGAATCGACTCGATGGCACTGGGTTTGGTTTTTGGTTTTGCCAAACCACTGAGAATCATAACCTAGCCAAGTTGACCATTAACTTTAACCATCACAGGGATCACTGAAATAGCTTGGATCAGATGCTTACCCCAGTTCTAATCAACTGTGGGCAGAGGCTGAGCTCATGCCATATGACTGTGGCTGCTGGGAGCCCCCTAGAGTGGATTATGAGGGCCAGGGTGGGAAAGTGGTGGAGGGAAGATTAGCTGGAAGGCAAGGGCAGTTCCTTATTAAGTATTCTTTTTTCATAAAACAAGGCAATGAGAAGTATGATCTTTAGAGGAGAAAATGCAGTATTTAAAAACATTGTGATTATTTACAATTCTCCAGGAATTGAATTGAAAGCTAGCAAGATAGTTCAGAATAGTGGCTGTCTACAAGATGAATTTAAACAGATCAGTAGATTTAAAAAACTACATAAACAGTAATCAATTAGAATATATAAAAATTGCAACAATAATGGAAAATACAATAGACCTAGGAATAATTTAATTGCAAATGTGAATACGATACCATTCAGAACCACAAAACCTTACTGAAGGGAATTAGAGGTGAGGAGTAAATAAAGAAATGTATCATAAACTTGATTGGAAGTGTCTCTAAATAAAGCTCATGGGTCTTCAAAATAATCTAAAATTTTACTGCAACTTGAAACCGAAATCCCGATAATTTTTGGAAACTTGTCAAAATTATTTTAAAGCTCATATGACAGATCAAACAAGTGATAATAGTGAAGATATTTTGATAACAAAGATTGTTTTATGCAGATATTAAAATATAATTTTAAAAGTGTGATATTGGGACAGAAGAACACACAGATCAATGGAACGGGATAGAAAGACTATAAACACCAATACGAACATCAATTTTAAATGTAATAAATGAGGCGTTTTAGTTTAGTGCTGTTATAAAATCAGTTTCAAGTTTTGTTCATATTAAATTCTGTTCCAAATTATTTTATTTATGTGATGAAATAGTTTCCAGACAGATATATTTATTCATTCAAGCAGTTATCGGACAATTATGCATTCCAAGAGCGTAAGACAGCTTGCAAACTGAAGCCCTTTAAGTCAGCTACCATATTAAAAAAAAAAATTATATAGCTAGTGTTATTTACTGTATTTTCTTGATTCGCAGACACAAGTATTATCTTTCAACCAACTCAAAATAAATCCGACAACTGATTGATCAGCTTATTAAGGGGTTTTTATTAAATCAATGGTATGTTTTACAATTGAGGGAATGCATTAAATAAATCTAGCTATTATATTCGAATCAGCCAGCTGTTCATTCTGCAGAAAGTTAATTTGAACCGTGAAAAAAATAAAGAGTAAAGGGATGACGAATGTATAACCTTCTGATTAAAGAAAAAAAGCCATAGGAGAGTTGCAAATCCTTACATGTCATTCATTCATTTATCCCTTTGTTTTGGCTACTGATTTTTATTTATTTTGGTGGTTCTTTCTGGTTTCTTTCACACACAGACTGAAAGTAGGGCCTCTGAGTGCCAAAATGTTGGAAAGGTTACTTGGTGAAGGAGTTAAGGGATGGACTGTGCAGTCTGACAGACCTGAGTTCAGATCCTTTCTTTGCCAGTTCCTTAATAGTTGGCAGTGTAGCTGCAAAATGGGTTCAGACGTAAGAATCGTTTGAGAGATGAGTGAAGACTTTTGGAATGTTTAGTTTGCATGTGTGAATAGACATAGCACCAGACAAATGATCCTTTCCAAAATATAATCATTCTATTTTTTGTGATTATAAGATATGACCTGTTAAACACGCTTCTGGCTTGGCATTTTCCAAACATCAAATAAAGGCACAGGTTTGACCAATCCAGCCTGTTTCTTCAAGTGTTTTTCTTCTGCAATGCCACAGAAGAAAAACAAAACCATATAAATGTGTACCTGGAAACAACTATCCTAGAAAGAAGTGTGAGCCACTCTATATTTGTAGGCAAAAGAGTTCTGGCTCTATTACTCTGTTATTGGCTCTATTCTGGCTCTATCACAGCTGTCTTACTTTGATCATGCAAACAAGTGACTTAATTTTTTTTCTGAGCTTCAGCTTCTTCATCTGAACAAGGTTGTTATTAGGCTTTAATGAAAAAATGTACAATTTACATTTAATGAGAAAATGTACATCTAAGAAATCATGCAAATATGTTATTATTAACTGAGTCTACTCATGGAGACCCAATATGTGCAGAGGAGAAGTGCTTGGCTGCTAACTGAAAGGCTGACAGTTCAAACCCATTAGCCTCTCCTGGAGAAAGATGTGGCAGCCTACTTTCATAAAGATTACAGCCTTGGAAACCCTATGGGGGCAGTTTTAGTCTGTCTATGGAGTTACTATGAGTTGGAATTGACTCGACAGCAATGGACCTGGTTTTGGTTTTTGACCAAAGAAGAAAGTATCAGAAATCATTGGCCCTGAAATTTTAAGAAGCTGGAGTGGAGCTTAAGTTGAAAGTCCTGGCAATGGGACATTTATGATGTAGCTTTTTCATTGTGCTTATTTCATGCACACAAATGCTTATAAAGCATTTGAAATGTTTTCTTTTTTAAATTTTTTGTCAATATGACTGAGTGCCTCAAATTCTAAAGAAGATGAAGTGTTACCACTTTATAAATTAACCAGTTTGATAAGCAAAGTATCTTGCAGTACTTTAAAGAATAAATCCATGATTATTCTATGGCTTTATTTATTCAAACCTTCTTTTGATTTCCAATAAAATTTTATAGAAAATGGGAAAATTGTTATTTAATTATTTCCCTCAGGGCTAGGGAAAGGAAGGCTGTATGTACCTGCATCAAGTTCTGAGATTTCTGTATCTTATATGTCCAATAAACATGAAAACAGTTTTCATTTTGCTTGTAATTTCTGTGCAATGACAGGAATGTCAGTTTTATTTTGCAGTTAGGCAGGTTTGGGGTAGTTACGGCCTAGTAATAAGGTAGCATATTGGACAGTTTTGCAAGATAAGTGCTACTCTTTAACATATACCCATTGCCGTGGAGTCAATTTTGACTCATAGTGACCCTATAGGACAGAGTAGAGCAGCCCCACAGGGCTTCCAAGGAGTGCCCGGTGGAATTCAACTGCCGATCTTTTGGTTAGCAGCCAAACTCTTAACCACTATGCCAACCTGCTTGTTTCTCAAAACATTTATTGCTTATTTATTTATTTATTTATACCACTGGTATTCATGTACATCTTTCACTCTTGTCACTAATAAGATGTAGACAATAGTATTACATTTTTACACGTTTGCGGCACTTGATCTTTCAATTCGTTTTTATTAGAGGATCCACGTATCTGGAAGAGCTGGAGTGCGAGCTGGCACCCCATTTAGCCCCATCTGTATTCTATGAGTCAGAATCGACTTCATGCCCCGTTTGGGTTTTTTTTTCCCAGTGTTTGTATGAAGGATCCCTGGTGATGCAGTAGTTAAAGCACTCGGCTGCTAACCAAAAGGTCGGTCATTCGAATCCACAAGCTGCTCTAGGGGACATCGATATGACAGTCTGCTTCCATAAAGATTTCCAGACTTGTAAACCCTCTGGGGCAGTTCTACCCTGTCTTCTAGGGTCGCTGTGAGTAATCGACTATACAGCAGCAGGTTTGGTTTTTTGGCATTTCGACTCAGTGGCAACAAGTCTGGATTTGGTTTTGGGTATAGTGCTTGTCAACTTGTTTCAAGTGCTTCTTGTAAAGCATCTAATATACTCTCCGGGTAGGCTCTTAGGTTAGGTACTTGATGGACATGACCTCTAAGCCTTACTAGGTCTTTTTTTCCTTCAGGTACTTTTAATTACCCATTTTATAGAGGAGGAAAAAATAGACTCTTGGAGAGATTGACTAGCCCAAGACTACACAGATCATAAGTGACACAGCCAGGATTCCAACCCTCATTAAATTATTTTTCCTCACTGTACCACACTATCTCTTTACATGTATACCCTAGCATAGCGGAGGTAGTATATCGTACCATTTAAAAACTCAAACACTGCCTGGGTTCAAATCTCAGTTCTGATGCATACTTGCTATGTGATCTTGGGGGAGTCATTTAACTTTTTCCATGCTGCTCTTTCATCCCTTGAGTGTGTGGGCACCTTCATATGGGCTGATGTAGATACAGCACCAAAACCAAAACCAAACCCATTGCTATCGAGTCAATTCCAAGTCATAGTGGAAACTCATAGGGTTTCTAAGGAGAAGCTGGTGGATTTGAACTGCCTATCATTTTGTTAGCAGCCAAGTGCTTAGCCACTCCGCCACCAGGGTTCCAGATACAGCACAGTGCTTGACAGTGCTTGACAAAGAGTATGCACACAGTAGGGATAGCTGCTTCTATTGTCTGCTTGCTTTGATGCCTGACGTTAGGTGCTCCCTTTCTAGGCTGTAGAAGCCTTAGTATCCAGAACCTTCCCTGGCCCTTCTCATTGCACCCTTTGTGCTCCTTACCATTTTGTACATGCCACTGATCATTTATATGGTAATTTTTTTTTTTTTTTTTATAAAGTTGTCTACTCTTGTGCACCTGGTGAGACTATATCTTACTCATCTCAAGCTCCTAGCATCTGCTGGTGTGCCTGGAATATGGCGGGCATTTAGTAATGCCCACTGATTCATAGGTATATGAATCCGATTGTAAGGGTTTTTAGAACCTAGAATGGGACCACCAAACTTTGGAATCTACTGTAGTAGAGAACCCTGAAAACTGTTATTTGTTATCTCTCTGCAACTATTTATTCCTGTATATTGTTGGGGAAATGGGCCAGGTGACCTTTCCAGCTTTGTCCTTTTCAGCTTTGTGAATCAGTGTTAACAAAGTTATTTGCTTTGCCTTCAAAAAAGATGGAAAAGTACTTTGTATGTGGTTGTGAGTTTCCATTGCGTGGATTCAAACCCATGGCAATCCCATGTGTGCAGAGTAGAATTGTTTCATAGGGTTTTCAAGGCTTTCTGAAGCTGATCATCAGGCCTATCTTTCAAGCCCTGGTGGTGCAGTGGTTAATAGCTTGGCTGCTAACCAAAAGGTCAGCAGTTTGAATCCACCAGCTGCTGCTTGGAAATCCAATGGGGCAGTTCTCTTCCGAGAGGCAGGATTGACTCAGTGGCAACAGGTTTTGTTTTGTTTCTGAGTGGTTTTGTTTCGCCAATCTTTCAGCTAGTAGTGAAGCACTTAACCGTTTGTGCCACCCAGGAACCTGTACTTTGTATTAAAAAAAAAAAAAAAAAGCAAACCAAACCCATTGCCATCGAGTAAGTTCTGACTCATAGCAACCCTATAGGACACAGTAGAACTGCCCCACAGGGTTTTCAAGGAGCGGCTGGTAGAGTCAAACCGCCGACATTTTGGTTAGCAGCCAAATGCTTAACCACCATGCCACCAGGGCTCTGTACTTTGTATAAGATTCTGCAAAACCCTAGTTATTAGAAAGTATTTGAGCACAGGCACAGAGTAGTGGCTCTAATTTACCTTTTTTACCTATGGTATACAAAAAATTATCAATTAGTGAAAGCTAATTATCTACTACATGATTTAGAAAATTCAAACGATACATAAAATCAACTGCAGCCTTCTGGACAAATCTGTGTCCTCCCTTAAAAATACATATTTTTATTTTCAAAAGAAACAAAAGTTTTCTTAGTGAATTTTAGTAAAAATGTACTTAAATCATGAAGGGAAAGGGAAATAAATGAGCCTCAAATAATATAAATAAATATTATCATATAAATCTCATATCTATCTCATTTTGTAGAGACGGTCACACACAGATTGCTGCTTTGCCTTCATCCAAATATTGCCTGATAGTCTCATATATCAAACATTTTGGCAATTTTTTTTTTCATCTTAATGTTTTTTACAACAAATTTTAGCAAAAATTTCAAACAGAATTAAGTAAAAGGAAGAAAATAAAGATGACTCAGAGATGTTCACATTTTGGTGTTTTTCCCCTAGGCTTTAAAAAAGAAATATTTTTGAAGGCAATGTTGATTGTTCATCCAGCATACATCCCCAGCTCCCTTCCTGCTTCTTATCAGGCTCTTCAGTGTGTTCTTGACTGAGGCCCAAAGCATCTAACCACACACCTAGCTATCTATATTACTTGTATTTAATTTACTATACATGAAAATTGTACATTTTCATGTATATTAAATTAAGTACAATTGCTTGAATTTTGACCTCCTCTGCTATTTGGCCAGTTATTGCTCTTTCATCCATTTTCCAGCTTCCAACATTTATTGACATCTCTCGTTTATTATTTCTATTATCCTCTTTTGCTTTTCAGATTTATACTTCAGGAAAAAAAAAATTTTATTGTAATTTTATTAGGATTTCAGGTTGGAACAAAGATAAGTGAATTGTTCAGTATGCCATGTTTTATCCAGAGTTGACAAACTGTTTTCTAACTCATAGTTGTCATATAGCAGGAACATTTTTCCTCATTGTGAAATATCCTTGTTTGTCACACATTTTAAAGGCTACATAGTATTTCAGTGTATGGGAGGTTAGTAGTACAATTTCTGATGGCTGGTCAATTGATAAAGGTGTATGTATGTTTCTGAGATTTTTATATCTTTTATTGTCATTACATTAGATAAAGCAGACCTGCTCCTCTTCTGCTCCCTCCACATAAATCAGCTTTGCTCTATCACTGACAAGATCATTTAACAGATAAACCAAAAACAAAAAAACAAAAACCAAACTCATTGCCACTGAGTCTATTCCAACTCATACTGACTTTATAGAACAGGGTAGAACTGTCCCATAAGGTTTCCAAGGTTATAAATCTTTATGGAAGCAGACTACCACACCTTTGTCCCGTGGAGTGGCTGGTGAGTTCGAACCACCGACCTTTCAGTTAGCTGCAAGTACTTAACTACTGTGCCACCAGGGCCCCCTGCTTAAGAGATAGAAATATAGTAAGGACACAAATGCATTGGTTTTCTTATTTTGGCTCCTTTCCTTGGAGTGTCATATCCTACAGCTTTTGTGCTGTTTGAAGTCTCACAGCCCTGTTCCCCAGTTGCCCTCTCCTCTCCCAAGGTGAAAGCTAGTAAAATCCAGGAGGCAATGAAGGACCAAAGGAAAAACGTGAACACAAAGGACATATACCAATCTAACAAAAGGACCTCTCATAACAAGTAGACCCTTTCTCATCCAGGTGAGAAGAAATAATAAAAGCTTCTTATCAGTCAACTTGATCTGGAGAGGAGAAGAATGAATGCAGTCTTTGAAACAACTTAATAAGGCAGGATAGATTTGGTGGGAACATTTTAGGCATAGCTTACATTCTACTCTTAACCTTTCAGGACACAGTCACTGCCCTTCTGTCAATTACTGCCAGCTCTTCATTGACAAGCCTGATGGGTTGTAAGTACAAGAATCTTCCAGATGCGTGGCAGAGAAAAAAATAGACCTCTGACATTGGCATGGTGCTTTTGGTGGCAGAAAACTTAGGGTCAGAAATGGAAGAAGCTGTTGTAGAAAAAGGACAAGCCTGAGAATTGCTTTTATCAAACAAGAGTGTTTCCATTCTTGTGGTGAGTATATGTGAGGATGTTTTTCTTTCTTTCTTTTTTTTTTGAGGTCATTTTTAAAAGGTCTTCATGAAAGCTAAAAGAGTTTGATTCCTTATACCTTTCTCTATTTCTATATCTTGTTTTCAGATAAATCTTCCAGTGGATTTCCACCTGAACCTGATCTTAATTCCAGAAACACAAAGCCTGGATTCTTTGTATTCACAACGTTTATTCTGTCTTTCCATGAGCTAAGGCTGCAAATCCCACAGTGAGGCATGCATAAACACAAAGTAGGCGGGATTAGACCACACTATTTAGTTAATCTCAGTTTACAAAACCCCTTCTTTCTTTGTCTGAAAGGCTGCCACAGAAGTTCAGTAAATGCAATTTGCAAACAAAATGTGAGAACTTTTGGTAGGGAGAGGGTAAAAAAAATAACTACTTGCTCTCATAAGTCCTCTCTCTTGGAGAAAGCCTTAGGGATATTTTCTAGGTTGAAGGGTTTCTACGGCAATGCTTCAAATCGTCATCCCACCAGTCTTTTCTTCCAAAACTTAAGCAGCGCAACTTCCAAGAATCTTGACGTGGGTAGTTAAAACCACCAAGAAAGGAGCCTCTTGCTGGCCTTCGCCCTTTAATTTATCCTCTCTTTCATGTTTAAAAGGTTCATGTTTTTGACCCAATGACAATAATATTGATAGGACTTTAACCAAAGTGCTTTGACTTCTAAGGGCAGGAACAAATGATGGTTTTCAATAGTAGGTTCACATAACTGGACATGCATTAAATAATCAGTATGCAGCCTGGAATAACAATGATTTAACAGAGCAAAGCTCCTACAACAGATATGGGGCACAAGGCTGGCAATGGACTTAGAGACTGAGCACTTCTAATACGCTTTAACAATTACCCGATGTCATGAACACCTGCTTTATAGCAAAGCCACAATAGTAAAAACATTCGCACAAATCTGCGGGGTAACAAACATTCCATTTCAGTTCTGAATTTAGTTAAAAGATGCTTTGGGAGATTTTTTTTTTTTTCTTGCAGTCCTCAGGCCTATGGCTCTGCTGACTACTCTTTGAATGTCCCAAAAGATCATGTTTTCTTTGGCCAGATATCAGATACACACCCCAATGCACACATGTTCTGCTCTCCCAAGTTGGAACAGCTTGAGGATGCTTTCAGAGTCCAAATGTGTTAGACTCATCCAGTGCTCTTGCAGTCAATCTTTACAACTAGCGTTATAGATTACAGAACTTAGTTTGTCACAGAACAAAACTTGGTTTCACTGAAAACAGTGACTGCCATGGATGTGTATTAGGGGAAGCCAATCTGCTATAGATGAAAGAGACAACCGGCAAAGGGTGGTGATGGTGGCAGTGTTGGTGGCAGTGAGGGTGAGCATGTGGCTAGTGTAAGCAGGAAAGAGAACCACATTGTATTATAGGCTGTAGTTGCCATAATATTCTCTGACCTTAGTGTCTGCCTTCTTCTCATTCAGGGTAGAGCAGTGTTATTTTAAAATACAAAGTCAGAGGTAAAAAATATATATATATATATATATGTAAAACTCTGGAGTTTATACCTACTTATGAGTTGATTTGCTAAGCAATATATTGTGATAAGAACAGTACTCTTACTCTTTAGTGTTTAAATCTCCATTCTGGTCTAACAGACGTTTATAAATAAAGGCTGTTTGGTCATTGGCCTGTCCTGATTTTTCTGACTAGGAGTACTTCTCTCTAGTGAGGCAGTGGTTTTCAAATAACAGCAGAAACACATATTATGGAAGCATTTAGAGTAGAGAGTGTTTGCTAACATGGTTTTAAATGCAAACCCAAGTACAATCCAAAATGGGCTGCCTTCCAATATCATATTCCATAAGAAATCTTGGCCTGTTTAACAAATTACATATTTACTGATTCAATCTCCTTGGTAACTATTATGGTTCATGGACAAGTGCTTCTCTGTGTCTGGCACAGCCATGGAAGTGGGCAGTGTAAACACTGTTGAATATTGACCATTGATTTTCAATAATGAAGGTGAAGTTTGAAATTTGCCTTTATAAATAAAAAGAAAATCCTAGTACAAAAAATTTGACATAGATTCTATTCTAAATCACTCTTCGGACAAATTGCTTTCCTTAGGGAAAACAAAGGTGTAATATTTGGCAGTTATGGGGCCATCTGCCTTCCAAGAGCTGGAGAGCACTTCCACAGATGTTCTTCCCTTTGGACTGGTCGTGAGCCTATCAATTACATGATGGACCCAGGAAATTATAGAATTAACCCCAGTTTTTTTATCTTGTTTTTGAACAAATAATATTTCATATAACCTTCTATCTTTCTTAATTTCTCTTCTTCTGGATGCTTTTGACCCCAATATCTCTTGGGTTTCTTAGTTTATATCTTGGCCCCTGTCTCCTCGTTCCTTTTCTTCTTCTATGCCCTTCTTCTATAATTTTCCCCCTACATTCTCTCTTTTCTTTTTTCTCTAAATTCTTTATCTATCTCATCATTCGCTCTTCATTTTTTTCTTATCTTTCTCACTCACATGACTCTATTTCTTCATTTTTTGCCTCTTATAATTAAACCCAATTCAGAGTACTTCCATATTCATTAGATTATGTGGGATGTACCTGTGCAACACTTATAGCCTGTTTAATGGACTCTACATGGCCCTTACCTGAATGTATTAAATTGTAATTATTATGAATATTTTGCATCCCTTTCCACTATTCCATTTTACAACGTTGGTTGCAGCAAACAGTTAAGCACTTGACTACTAGCCAAATCATTGGCAGTTCGAACACACCTGAAGGCACCTTGCAAAACTGTCCGGGCAATCTGCTTCTGAAAGGTCACAGCCTTGAAAACTAGATGGAGTAGTTCTACTCTGTGTACATGGGGTCACCATATGTCAGAACTGACTGGATGGCAACTAAGAACAACAAGAAGCAACAGTTTTACTTATATTTATATTTGTTTTTTGGATCCTCCATTGAATCCAACATAGAACAGATGCTCTGTAAATATTTGTTGAATGCTGAATGAAATGACATTATTTAACCTTTCTGCCAGCCACCAAAATGAAATAACCTGAACTCCTCTGTAGTTCTGGCATGTAACAAGGTGTCTGGCTTATAGTAAGTGCCCAATAAATGTGTGTTTAATGAGTAAATAGTCGAAGACTGAGGTTACACCTAAGGCCTGTTTTAATATATTGTTGCCAACATAAATATATTCCTTTTTTTCCCTAGGCTAATTAAGAGAAAAAAAGAATTTTTTTTTTCTCTTAATGTACCCATATCAGGAACTGGCTTGCTTGTGGAGTTTTCAGGACTCAGTGGGCCATCAGAATTTCATTCACTTTCTAAGGCTTGAATGTGCCTCACCCATATTTTATATCAATGTTTCTTCTGACATCCTATCTGCATTTATTTCTGCTTTTCTCCTGTAACCAAGATCACAAAAAGTCTTGACTTGCAGAAAATATACATTTCCATGGAAACCAAAAGCAATAGAAAAAGGAGGCATTGAATATAAAATGTCTCTTGGCCGCCAAATTTAAGCCCACTGACTGATTTCCTTCAGTTTTGTGTTGATCTCTTTAATTCAATGTGTACACACAGACCAGGGCTTTAAAAAAAAAAAAAAAGTTTTGAAAAATATACCATGTTTGTTGATTTAAAAAACATACAAACACACACAAATTTGCAGGGTATGGAACAATAGCATTAGTAAATGAGGTTTGCGTTTCAATGTGATTTTTATGGAAGCTTCATCTTTACTGAGTTAAGTGTGTTCGTTTAACAGTAAATTTAAACTGTTAAGTTTGTGTGTTGAACAGTAAATTTAAACTGTTCACTAGCAGTGGTGACATTATTCTTTGATAGAAAGAATGATCCCTCCCCCAGTATAAAGTATAAGGAAAGTGTGGTGAGATATAGTTAATGGGAAGTAACAAATGGTTACCTCAATAGTTTCATAAAAGATCTTGCTTGCTATTCATGAAAACTATGAATTTTTGAGAGATTAAACAGTAGGTCTGATGATTGACTGTGTCCGACCAAGTAATCTAGGTAGACAATTTCTGTGTAAGCCCAAGACCAGGGCCACTTTATATACCTAAAACCTGTGCAGTTGCACAGGGCCACACACTCAGAGGACGCTACACTTGGTTAATGCTCTGCCGTTGCTATCTTGGATCCTTGGGAGATGGTAAATGTTAACGTGCTCGACTGCTAACCTCAGACGAAAGGTCTGGTCATCTGTTTCTGAAAAGTAAGCCACTGAGAGCCTATGGAGTACAGTTCTACTCTAACACACATGGGGTCGCCTTGAATCAGAATCAACTCGATGGTAACTGGCTGTGGTTGTTATCTTAACATTCTTAGTAGTTTTTCAACAAGAGGTTCTGCATTTTCATTTTGTACTGGTTTCTACATGTGACTGGTACTATATGAGACTTAGCCTCCATTAAAAAAATCTATGCATAGGTAAAAAGTTTACAAAGCTGTACAACACAATATAGTTATCTCAGGGTGAAATAAGAGGTGACTTTTTTTTTGGCAGAACAATACGTTCTAATTTTTGTAGAATAAGTTTGCACAGCAATATTAGTTAAAAATAACCAAAGAAGCAAGCAAAAACTAATCAACCATCATTAAGCTTTGTTTCCATGCTCAAGAAAACTCTTATCTATCATGACTTTTCATTAATTTCCTTTTTAAACTATAGGCATTGAAGAACCAACCCATTTTGAAGAGAAAGGGTACATGGGGTATTATTTTCTTCCCATAATAGATATTATGAACATCTTCATTTTCTTCTACCTAGTTAGCTATAATTTACTGTTTTTTGACCTTCTCTGAAACTTCTCCAGAAGCTGTGGCAGGTGCAGAATGCATCAGCTCAGCTGTTACTGCGGATAGGTGTGAGAGAAGTGGCAAAGTCCCCATCTGTGAGCCACTTTGCCTGCCAATTTGATAAGAGATTCTGGACCAGACCCTTATTCTCTGTAATCATACTATGGCTCTCTCTCACAATCATGGAGGAAGAGAAGTTAATATATACACTAGAAACTAGAAAGTTTACAAGAATTACATTCTTTCAGTTTCTCCTACCACCACAAGCTATCCTGACAGATACAGCCCACTTAGCTGCTCTGAGCCTTGATTTAGAGGGCAGAGACAAGGTTGAAGCTTATAAAATCACCCTGTCTGTACTTACATGTATGTGTCTCCTTCTGTTAAGTCTCAATTCCATAGGTCAATTATAGCTTAATATTACAGATGGGCGAGAGCCCAAACTTGTCTTCTGGTGGCCAAATTTCATTTCTTTGAGTGTTGATGGAGGTGAGTTATGGTTCTTTGTTTCTACCTGAAATGTCTGCCAATGTTATGGAGCACTACATACTAATGAATGCACAATGTCATAGATCATAGCTTTGCCTGCGGCAATAGCAACACCTGTTTGAGACAAGGATTAGTTAGCCCTTTGGGCAGGTTTAGTTACCTAAACCTGTTGGCTTTTTGATTGAATCTTTATGATAGCTTGGTTTGTTACTGTTTGTTGTAAAATATCTATAATTTGGGACCTTTTCCCTTCCCATTCAGTCTATATAGCCTTTTTTTTTTTTTTTTAAATTAGAGGGGCCTGAGGAAATTTGGTATACACACACATATAATGAATGATCGAAACAATTTTATTATTGAAATCAGCAATGTATTTTAATGCTAGTGAATTCAGACCTTAGTATATATTTAAACAAATGCAAAAGTTTGCAAGAAGTGCATTTATAGAAAAATGAGACTAGAGTAGGGAAACTCAATCTTTTTTTATTTTTTTGCTCGCCAACGACAAAAAATAAAATAAAAATATAATTTGTTTTTAAAGAAAGCATGATTATCCACTCGTCATTTCTTTAAGGGAGCTTTCCCGTGATTTAATATGACTTTGGTTTTAATTGTAGCCCATTAAGGTGTGTTTTGATTTGGAAAACACCTACACTCTTTCCTTAAGTATAACAAAGTGTCAAGTGAAGAAGTAGTCTTTCACCACATACCTTTATCTCTGTTTCTTTCTGGCAGAAGAAGGTGAAAGAAAAGTTGTGGATAAAAAATAAAAGAGAGTAGTTATTGAGAACATCTAAGAGATAAAGATGGAGGGGGAGGGGCAAAAGGAAAATAACAGAAACTTCATACAGACACACAGACAACAAACTCAAACATGTGTGCATGAGCTTACTTACAGGTGTAAGCTTCCTTACACGAAGATACTGTTGTCCACCAAGGTTTCCCTGTCTTAGTGTGTGGGATTGTCTCCACATAAATGCCATCCTACTGATAGCAGCCATTGCTATTCTTTTGGGGATTTGTTTCCTTTTAGAACCTGCTTTGTAAGATCTGTTGTCTAATTTAAAAAATGTCATTCTGATTGTTTCTTGTTAGGCTGGCAAAAACTGTTTCCCAGTAATTTATAGTTAGTCCAAATGATTTGACATAATAACCTAGACTGCCTTTAAGTTGTTGCTGTCATAGGCTTACTGTAAGTCAAGGCTTTTCAAACTTTATTGTCCTTGGGGACCTTGCCTTTGGTATATCTTCCTGAGATCTTGTTAAAATGTTGATTCTGGATTAGTCAATCTGCAATGGGGCCCTAGATTCTGCATTTCTAATGAGCTCCCCGATGAAGTGAATGCTGCCAGTCTGTGAACCACACTTTGAGTAGTCAGACTGAGGAAGATGCTCTACTTTAGTTCACAACTCAAGAGCTATTTCATTATCTTGTTAACACTATTCTCAACATCTTGCAGTATTAGAATGTGAAAAGCATCACATCAAGCCTGGCTATGCCTAGTCAACTAATACTCAGAACATTTCATATTTTTGCTTACAGCATTGGTGGAGAAGCAAATTTTAATCTGTGGTTGGTTATTAAGTGGTGCTGGTTCAGAAAGCGTAATACTTACAGGATGCTTTCGACTTTCCTTGGATCCAGTGCTCCATGTCAAAGCACTGGTTTCCTTCCAAGCACACTAGTATCTACCACTAGGCTTTTGGTAACTTTGTCAATGAGAAACTATTTGACCACTAGTCATTTCTTTAGGGATATTTACCTTATTTAACATAACTTTGAATCAGAGTTTCATGATTTGGAAAGTACTTATACAGTACTCTTTCTTTGAGCGTAATAATGTGTAAATTGTTTCTTTGAGGAAATACAATATAAATTAAAGCAGTATTCTTTACCCAAGTATCCTTGTCTCCATGTCTTCTTGTTGAAGTTGGAGAAGTTAAAGACCTCATGCCATATCACTTAACATTATCTTTCAGAACTATGATATTAAATATCTGCGGTGGACATGAAGTTGTTGTTTGTCCAATATAGTTCTTCCTTCTTCCGGGAATTTATTCTCTCCACTTCTAATCAAGTAATTCCGGTAGTGCTTGCTGTGGTGATCTGTCCTGTATCTACAAGAATAAACATATGCCTAATCATATTACAGCATTTCCCAGTCTATGGTGATTTAGTCTAAAGAAGGGTAAGTGACCCAAGCTGGACCAATTAGAGGCCTTGAATGAATTTCTCTGTCTGGAGCTGTTTGTGAAGGTGCATTGTGTCTGGGTCATGGAGCTGGTAGGAGGTGAATCAGGGGACAAGAGGATACTGATGGTGGTGAGAGAGAATAAAGTCACTCAGAAACAAGTAGAGATGAGAGATGGGTAGATGAAGAGAGAGAGAGAAAGAGTAGGGCAAGAGGCATTGAGTTACTAGTTCTAGTCACTGAAGAGCTCTGAGCTGTCTTGATTCCCTGTGGCTCTTCTCTCAAATCTCTGAACTACTCAGATTTCATGAGCCAATAAATCCCTTTTTGTAAAGCCAGTTTGAGTTGATTATCTACCTGTTACAACTTAAACCGACCTATTAAATATCCAACACAAATTTCTTGAGAACAGTGAAATGAAGAGGTATCTCACTGAGGCTGCCTTGTCTCGTGGCATACTGTCATCAGTGTGTATAAACCCAATTTGAGAATAAGAATAAATGAAGGCCAACTGAAACATGCCTTTGTTTGCCAGCAAGTGCATTACATTAGCAAGCAATGCCAAAGGGCTGAAAAAGAAAATGTAATAATTATCATTATTTTCATAGGTTTGACTGAAGATGAACATTTTACGCACAAAATGAATAATAAGCTTAAAACTAAAGTTACTGATTAAAGAAATAGAGAAATAATTTTGTCTAGCTCAAAAAGTAAATGAGGCCAAGCCATTTAAGATTGAACACAGAAAAAGAAAAGCAGCTTAGACCAATTTTAACAGAAACAAAAGATTGTTCACAAGTGATTTGCCTACAAAGAAGAAAAAGCACTATGGGGTTTATTTTACTCTCAATAATATATGCATCAGAATGTTTATTAATAACGTATCCACCTGAATCTCAGTGAGGTGAAGAGTAAAGGGGAGGAAACAGCTCAAACTTCGGGGTAAATTTCTGAATCACCTGGAGGGCTTTTTCTAACCACACATGCCACTCTCACCCCCTTTTTTGAGCTTCTCATATGACCCTCTAAGCAGGTAATCTTTCTGACTCCAAATCCCACTCTTAGGTGAGAATCTCCACAAAGGAACAGCAGTTATTGGTGGGAATGTATAATGGTTCTCAGATGTATACAATTTTAATAATGGCTTATAATAACCGATACGGACTTAGTAAGAGAGCTGGCTCTTATTTAATGAAAAATGCAGTAATTTATATGAAAACCAAAGTATATGGAATACAAATGAAGACAGGATGACTCCATTACTTCCAGAAAAGGTTACAAGTATGACCAAAGGGTACATAATTTCTCGTGAGTGAAAGGACCAAGAAACTATGGAAGAAAAGTGACCAACACATTGAGAATCTATTATGCACTCTATGAAGTACATTATATCTGTTATCTCTTTAAACTCTTTTTTTAAAAATCTTATGAATTAGGCATCTTTATGTGTATTTAATAGATAAAACTGATTGAGGGAAACAAGTGGATCAAAATCACATAGCTGTTATGTAATAGAGGCAAGACTCAAATCTACTTTTGTCTGGTTCCAAAGCCAATTAACATTCCTGTCCTCAACTGAACAGCAGAAAATAGCTATTGATTGCCCATATGTATATATAAAGTACTGGTAGGAAAAGGCTAATATAGATAATTTATAACATAGTTCAAGTGTTTTGACCAGAAATGGATAGAATATGCTTTCAGTAGAATGGAATTTACAACAGAGTTCAAGTGTTTTCAGCAGAAATGGAGACAATATGCTTGCAACAGACTGGAATAATGTAATATCGGCTAAGGTTTATGGTCCCTTGGATAGGTTATAAAAAGGCAGTTATTGAGAAAAAGTTCCTGGAGCAGGAAGGAAAAAGATCTTTAGTCTTTTTCAAATCATCAATTCAGAATATATTAGCAACTCTACAAAATGGTTCTGTATGACCCGTTGAATGCCTTTGGAAAGTGTAATTGGTAATATAAAAAAATATAAGGGAGGAGGTTTTATGAGGATTGTCTCTTGAAGACCTAGAACATACTCAGGCTTTCTTGCTGTATCCTAAGGTATGGATAAATTAAGGGATAGAACTATATCTCTTAAATTTAATTTAATTATATTGGCTATAATTATCTGCATAAAACATCATGGCCAATCTTAATCTCCTGGAAGATATTTAAGAATTATAGATAAAAAAACCAACACTGATTTCAGAGTCAGGAGATCTGTGGTTCAGCCACTAACTGGCTGAATGACTTTGGCAAAGTCACTATTATTAATATCATCATTGGTAAAATAAGAATATTTCACTAGGTCATTTTTAACTTTTATTCTGTTTAGAAACTCTACTGCATTACAAGTCTAAAATATTAGTAACTTCTTGGGACCACATCAAACTTCTTTTAGATTGTGAAGCCAGATCTATATAGATAAATTATTTCAAATACTTGGGTAAGCATGTTGAGCTTTAATTATTACAACAATAAAAATAATAGAGCTTCTAATTTTCTATCTCAGTATCAACTTCCTTTATCTCATAGTTAAATACCAGTTGATTTCCTAGGCTTAATGTACTTCTCCTTCCATATTTTCACCCCAGGAGATCTCACCTCTAGGCTTAAACTGTAAGCAAAATTCTAAGATGGCTTCTAAGACTACCAACCCCTGGTGTACACATACTGTATAATCCTCTCCCCTTAATGTAGTCAGGACTTGTGAATATGATAGAATTTCACTCCTATGGTTAGGTTGCATTAAGTGGCAATGGTGAACAGATTTCACAGATATAATTTAGGCCCTTAATCAGTTGACTTTTAGTTAATCAAAAGAGAGATTTTCCTGGTTGGTGTTGATGTACACTTTAAGAGAGTCTAGAGATTTAAAGTGATAGAGATTTGAAATGAGAGAGATTAGAAGCAGCAGAAACGTTCTCTTGGCCTTGTTAAAGAAAATTTTCATGTTCTGGAGAGGGTCGCATAACAGAGAATGGTGAATGGCCTCTAGGAGCTGAGGGCCTTAGTCCCATAATCACAAAGAACGGAATTCTGCCAACAACCCGTTAGCTTGGAACAGTGCCCTGAAATTAGATTGCAGCCCTGACAGACACCTTGATTGCAGCCTTATGAGACCCTGAGCAGAGGACCCAGCCTAGCCATGCTTGATCCAGACCCATGGAAACCGTGAGATAATAAACAGGTGTTGTTTTAAGCTGCTAAAGTTGTAGTAACTTATTATGCAGCAATAGAAAACTAATACAACATGACTTCAATTATTACCAGATGACTCATAAGTTTATATCTCTACCAAGACCTTCTCTTGCATATATAACTCTCTATTTGACATCTTCCTTTGGCTCCCTCAATTTCAACAAGTTCATAATCAGGCTAATGTTCATTACTCCGGAGCCAAGTTTAGTGAATAGCATCTATCTTTCATCAGGCCAGGAAGCAAAAAATACCTAGGCATTATTTTGATACCTTGTTCAGCTTCGTTCCTTATATACATCAAAAATTCTAGTTTATTTTACTCCTTTTTGTCAGATAGTTTAGTCTGGTTCACCCACATTTACTCTATCTCCATCAAGTATACCTCCCCTGTAGCTCTGAGGCTGAAAAAGTAAAAATAACATTTACTAAAGTCACTTACAGCTAAAATTTCTCATGAGATGTGTTCTATGAAGTAGATGCACCTATGTGAATTTTGTAATGTGGACATGAGCGGGAGACGGCAGTCATGTATAGTGGAGCTCAGATCATCTGGCAAGCATGGTGGTGAAGATATTTGATTCTTCTGGGGCAGCCATGGCAGTAGTTGTACTGTCTGGACTTTGGCATCTTCGGGGCCATAGGGTTTTTGCTAGTTGGTCTCATAGTGTGATTGAGTGTTTCCCCTCCCTGTGTTGTTCCTGGCTATGGAGCATTCCAGTTTAGTGCTTTGGCCATTCTAGAAATTCTGTAAACTACTTAATATCTTGGGATATATCTGTTTTTTCTTACACTAGACTAAGTGGCTAGTACTATTTTTAAAAAGCATGCTAATATATCTTTTTGTCTCCATCTCCATCTCCCCTACCCCCACCATCCTATTACAAGCTGTCATTATTCCATGGATAAAAGATACTTAGAGATTCTTACTGAATAAACTCTGTAACCAACATGCCCTTTTATAAACCTTGTAATCCACTCTCCATACTTCATCCTGAATGAACTTTTCAATATACAAACCTCTCCCATTTAAAATATTCAATAGCTCCCCATTTGTTGTTGTTGTTAGGTGCCTTCGAGTCAGTTCTGACTCATAGCCACCCTATGTACAACAGAACGAAACACTGTCTGGTCCTGCACCACCCAAATAATCCTTGTTATGCTTAAGACCATTGTTGCAGCCACTGTGTCAATCCATCTTGTCAAGAGTCTTCCTCTTTTTCGCTAACCCTTTCCTTTACCAAGTTGAATGTCCTTCTCCAGATACTAATCCCTCCTGATAACACGCTCAGTATGTGAGACTTAGTCTCATCATCCTTGCTTCTAAGGAGCATTCTGGTTGTACTTCTTCCAAGACAGATTTGTTCGTTCTTTTGGCAATCCATGTTATATTCAATATCCTTTGCCAGCACCTCAGTTCAAAGGCATCAATTCTTCTTCAGTCTTCCTTATTAATTGTTCAGCTTTCACACCCACAAGAGACAACTGTAAACACCACGGCTTGAGTGAGGCACACCTTAGTCTTCAAGGTGCCATCCTTGCTTTTCAACACTTTAAAGAGGTCTCTTGCAGCAGATATGCCCAGTGCAATACATCTTTTGATTTCTTGACTGCTCCTTCCGTGAGTGTTGATTGAAGATCCAAGTAAAATGAAATCTTTTACAATTTCAGTCTTTTCTCCATTTATCATGATGTGGCTTATTGGTCCAATTGTGAGGATTTTTGTTTTCTTTATGTTGAGGCATAATCCATACTGAAGGCTGTGGTCTTTGATCTTCATCAGTAAGTGCTTCAAATCCATTTTACTCTCAGCAAGCAAGGTTGTGTCCTTAGCAAATCACAGGTTGTTAATGAATCTTCCTCCAATCCTGGTGCCCTGTTCTTCTTCATATAGTCCAGCTTCTTGAATTATTTCCTCAGCATACAGATTGAATATGTATGGCAAAAGGATAAAACCTTGGCGCACACCTTTCCTGACTTTAAACCATGCAGTATCCCCTTCCTCCACGTGTCTGTCAGTTTGTCGCACTGTGGGGGCCTGCATGTTGCTGTGATGCTAGAAGCTATGCCACGGGTATTCAGATACCAACAGGGTCACCCGTGGAGGACAGGTTTCAGCTGAGCTTCCAGACTAAGACAAACTAGGAAGAAGGACCCGACAGTCTACTTTTGAAAAGTATTAGCCAGTGAAAACCTTATGAATAGCAGAGGAACATTGTCTGATATAGTGCTGGAAGATGAGCCCCTGGGTTGGAAGGCACTCAAAAGATGACTGGGGAAGAGCTGCCTCCTCAAAGTAGAGTTGACCTTAATGACATGGATGGAGTAAAGCTTTCAGGACCTTCATCTTTTGATGTGGCACGACTCAAAATGAGAAGAAACAGCTGCAAACATCTGTTAATAATCAGAACCTAGAATGTTTACGAAGTGTGAATCTAGGAAAACTGGAAATCATCAAAAATGAAATGGAACACATAAACCTCGATATTCTAGGCATTACTGAACTGAAATGGACTGGTGTTGGCCATTTTGAATTGGACAATCATACAGTCTACTATGCTGAGAATGACAACTTGAAGAGGAATGGTGTTACATTCATCGTCAAAAAGAACATTTCAAGATCTATCCTAAAGTACAATGCTGTCAGTGATAGGATAATATCCATACGCCTACAAGGAAGACAAGTTAATACGATATTATTCAAATATATGCACCAACCACTAGGGCCAAAGATGAAGAAATAGAAGATTTTTATCAGTTGCTGCAGTCTGAAATTGGTTGAACATGCAATCAAGATGCATTGATAATTATTGGTGATTTTAATGCAAAAGTTGGAAACAAAGAAGGATCAGTAGTTGGAAAATATGGCCTTAGTGATAGAAACAATGCCAGAGATTGAATGATAGAATTTTGCAAGATCAACGACTTCTTCATTGCAAATACTTTCTTTCATCAACATAAATGGTGACTTTTTTTTATACACATGGACCTTGCCAGATGGGGCACATAAAAATCAAATAGACTACATCTGTGGAAAGAGACGTGGAAAAATTCAATATCATCAGTCAGAACAAGGCCAGGGGCTGACTGTTGAACAGACCATCAATTGCTCATATGCAAGTTGAAGCTGAAACTGAAGAAAATCAGAGCAAGTCTGCGAGAGCCAAAATATGACCTTGAGTATACCCCACCTGAATTTAGAGACCATCTGAAGAATAGATTTGATGCATTGAACACTGGTGACCGGAGACCAGACGAGTTGTGGAATGACATCAAGGACATCATCCATGAAGAAAGGAAGAGGTCATTGAAAAGACAGGAAAGAAAGAAAAGACCAAGATGGCTGTCAGAGGAGACTCTGAAACTTGCTCTTGAGCGTCGAGCAGCTAAAGCAAAAGGAAGAATTCATGAAGTAAAAGAACTGAACAGAAGATTTCAAAGGACGGCTCAAGAAGACAAAATAAAGTATTATAATGACATGTGCGGAGAGCTGGAAATGGAAAACCAAAAGGGAAGAACACACTCGGTGTTTCTCAAGCTGAAAGAACTGAAGAAAAAATTCAAGCCTCTAGGTGCAGTAGTGAAGGATTCTATGGGGAAAATATTAAATGATGCAGGAAGTATCAAAAGAAGATGGAAGGAATACCCAGTGTCTTCATACCAAAAAGAATTAGTCGATGTTCAGCGATTTCAAAAAGTAGCATATGATCAGGAACCGATGGTACTGAAGGAAGAAGTCCAAGCTGCTCTGAAGGCATTGGCAAAAAACAAGGCTCCAGGGATTGATGGAATATCAATTGAGATGTCTCAACAAACAGATGTAGCACTGGAGGTGCTCACTTGTCTATGCCAAGAAATAAGGAAGACAGCTTCATGGGCAACAGACTGGAAGAGATCAATATTTATGCCTATTCCCAAGAAAGGTGATCCAACCGAATCTGGAAATTATAGAACAATATCGTTAATATCACACGCAAGCAAAATTTTGCTGAAGATCACTCAAAAACGGCTGTAGCAATATATCGACAGGGAACTGCCAGAAATTCAGGCCGGTTTCAGAAGAGGACGTGGAACCAAGGATATCATTGCTGATGTCAGACGGATCCTGGCTGAAAGCAGAGAACAGCAGAAGGATGTTTACCTGTGTTTTATTGACTATGCAAAGGCATTCGACTATGTGGATCATAACAAATTATGGATAATGTTGCGAAGAATGGGAGTTCCAGAACACTTAATTGTGCTCATGAGGAAACTTTACATAGATCAAAAGGCAGTTGTTTGGACAGAACAAGGGGATACTGATTGGTTTAAAGTCAGGAAAGGTGTGCGTCAGGGTTGTATTCTTTCACCATACCTATTGCATCTGTATGCTGAGAAGCTAGACAAGCTAGACCATATGAAGAAGAACAGGGCATCAGAATTGGAGGAAGACTTATTAACAACCTGTGTTATGTAGATGACACAGCCTTGCTTGCTGAAAGCAAAGAGGACTGGAAGCACTTACTAATGAAGATCAAAGACCACAGCCTTCAGTATGGATTGCACCTCAACATAAAGACAACAAAACCCCTCACAAGTGGACCAATGAGCAACATCACGATAAACAGAGAAAAGATTGACGTTGTCATGGATTTTGTTTTACTTGGACACACAATCAACAGCCATGGAAGCAGCAGTCAAGAAATCAAAAGGCCCATTGCACTAGGCAAATCTGCTGCAAAGGACCTCTTTAAGATATTGAAGAGCAAAGATGTCACCTGAAGACTAAGGTGCGCCTGACCCAAGCCATGGTATTTTCAGTTGCATCATATGCATGTGAAAGCTGGATACTGAATAAGGAAGACTGAAGAAAAATTGATGCCTTTGAATTGTGGTGTTGGTGAAGAATATTAAATATACCATGGACTGACAGAAGAATGAATAAGTCTGTCTTGGAAGAAATACAGCCAGAATGCTCCTTAGAAGCAAGGATGGCGAGACTGGGTCTTACATACTTTGGTTATGTTGTCAGGAGGGATCAGTCCCTGGAGAAGGACATCATGCTTGGCAGAGTACAGGGTCAGTGGAAAAGAGGAAGGCCCTCAACAAGGTGGATTGACCCAGTGGCCGCAACAATGGGCTCAAGCATAATAAGGATTATAAGGATGGCTCAGGACTGGGCAGTGTTTCGTTCTGTTGTGCATAGGGTCGCTCTGAGTCAGAACTGACTCGACGGCACCTAACAACAACAACAGTATCGCCTTGTTCTGTTTCTACTACTGCCTTTTGATCTATGTACAAATTCCTCATGAGCACAACTAAGTGTTCTGAAATTCCCATTCTTTGCAATGTTATCCATATTTTGTTATGATTACCTGGTTGAATCCCTTTGCACAGTCAATAAAACACAGGTAAACATCTTTCTGGTATTCTCTGTTTTCAGCCAGGATCCATCTGACATCAGCTATGATATCCCTCGTTCCGTGTCCTCTTCTGAATCCTGCTTGAATTTCTGGCTGTTCTCTGTTTATATATTGCTGCAGCCACTTTTGAATAATCTTCAGCAAAATTTTACTTGCCTGTGGTGTTAGTGATATTGTTCGATAATTTTCATATTCAGTTGGATTACCTTTCTTAGATATACGCATAAATATGGGTCTCTCCCAGTTGGTTGGTCAGGTAGCTGTTCTCCAAATTTCTTGGCATAGATGAGTGAGCACTTCCCGCCCTGCTTTCACTTGTTGAAACATCTCAATTGGTATTCCGTCAACTCCTGGAACCTTGTTTTTCCTTCAGTGCAGTTTGGAGTTCTTCCTTTAGTACCATTGGTTCCCAATCATATGCTACCTCCTGAAATGGTTGAACATAGACCACTTTTGGTATAGTGACTATGTATTCTTCCCATCTTCTTTTGAATCTTCCTGCATTGTCTAATATTTTCCCTGTAGACTGCTTCAATTTTGCAACTCCAGGCTTGAATTTTTTTTTTTTCCAGTTCTTTCAGCTTGAGAAATGCCAAGCATGTTCTTCCCTTTTGGTTTTCTATCTCCAGGTCTTTGCACATGTCATTATAGTACTTTCCTTCTCGAGCCACCCTTTAAAATCTTCTATTCAGCTCTTTTACTTCATCATTTCTTCCATTTGCTTTAGCTACTCTACATTCAAGAGCAAGTTGCAGAGTCTCTTCTAACATCCGTTTTGGTCTTTTCTTTCTTTCCAGTCTTGTTAAGAACCTCTTGCTTTCTTCACGTATGATTTCTTTGATGTCGTCCCACAACTTGTCCGGTCTTCAGGTCATTATTGTTCAACCCATCAAATCTATTCTTGAGATGGTCTCTATATTCAGGTGGGATATACTCTAGGTTGTACTTTGGCTCTTGTGGACTTGATCTGATTTTCTTCAGTTTCAGCTTGAACTTGCACATGAGCAATTGAGAGTCTGTTCTGCAGTCTACCCTGGCCTTGTTCTGACTGATGGTATTGAGCTCTTGCATTATCTCTTTCCACAGATTTGATTTCTGTGTATTACATCTGGCAAGGTCCATGTGTATATTGGCCTATTATGTTGGTAGAAAAAGTTATTTGCAACAAATAAGTCTTTGATCTTGCTTAATTCTGTCATGCGATTTCCAACATCGTTTCTATCACCAAGGCCATATTTTCCAACTACTGATCTCTTTTATTTCTAACTTTTGCATTCCAATTTCCTGTAATTATCAATGCATCCTGATTGCATGTTCAATCAATTTCAGACTGCAGAAGTTGGTAAAAATCTTCAATTTCTTCATCTTTGGTGTTAGTGACTGGTGCATAAATTTGAATAATAGTCATATTAACTAGACTTCCTTGTTAGGTGTATGGATATTATGCTATCATTGATAGCATTGTATTTCAGGATAGATCTTGAAATGTTCTTTTTGAGGATGAATGCGACACTATCCCTCTTCAATTTCTCACTTCTGGCACAGTAAACCATATGATTTTCTGATTCAAAATGGCCAGTATGAGTCCATTTCAGCCCACTAATGACTGGGATATCGATCTTCAAGTGTTCCACTTAATTTTTGACAACGTCCAATTTCCTTGGTTCATACTTCATACATTAAATATTCCGTTTTTCAATTGATGTTTGCAGATGTTTCTTCTTTCATTTTGAGTCATGCCATATCAGCAAATGAAGTTCCTGAAAGCTTGACTCCATCCACATCATTAAGTTCAATTCTATGTTGACTTCTGACCTGAGGGGCTTATCTTTCAGCACTATATCAGACAATGTTTTGCTGCTAGTCATAAGGTTTTCACTGGCCAATTTTTTCAGAATTAGATTGCCAGGTCTTTTTTCTCAGTCTGTCTTAGTCTGGAAGCACCACTGAAACCTGACCACCATGGGTGAAGCTGTTGGTATTTGGAATACCAGTGGCATAGCTTGTAGATTCACAACAACACACAACCCACCACAGTAAACAAACTGACAGACAGCATAAATGGTGACTGTACGCTTTTTTTTTTTTTTTTTATGCACATAGAGTAGAGGGTCAGTGAAAAAGAGGAAGACCCTCAATGAGATGGATTATCTCAGTGGCTGCAACAATGGGCTCAAATTAACATTGTTTATCTAGTAAGCGTAAGGACTATGTCTATCTTGCACACCATTGTGTCTCATTCAATTTATCTTTCATAGTCTTATTTCTGATATTATGTTGGATATTTACTTGTTTGAACACATTGTTGCAACCACTGTGTCACAGATTGTGATGATGGCACAGGACCAGGCAGTATTTAATTCTATTGTACATAGGGCTGCTATAGTTCACAACCCATTTGACATTACCTAACAACAACAGGAGCTCAATAAATATTTGTTGAAGAATGCATTAATTGTTGTTGTTGTTGGGTATTGTCAAGTCAGTTCTGACTTATGGTAACCCTATAGGAACAGAGTAAAACTGCCCCGTAGAGTTTCCAAGGAATGGCTGGTGGATTTGAACTGCCAACATTTTGGTTAGCAGTTGAGCTCTTAACCACTATGCCACCAGGGTTCCAATGCATTAATTAAGCACATATAATGTTCTGGGCCACCGTGTGTCTATCATGTTGTAGTACTGCTGTGGCTTATTTGTTGCTGTGATGCTGGAAGATATGCCATCAATATTTCAAATACCAACAGGGTCACTCCCGGTGCTCAGGTTTCAGCTGAGCTTCCAGACTAAGATAGACTAGGAAGAAGGAACCAGCGGTCTATTTCTGAAAAAATTGACCAGTGAAAACCTTATGACTAGCAGCAGAACATTGCCTGATATAGTGCCCGAAGATGAGCCCCTCCAGTTGGAAGTCATTCAAAATATGACTGGGGAAGAGCTAGCTCCTCAACATAGAATCAAGCTTAATGATGAGGACGGAGTCAAGCTTTCAGGACCTTCATTTGCTGATGTTACATGACCCAAAATGAGAAGAAACAGCTGCAAACATCCATTGGTAATTGGAGCAAGTAGAATGCACAGAGTATGAATCTAGGGAAATTGAAAGTGGTAAAAAAAAAAAAAAAAAAAAAAAAAGGAACACATAAAGATCGGTATCCTAGGCATCAGTGAGCTGAAATCGACTGGTAGGGGCCGTTTTGAATCTGACAATCTTGTGGTCTACTATGCCAGGAATGACAAATTAAAGAGGAATGGCGTCTCATTCATCATCAAAAAGAACATTTCATGATCTATCCTGAAGTACAAGGCTATCAGTGATAGGGTAATATCCATAGGCCTACAAGGAAGACCAGTTAATGTGACTATTATTCAAATTTACACACCAACCACTAATGCCAAAGACAAGGAAATTGAAGATTTTTGCCAACTTCTGCAGTCTGAAATTGATTGAACGTACAATCAAGATGTGTTGATGATTACTGTAGATTGAAATGCAAAAGTTGGAAACAAAGGAGAAGGATCGGTAGTTGGAAAAAATAGCCTTGGTGATAGAAACGGTGTTGGAGATCGCATGATAGAATTTAGCAAGACCAAGGACTTTCTCATTGCAAATAACTTTTTTCAACAATATAAAAGGCAGCTATATTGGACCTTACCAGATGGAATACACAGGAATGAAATCAACTACATGTGCGGAAAGAGTTGATGGAAAAGCTCAATATCATCAGCCAGAACAAGGCCAGGGGCCAATTGTGGAACAGACCATCAATTGCTCCTATGCAAGTTTAAGTTGAAGCTGAAGAAAATTAAGATAAGTCCATAAGAGCCAAAATACAACCTTGAAGTGTATCCCACCTGAATTTAGAGACCATCTCAAGAATAGATTTGATGCGTTGAACACTGATGACCTCAAGACCAGAAGAACTGTGGGATAACATCAAGGACATCATATACGAAGAAGGCAAAAGGTCACTAAAAAGGCAGGGAAGAAAGAAAAGACCAAAATAAATGTCAGAAGAGAATCTGAAACTTGCTCTTGAACACAGAGTAGCTGAAATGAATGGAAGAAATAATGAAGTAAAAGAGCTGAATGAAGATTTCAAAGTGTGGCTCAAGAAGATAAAGTATTATAATAAAATGTATAAATACATGGGATTAGAAAACCAAAAGGGAAGAACATGCTTGGCATTTCTGAAGTTGAAAGAACTGAAGAAAAAATTGAAGCCAGGAGTTGCAATTTTGAGGGATTCTGTGGGCAAAATATTGAGCAATGCAGGAAGCATCAAAAGGAGATGGAAGGAATGTACCCAGTCACTGTGCCAAAAAGAACTGGTCGATATTCAACCATTTCAGGAGGTAGCATATGATTAAGTACCAATGGTACTGAAGGAAGAAGACTAGGCTTCAGTGAAGGCATTGGTGTGAAACAAGGTTCCAAGATTCGACGTGATACCAATGGAGATGTTTCAACAAATGGACGTGATGCTGGAAGCATTCACTACTCTATGCCAACAAGTTTGAAAGACAGATACCTGGCCATATTTGTGCCCACTCGAAAGGTGATCCAACAGAATGTGGAAATTATTGAGCAATATCATTAATATCACACGTGAGTCAAATTTTGCTGAAGATAATTCAAAAATAGTTGCAGTAGTACATCGACAAGGAATTGCCAGAAAGTCCAGCTGGATTAAGAAGGGGATGTGGAACAAAGGATATCATTGTTGTTGTTAGATGGATCTTGGCTGGAGGAAGGCAAAAGCATTCTACTGTGTGGATCATAACAAATTATGGATAACATTAGGAAGAATGGGAAATCCAGAACACTTAATTGTGTTCATGAGGAACCTGTACTTAGACCAAGAGGCAGTCATTGGGACAGAGCAAGCCAATAGTGCGTAGTTTAAAATCAACAAAGGCGTGTGTCAGGGTTGTATCCTTTTCCCTTACTTATTCAATCTATATGTTGAGCAAATAATCTGAGAAGCTCAGCTAAAGAAGAGGAATGCAGCATCAGGACTGGAGGAAGATTCATTAACAATCTGTGATTTGCTGATGACACAACCTCTCTTGCTGACAGTGAGATGGACTTGAAGCACTAAGCTGAAGATCAAAGATGACAGCCTTCAGTATGGATTGAACCTCAGCACAAAGAAAACAAAGATTCTCACAACTAGACCAGTAAGCGACATCATAATAAATGGAGGAAATATTGATTTTGTCAAGGATTTCATTTTACTGTGATCCATAGTCAACGCCCATGGAAGCAGCAATCAAGAAATGACATATTGCTTTGGGCAAATCTGTTACAAAAGATCTCTTTAAAGTGCTAAAAAGCAAAGACGTCACTTTGAGGACTAAGATGTGCGTGACCCAAGCCTTGGTATTTTCAGTTACCTCATATGCATGTGAAAGCTGGGCAATGAATATGGAAGACTGAAGAAGAATTGATACTTTTGAATTACAGTGTTGGTGAAGAATATTGAATATACCATGGACTGCCAGATTAATGAACAGATCTGTCTTGGAAGAAGTACAGCCAGAGTACTCCTTGGAAGCAAGGATGGCGAGACTTTGTCTTATGTACTTTGGACACGTTATCAGGAGGGACCAGCCCCTGGAGAAGATCACCATGCTTGGTAAAGTGAAGGGTCAGTAAAAAAGATGGTCCATAGGAGGGATTGACATAGTGGCTGCAACAATGGGCTCAAACATAGCAATGATTGTGCGGATGGCGCAGGACCAGGCAGTGTTTCATTCTATTGTACATGTGGTCACTATGAGTCGGAAGGGACTCAGTGGTGCCTAACAACAATAACAACAATGTTCTAGGTTTTCTTCTAAGTGATTTATACACAGAATCTCAATTTCTCCTTATATAAATACTATGATAAAGGGTCGCTATGAGTTGGAACTGACTCAATGGCACCTAATAGCAACAAATACTATGAGGCAGGTAGAATTATTCTATCAGTCAGAATATGCTAAGCTATGTTGTGGTAACAAATAGCCCCCTAAGCCCTAGTGGCTTAAAACAACCATATCTGAAGTTTGTTTCTTGGTTATGCATCATGTAAAATACCAGTTAGCAGGTGGGAACCTTTATTGTAGCCGCTCAGGAGCTCAAGTCCAATGTTCCGTCTTGACACAGGCTTCCACAATTGTTAGAATAGGTAAAGTAGATAATGGAGAATGACAAAATAGCTCTTCAATACTTCTGCCCAGAAGTGACATACCTGGACAAAGTGCATCATCTGGCCATGTCTAACTACACAGGCACAGAGATCTACGGTCACACCAGGTGCCTGGCAGAAGAAGAACCAGAAATATTGGTGATGAGACAAAAAAATTGATCTACCACATTTATTGTTCCCACCTTATAAATGAGTAAATAGTCATAGAGAGAAACAATTTACTTGAAAATTGAGGAGCCAGGGTTTGAATCTGAGAAGTTTGACCTGAAAAATCTGTTATTCTTCTTTGTCCACAATGGGAAATAAACATTCATGGAAATTCTGAGAACAGATGGTTAACCATGTTTCTGCCATTCCTTTTGCCTCAAAGGATAGGAGTGAAGCCAATAGCTGCTTCAGCCAGAATTTCACTTCCTGAATATGGTAGAAATGAAGACATTTCTTCAGGAAGCCCATGGTCAGAAGCTGACATACTAGCAGTGTCTTCTGCTTTCTGTTCTTTTGAAAGAGGCCATGAAGAATGGTTTTGTCTAGTCTGGGTAGCCAAATTTTATACTTAAATATAAACTTTAAGCAATGCTGATCTTACTCAAGGCTTTGCTGATAGTTTTCTTTGTTGGGCAATTGTATTTTCTAATTTTCAATTGGAAAAACATTTCCCTGGATAGTGTTCTCTGGCTCATACAATGAGTTTGAGGTATGATGAATAATTATAACTAAAGTTTTGAATTCATTTGGGCTTTTATGAAAATATTTAAAACCAGTATTTACAGAAGAGAGTAAAGCAATAAAGTTAGATTTTTCTGCTTATTTGTTTATTTACCATAGGAGAAGAGGAAAGAAAATGAGAAGCTTGGTTTTTTTTTCATTAGTTATTCAGTAATATTTGAGTAATATTTTTTCGATAATATTTCAAATAAATTTGTAATTTTGACTGATGGCTTTTTTTTTTTTTTTTAAGTTTGGCTAAGTTGCCCTTTGTTAACAGCAATGTGTAGTTTTTGGTAACTTCCATTATGGAGGATACTCACCAGAGCTAAACAGCACCTGCACAGTCTATGCATTTGGACCCAGCCTCCCACTCCCTGTGGCTACCTGCTCAAGACAGAGCATCACCAGTACTAACACCTAGCAGACAGCCATCAGAGGAAGGCTAGAGAGAGCCCAGGCAGCACCGTTATGGTAAAAAGGAAAAACATTTTCTCTTGTTAAGAGTGTTAAGAGTTAGTTGTCAAGATCTGACATCATGAGTGCACACACATTCAGTGTGAAATGGAGAACAAGCAAGTTCATAAATCATGCTGGGTACTTGAACTCTAGGTTCCTTTAGGCAGCATAGGCCTATACACTGTGGCTTTCCAATATTTCAGCAACTTCAGGTACGTTACACTCTTCTAAAGAAGTCCAAATATTTCAGAATTTCAGGAGTGGCTGCAGAGAAAGAGGATCACTGGCAACAAATATCAAAACATTTCAAGACCTAGAAGAATATATTGAGATGTTCATAAACATAACACACATACATTCAAGCTAATAACTCTAAATACTTTTTCTATTAACATGTTTACATTTCTTTTTGGTTTAAGGAAAACATGAACTTTGCAAGCGAACCTTGATTCAGCCATGGGGATGTGGTATGTGCAATGGGGCGCCTTCATCCCCCTTCCCAGCTAGCAGAAAATACTTTTTTCAAAATATAGAATTTCAGGCAAAGATCTATATAGAGCTTGCCAGCCTCAATCTCAACGATTTAAGGATATGTATGATTTGCTGCTTATTCAATTAATATCCTATAGATATTAATATTTGATTGAAATACCTGAATTACCTAACAATATCTTCTGTGCTCACAGAACTTTTCTTGTCTTGATAACACAGAGAGATGAATTATAATAATTTCCATATGAAAATGAATCAAATGGAGTTTGT
Organism: Elephas maximus indicus; assembly: GCF_024166365.1. NCBI lineage: Eukaryota > Metazoa > Chordata > Mammalia > Proboscidea > Elephantidae > Elephas > Elephas maximus. The sequence goes on from NC_064819.1 coordinate 194,059,850, forward strand.
TGCCTATTACACAAGTACAAATACCACAGTAACTAGAGAATGCCCTCTGGAACATATTTTCACTAGAGATAAGGACAAAAAGAAAATAAAGGACTGAAATAGTTCTGCGCGATAAAAGCTTATCTAGGATTTGTACTTTCATGGAAACAGCAGGCAAATGTGCCATTTGCCTTGGAGAACTTGGAGAAAGGAGATGGCTAAAAGAATCTACCACAGAGAACAGGTTGCTGTTTCTGAGTGGCATTGTCAAAGCTACTCTTCCATTTTGGTTTAGCAAAGATCTGCCCACTTTAACACTATTTAACCAGTTACTGTCTGCTTAACCAAAAGGTCGACAGTTTGAAACTACCAGTGCTCCTTGGAAACTCTGTGGGGTAGTTCTACACTTCTGAAGGGTCACTAAGAGTTGGAATCAACTCAACAGAATGGGTTTGGTTTTGATTTGGTCTGCTCATGGAGAACTCATGAACCCATGTGGTGTCAGAGTAGAACTGTGCTCCACAGGGTTGTTTTTGATGGCTGATTTTTTGGAAGTAGATCACCAAGCCTTTCTTTCTAAGTGCCTCTGGGTGGACTTGAACCTCTAACCTTTGGATTAGAAGCCAAGAACATTAGCTGTTTGCACCATCCAGGAACTCCTTAATACTATGTAATGACCAGCATATCTCCTCCCTCTTTTTCCTCCTCTTTCTCTCTCCCCTTTTCCCCCTCTCCCTCTTTCTCTCTCTCTCTCCATGTCTCAGTTTTTCAAAGTACCATGGGAAATAAGAACACTTCCATTCAAGTGCTTCCTGGGGGAATGTGGAATGTAAAGACAACTGAGGCCAAAGTAGTGTGTCCAGTTGTAAAGGTACAGAAAAGCCATAAAATACGAGAGCAGGGGAGGGGGCACAGTGGGAGAAGAGAGTGGTGAGTTTTGCCATGTGCTGTTTCTCTCCAGATCTGTTTTTTTAAAAGTCACTTCTGGCCCCTCGGCCAATCTGCACTTAATTACCTGTTCCTGCCCTATTCTCCAGAAAGCCAGCATTGTGGCCGGCTATTCCCATTCCCTCTGTGAGGCCCAGCCGAGGGACTGAGCTGATGTATTACAAACGCCTTGTGGACCAAAACAATGTATGTGTCCGACAGGATTTTCGCTAAGTGTCAGGATGCCAGCCACAGTCCTGATCATGTTAAATGGCTTGTGATCTGAGAATAGGGAGATGCTCATTAGTAGGAGCCCAATACCAGGAACGGTCTGAAGCAAGTCGCTCTGGTCTCTGCCAGCACAAAAATGAATAGAAGAGACTCCGTCAATAAAAGTTCCCAAGATGAAGCCATAGAACAAGGGACTTATGGACGATTATAAACATTTTACCTCATAGTGATTCTCCTCTATCAAACCTACTCCCAGTCTGATAAGCGCTGCCTCCTTAGGGGTCATTAATTTCCCTGAAAATTTAAACAGCTGTCACTTGTGAGCCTCCTCAGGTGCTCATGTGGGAGAGATTAGCCTGTGTTTATAAGCCAGTCTGTTCATTAAGTGCCTGCCCATGTGGAACCCCCTCCGCAGGCTGTGAGTCAGGTCTGCAAATCTCCCACAGATAATTGGGGGCAGCCGTGAATTACACAGAGGCGCTGCCGGCAGCAAGTATGGTGTGGCCTTATTAATATCAGCTGGGTAGAGTGCACCATTTTAATGATTTCCAATAAACCAAAGCAAGCTCTAAGAGCTTCACACACATTTGGGTACTGACAGTTGAAGAAATTGTACAGGTTTGGTTTTCCTGAAGTTGTTGTCAGCTTCGTTTTCATTAAGATTTGAAAATCTTGGTTTAAACCTTTGCGACACAGTGATCCTTCCATGATCTGGTTCTAAGTTCGACTTATTCCTGGTACTTTTAATGGCTGTTAAATATTCTGGTAGATTTAATGGCTGTTATGGTAGAAAAGGAGCCCTGGTGGCGCAGTGGTTAAGAGCTTGGCTGCTAACTGAAAGGTCTGCAGTTCAAATCAAATTGCTCCTTGGAAACCCTATGGGGCAGTTCTACTTTGTCCTATAGGGTTGCTGTGAGTTGAAATAGACTCAAGAACAACAGGTTTGGTTCTATAATAGAAAAAGGTACTTCATGAAGACGTGGTTCCAAACGGACAAAGTACATTTTGGCTATGCTTTTTACACCCTTATACTCATATTTTAAATAGCATTCTCCACTTATACAGTCTCTTTATGAAATTTGGCTGGTGTATTTCTACATTCTCTGATGTTAATCAGTTCTTACAAACTAATAGTGTCTTATTTTAACATTTTTTACATGGCTTCAAAACGTACTGAAAACTCTTTGTAAGATCTTTAAATAGGTTAAACAATTTGTTTTCCAGTTTCTCAGGCACGTAAAGGAAAGATATAGAAAAAGAATTTTATATAGGTGACACATTTATATTATTTTCAGTAACAAAATATTAGTAGAAACATTCCAAACATCCTTTTCAAAACACTGTCTCCTTTGCAGAATTTTCTTCTGAAAAGCAGTCGCTCTCAAGCTCAGTGTTGAAACAGCCAACTTATAACTCCAAGAGACAGATAAATATACTCATATTTAAAAAAAAAATATATCTTCTATGGAGGTTACTATGGGCAATAATTGTAATCACATTGAAAAGACTGGCAAATTTCACACATGTAAAAGAAATGTATCTCATTTTCAACAACTCTTAAGAACTTTCCTACAAGCTAACCAACAACACTCTGAGGTACAAAACATTTTCCTGATCATTTGCCACCTTTCAGAATATTCTAATAATTTTACCATTTTTAACAGTTTTGTTTCTATAGTATTTATCATACTGATCACATCCTAAAGCTTGAAGGGTACCTCTGGTTTGAACTTCTTTGCTACCATACTTGCCTATAAACAACGGGAGAAGTGAATGTCTCATACGGTACCATCTCTTTATGCTTAACCTTAAATCATTTTACTATAGTCTGTATAGTCAAGGCAGTGTCTTCACTAATAGTTGCATTATACAGTTGTTCTATAAACTGTTGTTTATACCATTAAAGAATTTTTATACTATCGAGAATCTACCTTCCCTGTTTTGTCTTTCCTTCAATGGCTGATAAGAAAGCAGTTCTTTGTGTATTTTATTTAAATGAATTCTATTGGATAGCATAAACTGAGACATGAGGGAACATCACTGTGTTCATCCAACTTAGAGCCAGCTTCCTGTATTCCGTAATATCTGATGCTTGTTATGTCAAATTTTCAGCAAAGAGTTTTTTGCATTTTCCAAATCTATTTGCTGACATATAAATACCTTGTAGGTTGTCAGTATATTGATTTCTGTAAATTACCTCAGCCATTTTTATCAGGAAGAGAAACCATTTTCACTTAGTTAATAGTGAAAGCCAATGGTGTGTGGTTTTCACTAATAACTAAGGAACCACAAAGTGACTTTTATTATTAAACTTAGTAAAATGTTATAAATTGCTGGCTTGAGAATAGCATGACTTTAAACTTTGCTGAAAAAAAATTATGTCATATTTTACATGCCTACATTGAAATTTATGATAATCATGAGTCAATATCTTAAGGCATAGTATGCCTTAACATGATGTTCATTAATAGAAATTGTGGCTCTTCATTGTTGAAAAGAGTGAAGGTAGCCCATATTTCAAATAGTCTTCTTGATAATTATGAAGTTTTTGGATTAAGATCATTTTATACATGTCAAATGATCTTTTCATTTTTTAACATATAACATGGCTGAGGAAAAACTCTTACTAAGAGCAAAACTATTAACTTTGCCATTTTGCTGGTGGTTTGCTTTCATGTGAACTGTTAGAATTTTATAATCCATGGGTTATTTTCCAGAAACTTTTTAATCTACTTGACATTTCCTAAGGGTAAATTCATTAAAAGTCAGATAATCTTTAGTCCACTTAACTGAACCCCCCAAAACTACAACAAAATAGAATACAGTGAAAAAAAAAAGCAAATTTTCTCATTGAAGAGTATGGCTATAAAAAAAAAAAATAGATTCTGCTTTATTTTGAAACTAGCTGCTCTCTTATCTCAGGATAACTTACTCACTGCACATGGCACAGGGCACTGACATGGAGACTGGATGAGAGTGACGGTATCGATGCATGTAGCCAAGCTTAATTACTTTCTTATTGTGTAGAATAAAAAGTAAAATTCTAATATTTTTAATCATACCGTAACAAATTATTTTTCATTTTTTAATGCCACTTTGCAGGCTATTTCCTAGGAGAAGAGAAAGAATATTTTGGCTTTACATTCCTTTTTTTAGCTCAGGTTCTGGTCGCCAGAGAGTCTTTGTAACAGGATGGGCAACAATACAACCTCAGTTAGTCATTTTCTGTCTTTGTGGGTCACCTTTGATCTTAGTAGATAAATGTACATAATCACCAAGGTAAACCTTCTGGTCAGATTCATACTGTTATATCCAAAAATTGAAAGGTTGGAAGTTTATTGTTAAAAATTTATTATTGAGACATAGTAAATATAACTGGAAGTGCACACTCCATGTATATAATCATGTGCAAGGGAGAAGCTTTCTTTTTTAAGTTTTCTAAGATAATCTGGACTCTCTTGAAAATGTAAGAGATTCCTGGGGAGCAGTGACTTCTGTGCTCTTTCAGATCATTTTCTAATGTATGGGAAAAAAACAAAAAGCTCAATGTCATTTTACAAACCCTTTTTAAATAAAAATGGCTTTTATTGAGTAGTAGAAATCTTTGTTTTCTTTCTGGCATCTTTGAAAGCAAAGATCTGAGACTCAGGTTGTATGTACAAATATCTTAATTAAAAAAAAAATTCAACTAGTCACTAGACTGTTTAGTATATTCAAAGAACAAAAGTGACTGTTTGGACAGGGACCTTGTCTAGCCTGATAAATAAGTATCATAATAAGGCAGGAAAATGCTGAGGAAGGAGAAATGTATATTCTTAGGTTTAGAAAGAAAAAACTGTGCCTGTCTTTAGAAATATTACTCACTAAGAAGCCTTTCCCAGATGTGGACTCTCACCTCAGTATGATGCTTTGTATTGATAGGAATCAAAATTATAAAGGTCAGAAAATAATATATAAACTTACAGTCAAAACTAACAAGCAAAATGTGCTTGATCCATTGTTTAAGTGAACTGTCCCTTTCTTAAAAAGTTTCTAATACTTCCTGTTGTTGTTGTTAGGTGCCCTACCCTCAGTTCCAACTCACAGCGACCCTTTATACAACTGAATAAAACACGGCCTGGTCCAGCACCATCCTCACAATCCTTGCTATGTGCCAGCCCTTTCTTAAAGGCACAGTGTCAATCCATTTTGTAGAAGGTCTTTCTCTTTTTCATTGACCCTCTACTTTACCAAGCATGATGTCTTTCTCCAGGAACTGGTCCCTCCCGATAGCACATCCAAATTACTTGAGACAAAGTCTCACCATTCTTGCTTCTAATTCTGGCTGTACTGCTAAGACAGATTTGTTTGTTCCTCTTGCAGTCCATGGTATATTCAATATTCTTTGTCAACACCATAATTCAAAGGCATCAATTCTACTTTGTCTTCCTTATTCATTGTCCAGCTTTTGCATGCATATGGGATGACTGAAAAGATTATGGCTTGGGTCAGGTACACCTTAGTCCTCAAAATAACATCTTTGCTTTTTAACACTTTAAAGAGGGCTTTTGCTACAGAAATCATTCAATGCACTATGTCGTTTGGTTTCTTTACTGCTGATTCCATGATTGTGGATCCGAGTAAAATGAAATCCTTCTCAACCCCAATATTTTTTTCATTTATCATAATGTTGCTTGTTGTCCAATTGTGAGAACTTTTGTTTTCTTTATGTTGAGGCATAATCCATACTGAAGGCTGTGGTCTTTGATCTTCACCAGTAAGTGCTTCAAGTCCCCTTCACTTTCAGAAGCAAGGCTGTGTCATACGCATATCACAGGTTGTTAGTGAGTCTTCCACCAAACCTCATGCCACGTTATTCTTCATATAGTCCAGTTTCTTGGGTTATTTGCTCAACATACAGATTGAATAAGTATGGTGAAATGATGTAACCCTGACACACACCTTTCCTGACTTTAAACCACGCAGTATCCCCTTGTTCTGCCTCTTGGTCTGTGTACAGATGCATCATGAGCACAATCAAATGTTCTGGAATTCCCATTTTTTGCAATGTTATACATAATTTGTTATGATCCACACAGATGATACATTTGCATAGTCAATGAAACACAGGTAAACATCTTTCTGGTGTTCTCTGCTTTCAGCCAAGATCCATCTGACATCAGCAATGCTATCTTTGGTTCCATGTACTTTCTGAATCCACCTTAAATTTCTGGCAGTTCCCTGTTAAAATAGCTGCAACTGTTTTTGAATTATTTTCAGCAAAATTTTATTTATGTGTTTTATTAATGATATTGTTTGATTTTTTCTGCATTCTGTTGGATCACCTTTCTTTTGAATGGGTGCAGATATGGATTTTTTCAGTCAGTTGGCCAGGTAACTGTCTTCTAATTTTCATGACATAGGCGAATGAGCACCTCTAGTACCGTATCTGTTTTTTGAAACATCTCAGTTGGTATTCTGTAAATTTCTGGAGCATTGTTTTTTGCCAGTGCCTTCAGTGCAGCTTGGACTTCTTCCTTCAATACCATCAGTTCTTGATCATATGCTACCTCCTGAAGTGGTTGAATGTTGACCAATTCTTTTTGTTACGGTGACTCTATGTATTCCTTCCATCTTCTTTTGATGTTTCCTGGGTCATTAGATATTTTGCCCATAAAAACCTGTTGCTGTTGAGTCGATTCTGACTTATAGCCACCCTATAGAATGGAGTAGAACTGCCCCATAGAATTTCCAAGGAATGGCTGGTGAATGCGAACACCAACCTATTGGTTAGTAGTGGAGCTCTTGACCACTATGCCACAGAGTCAGAATTGACTCAACAGCAATTGACATTTTGCCCAAAGAGACCTTCAAAATTGCAACTTGTGGTTTGAATTTTTCTTCAATTCCTTAAGCTTCAGAAATGCCAAGTTTGTTCTTCTGTTTTGGCTTCCTAACTACATGTCTTTGCACATTTCATTATAATACTTTACTTTGTCTTCTCGAGCTGCTCTTTGAAATCTTCTGTTCAGCTCTTTTACTTCATCATTTCTTCCCTTCACTTTAGCTACTCTATGTTCAACAGCAAGTTTCAGAGTCTCTTCTGATATCCATTTTGGTCTTTTCTTTCTTACCTCTCTTTTTAATGACCATTTACTTTTTAATGTATAATGTCCTTAATGTCATCCCACAACTCATCTGGTCTTTGGTCATTGTGTTTAATGCATCAAATCTATTCTTGAGATGGTCTCCAAATTCAGGTGGGATATACTCGAGGTAGTTATTTTGGTTCTTATGGACATGTCTTAATTTTTTTCAGCTTCAACTTCGACTTGCATATGAATAATTGATGGTCTATTCCACAGTAGGCTCTTGGCCTTGTTCTGACTGATGATATCAAGATTTTTCATCATCTCTTTCTACAGATGTAGTCAATTTGATTCCTGTGTTTTCTGTCTGTTGAGGTCCTCATGTATAGTTGCCATTTATGTTGTTGAAAAAGGTATTTTCGATGAATAAGTACTTCATCTTACAAAATTCTATAATGTGATCTCCAGAATTTTTTCTATCACCAAGACCATATTTTCCAACTATAGATCCTTCTTCTTTGTTTCCAACTTTTGCATTCCAATCACCAGTATTATCAATGCAACTTGATTGCATGTTTGATCATTTTCAGATTACAGAAGATGGTAAAAATCTTCAATTTCCTCATCTTTGACATTAGTGGTTGGTAGGTAAATTTGAATAATAGTCATATTAACAACCTTCCTTGCAGGTGTATGGATTTTATCCTATCACTGGCAGTGTTGTACTTCAGGATAAATCTGGATTTTTTTTTTTTTAAAAATATGATGAATTCAATGCCATTTCTCTTCAATTTGTCATTCCCTGCATAGTAGACCATATAATTGCCTATTTCAAAATGGCCAATACCAGTCCATTTCAGCTCACTAATGCCTAGGATCTATCTGTTTCTTCTAACTTTGGATCATGCCACATCAGCCAATGAAGGTCCCTAAAGGTTTACACCATCCATGTCATTAAGGTCAACTTTACTTTGAGGAGGCAGCTCTTCCCCAGTCATAGTTTGAGTGCCTTCCAACCTGAGGGGCTCATTTTCCAGCATTACATCAGACAATGTTTTGCTACTATTCTTAACGCTTTCACTGGCCAAATTTTTCAGAAGTAGGCCACCAGGTCCTTCTTCCTAGTTTGTCTTAGTCTGGATGTTCCACTGATACCTGGCCACCAAATGTGACCCTGCTGATATTTGAAATACAGGTACCATAGATTCCAGCATCCACAGCAATAGGCAAATCACCACAGTATGACAAGCTGACAGACACATGGTGAAATAAAACCTTCCTTACAGGATTGTAAAGATAGAGATATTGCAGGTCAAAATAAATATAATTTCATTGTCTTCATTGTCAGTTTGCTTTCAATCTTTATATGGTCACTTTGCTGTATTATTTTACCCTTGAAGTTACTAACTTTTCTGAGTTTGAAACCATCATCTTATTTTTAGTGAACCTCTTCTTCCATACATAGTCATATGTGCATCTCTGCTAGGACACAGCTTGTGTAATTTAGGGACAACCAAAAGGTATGCTTGTCTCCTAATCTCTCATCTAGTAACAGGTTAGAGACGTTCCTTTGGGTTAAGGCCAGCCCTAATTAATAGCTTAATACGATTTGACAAAATTTCAAAACAGAGTGTGAATATCAGGTCTTTATTTACCTGGAATGATAAATACCAAAATGTTTACAAATTTCTCACTGCAAAGTGGTATTTTATTTATTATTTTCATACTTATTTAATTTAAATATTTGAAATGAGTAATTTTGTAATCAGAAACTCACAATATAACTTAAAACTTAAATATATTGATAATTTGACATCTAAAACTCTTTAAAATTTATTTTAAAGATTGTAAGATTGTTGTCTTTTGACTGAGAACAAGATCCAAGGTAAGATGTTATGGAATAAACGTAGATACTTCTGGGAGGGGATCAGGAAGATATTAGATTTACAAGAATAGTCTGTATCAGTCGTCTTCTTTCTTTTTTTTTTTTTTAATGTTAATAGACAATTTATTTTCTCTATTGAATAACACTGGAATGTGTTTACATTAATAATAAATTTCTGTAAATATAAGTGTAAATATTTAAAACTTTAAAAATGAATTATGTATATTTTTTCAGTTGTATCAGTAGCATTTACAATGGCAATGCATATTTCTTCAAAGATCATGACTAAGGCTCTGATAATTTTCCATAATCCAAAAGCTTGCTTTCTAAGCTCGTGTGCATTCTGTATTCATTGGTGAGTATTCTGATGCCACAGAATAAACAGTGCATCTTTCTGAAGCATGAATTTTACTCCATGTTATACTTACATTAAGACAAAGAAAAATATTTTGGAGTAGCCTGAGAAATCCACATGAATTTTCAAGATAAAAAAGAGGCGTCAAGGAAATTCCAAGCGTGTGATGACAGCTCTTGGATCTGCTTATGGAGTTCTATCTTTATTTTACCCTTAGAAATATTTCAGTAGGAAAGTTTTAAAAAAGCACCACTTTAAGTATTTAAGGTTGCACCTGATCCCACTCCAGAGCTTGGACACTGCGCATGGTATGAATACCTGTGTGGGAGATTTAAAACAAGAGACCCTGACACAAAAAACTAGGAGATACCCAGATGCCAGAGTCCTTTCCCATTACACTGGAAGAATCATGGCTTATTGAAAAGGAGACTATTTCTCACAATTAAATCTAGAAATGACCCCACTTTAGCTAGAGTCCCAACAAGTCTTTTGTTTTGCAGTCTAAAACATTATTAGGATTTGATGCTGTGATGGTTAAGGTTATGAGTCAACTTGGGTAGGCCATGATTTGCAGTGGTTTGGCAGATATTATGTAGTCATCCTCCATTTTATGATCTGATGTGAGCAGCCAATCAGTTGGAATTTCCTGCGGGATGTGGCCTGCATCTGATATGCATATTGTTCTGGCAAAACTCGCAGTCTCGTGATCCTGCATCCATCTTGTCATCCTCTGACCTCCGGTTCTGGCAGCCTGCTGCTTGACCTACAGATTTTGGGATTCACCATCTCCTGCAACCCTATGAGTCAGACAAGCATGCCTGACCTGCTGATTTTACATTCATCAGCCCCTACAACCACGTGAGAGGAGAAGCGTCCAGCCTGATGCTGACCCACAGATTTTGGACTTGCCAGCCTCCACAACAGCTTGAGCCATTTCCTTGAAATTAATCTCTAAATATATATTTAAATATACACTTCACTGGTTTTACTCCACTAGAGAACCCAGTCTAAGACAATGCCCTTAAGAGCTTGGGTTAACAGTAACATTTTTCAATGTCCTTTGTAAAAGGGTAGGAATCAAAATGTCTGAACACTGCTTCATTTTTTTTAAAAAAATGATATTTTTTTTGGTGGAAATTTAGACAACAAATTAGGCTCTCATTTGACAATTTCAGTATAAATTGTTTGGTGACATTAGTTACATTTTTCACAGTGTGTCAACATTCTCTTTAATTGCGTTCTGGTTGTTCCCTTTCCAGTACTCTGGTTTCCCTGCCCTGTTATCTTCTCATCTTTGCTTTAATCATTGACCTTTTGGTCTCGTATAGATGGTTTTTTAATGGAACACCACACTCACAGGTAATATCCTTTATTTTGTGTGCCAATCTGTTATTTTGCTAAAAGGTGACCTCAGGGAATAATTTCCGTTCAAGATTTAAAGGGTATCTCAGGGCAATAGCCTCAGGGAGCCCTCTAGTCTTAACTGCTCCAGTAAGTCTGGACTTTTAAAGATTTTGAGTTCTGTGTTTTTCTCCCACTCTATCAAAGTCCACCTATTGAGGCCCTGATCAGAATGGCTGGTAGTGGTAGCCAGGTACCATCTAGTTCTTCTGATCTCCTGGTAGATGAGGCTATGGCTTGTGTAGGCTATTATTAGCCCTGTAGACTAGTTTCTTCTCTAAGACTTTAATTTCCTTCTTTCTCTTTTCCTCCTGATGAGCAGAGACACAGTTGTATCTTAAATGGGTGCTCACAAGCTTTTAAGACCCCAGATGCTACTCACTTCACTAGGATGCAGAATATGAGCTGTGTGAAGTATATTATGCCACTTGACTGAGTTGTCCCATAAGACTAAGGCCTTAAGCCTTTGAACCCAGAAAAACAACCTTACAAGGTATTTGGTTATGTCTGAGAAGTATCTATAACTGTGTCCCTCATGTGCACACACATATCTGTATGTACATGTACTTACCCATACATATATATGCCTGTACACAT